>NC_091062.1:184852442-185484942 GCF_000393655.2 Nicotiana sylvestris
GGGGCTAAATGCTTAATCTTTAACGGACTACTGCATGTTTTTCTGGAAAAGGTTAAAGGGATAGAGGGAAAGAAAAGGTCTTCCCGAAATAATTATTGTCAACAGTATGTACCTCAATGTACTTCTATTTGCAGGTAAACAAAATTTTCTGGCGAACTTGAGATGAGAAGCAATTAGTACACAGGTAACATTCATTCTTTTATTAATTAGAGTACATTAATTTTACAAAAGGTGGAGAGAAATAAAGCCACTTTCGGGTTTTTCCAAGGAATAGTACTGCAGTAGAATCTGGCTTCTTTAAGCCAATATGTTATGCTGCATCTTTACAAATTAGATGCACACATGAACCACTACAACACTGTTCAATAATACTACTAATAAAATAGACCAATCAATTAATTTCAAGTCAAACGTTGTTGCTCCATTTTTGGGATGCCTCATCTGTTGTAGATTTTGGTTTGCAGGAATGAAGCATGAAATTGCATGCTCCCACAGCTTCCCCTACTGTTAGAAAGATCCATTCTTGTCCTAATGTCTCAATAAATTTGGACTTGTTCAACTTTTTCATCACCTCTGCTCCTGGATTTGCCAACACAAGCTGCATTGCCACAAAAAAAAAAAAAAAAAAAAACCACCATATGTTACACAAGTTTAACTTCTATACACTGACTGGCCATAAAAAGCAGGATTAGTAATCTGAAAAATAAGGCAAGTTACCTGCTATAATAAGTTATAAAACACTGATCGTTGGAATTTTTTTTACAGTACTTTTAGTGTATGTAATTTAAATCCTATCTTATAGATGTACTTTATGGTGCAGTCTGTCTTTATAACTTGGAATGACAACAACAATAACATACCCAGCATAATTTGGGGAGGGTAATATGTACGCAGACCTTATCCCTACCTTGCCTGTAAAGGTAGAGAGGCTATTTTTTGGATACCCTCGGCCCAAGGACAAAATGAAAAGGAGCAGTATCAACTAGCAGTAACATCAGTGATATAGTGAAATTGTTTCGAAGAAAGAAATTGGAAAACAAGAGCCCAACCTTGTAATCTCTTCTATCAAGATTTTTCTTGACTTCTTCAAGCATGCTAATTCCACTTGTATCGATATTTCCCACAGCTGCCAATCAAAGAATTTTAGCTGTCAATGCTCAAACTCAGTCTTATATGTTCTTGTGCTACGTTTAAATGTTTTTATTGTTATTTTCAAAAAATAAACTGAGTGATGAAAGAAATTATAGAGACTGCATAAATTAACTAACCTCCCATATCAAGTATAACATACTGCAATGTTGTTTCTCCTGAAGATTTTAACTTGTCTTCCTCTTCGTCAATCCACCTTGAGATCCTATAACAAGAATTGAGTTAACCATAATTAGTCGAGGTGTCTGCAAACTGATATAGACACTACAGTTATCAAAATACTAATTACCGTTCTCTTAAATAGCTAGAATTAGCGAAGTAAATAGGGGCTCCAATGTCAAGAATGAGAACGCCTGGAACGTTGTTTGTATTTGGGTAATGCTCAACATTTCTGTATATCATAGAATCTGGGATATTACCAAGTACTAACGTCCTTGGCCTTGCTATAAAAAGTAACACCCTTAGCAACGATAATCCTACCTGCA
Organism: Nicotiana sylvestris; assembly: GCF_000393655.2. NCBI lineage: Eukaryota > Viridiplantae > Streptophyta > Magnoliopsida > Solanales > Solanaceae > Nicotiana > Nicotiana sylvestris. The sequence goes on from NC_091062.1 coordinate 184,854,077, forward strand.
TTTCCATTAAACAACATTTTTATAAGTCAAACCATATAATTATCGGTCAAATTTGATACTGTAATTTTTTTTTACACTGTTAGTGCATAGAACATAAGGGATACTTACGGCTAAGACTAAGCCAATCTCAATGTTGGCAAAGACAACGCCAATGTAAGCACTGATGCAGACCAAGAAGTCGAATTTGTCGACATGCCAGAGATGAATGGCTGCATTATAATCAATGAGGCCGAGCATGGCGGAGATGATAATGGAGGACAGGACGACGAGGGGAGTGAAGTGGAACAATGGCGTTAGCAACAACAATGTCACCATCACTGCCAACGCCATGACAATGTTTGATACTGCAGTTTTGCATCCTGCGTTAAAGTTCACTGCTGATCGCGAGAATGGCCCTGCAGTATAAATAATTTTTACACTATCAGTATATTTTTACTTCTTATTATAGGTTAACTGTCTTATTTTTCAAGTTTCTAATGCCACATATTGTGGACAGTTGTATGTAATTATTTTTTAGGTAATGTAGTAGTGTTAGTCTTTTCGAAAACACTGACCTATTCACATTTGCTCTTTTAAAACTTATTTGACTAAACTACTCCATAAATTTACGTTTAATGTAATGTTAATTTGCTAAAAACTTGAAATGTCCTTATTGTCAATTCCTCATTCTTTCTTATTTTCATTTTTTTTTTATCGACAAGGAATTATCAATAACATAATACCCCTTTATTTACACATAATACGACTCAAACTCGTTACACTTTGTTGAAAATATATGCATTTCATCAACCTAGCCAACCCCACTCTTTTCTTACCTTCCACCCCTCCATTTTTTAGTATTTTCCTTCCCATATAATATAGTATAATTACGTTTCCTCTTTTCCAGTCTCTATCCCATTAATTTTAAGCTTTTCTTTCTCTCTTTCTCTCTTTTTTTTTTTTGCTTTTTCTTTTTCTTCTTTTATTGTTAGTAGGTATGCGGAGACATACAATCACGTGGTATGGGCCCAAATGGGAAATGAGAGTAATCCACATCAACTTTCGGCCCATAAAGGAAATAAAAGAGAAAAGAGAAATAATAACCAAGTCAAATATGATATACTATAGTAGTATGTAGGAACGTACCAGTAGTGAGGTAGCAGGAGGTGCAGGAGCCAACAATATTCATCATTCCAAAAGCAATCATCTCTTTGTTTCCATCTATATGGTAATTCTTGAACATTGCAAAACTTCTCCCTACTGCTATTCCTTCCTGTCCATATCAATAAATTAAGGATTTAATTTTAGTGCAGTGTGTTATAGAGAGTTTCAAATCCACTAAAAAAATTCTTTGCCACATAATGCAATTATAAGTATACGAAATACACTTATTGTCTATAATCTTGTAAGTTTACAGTGTCATTGAAAGTTGCCTTCAAAGTTCATACACAATTTTATAGAATTTTGATTCATACATGTGACAAGGAGTTATGTACACTGATATTGTATAAAATGTTATACTATCATTGCAATTTTACTAATCTATATATCTATAAAAGAGGGGATAGAAGAGATGACTTGGCACTTCTCTAAAGCCAAGAATCATATTTATTTATTTTCTCAAATTTTTGGGGCCTTTTCATACTTTCTCAATTTTTACTTTATTTATTTTGCTTTAAAAAGCCCAAAAGTCGTGTCTCTTCATGTCAATTAATAAAAGAAACTGTCAAATGAATGGATGTTACCGTTTCAGCCATCCATATTCCTCATTTATGGAGCCTCGCAATCACTGCAGTTTATAAATAACAAATATAGTTGTGCAACAATTCAAAATGTGTAAAAAGAAATTGTCTTTTACTAAAGGTTACACATCACGTCAGATCGATATACACATGCTTCCAACAATGGCTTCTCAGCCAAGTTTATTCCCTTATCCTCAGTCTACTCATATTACTTCTCCACTTCTCCTTTCCATTAAAAGATGTACGTTGGCTTGATTCCCAAAAGGAGAAACAAAGCAACTACTTTAGTGCTGGAAGAAACAGAAACTCATTGAGATGGGAAGAATTTCAAAGTGGTGCTTTTGAAGAATGGAAATAACGTAACGCCCAGCAGAGCATGAACGTAAAGAATATGGTTTGGAAAATGAGCTTTCACATTCCTACTTTAAATGGTTGCATGAAAATAAAGTTTTCAAATTTTCTCTTAATATGGTTCTTCTTTTTGGCTTCTTTCTTTCCATCTAAATTTCTCGGATATGGACTTACTCTATCTTTTTAAGGGACTCTTTAATCTTTGATCTCTACAAAAGTTCAGTTTTTCAAAGCACACTCATAATTATATTACATAATGATTCTTACGTTATTTATATTTATATATTCTTGTAAGGGAATGACACTAATATCTGTAGTGAGTATTTTTATATATAATATGATTTTCTTGAAAATGAAGTTAATTTCAGTGAGCAATTCTGCTTTATTGCAGTTGTATTTTGAAACGTATAATAAATGCATACAACTTACTTGTGTATTACTATATAATTATGAAGGTTTTGTGCTTCGTATGCCTCATTACAAAGTAAAAATGAGGTTATAGTATTTAAAAAAAAGAGTTCATTCAGAGATATGCAGTGATACGAACATTTGTATACTTTATTTCTTTTTTATTTCTTTTCCATATCAATTTTCTATATATGTATGTTTTCTTCTGTCCAAAAGGAAGAGTGAAATGATTGTAATAATGACAATAGGTGGCAATTAAAATTGCCCCAAAAATTTTTGCTGAATATATTCGAAAATGAAATGATTGCATTTATGATTGTTCGGAGGAGCTATTTCAGGAAAAAAGAGAATCTATTATTGTTTCGCAGAAAATTAAGAGGAAGCAAAAGAGGAATTGACTTGATTATTTTACAAAAAGTAACATTTTCAAAAGTTCTAGATGAAGTAGTGGTTAGTGGGTGAAAATGTAGAAAAGAACAAAAAGAGGGAAGAAATGAACAAGAAAGGAAGGAAGAGAGAACAAGGAAATAAAGAACAATGGAGAAACCTTTCGCAAAATAATATTCGACTCTCTAATTAAGGATTTAAACAATACATATATCAAATGAGTAGAAGAAAAATTATTTCGCCAAGATATATTTATCTAGATAAATATATATGTATATTAAACAACAAAGTAAACTAACCATTGTACAATTTAAATAATTAACCGCAGTTCTAAAAAGTAAAATATTATAAACTAAGAAAAAATATTTGAAAAACATCTGCGTCGTGCACACACACGTGTGTGTATATATATAAAATCAACCTTGAGGATGATTCTTTGTAATTTTTGCTCTAGGGGTTACCTCAAGAGTAGACCATGACTTCCTAAATTATATTTATCTATTTTTGGTTGTTTATTTGATCAGATTGAATTTAGTTTTATTATAAAATCACAAAATTTATTATAGTTCTTTTATATAATCGCGCGAAGCGCGGCCAAATTCTCTAGTGATTTATATATCGTCGCCAAAGAAGTCCCAATAAGCATCCAATTATGATATAGTTACAAATTAATGACTTTCTCCGTTCAATTTTATTAGTTGTCCACTTTTAACGTTGTACTTTCTTTAAGAAAAAAATAATTAAAATATGTGTTCTACTATTTTACCTATAATAATTATAGCATTTCAAAAAATCTGGAAAAATAATTTGGGGAATGAGCAGTTAATGATATGAAAAGTAAAGAGCAACCCAGTGCACTAAATTCTCGTATGCGCGGGGTCCGGGTAAGGCCCGGAACACAAGGGTCTATCGTACCAACTTTACCCTACATTTCTGCAAGAAGCTATTTTCGCGGCTCGAACCCGTGACCTCCTAATCACATTGAAAAAAAAGATTGTCTTTCTCTTTCTTTGCTAAACGGACAAGTAAAAATGAAATTATACTTTATAGTGGACAAGTAAAAATGAAGGGACGAAGAAATAAATATAAGTTCTGTACTCTAATATTGTATTCAAAGCGGTGAACATTATCAAGATCCGTCCATGCACACATGTTTTGTATGCTTGTTCTTGAAATTGTAAAAAAAAAGAACATTAGCTAGAGAAAAGTAATGCAAGTAGCAGGAATTGCAGCAGAAAGAGGACAAAGGTTGAGATTGGAAAGCAGATCGAGTGCTTACAGCAAGAGAAATGACACCCGTGACTATTCCTGTTTTGATAGCAGTTGTCATATAGGCCGACCCAAATGACAGATCCATTATTGACGGAGGATTTAACCCTTTCTTCAGCTCCCCTATCTGTTCCAATTTTTCATTCACATAATTATAAGAATCCAATGATTGATGGATAATATAAAGCATCCACAATTATCACAACAATCTCTCCTAAGATACAACCATCTTCTGCATACGACTTTACTTATGTGTACTAAAGGGCAATCCGGTGCACAAAGTAATCACGCGTTCTCGCAAGGTTCGGGAAAGGGCCGCATCTTAATGGGTTATTGATGCAGACAATCTACTCTGATATAAATATTAATGAATGATTTTATAATTCGAACCCGTGATCTATAGGTCATACGCGCACTGACAGTGTAAGAAAAATTATGCGCTAAACTTAGCTTGTTGAGTATGCATGTGACATGCTTTATGTTTTGAGGTTACAAATCTAAGTTGTTATGGATAGTTGCCTATAGTTATTTTTGTAGTAATTAAATGCGGTGAAAATTCTTTTATACTGTGTAGGTCTAAACTATTCACAAAAGTCTTGTTATGCTAAAGTTCTCATAGCACTACTACTTTTTTTTCCGTGACCGACAAAGTACGTATAACACAAATAAAAACTTTTTTTCATTTCACCTTCGTTGTCTTGTTTGTCTTTAAGTGTCAACTTGACCCAAATTTTATTAAGACAAATGAAGCTATCAATCAAAAGTGTCTCTTTAAAATTCACCAATAAGGAATATGAACAGCTAATAAACGTAGAATATCATGGATAACCAATTTTGGCACTAGTAGGTTGTTTGTCCCTGTCTGGTGACGTTGTTATTTGTTCCATACTTTTTATTGATGGTGCTGATATATTCTTTTTTCGTCTTCTTGAGCCGAGTGTCTTTCGGAATAGCCTCTCTACCTCATAGCGGTAGGGTAAAGTCTGCGTACACACTATACTCCCCAGACCTTATTAGTGAGATTTTACTGGACCGTTATTGTTGCCGTTGTTTGCCCAAACAAACATCTAGGGTACTTAAACCGCAAGTTACTAGATAGGAGTATATAGTATGTCTAAAAAGAGAATTCAATGGGTAGAAATATGAGATTGTTGGAGCTAGGTAGGATTTATGTTCTTATACTGTAGTAAACTAGTAGGAGTAATTCAGAAGTTGAATGAAGTCCTTGAATTTAAGAGCTTAAGCTAACACGCGAATTTAACTTCTATATTAGTAAGATGAAAAATAAGACAGTTTACTTGCTATAATAGATTAAATTTACTATTAATGAATTTTTTTCTTACCACTGCAACACCGTGTTTTTCAGCGTGGGTGAGATAAACAAGAATAGTTCCCAATATGACGGACGTCAATGGCGCCATTGCTGAAATCCAAAACAGCTTCGGTCTCTTTTGGCTCTGCATGCATGCATATATTAGCAACTTTTTTAAACTACACTCTCTCTATTCTTTCTATAAAAGTTGTAGAATACTACTAGTAGTTTTCTATTAACAAAATATAAAAGTTAATTTTCTTTTCTCACGAGAAAAATATATAAATTTTCCCTCTGACGAGCAGAAATGGAGCTAGCTTATTCTCGTAGGATGGGCCGGACCCAATCACTTTTACTTAAATATTATATTTATATTAGAATTTTTTTAAATAAGTATAAATATCTAATTACGAACTCAGTAATAATATCGATTATGTGATAAATCCATAATTCATAAACTTTAAATAGAAGACATTGCTTTAATTTGTTGGCATTTTCGGAGTGGGGTAGGTTAAATCGAGGAGCAAAGTCAATATCAGTCCATAATAATTTCGAAAGAGTAAGAAATTAACAAAAGTTGAGGTTAGGTATGAAATTATTTGAGGAAAGATAGGAAAGCTTAATTGAGCATTATAAGTCTAAAGGGTATCCACTTTTGATAGTAGACTGCTTTTGACTTGTGGATACTATTCGCATTTCAAAAGGTCAAAGTCAGTGTGTATACTTACAAAAAATTTTGCCATCATCAGGTAGAAAAGGAAACAAAATCCTAGCACCGCACTTTCCCATCGCCACTGCAGTTATTTTAACCAATTAACCATCATTAGAGTATATTTAAAGAAAGTAACAAATATAAGTACTCGGAGTAATAAACAAACAAATAAATCAAAAGGGATAAAAGTGTGTAACTAAATCCAAAAATTTTACTCTTCAATAATAACTTTAGTTCAACTCAATCTCATGATTTGTACACTATACAAGTTTTTTCCACGGGCTAAAAAGGGGTGGAGAAAACGAAACGAACCAAAAAAGTAAAATGTAAAAAAATAAAATAATAATAAAGTTTAGCATCAGAAAGTTACTATTACAAACAAAAAAAACATTTCTCTTCAAACTTTAACCGAAAAAGGAACAAATTAAGAATCAATCAGTAACTGAAAAATATTTACCATCTATTCTGTCGAAAAGAATGGGAGCTTTCACTAGATTTAAATTTATTTATACTATATGTATAGTTTTACTAGCTATAACAGGTTACTTAAGGTGTTACTATAATTTATGTAGGTTAACAAAGCATACTTGTTACAGAATATTATTTAATAGATTTTCAAGTAACTTGATAGAGTAAAAAAAAAAATTACCTGGTGAATTTGGGTAAAGACAGAACGCAAGACAGAGACAACATCTGTAGCATGTGTAAAATGTTCAAGACCAAGTATTCCCTTTAGCTGCTGTAGTATCACCACTGTAGCTGCTCCTCCCATAAATCCTACTATGGTTGCATGTGATAGAAAATCCACAATAAATCCCAGCCTACAAAATTAATTAACCATAAATTAATTAAGCTCAAACTGAGACAGCCCGGTGTAAAAGCCATTCCGCGTTCATGCCGGATTCGGGAAAAGGCCGCATTCCAAGGAGTGTGACGTAGACAGCTTACCCTAAAGTAATGCACTGCTGCTTGCTTCTTCGGCTCAAACTATTTTAGTATAAGCGATATTGTAAACTAAGAACGTACTAACAAGAAATAGAGACAATGACCTGAAAAATCCAAGAGCTAATTCAAATAGTCCAGCGAAGAATGTGGCAGTAAACGCAAGATGAAGATACAGTGCTGGATTCTCAGTTGCATTTACTTCATTTCCTATCATAGAAGCCATTAGAAGCGATCCAACAGCAACTGTGCCCACTGCCAAATCTCTTGAACTGCCCATTATTGCATAAACTAAAGGTGGAACAAAGCTTGAATCTGCAAAACACAAAAATAGCGAATCCAGGATTTAAATTAGATGAATTCAACCTTTAGATTCTTATTATTAAACATATTTCATTTTTGAAATTTTACGTTCAAACTTCAATATCTTTTTAAATTTTAGTGTTTTTCACTTTAGTTAACGGTGCAGTTGCTTGAGCTGAGGGTCTACGGGAAACAACCTCACTACCTTCAAGCTAGAGGTAAGGTCACGCCACCTTCCCCAGACCCCACTTGCAGGACTATATTGGGTTTCTTGTTGTTGTTAACGGTGCAGTTGCTTGAGCCAAAAGTCTATGGGAAACAACCTCACTACCTTCAAGCTAAGGGTAAGGTCTACGTATATGCTACCCTCCCCAGACCCCACTTGTGAACTATACTTGGTTTCTTGTTGTTGTTAACGGTGCAGTTGAACCCGTTAACTATATATATGCAACATCGGCTACTGCAAAAACTACTAAAGATATGAGTTGCTGTGTTTAAGGTTTTGAACTGTGTATATACACATCATTTGTTTTAGATGAAATGATCGCATGTACACTTCAACATGATATGAGAGTTGACTGAATAAATTATCAAGACTTACATAGTCCAAGAATAGGTGGCAAGTTGGCAAGTTTTGCATAGCTTATTCCCTGAGGAATAGCAAGACTAGCTATGGTAATTCCAGCAATAAGATCAGATTTGAAGAACCCAAAATTGTAACGAGAACCCCATTCAAAAATTGGAAAGAAATACTGCACACCAAGTATGAATTTTCTAAGGGGTGTTTGGTTCTTGAATTGCCTAAGGGGATCATCTGGAAATAAAGTTTCTTTCACTGTATTCTTTAGTGATTTGAAAAAAGGCTGTGGTGGTGGGATTTCCACTCTATGTATGCCTATGCCTGTGCTCTCTCCATTCATTATTGATGGGTACTCATAATCTGCATTACCCATTCTGATAATATATAGTCTACTTTTATTTGTAGGATAGTATTTTTTTCTACTCAAAATCAAGAATCTGACGCAGAGATTATATATCCTGTGGATAAAGACTTCTGAAAACTCTGAAGGTAAAGCTTTGAAAGAAGGAATATTGGTTGGGCTGGCTTGGACTGAAGGTGGGGTGCTTTATATAGGAGTATGTAGAAGGAGTGTTCGACACTTTTTTGAGTGCGGTGGAGGGGTAACGGGGACCAATTACATTCTTGATTGATTTCTATCATTATCTATCTTTATATAAATTAAAAAGTTATAGTATATAGTTGCTTCTGCTATCATTATAGTTTTACATGTGAAAGTATGTTAATATTTATTCCTATCATAGATTAATCCTTATTGTAGGAACTTGTAATTTTTGTATGTGTTAGAGTTCTTGGGATTAATGGTATACAAACTTTTCACGTCATTAAGTTGTTGACCTACAATAACATAACGAGTTCGATCTGGGCAAGGGCATCTCGATATACAAAGTATTTTGTGTTCACGTATGGTTTGGGAACATGCCGCATCTACAAGGAGTGTAATGTAGATAAATTACCCTAACACAAGTATTAGGACTGCTTCTACGGTTCGAACTCAAGACCGTAGGGCACATGGAAATAATTTTGTTGTTGCTCCGAGGCTTTCCTTTTGGTATCCTGACAAATTTTTACCTACTATTTCCCATGAAATTTAATTAATAGCGTAAAATATTCTCTAGATTGTTAATGTATTTAACATATGATCCTAACCTTAGAAGTGATCTGGTATAAATAAATTATACTACATTATAGTGCATACTCATAATTGAACTCTTTTTCTATTTAAAATTAACTACCACAAAGTCGGTGTTCAAACTTTACCAGCTGTTTTTTCCCTCGTCTCCCTCTTTAACACCAGGAAGCAAAGTGCTGATAGACCACGCATTTTTAAAAAAAAATATTTAATGATGTGGGCTTTAGCTATAAGCTTGAATTCTAATATACTCTCAGCTTGACATTTGGTTATTACATCATTGGCTGGGTTTTTTTTTTTTTTTTTTTATTATTGTAGATATTTTTTCCTTTTAACGGACCATGATCATATATTTCAGTTCAGCGTGTTTATGATGTTGGGCAGGATCTTTTTACATAATTAATCAGGTGATACATTTAATTGAACCTGTACCTGACTAAATAAAAGATTCTTTTTTAAATTCCGGATTCAATAGCACCATTTTGTTTTCAGCACATGGTGATATTTCTGGAAAAGAGGGCAGCCACGGACTCTAAGTTTGACTCCAAGAATTCAAACTACAAAAAGTTCCACCTTTAGCATAGTTTGTGGGATCAAGTGTTGTTCCTATTAATTAAGATCCTAATCGAGTTTAACTTTTATACACGGCCAGGATAAAAGTATTTTAGTATTATCATTTATCATGTTATTTGAAAAGTAATTATAGGTAATAATTTATAATAAGTAAAATTTGTAATATAAAAAATAAATGTAAATAACTTTCTATAACACTATTACTAAATAGTGTAGTGAGATGGATAAGATCCAACTTAATTCTTAACTAAAATTTTTAGATCCTGAGTCCTTGGAATAGGTAAACTCTTGGTTGGGAATGTGCTTCCTTCTTTAATTGATTCCTATGTGATGCGAGTCCAAATTAGCAGGACCAATGTGTTTCTGATACTTGAATAAACAAAAGAAAAAAAAATATTCTTTTTATATATAACATGTTAAATTACACTAATAACAAAAAGAAAAAAAGACCTTCTATGTGTAGTTTAATGCCCCTAAGGACTAACTAATCATGACAGATCAAACTACCACAAGCTATCTATATGAAAAAGGCAAAGTTGGGTAACACAATAAGTATCTAGTTCAAAGCGACCAATAGTAACTAGTAAGATGGAAATTCCTTAAATAGTTAGTTTGTAAACCACGCCAATTGTTGCACACGGGTCAATTAATTTTAGGGAAATGAAAGAGAAAAAGATAATAGTGACTAACGTAGAAAATATCGATCATATCCACTTGTATTACCAAAATCAATTCAAAATTCTTTTCGTAGAACTTATAGTTGTGATTGCCAATTTCTCCATTGACCTCACCGTTATATATACCAACACGTTTTCATGCAAATACCTGCAATGCACATAACATGAATCATTGCCAGCATGTAGCGGTGGAGCCGAAATTTTAACTAAGAGAATCAAAATATAAATAAACACACAAGAAAATTAAGGGGAATCAACGTATAGTATATACATATAAAATTAAGAATTTAACATATTTATACGGTATAATTTTCCAATGAAGGAGTATCAATTGACTCCCCTTGCTAATGAGTGGCTCCGCCACTGCCACTGCCACCGTGATACGTTATAAACCATGACTTTCTGTAAATGGTACAGGGGGTTGATAATCCCAACATACAATTTTTCAACAATCATGTCATAGTAAATTAAACCACACGTCTGGCTCTAATATTGTTCCAAGTAATAAGTAGGGATGGCAATGAGCGGTGCCGGTGCCGGGGCGAGGTAGTGTAGGTTTAAACACATGCGGAACGGCGCGAATTTAAACATATGCGGTTGCGGGACGGGGCGGGTCAAAAGAAAAAAATTTAAAATTTATGCGGGTGCGGTGCAGGTTTAAAAACTTCATCAAAGAAGGAAACTTAATTTTTTTAACTTTCTGAAAATGAAATTGACTCCACATGATATATTGAAACAAAATAAAGTTTCATATCGTTTGAACTTTAATTTTGAACCTAGTACTTGCACGTCAAGTTTTTATTCCTTTATGACAAGTTTTGATAATGTTACTATTAATCAATTATAAATCTATTTTATTAATCAAAGTGTTATCATGTATTTTGCTCAAAGACAAGAGTTGTGACTACTGATTAACAAAAAGAAAAATATCTATTAATTTATCTTGGCATAAATTTTTTGTATTTCTAACAAAAGCTTGAATAGGATAAATTAACGTAAATATTTTTATCAAATATAAAAAGTTAAAAAAAAAGAGGTATTATGATATCAAAGATTTTTGTTAAGTACTTCTATTGCATATGTGCAAGATTTAATTCTCTTAAGTATGTTATCTTCTTCTTTCCATAATTGAGTCTTTCGTAATCTTTAGAATTAAAAATATTTACGAGTACATATAGTAAAGTATAAAAACAAAATTCAGCTAAAAGATTAAAAACAATAATTAAAACTAACAAATTGAAAAAAAAAAATAGCTTCTTATGCGGAGCGGTTAGACACACGTGTGGATGCGAGGCTGGTGAATGCGGGTGCAATGGCTATGCAGGTGGGGACGAGGTAGGGCGGATTGAAATTTTGTGGGTTAAGAGAAAATCCGACCCACACCGCTGACCATCCCTACAAGTAAGGCTTTTGCCTTAAGACCCCAAATTTTCGGGAGCCCTATTTTTTAGAAATAATAGATTTATAGATATTTAAAAAGTAATATTTAGTACTTTTCATACATAAGTAAAGTTTTTCTATCACAATTGCCTCAGATTAACAATGTCTCAAGACTGATTAAATGAGTTGGCTATATTATCAATTAAAAAAGAATTATTACAGGAAAATGATTATAAAAAAATTATTAACAACTTTGCATCTCGAAAAAAAAAATCAACTTCAAATACAAATATATATCATAACTTTCTTTTAAAATTTCGCCCTCACATTAAACTTTGGCTTTAGGCCACATATGTGTTTGAGCCGCCCCTAGTAAACCATGCGGATTAGAACTTTAAATTTGACATAATAATATAACAACAATAACTACTACTACATATCCGGTTGATTTCACAAGTTAGGTCTGGAGATGATGGGTGTACGCTGATCTTATCCCTGCTTTGCATAAGGAAAAGAAATTGTTTCAATGTGACACAATAATGTAGCAGCGAAATAACCTGAAGGATTTGCTTTCGAAGGTAAACGGGACACAAAGGCATGTGTCATGACCCAAAACCCAACTTGTCGTGATGGCGCCTATGGTGGTATTGGGCAAGCCGTCATTTACGAATAACTCTAACACTTTTAACAAAAATGGATTTAAAGAAGTTTAAATAGAAACTTCTCATAAACAGGATAGAAAAATCCAAAATACAACGCGGAAAACTCCCAAATCGGGCTGTTACAGAATATATGAGCATCTAATATCACAAGCCTGGAATACACTATCTATGATAGTCCTACACTAAATACAATAAAAGGAAAGATAGGGAAGGAGAAACAAGGTCTGCGAACACACGACAACTACCTAGGAATCTCCCAGAAGACCAACTGTGCGAAGAAATCAACACTCACCGTATCCGAAAATACCTGGATTTGCACATGAAGTGAAAGGTGTAGTGATAACTAGGGATTATGATGCATTTTACACTCCTTCTTACTTGAGTTTTGATTAGAATTGAGTACAAAATAGTCCCAAAGGCTCACAAGTTGTGCTTGATTGCAGGTTTGATCAACAAGGTGACAAGGTGTAAAAAACAGCTCAAAAAGGAGTAAAACTTGCACAAGTACCAAGACAAGACCAAGCTTAGTCAAATAGGACCAGTGCGGCCGCACACCATTCTGTGCGATCCGCAAAGATGAAGTTCAGAGACTATGCTTTTCAGGTTACCAGGCAATGCGACCGCAAAGGGTTTTATGCGGTTCGTATTGGGTTCATTGCGGCCGCACTCGATTTCGTGCGGTCCGCATTGCGCACGATCAGAGAGTTGCTAGTTTGGATGCTGAAGCCCAATACGGTCTGCGGTCTATTTTGTGCAGACCGCAATAGGATCTACCGTGGCCGCACTCGACTTTGTGCGGTCCGCAAAGCCCGAGTTTAGAGAGCAGATGATTGAAGCCCAGAGCCTTAGTGCGGCCGCACTGCATTTCGTACGGTCCGTACTAGCCCCGCAGAGGTATTTTTGTCCATAATTTTTAGCTTAGTATAAATAGCTTCTTTTTCCATTTTTAGGTCATGAGATAATTTTATACGTAGAGCTGCGCTCGTGACTGCTTCTCTTTTACCATTTTGAGTAATTTTAGCTTAATTTCAATATTGAATCTTCAAGTTTTAATTAGCAATTAATTACTATGAGTTTTTCTTCGTCTATTGCTTTGTTTTTTTCTCTAATTATGAGTAGCTAAACCCATTATCTAGGGTTGTGGCTCAATCCTAGTGTGAGTAATTGATGGGTCTTGTGTTTTGATGCTTGATTGTCTATGGGTGTTTGATATTTGGGCTAATTTAGGGTTTTAATGTTGAATTAGTGGTTGCAAACACTAGTTTATGCCTAGTAGACTTTGGCTCTTCTTGAGAAAGAGAGCCTAAGTCCATGAAATTAGTCCAACAAGGAATTGGGGCGTATTCAAGAGATTGATTGCCCCAATTAAAGGGTTAAACCTAGAGATAGTAATACCCAACTTGAACCTTGATTGCTCGCACAAATTTGCATATCCAATTGGTCTTGAGAAAGTCAATTCGGGCAAAATCACTCGAACTACTAAGAGGTATAGAGTGAGTAGAATCGTGCAATGGTTATATCATACTCCCCAAATGTGTCAATCTAGCTTTAGACTCAAGAATCCGTTAATTGATCACCTAGGAGAAAGTCATTACCCTAGTGCCTTTTATCTAATTGAACAACTTACAATAGTTTAATCTTAGCTTTACTTGGTCTAATTTAGCATTGTATTATTATAAAATTAGAATTAAATTCAAAATCAAAAATGTTTAGAAGTACAATTAGGAACAAATACACAACTCCATTTTAGATAGAAACTCAACTCCAATATCTAGCTCCCTGTGGAAATTGATCCCGACCTTAATCGGGTAAAAGCTGTTTTGACCTCTCTCGCTACTCTATAGTAGTGCAGGGTTGGCTGCGATCACTTTTTGGTGCCGTTGCCGGGGAGCTAACAGTTTTGGCTATCTATCTAAATAGTTTTGTGTATTATTCTTCTTTCCTTCTACGTTACTAATTTATTTGTGTCACAACTTCAGCTACAAAATGGCAGTAAATGCTAATGACCCTCTTGGAAATGTGATTGCGGGGGAGGAGGTAGATGATGTCAGAGATGATGAGGTGCATATTGTACCTCAAGGACAACATAGAGGCCGCCAAGCCAATACTAATTCCAATGACAATATTCTAGACCCTCCTCTGCCACATCCAAGAGTGGCTCCTAGAGTGCTTCTGAACCAAGGCTATGCAAGTGCTATTGTCCCATCCCAAATCCGGGCGAGCAATTTTCAAATGACTAATATGATGCTGACATTGCTGGAGCAGTGTGGGTATTTCACGGGCGTTGCCAATCAAAATGCTTACAAACATCTCAAGGGGTTCGTGTATACCTATTGGGGGAGCAAGCAAACTAATGTGTCCGAGGATGCACTTCGGTTAAGACTCTTCCCATTCTCACTTCGAGGGAAGGCATTGGATTGGCTCGAGCGACTTCCCAACCATTCCATCACTACTTGGGATGAATTGGCGGACAAGTTCATTGCAAAAAATTTCTCACCAGGGCATATGGCAGCATTGAGAGATGAGATCTTGGCTTTCAAGCAGGAACCCACCGAACCTTTGCATGAGATTTGGGAGCGTTATAGAACAATGGTGAAGGAATGCCCCAACAATGATATGACTGAGCCGATGATCCAACAGACCTTCTACCGGAGCATTAATACAACAAACAAGTGCATAGTGAACCAACTTTCTGGGGGCAACTTTATGAAGCTGTCTTATGATGAGGCTTGTGAAATTCTTGACGAGATGGCTGACACTTCTTCCGCTTGGCAAAGTAGAGCCAATGTGCCACAGGGTGACCCCATAGTCACTCATTTGCACAAGGAGTTACATGATCATGGGCAGGCTATAACCGAGTTGACAACTACTCTGAACCAACTAGCAAAGGCACAGTTGCAATAAGTTCAAAATCCTTGCCAAGTGAATGCTGTGGTGGGTGTCAACATGCTAGTCAACAAAAGAAGATAAAGAGGTCAACAAAATCAAGAGAATTCAGAGCAGTTTGACAATGATTATGGTGGATTTCAAGATGATGGTTATGATGGACAAAATGAAGAGGTGCAATATGTGAAAAATTATCAAGGCCAAAGGGGCAATCCTTCCAACCAACAACAATGGAGACCCCAAGGTAATTGAGGAAATCAACAACAATAAAGCAATGGTAATTGGGGGAAAACAACCAAAACTCCACCTGGGGGAATCAGAACAACAATCAAAACAATCAGGGCAATTGGAATGGGAACAATAACAACTAGGGTGGTAACAACAATCAAGGTGGGTGGAGTAATGTAAACCAAGGAAACCGGGGGCAAGACGTTCAAATGCCCCCAATGTACCAACAACCGAACAATCCGCCCCCATTTCCATCCCAAGGTCCTATTTCTTCCAATAATAACATGGGGAGAATTGAAATAATGTTTGAACAGATGATGAAAAAGAGTGCAGATTCCAATAATCAGTTGTCTTCCCACAACATTTCCATTAGAAATTTGGAGGTTCAGTTAGGCCAAATCTCTCAGTCCTTGAATACTCGTCCTAAGGGTGCTCTACCAAGTGATATAGTAGTAAACCCGAAGGGTGGGAACAATCATGTTACGGCGGCAACTACAAGGAGTGGACGAGGCGGTGATGTGAATACCTCCAAACAAAAGCGAATTTTGAGTGATAATGTTTGAGTTGTAAGAAGATGAAGTTCCTTTGGTAGTTGAAAATCTGATTGATGATAATGTGAATGAAGAAGTGAGGATTGATATTCAAGATGCTGAGATGGAAACTCAAAATGACGTGAACCCGTCTAGGGAACACGTAATAGACATGCCGGAGCCGGTTGTGCCTAAAGCCAAGGCTCATTTGCCAAGGCCACCTCTACCTTATCCTCAAAGGCTCGCGAAACAGAACAATGAGAATCCGTTTAAAAAATTCATTGACATGATGAAGAGCTTATTCATTAATGTGCCTTTGGTGGAGGCTCTTGAACAAATGCCGGGCTATGCTAAATTCATGAAGGACTTGGTGACAAAGAAGAGATCTATGGATTGTGAAACTATAAAGATGACCCACCAAGTTAGTGCAACAGTGCATTCAATGGCCCCAAAGATTGAAGATCCCGATGCTTTCACCATTCCTTGCACCATTGGGAGTGCGGACTTTGCTAAGGCTCTATATGATTTGGGGGCTAGTATCAACTTGATGCCCTACTCAGTTTTCAAGACTTTGGGTATTGGGCAACCAAGGCCGACGGATAGAACGATAAAGAGACCATTGGGTGTTATTGATAATGTGCTTGTCCGGATGGACAAATTTATCTTGCCAGCTGACTTTGTGATCTTAGATTGTGAGGTGGATTATAAATTTCCTATCATATTAGGGAGACCTTTCCTTGCTACTGGGAAGTCCTTAGTTGATGTTAAAGCAGGGGAACTCACTTTCCGGGTGGGTGATGAAAAAGTAGTCTTTTATGTGTGCAAGTCAATGAAGCATCCCAATAGATCCGAGGTGTGCTCTTTTGTGAACCTTGTCACGGCAGTGATAGTTGATGATACCAGTGCAATGATCAATGTGGAGGACCCTCTAGAGGCCATTTTGTTAAATCTTGATGTCAATGATGATGAGGGCCGAGTGGAGTGTGTGAATGCTTTACATGGGATGGGCTCTTACTCTTATGAGCCTAGAAAAAACCTTGAGAATAGGAAGACTCCACCAATAAAACCTTCAATTGAGGAGCTTCCAGTGTTGGAGTTGAAACCGTTGCCTCCACACCTCAGGTATGAGTTCTTAGGCCCTAGTTCTACTTTGCCAGTTATTTTTTCCTCTTGTCTTACTAACATGCATGTTGATGCTACATTGGCGGTGCTTTAAAAGCAGAAAAAGGCAATTGGATGGACTTTAGCTGATATTCAAGGGATTAGCCCCGCATTCTGTATGCACAAGCTTATTCTGGAAGATGATGCAAAGCCCTCCTTGGAACATTAATGGAGGTTGAACGAAGCAATGCAAGAAGTTGTGAAAAAGGAGGTAATCAAGTGGTTGGATGCCGGGGTTGTGTACCCCATCTTTGATAGCGCTTGGACTTCGCCGGTGCAATGTGTACCGAAGAAGGGTGGCATGACGTGGTTGCAAATTCACAAAATGAGTTGATTCCTACCAGAACCGTCATCGGTTGGAGGGTATGCATGGACTACTGCAAGTTGAATAAAGTGACCCGTAAGGATCACTTTCCATTGCCTTTTCTTGATCAAATGTTAGACTGACTTGCTGGGCGTGCCTTCTACTGTTTCTTGGATGGGTATTCTGGGTACAACCAAATCTTGATTGCTCCGGAAGATCAGGAGAAGACCATATTCACCTGTCTATATGACACCTTTCCTTTTCTCGGATTCCTTTTGGGTTGTGTAATGCACCAGCTACATTTCAGCAGTGTATGATGGCCATTTTCATCGATATGGTGAAAGACATTTTTGAGGTGTTCATGGATGACTTTAGTGTTGTGGGTGATTCATTTGATGAGTGGTTGAAGAATCTTGATAGAGTTTTGGATCGTTGTGAAGAAACCAATCTTGTTCTTAATAGGGAGAAATGCCACTTGATGGTGGAAGAGGGCATGATTCTTGGGCATAAAATTTCAAAGCATGGTATTGAGGTAGACAAAGCAAAAATTGATGTGATTTCAAGGCTCCCTCCCCTACCTCTGTCAAGGGAGTTAGAAGTTTTCTTGGGCATGCGGGGTTCTACCGGAGATTTATCAAAGACTTTTCGAAGGTAGTGAACCCCTTATGCAAGTTATTGGAAAAAAGATGTCAAGTTCATGTTTGATGAAAAATGTATGCAAGCCTTTGAACTTCTCAAGCATAAGTTGACCACCACTCCTATCATTACCGCACCTAATTGGAGCTTGCCCTTTGAGCTCATGTGTGATGCGAGCGATGTTGTAGTTGGGGCGGTTTTGGGTCAAAGAGTGAACAAAATATTTCATCTGGTGTACTATTCGAGCAAGACAATGAATGATTCTCAAGTGAACTACACGGTGACTGAGAAAGAACTTTTGGCTATTGTGTTCGAAATGGAGAAATTTTGGCCGTATCTCATGGGTGCCAAGGTCATAATTCATACCGACTATGCCGCACTCCAGTACTTGATGACGAAGAAGGATTCCAAAGCTAGACTGATGCGATGGGTCTTGTTACTTCAAGAATTTGATTTGGAGATTGTGGACCGGAAGGGTAGTGAAAACCAAGTGGCGGACCACTTGTCCCGCTTGGAGGAGGAGGGGAGGCCTCGTGATGGCCTAAAGATCAATGATTTATTTCCCGACGAACAACTCCTTTCGGTGTCGATGAATAGGATGCCATGGTTTGTAGATGTTGCTAATTTCCTTATGACTGGTATAATCCCGTACTTGTTCAAGATTTGCATAGATGGTGTGATCCGAAGGTGTGTCCCGGAGGAAGAGAAATTGAGTATCTTGGAGGCTTGTCATTCCTCTCCCTATGGTGGCCATCATGGCGTGGCGAGGACGGCTTCCAAAGTTCTTAATTGCGGGTTTTATTGGCCAACTTTGTACAAAGATGCAAGTGAACTTGTGAAGAGGTGTGAAGAATGTCAAAGAGCGGGTGGAATTTTGAATAAAGATGAGATGCCTCTCAAGACCATTCTTGAGGTTGATATTTTTTATGTATGAGGCATTGACTTTATGGGACCGTTTGTTAGATCGTGTGGGAACGCATACATTCTTGTGGCGGTTGACTATGTTTCAAAGTGGGTTGAAGTCGTGGCTTTGCCCAACAATGAGGCTCGGAGTGTTGTTACATTTCTTAAGAAGAGCATTTTTACAAGGTTTGGCACTCCTTGTGCAATCATAAGTGATGGGGGGTCTCATTTTTGCAATAGAGCTTTTGACACTTTGCTTGCAAAGTATGGTGTCAACCACAAGGTTTCTACTCCCTATCATCCTCAAGAGAGTGGCCAAGTTGAAGTCTCAAACAGGGAAATCAAGAGCATATTGTCAAAGACGGTCAATGCAAATAGGACTGATTAGTCAAAGAAGTTGGATGATGCTCTATGGGCTTATAGAACTGCTTGCAAGACTTCAATTGGTATGCCTCTGTATTGGTTGGTGTTTGGAAAAGTTTTCCATCTACCGATTGAGTTAGAGCACAAAGCCATGTGGGCTTTGAGAAAGCTAAATCTTGAATGGCATGTGGCAGCAAATCTTCGTGTGGAGCAGCTTAATGAACTTGATGAATTTCGATTTCATGCCTACTCTAGTTCTTCCTTGTACAAGGACATGATGAAGTACCTTCATGATAAATATTCTCGTGGCAAGGAGTTCAAAGTGGGTGATTTGGTTCTCTTGTTCAACTCTCAGTTACGTCTATTTTCAGGAAAGCTTAAGTCCAAATGGAGTGGACCTTTTGAAGTGGTGTTTGTGACCCCATTTGGTGCACTTAATTTGAAGAACAAAAATGGGGAATTTTTCAGAGTAAATGGGCATAGGGTCAAGCACTACTTGGGAAAAATTGATGATAGCCACGTAGTGGCACTTCTTTATCTCAAATGATTTGATGGTAACCTACATCGCGTCGTGACGTTAAATTAGGTGCTTCTTGGGAGGCAACCCATGTGTTTCTCTTCTTGTTTTTCTTTGATTTTTATTGTAGTGTAGGATTTATTTTTGGACTGACTGGTTGTGAGATGTTGCAGGATTATGCTGATGTAGTGCAGGAAAAAGTTGGAAAATGACTACTCTCTGAAGATTGTCAATGCGGACCGCAATGCCATTTTGTACGGCCGCAAAGACCTTAGTGCGGGGGAAAGAAATCAATGCGGACCGCACTGATGAATTGACAAAGTGGAGGTTCTTGAAGTTTACCACTGTGGCCGCATTGTATTTTGTGCGGACCACAGTGGTTGTCTTGTCTGAGCCCTATGGTTTCGAGCACCGCGAACTGCGGTGCCATTTTGTGCGATCCCCGGTAGGTAGGTAAGATGGGCCCCAGGACCTTTTTCTATAAATAGGACCTGAGGCCCTCATTTTGAACTTTTCGAACCCTTTACTCTCAGAGCTTAAAAAATTCATTGTTCATCTCTCTATTGCACGTGATCAACCACTAAGGCTTAATCATCATCTCAGCATCTTACTTCTGGTACTTTAATCTCTTTTCAATTGTTTAATTTTATTATTTTCATTAAATTTTTGTTTTCTTAGTTCTTCTTCTCCCCTTCCCATTTTTCCTTCGATTCTATAGCTTAGGGTAGTTAAAATACGGTGTTAATTAGGAGTAGGTAGTTAAATGACTGAACCAACACTTAGGGACTCATTAATAGGTGTAAAATTGGACTAAAATTGATCAACACTTGAACCCTATGTTGGTGCTGCTATTTGGTGCTGCGGTGCCCCTGTGCGGTCCATAATGGTATTTTGTGCGGAATGCAGTGTCAAAGTCCTGTAAGCTGAACAATGGAGGATCGCGGCCGCATTGCATTTTATGCGGTCCGCGGTGTCTCAATGCGGACCGCAATGGCATTTTGTGCAGTCCGCGATGCATAGTTTCAGAGAGTAGGTAGTCTGAACCCCACCTCTGTGCGGACCACAATGGATTTTGTGCGGTCCGCAATGGCCTCTTTGCGGACGCACTACATTTTGTGTGATCCACACTCTGTAATAACTGAACTGTCTGCAACATATTTCTTTTACAACTTTGAATTTCATTGTGTATATTGAGACTAACAAAGCATGACTGATTTTGTTTGCAGACAATGGTAAAATTAAGAGTCAAGGGTGCTAAACAACCAGGAAGAGGAGAGTCCTCCCTGGGTGGAAAACAAAAGAAGATAAAGTTGACCCTACAAGCCCGTCAAAACATAAAGAACACAAGGAAAATCATTAAAGCTACAGACAGAGCAATTGATCAGTCGGGGAGTGAGTACGAGCCCTCCCGGGAGGCATCATCAGACTCCGTGCCAAAGTACATTGCTGACTGGCCGGAGAGAAATAGATTGAGAGATACACCTCCACCTTCCCCCACTACCCAAGCTTCAGTGCATGTATCTTCTGGGTCGTCTAAGGGCTCAGCTGCAGCTAGTGGGGATGAGTACTCCACCTCTCCTACAGCTTCATTATCCGGAGAAGGTGCAATACCAAAAGAAGGGGAAGAAGAAGAAGTGGGTGAGCCCCAAGTTGGTGGGGGTAGAGCGGACTAGGAACCCGGAGGCATGGGAGGACCGGTTCGTTAGTGAGATTGCCTACCACAAATTCAGATAGTGGTGGCCAGAAAAGAGGTTGATATTGGAGAGAAAAATTATTACCTGGGATATTTTGCCTCACAATCCAAATGTGCTAAGGCAATTCAGAGATAGAGCAGGTTGGGACTACTTTATCGACCAGGTGGATGACGCCAATGAGCACTCGGTGAAAGAATGCTACACTGACGTGGCCCACTTCAAAAAGGGTAACACGGTCACCAAAGTGTGTAACTTGAAAGTGAAGTTTGATGGCAAGACCATCAATGACCATTTGGGAATCACAGAGGAGGATGAGTCCCTATACACAGAAATGATGAAATTGGGTGAAGAAGCCCGTCCGTGGTTGGCGGAGTACTTGGCAATCCCAGGTACCACCCCTGATTGGCTGACTTTGGGGGTGAAGATATTGAGAAGGACATTGAAATTCGAGGCCAAGGGGTGAGAGACATTCGTGTGCAACAGACTAGACCCTACCACCCATGACAACTCACTCCCACTTCACCGGGTGATCTTAGTAGCATCCATCATGGCAGGGTACCCGATCAATGTCGGGAATATGATGTCCCGTGTCATTTCACCGGTGGTGAGTGAGGGAGACAGGTCCCACCCATTCCCCAACTTTCTGACAATGCACTTTGAGGATCTTGATGTGGAAAAGCACAAATACGATGTGAAGGTGAAGGCGAAGGCACCCTTCTCATGGTATAGCCTACAAGGTGATGACAACCCTAAGGGCAAGCATTCAAAAGGGAAATCCACTACTTCAACTGACCAGTCTAAAGAGCCAGTAGTGACTACTCCATAGCCTCCTTCCACTGCAACAGATATGGCCCCAAGTCCATCCACCTCCACAGATCCTGAGATACTATCCACCACTGCCTATCCATTGACTGCCCATCGTCTGAGCCAAGCCCTCACCAACATCAACAACTGGATGTAGATAGCTACTTCTAAGCTATTTGTATTGTCTACTACTATGGCAGCTCAATCAGCTCCTCCTCTTCCACAGGTCCTACAGTCTATTGAGGACACTCTCAAGGATCTTGTGGATAACCAGAAAAAGATCCTAGAGAACCAAAAAGTGCTTACGGAGGCTGTAGATTCTCATGGAAAGGCTCTCAAGGAGCTTTCTAGGGAGGCTAAGAAGATGAGGAAGACTCGGGCTTCCAAAGAGTCCATGAAGGAGTTACGGGTTGAGGTCGCTAGGTTGAAAGTACATCACATGCCTTTGGATTTGTTACTACATGACCCTGTGTCAGTAGCCCATCCCCAACCAGAGCAGTCTGAGAGGCCTCCTAAGAGTAAGAGGGTGATCCCCCAGTCAGATGATGCAGTTATCCAGTTGGCAGACCTACCAAAGACCTCCAGTCAGCCTCAGGATGTAGCCCAGGAGCCAGTCTAGGCCCAGATCCCAGCAGTAGAGCCACAGATCACAGGGAGCCAGTCTTAGGTTCCCGAGTATACAGAGGACCCAGGGACCACTCAAGATCCCATACTGACGGACGGCCCATAGGGAGTTTCTGTACCCTCTTTCCTCTATTTTTGGTGCTTATTTTGCTTAGTTGGCATTAAGGACAATATCAACTTTCATTTGAGGGGGTAGGCCCTACTTTTATTTGGATGACTATATATATATTACATATTTTAGTATTTCTTTCTTTCTTTTTCATCTTTGGTTTGTATATAATTTCAGCATTTCATTACATTTTTCGCACCTTTTACCTTGGGTATGTATATAAAAGTATGTTCCATTGTATATATTCATCTCCCTTATTGTATATTCGATTAAATCTCCTCTTGTATATATTCATTTTACTTTCTGCATTTTTTCTTTCTTAGCTTTTTATTTACACTCGTAGCTTCTTGTTTTGGATCTTTCCGATAAGCCTTTGATTTTCTTAATGCCACGGTTCTTTCCAAAGGTGGAATTTATGTGAACCGGGTGGCTCTTCTCGATGATGGATGGCATGACTACCTTCTTAAGGGTTTGAGTCTATTTTACTTTTCTTTTTTGCTTTTTAGTAGTTAGTGGTAAGGGTGCCTCAAGCAACGCTTCACTTGGGCCTAATACATTTGTTTTTGATCCTATGGTCAAAAATAAATCGTTGTGTATAAGATGGTAAAAGTTGTGACCTTGAGACTCTTGTGTTAGCCGATAATCATCAAGTGGTTTTCCGGGACCATTGTGTGCTCAAATCTTATCTAAGGTCGTTGTGGACCCCCGACTCTGTCTTTAGCGATCCCATAGTTTGTGTGGTGAGAAATTGCATTGCAAGTCCAAGTCTCGAGCCATTGGTCTAGAACTTGCCCTGAATGTTTGTCGAGGTGAAATCATAAGTGTAATTTGACTTGAGACATGATTATAAACTCTCCTTGATCCAAATGATAGCTTGAACACTTCCATAGCCTAACAATGATAAAATCCCTAGTCAACCCTTTTGAGCCTTAAACCTTTTTCCTTCAAGAACCCTGATACAAGCCTTTACCCGTTCAAAAAGATACCCTCTTTTGGCACCCGATCTTTTCTTAGCACATGACAAAAGTATAAGTTTGGGGGGAGAGACGAGGATTGCAACAAAGTGGTAAAAATGTACAAAATGAAGAAAAGGAAAGGCAATGAAAAAGAAAGAAAAGCAAAAAGACAAAAAGAATATTCAATTTGTGAGCACGTGATTTTTGCCCTATAGGAATTACTCCCATAAAATACAAGAAAAATAATTTTTTCCAATTTTTGCAATTTTATAGGATTTGTTTGTAGAATTTTACTAATTATTTGCATTTTTATGCATATTTAGTTTCCATTAAAAATCAAAAATAATATATTAAAAATACCATGCATTACATTTAGGTTTGATTTTACATTTTTTGTAATTAATTAGCAATTATTTCTTTTATTAAAAACGAAAATCGCAAAATAGATCATTTTACACTTTTTAATTTTAGTCTATTGATTTTTCCTTTTGATTTAGGATTAAGTAATTTTATAATTATTGTGACTAGGCAATTAGTTTAATTTTACAACTTATATTAATTTAGGAGTTGATTTTAGGATTTTTTTTAATTAAAGAAAGAAAAGAAAAATAAAAGGAAAAATGGAAAATGAAAAGGGCCGTCTTTAAAACCAATTGGGTCAAGTGATTGCTAAGCCTAAATCTCACCCCAGTAACCCAATTCCGCCCAGCCCAACCCCTTTTTTCTCACTAACCCGCCCCAACTCGCCTAGCCAATGACCCGTTACCCACCCATCCCGCTTATAACCCAAAAATAAGAGACGAATCCTAAATCTCAAGCTCAGAACTGGCGCCCCTACTGCTCATTATCTTCTTCACTATAAAACCATGTCCAAACTCGCCAAATTTTAGGTGAGTGAGCCAAAACTCACCTCACTCACTCCCCATCTCACCATGTCACCGAATAATCTAACGGACTCTGACAATTTTTCCATCCCATGTGCTGAATTCGTTGAAATTTTTGAGGAATAAATTCCGAAAAATGGGAGTCGTGGATTGATTTGAGGATCAATCCCCTCCTTCCATCTGTCTGAATTGGTTCCGAAAGAGATTTTCAGGTTTTTTGTATGTAAAGAAAGGAATAGAAGGTTCAAGATTTTTTGGGAAGTATATATAAGGTAAGTTTTCTTTGTATGAGGGATGGGAGAGAGATTTTGGAAGAAAGTTAAAAGTAGGGTTCGAGATTTTTCTTCTTCATTTTCTATTATTCTTTTATTTCTGGTACTAGAACAGAGAAACGTTACTGAGTGTTCGACTATTGCCATTTCTGTGTCGATTATTGTCTAAAGTCTTCGAAACCTCTAGAGTCCATCTTTTCATTACAATTCTGGATTTTTGGGTTAAAAATGGAAGTCATTTGAGAAGTTCGATTCTGTTGTTGCTCGAGGGCTGATTTTCAGCTGTTGGTTATTCTCTTTTGGTCGATTTTAGTGTTGTGACGAATTCATTTTAATTCCAGGTTCACTTCTTTTCTTCTCCTATATTTCTACTGTGAAGCAAGTCATGGACGATTGTAGAAATGATTAAGTTTAAAATAATAGTTGAAGTTCTGTGTTAAACGAGTGTGCTATGGATTCTGAATCATCTTAATGATATGTTTATGTTGTTTGTTCTTTTTTGTTGAATTAAGTGGTTGGTTTCTGTTTGGATAAAAGGTGAGCGGGGAAATTAATCGATTCATGAGATTTTCATTTACAAGCTTCTGATCCTCCATGTCCGATGTAGATGCAGTATGCATTTGGCATGAACTTCTTGCTTTCATTCAATTATTAACATGGTTTTAAATAGTTTTACTAGTAAAAATAATATGTGAGAGCTCGGGATTTGGTTGAGTTATATATCACTCGACTCTATGCTATGAATCTAGTTGAAATTGTCAACTCCTTGAGGATTCAGCAGTGTTGAAGTTTCTGTGACCAGTTTTTGTTGATTTCACAATATTCTATGTTGCTTTGCCGACTTCGTCGTATTGAAATGAAGGCTTGCTAGTGTAAATTGAAGTGTTTTGAGCTGGGATAAAGTTTTCTACAAATTGATTGGTCTTTGTTTGTCTGATGTTCTTTCAAGCTGTTCATAGCTATTGTTGTTTAATGGCAGGTCCTTCCTTAGTATGTGATTAGATTTATCTTCAGCAGCTAGTTTGGCTGATTCTTTAAGTTGATTCATAGGAACTTTCTTGTCTCCATGGTTTAGTTTTGGATAGCTTTCCATTTGTTAAGTTTTTGTATAAGCCGGGTGCATAGATTCGTCGAAACATTAACCTAAGTGATTCTGGTTCTTGGTGTTTGTTTATCCCTTAAACCATGGTATTATTCTGCTGTTTAAAACTTCAAATTGGGTGACAATTTTGATAGCAAGCTAGAGTTGTAGTAACAAAGTTTGAGTATGGTAATGTTTTAGGTTATGCTTTATTATGAATTCAGTGGTCATGAAGTTATTGGTTCTTATTTACTATGAATTTCCATGAATTACATGATTTAAGTGAAAGCTAGTTAATGTATGCTGCCAACATTCGGGTGCAAAGAAATTGCTTAGTTGTAAAGATAATCGTTCTCAATGTTTAAAGGTTTATGCCCACTCTTAGTCGTGTCTGGAGTAAATCAATTCACGTTCAAGCAAGTCTAAAATGATGTCTGAATTTTGCTCACCTTTTCTTGATTTGAGTTACATTTCTGTGTTTGATTCGGTTTTCCTGTTGAATTTTCCAGCTGAAATCTAGTGTACTATGAGATTTATATGCTATTGTTTCCTTCAAATCTTCCTTATTAAAATGTTTATTAGTTAGTTAGCTTTAAATTCATGGCATAAGCAGTTTGTTTTTCTGTCGTTGTGCCCACGCAAGACACCAGGAAAGCAAGAAGTTTCCTAGGAGGAAATTTAGAGATTGGGCCTTATATTGGTTATGGGTTTAATTTAGAAAGGAAAAATTTTTTGGAGCCTATATACTGAAATTGCGCCTGGCTCATTTTCATAATCGTATACTGTTAATATATTGTTTGAATAGATCCAATATTTTGGGCCCTTTTAATTAAGTATTGTCCTCCACAAATAAATTGAGGTGCGCCATATGCAAATAAAATTCATAATGTATGACCCTCACATAAATACAAAAATTAGTCTAAAAAATGCCTTGAATTCTCGTAGTTTGTTTTAGGCGTGTTTAATTAAATAATTGTCATAGTTACGGGTACGGTTCCCGTAACATGGTCGTGACACCTAATTTCTAAAAAATCCAGGGGTACATTTATGTGACCCGACCACAATTTAATAAATTAATAGAATAAATATGTTGTGGATTGTGGGTACTATTCCTGTGACATGATTCGCGACGTGTAATCGAATAATTAGGTGTATAATAATCAGATTATTAAAAGCGGTTTAAAAGGAATAAAAATGCACATAGGTTTCAAAGATGTTTTAAAATCAAATAAATAGGCCAATAATAACAGTTGAGCGACCGTGCTAAAACCACGCAACCTGGGAATGCCTAACACCTTCTCTTGGGTTAACAGAATTCCTTACCCGGATTCTGTATTCGCGGACTGTAAAACAGAGTCAATCTTTCCTCGATTCGGGATTTGAACCGGTGACTTGAGACACCATAAATTATCTCAATTGGCGACTCTATTTTTTAATTAAATAATCCCGTTTTGATTGTAATTTAAATTGTAAAAAACTCCCTTATACCCCTCTTGGGGGTGGTAAAAAGGAGGTGTGACAGCTCTGGCGACTTTGCTGGAGAATCAAAACCCAGAATCTTTGGTTCAGGGTTCAAGAATTTGAGCTTAGAATAATTGTTATATTTGGCCTTATTTATTGACTGATTTTAATTACCTGTTTGGGCCTAATGTGCTATATGTTGCTTTTTACCGTTTTGATATTATCTGAACTGTATATAAATTGCTACGAAATCCTTCTCTTCTCATCTTCGGGGATGTGCACGCTGGCGTGACTCCTTTTCTGTTAGTGTCATACCTTAAATTAAGAAGAGGCTCGGACAAGTTACAAAGTCGGATGTCCTATTGGTTCCCGGTACGTAGCCCCCCCCCCCCTTCCGGCTCGAGTTGTCCGCTCGGGTACACAAGTATCGAACAACATACCCAGGTTTTGAACTTAGAATAACTCAGCCTCATTACGGATCCCTAGTAGGAACGCTTGTTTGCATCATATGCATTTGACTTTGGGAACTCAACACAGGGGTTGGGTTCGTCTAGGACAGGCGTACCCAAAAATAAAAAACCAACTTGATGCATTTTTATGTGCTACTTGTGCATTTAATTTATTTCGGACTGCATGTTTACCGACTCCTAGATTAGGAGAGAAAACCCAAAAAAAAAATCTTTAGACAAATAAAAAAATAGAGACCAAGTGTAGAGAATGAGAGAAAATTTTATCCGTTGCCCAAAATTCGGTATCCAAAACATCCCAAAGTTCTGCCGAATTTTTTTTTTTAAAAAAGAGAAATCATTTCAAAGTGTTTTTACTTTTTCAGTTGTGTCAAAACTAGCCGAACTACGCGGGTTTGATTCTCACTGGATGTGGGATACGTAGGCAACCCTCATCGGGTCCAGCCCCACTTTTTGAAAAATTTTGGAAATATATATGAAGCGTCGTCATTTTGTCATAAATAAAGTGGGTGATGTCATTCTTATCTAAATAGCCGAATCTCCCAACGGGACGCCAGAGGGCTGTTTTTTGCAAGAATAGCCACTAATTGTATTTTTTTCATATTTTGGTCACTTAGCAAGCACAGCCCTAAAAACTTCTATTTCAAAGAGTTGAAGGGCCGTATTCACAAAAGTAGCCCTGATTTCTTGATTTTTGCAAAAATAACCCCTTTTGTCAGTTTTTAAAATGAGATTCACTTTGTGTGTAAACCAATCACCCTAATCTAAATGTGCAGAATGAGCACGAGTCAGAACTTGCCAATGAAGTCATGACCAAGATTCCTTTGGAACTGTACATGTGGTGGGAAGATCTAGGAGAATCAGGACGAGATGTGGTCAACCAGTACTTGGGGGGTCTCACCGGGTTATTGAGGATCAGGCCTAGAGGAGACGTAATAAAAGCATTGGTTACATTCTGGGATCCAGCCCACAACGTGTTTTATTTCTCAGACTTTGAACTCAAACCCACTTTAGAAGAGATAGTCGGTTATGTTAGGAGTACCGAAGCTTTGAGACATAAATATCTGGTTGCCCCGAGAGTCGTCACCCCTCACAAGTTTCTTGATTTGTTAAAAATAAGCAGGGGGTCGAATATGCATATTTGGCGGTTGGGTTTTCTACTCTACAGTTCATATATCAGCGGTACAAACACATAAGGGGATTCGAAAACCCGGAGTGCAAAATTTGCAGCAAAGGGAATCGACTAAAATGGGAAGAGCATAGATGTTACGCCTTCATGGTAGTATTTTTGGGTCTTTTAGTGTTTCCAAGGAAGGACGGAAATATCAATTTACAGGTAGCCGGAGTTGTCAACACTTTGCTTACCCAGGCTAGAACCACCCTCGCACCCATGATAGTGTCTAAAATATTTCGAGCTCTCACAGCCTGCAAAGCCGGAGCAGACTTTTTCGAAGGGTGTAACTTATTGCTACAAATGTGGATGACTGAGCATCTATGTCATCGTCCCCAGTACATGAACCATGGATCAACAGGAGAAAGCTGCATAGAGAAGTTTTATACAAGGGTCAACGGGTTCAACATGCCAGAAAGGGTCGCAGAATGGATATCTTGCCTACGCTCCGTCACTGCCAATCAAATAGAATGAAAGTTGGGTTGGCTTCCTGCTGATGAAATCATATACATGTCTGCTACCGATCTTCACTTCCTATTGATGGGTCTCAAAAGTATACAGCCTTATGCCATGTACCTGGTTTTGAGACAGCTGGGGAGATGTCAAATAGTTCCAAAGGATGAAGACCTTAGTACTCAGGTAGTCGAGATCGATTCTGATGGTCAGTTTCATGAAGCGGCAGTTCGCTAGATCTGGAGTGAGTGTTAGTAATTGATAGCAAACACCCAAGTACGTGATCTATCCAAGGGTGAAGTCTCGCCCGATTACCTCACATGGTACAAAAGAAGTGTTGAGTTTGGAAGACCAGCCAAAAGACCCCATCTTCAAGAATTTGTCGAGGCGTCACAGGAACAATGGGATTGGTTGGCCAAAGAAAACAAGTATAGGGCCACCATAAGCAAGCTGGAAAAGCAAGTTAGAGATCTTCAATTTGAGAATGGTGTGCAAGCCACTGCAGATGAGGGTGAAAAGAAAAAGCTAGCCAAAGAAAATGACGGCCTCCGAGCCCAAATTCAGGAAATAAAAATAGCAGCCGAAAACCCCGTTAGAAGTGCAAAAAATGAAAAGCTTATAATTAACCTTAAGCAGAAAGTGGGTGAATATGGTTTTGATCTGAACAAGGCCGAAGGCGAACTGGAAAGAGCTCGAAAAAAATTGGCTAAAAATGCGGAGGAACAAGCACACTTGGTCAAATAGTTAAAAGAGAAATATGACAATAAAATCGTGGGTTTAAAGAAAAAGATCATCGTCCTTGACAATGAAATAACTAAGCAAGCAAGGGAATTCAAAGCAGAAAGAAAACACTATTACGCACTGATGTC
The DNA here is from genome assembly GCF_000393655.2 of Nicotiana sylvestris. Taxonomy (NCBI): domain Eukaryota; kingdom Viridiplantae; phylum Streptophyta; class Magnoliopsida; order Solanales; family Solanaceae; genus Nicotiana; species Nicotiana sylvestris. Next base: position 184,884,859 of record NC_091062.1, read on the forward strand.
GAAGTTAGAAAAAGACCTGCAGCTGCTTCAAGAACAAAATCATACAGCTGAACAAGTTTTGGGGGCCAGGTCTCAGCAGATTGGACGGTTGCTACAAGAAAAGGGTATCATCAAGGAGGGGGTTAGAGCAATTGTTGACTACATTGTCATGAAGTGTGATGAATGTGAAGACATGGCTAGAACCACCTTCTTTTCTGCGGTAATGACCTTTGTTCGCTAAATAATGAGTGACCTAGAGTGTCTTCAAGGGGATCGTGCGCATAGGCCCGTGGCAAGACCGGCTGACGTCCCACAGGCCCCTGGAGCAGTTGAGGCATTGATGTATTCATGATTTTCATTCGAGCCTGTATTTTCACCTTTCTTCCAGAGTCTGTTAGTCTTTTTCGAGTGTGTATTTTCATTTTTCTGTTGGAGTCTGTTAGTCCCCTTTTTGAGTCTGTTAGTTTTTATGATTAAATTCTGTAGGATGAGTCGTTGTAATCAAGATGTTTTTATTTTATGAAAAATTTGAAAACCCCAAAATGTTATTTATTTTACACTTATTCCCAGAACTACGCTTGGTCTGATTCATGCGGCGTCATGATAAGTAGGCAATCCCCATAGGATTCGATCATAATCGTGAAATGAAAAGAGAAAATAAGAAAAGAAAAAGAAGAAAAAAAAGAAATTGTGGGGAGGAAAACAATGGTAAGGGAAGAGAGTGAAAATGAGTAAACCAAGCAAATAAAAGCAGGAATGAAAATAGAAAAAGAAAGGAGAGAATTTGAAAAATGAAAATTAGTGAAAGCTGGGATGACGCAAGCAGCCATTCAAATGCATAATAGAAATGGTTAACTGCTTAGGTACATTGCATCCCCAACGTGCGGTTGCCTATCTGTTAAGCTCTAATCGCTAACACATTTGTTGTTGTCATCAAGTCCAGGCAGGTGGTTAGTTTGTTTCGCATTCTGGCAACTCACACGTACAATACTAGGTCCAAAGACAAGTTGATCATGGACAACCAAGAACTGGATGCAAGTGTTATTGATCCGTCAAGAGAGGGGGAAGAGTATGATGTTAATCTGAAAGAGGAGTTATATAAGTTGAAACACCAAATGGCAGAGATGTACCAGGCATGGGTGAAAGGGCATCCACCACCATCATACCCCGCCAACCCTGCTTTCGTCCCGCCGCTAACTCAATCCCAAGAACCTCTCACTTTTGATTCATCTCCAGGATTCCCCATTTACCACCACTACCAAGGCACCACTTCACAAACACCACAAGCACCACCACCCAAACCAGTCCCATACCCTCCTCCTCCAGCCACCCCTATTTTCGTGGCACCCCCACCCGTTGAACTCCATCGATCCTTTAGTGTGCCATTATTCCAGACCCAAGATAACCAATATTATCCCCCAGAGCCTACTTTCAAGGCCCTAGAGCATTACTCTTACACTCCTTGTTTCCATCTTCTTGTCGAGACTGAGAAACCACTTAAAAACCCAGAGTATGAGGAGATGTTCAGGAAGGTTAGAAGCCAGGAACAGTCATTCGGAAACATGCAGGGATTGGGAGGCCAGGTGAGCGTAGCCTACAAGGATTTGTGTCTATTTCCCGATGTTCAGTTGTCTATGGGATTCAAGATGCCTAAATTTGATCTATATGATGGGCACGGAGACTCGGTGGCCCACTTGAGGGGATTCTGCAGTAAAATGAGAGGAGCTGGTGGGAAAGATGAGCTATTGATGGCATACTTTAGCGAGAGTCTGAGTGGCTCGGCATTGGAGTGGTACACTCGTCAGGATCACAATAGATGGTATACCTATGATGATTTGGCCCAAGCATTCGCTCTTTATTTTAAGTACAACATTGAGATTTTTCCAGATCGTTTGTCTTTGTCTAAGATCGAGAAGAAGCCTAGTGAAAGTTTCAGAGAATATGGTTTTAGCTGGAGAGAACAAGCGACAAGAGTTAACCCCCGATGGAGGAGAGCGAAATGGTGGAGTACTTTCTGCAGGCTCTGGAGCCTACCTATTTTGGCCATCTGATATTGGCCATAGGCAAGTCTTTCAATGAGGTAGTGAAGATGGGTGGCATGGTAGAAGAAGGTCTTAAATCAAGCAAAATCATAAGCTACTCGGCTATCAAGGCAACTACCCAAGCCATTCAGAATGGTATTGGAGGAGTGATCGGAAAGAAGAAGAAAGAAGATGTGGCAACAATTGATTCAGGATCATGGTTTGGACCCAAGGGCCCGTCACACCACTATACCCAGCCTCGACCCCATCACCGAACCTACACCCAACCCCCATATAATCCACCCCAACACTATTTCCCATTACCAGACCCTCATATTTCTGTCCACCACACCCAGACATATACTCAACCTCCTACCTACTCACAATGGCGTGCCCCAGCCCCATAAAATACCTACCCAACTCCACAAAATGCTTACCCACCCCCACGAGCCTATCGAAACCCTGTCGGCCCAAGTTTTTGGCCCAATCCAGCATTCAAAATGAGAGGTTGCAACGGAAGAAAACCTTCACCCCATTGGGAGAGTCTTATACCAGTTTATTCCATAGATTGAGACAGTTGGATATGCTGAGGCCAAATGGATCAAAATTGCCAAACCCTCTTCTAAAGAATCTTGATTACTCCGTGAGTTGTGAATATTGTTCTGGTACTCCGGGGCACAATACGGAGAAGTGCTGGCACCTGAAAAATGCCATCTAGGAGCTCATTGACACAAACCGGATTGAAGTCCAAACTCTAGAGGCACCCAACATTAACCAGAACCCATTTCCAACCCATCAGGAAACGAACATGATCGAGATAGTACACAAAGGGGGGAACTCAAGAAAGCCTTCACAGACTGTCATGATGATTCGGTCTAGTGAGGTCAAGCCAGTCAAAAAACAAACAGTTGAAGGATCAGTGAACAAGTTGAGCATGACAAACGGTGAACCATCTAGGGTAGTTAAGAAAATATCTCCAAGTGATGTTGTATCAAAGCAAGAATAGTAAAAAGTGGTCATGTCAGGGTTGGCAAACACGCCTGTCATAATTGTAGAGGGTGCCCGTACGTATCTTGTCATCATCAAGCCTGTAACCCAGTTGCTTGTAATCAATAGCAAGGCTATCCCCTGGAACTATGAACAGATGATAGTGACCTATAAGGGAAAGGAAGTGAAAGAAGAAGTCAATGAGGCCCAGGGATTAACTCATTCCGGGAGATGCTTTGCCCCGGAAGAGTTAAGGAAAGCTAAAACAACCAGAAATAATCTAGTCTTAGTATAGAAAGCAGTGACTAAAGAAGAGTCGGAGGAGTTTCTGAGAAAGATGAAGGTACAAGATTATTCCATCGTGGAGCAGCTGAGGAAGACGCCTGCTCAGATTTCCTTGCTATCATTGTTGATCCACTTAAATGAGCGTCGATGGGCCCTGATGAAAATTCTGAATGAAGCTCATGTCTGCGACAAAATTTCGGTGAACCATCTAGAGAAGATCGCCAATAAAATATTTGAGGTGAACAGGGTCACCTTCTCTGATAACGAACTGCCTGTGGAAGGTACCAAACACAACAAAGCTCTCTATCTTATGGTAAAATGTGAAGATTTTATGGTCACCAGGGTGTTAGTCGACAATGGTTCCAGAGCAAACATCTGCCCTCCCTCTACTCTGAACAAGTTGAAAGTTGATGATGAGAGAATTCACAAGAACAACATATGTGTCCGAGGATTTGACGGTGGAGGGAAAGATTCAGTTGGTGATATAATGCTTGAGTTGAAAATAGGACCGATGGAATTCACCATGGAGTTCTAGGTACTGGACGTGGCCGTCTCCTACAATTTGCTATTACGTAGACCTTGGATTCATGCTGCCAAAGCAGTTCCGTCCACTTTGCACCAGATGGTCAAGTTCGAGTGGGATAGATAGGAGATCGTCGTGCACAGTGAGGAGAATTTGTGTGCTCACAACGATGCTTCCGTCCCGTTCATTGAGGCCGAAGATGACAAAGGGCCTTAGGTCTATCAAGTTTTTGAAATGGTGTCGGTCGAGAAGGTTCCAGAAGGGAAACATATTCCAACTCCAAAGATAACCTTTGCATCAGTCATGGTGGCCTTTGAAATGCTGAAAAATGGCTTTATGCCAGGTAAAGGTCTAGGTGCATCTCTGCAGGGTATCATATAGCTAGTGTCCCTCCCTGAAAATTTGGGTGCGTTCGGTCTTTGAGTCAAACCTACAGCGGCAGATGTGAAAAAGTCTAAAAGGTTGAAACAGAAAGCGTGGGCACCTCCAAAGCCTATTTCGCGTCTCTCCAGGTCTTTTGTCAAACCCGATGTTAGAAAATGCCCAGCGACGACAGTTCCAAGTTTTGTGGTTGACATTGATGAGGAGTTAATTAAAAGGTTCCAGAAGTTCTTTGATGATGTGAACATGGTAGAATTTGGAGAAGGTTCTAGCAAAGCAGACGTGCAGTTCATCAAGCCGAATGTAAACCTTAACAATTGGAAGGCTACTCATCTCCCTACCCGGAAGGAGTCTTGGTAGTTTGTTTTGTTTTCCTTCCTATCTGGGTCATTCTAGGGTTGTGACCCAGACTTTCATTTTCCGCTTGTTGATGTACAAACCCTGTTATCCTTTATTTTTCAATAAAATGCAATTTCCCTTTTCAATCATTCCTGATAGTTTTATTTTTGTTTTCTTTTTTTCTCTGTACAGTTCTTTTTATGTTGATTTCAATGACATGACATGCATGAGGAATCTTCGTCCAAGTCTTAAAAGTCAATCTAATTCCGAAATAATAATCCAAGAAATAGAGTGTGATGATGAATCAGAATATGATGAGGATGAGGCCTTTGAAGAGATTACTAAGGAACTAAATCATTTTGAAGAAAACCCCAAGCCTAATCTGAACGATACGGAAGCAATCAATCTAGGGGACCCAGATAATGTCTGAGAAACTAAGATAAGTGTCCATCTTGAACCGCAAATCAGGGAAGAAATAATTAAAGCATTGTTTGAATATAAGAATATTTTTGCATGGTCGTACGATGACATGCCAGGCTTGAGTACTGATTTGGTGGTCCACAAACGGCCAATTGAACCAGCCTTTCCTATTATTAAGCAGAAGTTGAGAAAGTTCAAAACTGACAAAAGTGTGAAGATTAAAGAAGAGGTCACAAAACAGCTTGATGCAAATGTCATTCGAGTCACGCGGTATCCCACGTGGTTAGCCAACATTGTGCCTATGCCAAAGAAAGATGGTAAGACCAGAGTGTGTGTTGATTACCATGATCTCAACAAGGCAAGTCCAAAGGACAACTTCCCACAGCCAAATATCTACATTTTGATTGATAACTGTGCCAAGCATGAGATTGGGTCTTTTGTGGATTGCTATGCGGGGTATCATCAGATTTTAATGTATGAGGAAGATGCGGAAAAGACGGCATTCATCACGCCATGGGGAACATACTGCTACCGGGTCATGCCTTTTGGTTTGAAAAACGCTGGTGCAACTTACATGAGGGAAATGAAAACTATATTCCATGACATGATACACAAGGATATTGAGGTTTACGTGAATGATGTGATCATAAAGTCTAGAAAGCAGTCTGACCAAGTCAAAGATTTGAGAAAGTTTTTCCAAAGGCTCCGCAGGTACAATCTTAAGCTCAATCCTGCAAAGTGCCTATTTGGTGTTCCATCGAGGAAATTGTTGGGATTCATAGTCAGTCGGCGGGGAATTGAATTGGATCCATCAAAGATCAAAGCAATCTAGGAATTTCCACCGCCAAAGAACAAGACCGAGGTGATGATCTATTAGGGAGGCTGAACTACATCATCAGGTTTATTGCTCAGCTCACGACAACTTGTGAGCCCATCTTTAAGCTGCTAAAGAAGGTCAAATGGACTGATGAGTGCCAGGAAGCATTCGATAGGATCAAAGAGTATTTATCGAACCCACCTGTGTTGGTCCCGTCAGAACTCGGGAGACCTTTGATTTTGTATTTGACAGTCTTGGACAATTCATTTGGTTGTGTGTTGGGTAAACATGACATCATTGGCAGGAAAGATCAAGCCATCTACTATCTTAGCAAGAAGTCCACATCTTATGAGATTAAGTATACTCCCCTTGAAAGGACATGTTGCGCCCTAACTTGGGTAGCACAGAAGTTGAGGTATTATCTGTCGTCTTACACTACTTACCTCATTTCTCGCCTGGATCCTTTCAAGTATATCTTTCAGAAGCCCATGCCCACAGGAAGGCTCGCAAAGTGGTAGATCTTGCTTACAGAATTTGACATCATATACGTGACTCGGACAGCGATGAAAGCCCAAACTTTAGTCGATCACTTGGCCGAGAACCCGGTGGATGAAAAATATGAACCTTTGAGGACTTACTTCCCTGATAAATAGGTAATGCATATTGACAAGGTCAAGAAGGATGAAAAGCCCTGTTGGAAACTTTTCTTTGATGGGGCTGCCAATATGAAACGTGTCGGGATAGGGGTAGTGCTTATTTCTGAAACAGGGCATCACTACCCTGTTACGGCCCAGCTGCATTTCTACTGTACCAACAACATGGCTGAGTACGAGTCATGCATTTTGGGACTAAGGCTAGCTGTAGATATGGGAGTCTAGGAAGTCTTGGTCTTGGGAGACTCGGACCTTCTGGTGCACCAGATTTAAGGAGAATAGGAGACACGAGATTTAAAGCTTATACCGTATCGACAATGTCTGCATGATCTTTGTCAATGGTTTTGATCAATAGAATTCAGGCATATTCCAAGGATCCATAATGAGGTTGCCAATGCTTTGGCTACCTTGGCGTCAATGTTGCACCATCCGGACAAAGCTTATGTTGACCCTCTGCATATTCAAGTTCGTGATCAGCATGCTTACTGTAATGTGGTTGAGGATGAACTCAATGGTGAACTGTGGTTCTATGACATCAGGGAGTATATTAGGATGGGGTATATTTGGTACAAGCCACAGGTGATCAAAAGAGAACAATTCGGCATTTGGCTAGTGGATTTTTCTTGAGCGGGGGAGTCTTGTACAAAAGAACTCCGAATCTTAGGCTGTTAAGGTGCATCGATGTAAAGCAAGCCACGACTATCATGACCGAGGTACATTCCGGAGTTTGTGAGCTGCATATGAGCGGATATGTTCTGGCAAAGAAAATTCTCCGAGCAGGCTATTACTGGCTAACCATGGAGCGAGATTGCATTAGTTTTGTGTGCAAATGTCATCAATGCCAAGTACACGGAGACTTGATTCATTCTCTGCCATCTGAATTTCACACAATGTCCGCACCATGGCTTTTTGTTGCCTGGGGCATGAACGTCATTGGACCAATGGAGCCAGCAGCATCCAATGGACACAGGTTCATTTTTGTGGCCATTGACTATTTCACAAAGTGGGTTGAAGCTAAAATTTTCAAATCTGTGACCAAGAAGGCAATGGTCGATTTTGTTCATTCAAATATCATTTGTCGGTTCGGGATCCCAAAGGTGATCATCACAGATAATGGTACTAATCTTAACAGTCATCTGATGAAAGAGGTATGCCAACAGCCAACAAGAACATAAAGAAGATACTTCGAAAAATGGTGCAGGTTCCAGGCAATGGCATGAAAAGTTTCCCTTTGCGTTGTTAGGTTATCGTACTACTGTTTGCACTTCAGTAGGTGTAACTCCTTATCTATTGGTATATGGCACTGAGGCAGTGATACCCGCAGAAGTTGAAATTCCATCCCTTCGGATTGTAGCTGAAGCCGAAATTGATGATGATGAGTGGGTCAAAGCCCGTCTGGAGCAATTGAGTTTGATTGATGAAAAACGATTGGCAGCAGTGTGTCATGGCCAGTTGTATCAAAAGAGAATGGCTAGAGCATACAACAAGAAAGTGCGTCCGCAGAAATTTGAAGTGGGTCAGCAAGTAATGAAACACATCCTTCCACACTAGGCTGAAGCGAAGGCCAAGTTTGCCCCAAATTGGCAGGGGGCGTTCATCGTAACGAGAGTGTTGTCCAATGGTACTTTGTATTTAACAGATATAGATGACAAATGTGTAGACATGGCTATCAATTCTTATGCAGACAAAAGATATTATATATGATTTCTTTCGCTTAAATTATGTTTGTTTGTACTTCGCATGTTTTGAAGACTGGAATGACGAAGGCATTTTGTTCTGCTATCTAAACACTTTATCCTTTGTTACCCCTTTTGAGCCATATTTATTTCCTTTCATACCCCTCTTTTGGAATCAGTAGAAAAATTTAGAAAAACGAACGCAAAAGGTAAGTAAAGAAATAAAGAAGGAATGAAGAGAGAAAAGAAAAGGAAAAAATGGAAAAAGAATGAAAAGAAAGAAATAAAGAGAAAAGAAAAAAAGGGAAAGAAGAGAAAGAAAGGAAAAGAGAAGTAACAACAACAAAGCAATTCCTATGACATGAACTACGGTTTACCTGATTCCTTTTAAGGATATGTAGGCAGCCTCATGGTTCGGTCCCATCAAATATAAAATCCAAAAGTACCCAAGCGAAGAAATTGGGGCAGAAAGTTGTGGTTGTTGTAAAAAATCTGATTCCAAAAGTTGTAATTTTGAACTCATCCAAGCTGTTTTTGAGCCTTTGTGATACCTTTTCTTTCTAACCCTGTCCAAAAGCCCACATTACGGTCCAAAGAAAGAACTTCTGATCAGTCTTTGAGAGATGCCAAGTCAAGCAAGCAGAAGTGATTCATGTAAGGGGTAGCACTCCATTCTGAGCAGGAAAAATGAAAATTGAGAGAGTCTTGTTGGTGAAAACCCTCACGGGCACCGTAAGATGACGGAAAGCTGAGATAAATTAAAAATGAGAGAGTCTTATTGGTGAAAATCTTCACAGACACCGTAAGACGACAGTGAGTTGATATATGAACAAATGAGGGAGGTTTGTTGGTAAAAACCCTTCAGGGCACAGCAAGCCGAACAAGGTCATCGATGTGGCGAACAAATTTGGTTATGGAGATCCTAGGGCACAAAGTATGACAACTGAAAGGTGATTAGTTGAACGGGCTGGGATGATTAATCCAAAATGCATGTCATGATCATTGGCCAGCTGCCTCACTCAGATAAGTTCCTTTTCCTTTTTCTCCCTCAAATAGTCATCCTGTTTCAGTTTCTCTTCTTTATTTCTTTACCCTCAAAGTCATTGCATTTCATTTCTTTCGGGCTTATCTCTCTAAGGCTTTTCCAAAGTTAGCCTTGCAAAGCAAAAGAAAGGATCACAAAGCCTACTACCAACTTCCAAAATTGCACAAAGCAAAGTGCGGCCAAAATATGCCAGAAGTAGCATGATGCAAAAAATAAAGGTATGCTGTTAATGAAGGTTCAAGCAGTCGAGTGGTTTGTACATTTCGGATAATATATAGAGGTTCAAATTGGAAGGACAGAAATATGAAATAGCAGGTTGGGTGTAGAGCATTCAGGTCATTCAAGGTCCTGTGGGTGAAAATTCAGACGGAAGGGCAAATAGTTCTTGACCAGTTCAAAGCAAAGCACGGTAGTGAAAGATCCACTTTCAGCAAGAATTCCACAAACTAGCCACCATATTTTTAAATTGACAAGATTTTTCTTTGATTGAAACAGGGGCAGGAAATTTTGTTTATTTCGGAGAAACCCTCCATAAGGAAAGCAAGTACCGGACAGGTTTGACCGTAAATTCTCAGGACCCTCCTGGACAATGGGACCTAGTTAAAATTCAAAACATTCATGAGTAACAAGATCTAGCATAAGCTTTACCTTGTGGAAATATAAGTTGGCTTTGAAGTTTTCATTCTTAGGATAGGATTCAATTCGAAATTTTCAAGACCCTCCTAAATAATGGGACTTAGATCTCAGACCTCCATTAGATAACATGATTTAGTGTAAGTTCTGTCGTAGGGGAATATAATTTAGCCTTAAAGTTGTCACTCTTAAAATGAGATTTGATTTTAATTTTCAGGACCCTCCTGGATAATGGGATATAGCTTTTAAATTCTTAGAGATATTGGGTAACACAATTCAATTAACACTCACAGATGTGCCCAGCTACCAAACTGGGGCAGAAAATTTTCTTTATTTTGCTATTCTGTTGTAATCAGGCGCCCACCTGGAGAGCAAGGGAGAACAACACGAGTTTCAAGAATAGAAAGCAGTTTAGGTTCAAGCAATCAGGCACCCACCTGGAGAAACAAGGGAAGACATTTCAAAGGAAAAGCAGTCGCAAGAGGAAGTAGTTCAAGTTCAGCAATAAGGAGCCCGCCTGGAGAACAAAGGGAAAACAAATCAAGTTTCAAGGAAGAGAAATTAAAGTTTTGGAAATTAGGCGCCCACCTGGAGAGCAAGGGAATATGGGTAGAGTTTCGGCAATCAAGCACCCACCTGGAGAGCAAGGGAACACAGTTAAAGTTTTGGCAATCAGACGCCCACATGGAGAGCAAGATAATACAATTAAAGTTTTGGCAATCAAGCATCCACCTGGAGAACAAAGGGGAATCAATTCAAGTGTTGGTAATCAGGAGCCCACCTGGAGAACAAAGGGAAAGTGATTCAAGTGTTGGTAATCAGGAGCCCACCTGGAAAACAAAGGGAAAGAAATTCAAGTTTTGGCAATCAGGCGCCCACCTGGAGAACAAAGGGAAAACAATTCAAGTGTAGGGAATCAGGAGCCCACCTGGAGAACAAAGGGAAAGTAATTCAAGTGTTGGTAATCAGGAGCCCACCTGGAGAACAAAGGGAAAAGCAAATCAAGTGTTGGTAATCAGGAGCCCACCTGGAGAACAAAGGGAAAACAATTCAAGTGTTGGTAATTAGGATCCCACCTGGATAACAAAGGGAAGCAGTTCAAGTTTCGAGGAAAAATAGTGCAAATGTTGGTAATCAAGAGCCCACCTGGAGAACAAAGAGAAAGCAGCAATGTTCAAAGGAACACGATTCAAGTTCAGTAATCAGGCACCCGCCTGGAGAACAAAGGAAAAGCACCTCAGAATACAATTCAAGTCAGCAACAAAGGAATTTCACTTGGAGAATAAAAGTCAACACAGCAACAGAAACTGCAAGACCAAGTTTGAAGATATAGATAGGATTCTTGTAATTCATAGATCATAGTTTAGTCTAGTTTCTTTTATTTTATCTTGGTGTAATAAGGAGTTCAGCAAGCAGTAGCAGCAACAGTAGAATCATAGCTTCCTGATAGTCCCAGCTACCAAAACTTCCTGAACTACACTAACCTAATTCCTTTATAGCCAAGAATATGTAGGTAACCTCAGAAGCAGGGTGCGGTCAAATCTTTCAAAACTGCTTCCCACGGAGTATTCAAACGGGCAAAAATCGCTCATAACCGCTCACTTTATCTTTGCACGAAAACTGTTCGTGTTTCTGAGCAAAGAGGGGCAGCTGTGAGCACGTGATTTTTACCCTATAGGAATTACTCCCATAAAATAATTTTTTTCCAATTTTTGCAATTTATAGGATTTTTTGTAGAATTTTACTAATTATTTGCATTTTTGTGCATATTTAATTTCCATTAAAAATCAAAAACAATATACCAAAAATACCATGAATTACATTTAGGTTTGATTTTAATTTTTTTGGAATTAATTAGCAATTATTTCTTTTATTAAAAATGAAAAGCTCAAAATAGCTCATTTTATACTTTTAAATTTTAGCCTATTGATTTTTCCTTTTGATTTAAGACCAAGTAATTTTATAATTACTGTGACTAGGCAATTAGTTTAATTTTATAACTTAGATTAATTTAGGAATTGATTTTAGGATTTTTTTTAATTAAAGAAAGAAAAGAAAAACAAAAGGAAAGGGGGAAAATGAAAAGGGCTGTCTTTAAAACCAATTGAGCCAATTGATTGCTAAGCCCAAATCTCACCCCAATAACCCAATTCCGCCCAGCCCAACCCCTTTCTTCTCACTAACCCGCCCCAACCCACCTAGCCAACGACCCGTTACCCACCCATCCCGCTTATAACCCAAAAACAAGAGACGAACCCTAAATCCCAAGCTCAGAAACGGCGCCCCTACTACTCATTATCTTCTTCACCATAAAACCGTGTCCAAACTCGCCAAATTTCAGGCGAGCGAGCCCAAACTCACCTCACACACTCCCCATCTCACCACGTCACCGAATATTCTAACGGACTCTGACAATTTTTCTACTCCATGTGCTGAATTTGTTAAAATTTCTGAGGAATAATTCTGAAAAATGGGAGCCATGGATTGATTTGAGGATCAATACTCTCCTTCCATCTGCCAGAATTGGTTCCGAAAGAGATTTTCAGGGTTTTTGTATGTAAAGAAAGGAATAGAAGGTTCGAGATTTTCTGGGAAGTATATATAAGGTAAGTTTTCTTTGTATGAGGGATGGGAGATAGATTTCGGAAAAAAGTTAAAGTTAGGGTTCGAGATTTTTCTTCTTCATTTTCTATTGTTCTTTTATTTCTGGCATTAGAATAGAGGAAAAATGTTACTGAGTGTTCGACTATTGCATTTTCTGTGTCAATTATTGTCTAAAGTATTTGAAACCTCTAGAGTCCATCTTTTCAGTACAATTCTGGATTTTTGGGTTAAATATGGAAGTCATTTGACAAGTTTGAGTCTGTTGCTACCCGAGGGCTGATTTTCAGCTGCTGGTTATTCTCTTTTGGTCGATTTTAGTATTGTGACGAATTCATTTTAATTCCAGGTTCACTTCTTTTCTTTTCCTATATTTCTGTTGTGAAGCAAGTCATGGACGATTGTAGAAATGATTAAGTTTAAAATAATAGTTGAAGTTCTGTGTTCAACGAGCGTGCTATGGATTCTGAATCGTCTTAATGATATGTTTATGCTATTTGTTCTTTTTTTTAATTAAGTGGTTGGTTTCTGTTTGGATAAAAGGTGAATGGGGAAATCAGAAAATTAATCGATTCATGAAAGTTTCATTTACAAGCTTCTGATCCTCCATGTCCGCTGTAGATGCAGTATGCAGTTGGCATGAGCTTCTTGCTTTCATTCCTTTATTAACATGGTTTTAAATAGTCTTGCTAGTAAATATAAGATGTGAGAGCTGGGGATTTGGTTGAGTTATATATCACTCGAATCTATGCTATGAATCTAGTTGAAATTGTCAACTTCTTGAGGATTCAGCAGTGTTGAAGTTTCTGTGACCAGTTTTTGTTGATTTCACAATATTCTGTGTTGCTTTGCCGACTTCGTCGTATTGAAATGAAGGCTTGCTAGTGTAAATTGAAGTGTTATGAGCGGGGATAAAGTTTCCTACAAATTGATTGGTCTTTGTTCATCTGATGTTCTTTCAAGTTGTTCATAGCTACTGTTGTTTAATGGCAGGTCCTTCCTTAGTATGTGATTAGATTTATCTTCACCAGCTATTTTGGCTAATTCTCTAAGTTGATTCTTAGGAACTTTCTTGTCTCCACGGTTTAGTTTTGGACAACTTTCCCTTTGTTAAGTTTGTTTATGAGCCGGGTGCATAGGTTCGTCGAAACATTAACCTAAGTGATTCTGGTTCTTGGTGTTTGTTTCTCCCTTAAACCATGGTATTATTCTGCTTTTTAAAACTTCAAATTGGGTGAAAATTTTGATAGCAAGCTAGAGTTGTAGTAACAAATTTTGAGTATGGCAATGATTTAGTTTATGCTTTATTATGAATTCAGTGGTCATGGAGTTGTTGGTTCTTGTTTACTATGAAGTTCCATGAATTGCATGATTTAAGTGAAAGCTAGTTGATGTATGCTGCCAATATTCTGATACAAAGAAATTGCTTAGTTGTAAAGATAATCGTTCTCAATGTTTAAAGGTTCATGCCCACTCTTAGTCATGTCTGGAGTAAATCGATTCATGTTCAAGAAAGTCTAAAATGATGTCTGAATTTTGCTCACCTTTTCTTGATTCGAGTTACATTTCTGTGTTTGATTCAGTTTTTCTGTTGAATTTTCAAACTGAAATCTAGTGTACTATGAGATTTATATGCTATTGTTTCCTTCAAATCTTCCTTATTAAAATGTTGATTAGTTAGTTAGCTTTGAATTCATGGCATAGGCAGTTTGTTTTTCTGTCGTTGTGCCCACGCAAGACACCAGGAAAGCAAGAAGTTTCCTGGGAGTAAATTTAGGGATTGGCCCTATATTGGTTATGGTTTTAATTTAGAAAAGAAACAAATTTTGGAGCCTATGCACTGAAATTGCGCCTGGCCCGTTTTCATAATCATATACTGTTAATATATATTTAGAATAGATCCAACATCTTGGGCCCTTTTAATTAAGTATTGTCCTCCACAAATAAATTGAAGTGCACCATACGCAAATAAAATCCATAATGTATGGCCCTCACATAAATACAAAAATTAGTCTAAAAAATCCTTGAACTCTCATAGTTTGCTTTAGGCGCGTTTAATTAAATAATTGTCATAGCTACGGGTACGGTTCCCGTGACGTGGTCGTGACACCTAATTTCTAAAAAATCAGGGGGTACATTTATGTGACCCGACCACAATTTAATATTCTTAATAGAATAAATATGTTGTGGATTGTGGGTACGGTTCGTGTGACACGATTCACGACGTGTAGTAAAGTAATTACTTGAATAACAATCGGATTATTAAAAAAGTTTAAAAGGAATAAAAATGCACATAGGTTTCAAAGATGTTTTAAAATCAAATAAATAGGCCAATAATAATAGTTGAGCGACCATGCTAAAACCATAGAACCCGGGAATGCCTAACACCTTCTCCCGGGTTAACAGAATTCCTTACTCGGATTTCTATGTTCGCGTACCTAAATAGAGTCAATCTTTTTCTCGATTCGGGATTTTTAAATCGGTGACTTGGGCACCATATAATTATCCCAAACAGCGACTCTGATTTCTAAATAAATAATCCTGTTTCGACTGTCACTTAAATTGAAAAAACTCTCTTATACCCTTTCGGGGTAGAAAAAGGAGGTGTGACACAATATAGAAATAAATAAAGGGATTCAAGAAAAGCAAAGAATGAAAGACATGGGAAGTTGAGAAAGGAGAAAAGATTTGAAATGAACAAGAAAGAGTGACAGTGTGTCTCTCTAACCCCTTAAAAAGAAGTGAAATGACTCAAAAAGTCAAGTGAATGTGTGCCAAAATGAAACAAAAGAAGTGATTAAGGGAAAAAGGAACCTACTTAGACCAAACATTTCCTACCCTGAACCAAAAGCCTTCACTATTTCTCCACAAAAGCCCTATATGATCTCTAGTTGAATGAAGCTTACATTAGTGGTGACTCACATACGGGGCAAGCATATGGTACTTAGAGCCGGACTTGTGACTTTTCCTTGTGAGAGATGAGTGTATTTCCATTAACCTCATTCCGAGTACCACTATCTTAAAGGTGAGGTTTGCTTAGGGAGAGTTGAGGATGTGTGAGTTTGGGTTCCACAATGACCAAAGTAATAGAAAGAGTTTCGTTGATGTGTTGAGTCAACTCTTGATGCTCTTGTGTCACACTAAATCCATGGTGTTTAAAAGAGTGAATGTTGTTAATGATTCATTTGTATTGAGGGCAATTGTTAGTCCCAATTGATGCTAGATGAGGTCACTTTAGAATAGCTGAATTTTCTTGGATTTCCTCTTAAGGGGTGGGTCCTATTTTGTTTGCTTGAGGACAAACAAAAACTTAAGTTTGGGGGAGTTGATAACTAGGGATTATGATGCATTTTACACTCTTTTTGCTTGAGTATTGATTAGAATTGTGTACAAAGTAGTCTCAAAGGCTCACAAGTTGTGCTTGAATGCAGGTTTGATCAATAAGGTAACAAGGTGTCAAAAACCAGCTCAAAAAGGAGTGAAACTTGCACAAGTACCAAGACAAGACCAAGCTCAGTCAAACAGGGCCAGTGCGGCCGCACACCATTCTATGCGGTCCGCAAAGATGAAGTTCAGAGACTATGCTTTTCAGGCTACAAGGCAATGCGGCCGTAAAGGGTTTTGTGCGGTCCGCATTGGGTTCATTGCGGCCACACTCAATTTCATGCAGTCCGCATTGCCCACGATCAGAGAGTTTCTAGTTTGGATGTTGAAGCCCAATCTGCGGTCTATTTTGTACGGACCGCAATAGGATCCACTGCGGCCGCACTCGACTTTGTATGATCCGCAGATCCCGAGTTCATAGAGCAGATGATTGAAGCCCAGAGCCTCAGTGCAGCCGCACTGCATTTCGTGCGGTCCGCACTAGCCCCGCAGGGGTATTTTTGTTTAGAATGTTCAGCTTAGTATAAATAGCTTATTTTTCCATTTTTAGGTCATCAGATAGTTTTGTACGTAGAACTGCACTTGTGACTGCTTCTCTTTTACCATTTTGAGAAATTTTAGCTTAATTTCAACATTGAATCTTCAAGTTTTAATTAGCAATTAATTATTATGAGTTTTTCTTCATCTATTGCTTTGTTTTCTTCTCTAATTATAAGTCGCTAAACCCATTAGCTAGGGTTGTGGCTCAACCCTAGTGTGGGTAATTGATGGGTCCTGTGTTTTGATGCTTGATTGTCTATTGGTGTTTGATATTTGGGCTAGTTTAGGGTTTTAATTGCAAACACTAGTTTATGCCTAGTAGACTTTGGCTCTTCTTGAGAAAAAGAGACTAAGTCCATGAAATTAGTCCAACAAGGAATTGGGGCGTATTCAAGAGATCGATAGCCCAAATTAAAGAGTTAAACCTAGAGATAGTCCCGACTTGAACCTTGATTACTCGCACAAATTTGCATATCCAATTGGTCATTCAATTCGGGCAAAATCACTCGAACTACCGAGAGGTATAGAGTGAGTAGAATCATGCAATGGTTATATCATACTCTCCAAATATGACAATCTAGCTTTAGACTCAAGAATTCGTCAATTGACAACCTAGGAGAAAGTCACTACCCTAGTGCCTTTTATCTAATTGAACAACTTGCAATAGTTTAATCTTAGCTTTACTTGGTCTAATTTAGTATTATAGTATTATAAAATTAGAATTAAATTCAAAACCAAAAATGTTTAGAAGTACAATTAGGAACAAATACACAACTCCATTTTAGATAGAAACTCAACTCTAATATCTATCTCCCTGTGGAAATCGATCCCGACTTTAATCGGGTAAAAGCTGCTTCGACCTCTCTCGCTACTCTATAGTAGTGCAGGGTTGGCTGCGATCATGTAGCGTGAGTACAATTAACTCAACAAGTAACAAGACTAAATAAAGAGCTGAAGATAGTGACGAGCTACACAGTTCTAGTTCAATTCCATTAGTCTCAACATAAGAAAATAGACATGCTTTCAAGTCCGGCAATTGAAGTCAAATCGGTTAATTCATGTCAAATTCAAGTATAATATGAATGTAATATCTCTCAGAAATTTCAAATCAGTGATATATGGCATCTAAGTGCAACAATAATAAAATCAAATGCATCCTCTCAGAGTAATAGTCACTCAGTCCTCCCATTCACCCCAACCTCACAATCTCTCATTCCTCTCAGTCGCTCGGCACTCAGCACTCACACTTAGTAGGTACCTACGCTCACTAGGGGTGTGTACACACTCCGGAGGGGCTCCTTCAGCTCAAGTGCTATATCAAGCCAATCATGGCATAAATCAATGAAACATGTTGCGACGTGTAGCCTGATCCCATAAATATCCTCACAATTATGCACTTGACCTCACTCAGTCACCAACCTCTCCAATCTCTCGGGCACTCAGTAATCATGAAATCATCCCAAACAGTAATGATATGATGTATGAACAACGAATAATAGAGATTGAGATATGATATGCAAGTAAAACTAAGACTAAGTACAAATAGCAATTAACAGGTAATTCAACATGTAACACGGCTTCTGTGGGTCTCAACAATACCAACACATAGCCTAAACATGATTTAACAGTCAAATTTCTTTAACACATGGAGAGCATATAGTTAACAACAAGTTATTTAACTTCACAACTCTATGGAATGAACCAAGTCACAATTTCTACGGTGCACGCCCACACGCCCGTCACCTAACATGTGTGTCACTTCCAAACCAATCACAAGACACATAATACAGGGTTTCATACCCTCAGAACCAGATTTAGAACTGTTACTTACCTCAATCCGAGCAAATCTCTACTCCAACACACCTTTGCATCACAAATCGGCGTCCAAGTGCCTCGAATCTAGCCATAAACAATTCGATATAATCAATACAAGCTAAAGGAATCAATTCCACAAGAAAATATGAAGTTATTAATCAAAATCTAGAATCGGCTCAAAGTCGGCCCCTGGGCCCACATCTCGAAATACGACAAAAATCACAAAACCTGAAAGCCCATTCAACCACGATTCTAACCATACTAAACTTACTCAAATCTGATAACAAAATCTCATTCAAAACCTCAAAAATCTAGCCTAAGAACTCTTTTTTATTTTCCCTAATTTTCTACCCCAAATCACAAATTAAATTATGGAATCAAAGGTATAATCATGGAAACAAATCAAAATTAGATACAAACCATTTGCCCAAAACACCCACGTGAAAATCCCTCAAAAAATCTCCTTCTACCGATCTCCCAAATCAGTTTTGTGTTATGAACCCAAAACCCTGGTTTTTAAAACTTATGTTTTGCCTAGTTACGCCTTCATCTTAAACGCAGAAGCATTCTCGCGTTCGGGAAGCACAATAATGCCTCAGATCAAAAACCCTTCTACGCAACGCGTTCAATCACAACGTGAATCTTCGCTGAACCTCCCTTCGTAAACGCAACCACCCCTCCGCGAACGCATAGACTAATAGCATGGGGTCCCCAGCTGCCGCTTTTATTCTTCGCGAATGCATCACCCTTCTCGTATTCGCAATGCATCCACTTCCCAAACCTTCGCGAATGTGGCCACCTCTTCACGAACGTGAAGAACAAATCCACATTAGCCTCTAGATACATTTCGCGAACGCGAGACGTTTCTCGCGAACGCATAAGGGAAAACCAGTAACCAGCAAAAACCAGCAAACCCAACTTCAGTAGTCTCCAAACTTCAAGTTTTGATCCGTTAACCACTCAAAATCCACCCGAGGTCCGCGAGACCTTAACCAAACATATGATCAAGTCCCAAAATATCATACGAACTTAGTCAAGCCCTCAAATCACCTTAAACAATATCAAAAACATGAATCACACATTGATTCAAGCCTAATGAACTGTGAAACTCCAATTTCCACAAAGGCACTGAAACCTATCAAATCATGTCCGATTGACCCTAAATTTTGTACACAAGTCACAAATTACACCACGGACCCACCCCACTTCCGGAATTGGAATCTGACCCTGATATCAAAAAGTCAATCCTCAGTCAAACTTTACAAAAATTCAACTCTTGAAACGACCGGCCGGGTTGTTACATCATCCCCCTTTAAACAAACGTTCGTCCTCGAACGGGACTAGAAACATACATGGAGTCTGAAATAGGTGTGGATATCTGCTCCACATCTCCTGCTCGGTCTCCCAAGTAGCTTCCTTAACTGGCTGACCTCTCCACTGCACATTCACTGAAGCTATGTTCTTTGACCTCAAATTTCGAACATGCCAATCTAAAATGGCTATCGGCTCCATATAATAAGTCAAATCACCATCTAAATGAATTGTGCTGCAATCCAAAACATGAGACGGATCGTCGACATACTTCCGGATCATAGAAACATGAAATACTAGATGCACACTCGACAAACTTGGTGGCAGACAAGCTTGTAAGCCATCTTCCCAATCCTCTGAAGTACCTCAAACAACACAATATACTGAGAGCTCAACTTGCCCTTCTTTCTGATTCTCATAACACCCTTCATGGGTGAAACCTTGAGTAGAAATGTTTCCCTAACCATGTAAGAAACATCACGAACCTTTCTGTTGCAGAACTCTTCTTTCTGGATTGCGTCGTGCAAAGCTATTCATGAATGAATTTAACCTTATCCAAAGCATCCTGAACCAAGTCAGTACCCAATACCTTAGCCTCACCCGGCTCAAACTAACCCACTGGAGACCTACACTGTCTCCCATATAAACCCTCATATAGAGTTGTCTAAATGCTCGACTGGTAGCTGCTATTGTAAGCTAACTCACGAGCGAAAGAAATTGATCCCAAGAACCCCCAAAATCAATGACACAAGCACGTAGCATATCCTTCAATATCTGAATAGTGCGCTCGGACTATCCGTCCGTCTAAGGATGAAATGTTATGCTCAACTCAACCTGGATGCCCAACTTTCGCTGTACTGCTTTCCAGAACTGTGATATAAAGTGTGTGCCCCGATTTGAAATGATGGACACTAGCACCCCATGAAGGCGAACAGTCTCAGCCAACCGCTTCGAAGATTAAGTAGTCCCAACGAGAATGAAGTGCGCGAACTTGGTCAATCGATCCACAATCACTCCAAATAGCATCGAACTTTCTCGAAGTATGTGGGAGCCCAACTACAAAGTCCATGGTGATCTGCTCTCACTTCCACTCTGGAATCTCTACCCTCTAAAGTAATCCACCCGGTCTCTGATGCACATACTTCGCATGCTAGTAGTCAAGGCACCGAGCTACAAACCCCACAATATCCTTCTTCATCCTCATCCACTAATAGTGCCCTCAAATCCTCGTACATCTTCATGGTACCCGGATGAATAAAATACCGCAAATTGTGGGCCTCCTCAAGAATCAACTCACATAGCTCATCTGCATTAGGAACACCAATCCGACTCTGCATCCTTAATACCCCATCATTCCCAATAGTCACATTTCTGGCATCACCGTACTGAACCCTGTCCTTAAGGACAAGCAAATGGGGATCATCATACTAGAGCTCTCTGATGCGATCATATAAGAAAAACCGAGAAACCACACAAGCTAGAACCCGACTGGGCTTCGAAATATCCAATCTCATAAACTAGTTGGCCAAGACCTGAACATCAACTGCAAGTGGTCTCTCGCTAACATTGATGAATGCAAGGCTACCCATACTCATTGTCTTCCTACTCAAGGCATCGACCACCATATTGGCCTTCGCGGGATGATACAGAATAGTAATGTCATAGTCCTTTAGCAGCTCCAACTATCTCTGCTACCTCAAATTTAGATCCTTCTGTTTGAACAAGTGCTGGGGACTCTGATGATCCGTAAATACCTCACAAGACATGCCATTGAGATAATGCCTCCAAATCTTTAATGCATGAACAATAACAATCAACTCCAAATCAAAAACATGGTAGTTCTTCTCATAAGGCTTCAACTGGCGCAAAGCATAAACCATCACTCTACCCTCTTGCATCATCACATACCCAATACCAATCCAAGAAGCATCACAATACACTGTATAAGAGCCTGAAGCTGAAGGCAAAACTAGAACTGAAGCTGTGGTCAAGACAGTCTTGAGCTTCTAAAAGCTCTCCTCACACTCATACGACCACCTAAAAGGACCACCCTTTTGAGTCAATTTGGTCAAGGGCGATGCAATAGATGAGAAACCCTATACAAAAATCTCCGTAGCTGAGGCCGGTCTGGGCCAACTCTGAACTACCTCTATCTTCTTTGGATCCACCTGAACACCCTCACTGGACACCACTTGCCCCAAGAACGCCACTGAATTGAGCCAAAACTCACACTTGGAGAACTTGGCATAAAGCTTCTCTTCCATCAACCGCTGTAACACAATCCTCAAATGCTGGGCATGCTCCTCATGGCTATAAGAGTACACCAGGATATCATCAATGAACACTATGAAAAACGAGTCGAGATAAGGCTGAAACACACTGTTCATCAGATGCATGAACGCTGCTGGGGAGTTTCTCAGCCCAAAAGATATCACAAGGAACTCATAATGACCATAACGGGTCATGAATATTGTCTTTAGAATATTAGAGTCATGAATCTTCAACTGGTGATACCCAAACCTCAAATCAATCTTGGAGAACACCCTCGCTCACTGAAGCTAGTCAAACAGATCATTAATACGCAACAAAGGATATTTGTTCTTGATTATGACTTGGTTCAACTGCCTATAATAAATACACATCATCATAGTACCATCCTTCTTCCGTACAAACAGCACCGGTGCACCCCAAGGCAACACGCTAGGCCTAATAAACCCCTTATCAAGGAGTTCCTGAAGCTGCTCCTTCAATTCCTTCAACGCAACTGGTGCCATACGATACGGTGAGTTAGAAATGGGCTGAATGCCTGGCACCAAGTCAATACCGAAGTCAATATCCCTTTTAGGCGGCATGCCCGGCAGGTCCGCACGAAACACATTCAAGAACTCTCGCACCACTAGAACAGAATCAATAGTAGGAGTATCAGCACCAACATCCCTCACAAAGGCCAAATAAGATTAACAACCCTTCCCAATTATCCGCTGGGCCTTCAAATATGAAATCACTCTGCTGGGAACGTAGTCTAGAGAACCTCTCCACTCAATCCTTGGCAACCTGGCATCGCTAACATCACTATCATAGCGTGACAATCCAGAACAACATAACACTGAGACAACTAATCCATACCCAAGATCACATCGAAATCAACTATACTAAGCAACAAGAGATCAAATCTAGTCTCCAAACCCCCAATAATTACTACACACGACCAATATACACGGTCCACAATAATAGTATCACCCACTGGCATAGCTACATGAATAGCTAAAACTAAGGACTCACGGGGCATATCCAGATAATAAGCAAATTATGATGATACCTACGAATAATTAGAACCAGGGTCAAATAATAAAGAGGCATGCCAGGCATCCATGTGGCAAACTGAGATAATACTTGTGATCACTGCATCTAAAACAACAACATATGGTCTGGTAGGAATAGCATAGAATTGGGCCTGACCGCTACCTGATCGACCTCCCCCTCTACGGCAACTTCTAGCTGACAGAGCCCCATCCCGAGCTGGCTAGGCGGGTGGTGAAATAACTGATGCTGAAGCCACAAACTGACTCATTTGCCGCACTAGACCTCCCGAACAGTGAGGACATTGCCTCCATATATGCCCAAACTCCACGCACTCAAAATAACTCCCCGAGGCTGGTAGTGGGGACTAAAAGGAACTCAAGCACCGGGATAATTGATAGAAGGACCTGGCATGGATGAACCTTGAATCGATGGAGCACAGGATGAACTATGAACTGGGAGAGCACTGAGTGATGACTGCACCTAATGAGAACTATATAAAAAATGGCCAGATGATGCATCACGGTGAACAAGATGAGCAGTTTGAGCATGCTATAAGGACAAACCCTGACGTGGTGAAACTAACCCACAGAAGGAAAACCGTTGAAACCACCCAATCCACAAGTCCTCTTGGCCTCCGTCTCACCCCAGTCCTAACTACAGACCATCTCTATCTATCGAGCAGTGTCGACTACCTTATCAAAACTAGCGCCAAATACCCTCTCTCGAGTCATAAGCAACCACAGCTGATATGTGAGGCCATCAATGAACCTCCTAATCCTCTCCCTATCAGTGGGAACCAACCAAACTGCATGATGAGCCAACTCAGAAGACCTCATCTCGTACTGTGTCACGGACATGCCATCCTAACATAACTGCTCAAACGGTCTGCGCAACTCCTCTTTGTGAGACCGCGACACGAACTTCTCCATGAAGAGAGCGGAGAACTCCTGACATGTATGTGGTGTCTCACATACCGGCCTACGCCTCTCATAAGCCTCCCACCAAATGAAGGCAGCCCTAGTGAACTGAAAAGTTGTGAACGAGACCCCACTGGTTTCCAGAACACCGACCGTGCAAAGAATCTGCTCACACCTGTCCAAGAAGTCCTGGGCATCTTTCGACTCTACCCCACTGAAAGATAGAGGTCGGAGTCTCCCAAAAATCTCTAGTCTCTTCTGCTCATCCTCAATCAAAATAGGAATCACATGGGCCTAAGCAGCTGCAATCGACTAGGCTGGTAGTGCCCCCGGTGTCTGAAGTTCTTGCATCACCTGCTCTGGTGTACGGGTGGTAGGAGTTAGAGTACCTTCCCCGGTATGAGAAATGGCTGCTGCAATAGGAATAGAGACCGCCTGAGCAAGACTGGTACACACGGTTAGAATCTGAGCAAAGGCCTCTTGAAAGCCTGGAATTACAATGAGCACAGCTGGTACCTGAGCTGGACTCACTGGTTCATCTACAACTGGATCCTACTCCTGAACTAGGGCAATTAGTGGATCTGTGGGTGCTGCCCTAGGTACTGTACAAGCTGAACCCCTACCCCTACCGTGACCTCAACCTCTCATGGCCCTAACTAGTGGTACTGGTGGTCGTCTATGTGAGAATATAACAACAAAAATTTAGTTACCGAAATCAACAAATCCGCACGACAAGAATACAAAAATGTGAAGTTTCCTAAGGGTTCGACAACCTCTCGAAGATAACTACAGACGTCTCCATACCAATCCGCAAGACTCTACTAAACCTACTCATGACTCGTGAGACCTATGTAACCTAGGCTTTGATAACAACTTGTCACGGTCCAAAACCCAACCTATCATGATGGCGCCTATCGTGGTACTAGGCAAGCCGACATTTACGAATAACTCTAACACTTTTAACAAAAATAGATTTAAAGCAGTTTAAATAGTAACTTCTCATAAACATGATAGACAAATCTAAAATATAACACGAAAAACTCCTAAATTGGGGTGTCACAGAGTACATGAGCATCTAATATCACAAGCCTGGAATACAATGTCTATGATAGTTTGACACTAAATACAATAAAATGAAAGACAGGGAAGGAGAAACAAGGTCTGCGAATGCGAGAAACTAACTTGGAATCTTCCAGAAGACCAACTGTGCGAAGAAATCAACACCCACCGTGTCTAAAAACACCTGGATCTGCACACGAAGTACAGGATGTAGCGTGAGTACAACCAACTCAGTAAGTAACAAGACTAAATAAAGAGCTGAAGATTATGACGAGATACACAATTATAGTTCAATTTCAGTAGTCTCAATATAAGAAAATAGGCATGCTTTCGAGTCCGACAATTTAAATCAAATCAGTTAATTCATGTCAAATTGAAGTATAACAGGATGTAATATCTCTCAGAAATTTCAAATCAGTTATATATGGCAGCTAAGTGCAACAATAATGAAATCAAATGCATCCTTTCAGAGCAACAATCACTCTGTCCTCCCATTCACCCAAACCTCACAATCACTCATTCCTCTTAGTCGCTAGGCACACGCACACGCACTCAGTAGGTACATGCACTCACTAAGGGTGTCTAGACTCTAGAGGGGCATTTTCAGCCCATGCCCTACATCAATCCAATCATGGCATAAATCAATGAAACATGTTGCGACGTGCAACCCGGTCACATAAATATCCTCATAATCAGGCCCTCGTCCTCACTCAGTCATCGACGTCTCCAGTCTTTTCAGCTCTCAGTAATCATGAAAATTAGCCAAACAGTAATGATATGATGTATCAATAAGGAATAATAGAGATTGAGATATGATATGCAAGTAAAATTGAGACTGAGTACAAACAACAATTAGCAGGTAATTCAATATATATCACGACCTCTATGAGTCTCAATAGTACTGTTAGTTTATATAAGTCCAACAAACTGTAGAGTACCTGGTCCTATATGAGATAATGCTAAGAAAGCTTTTGGAAACTAAAAGTAAAAAAGACAAGGGATTTTAACATGAAAAAATCCCACACAAGGGGATCAAAAAACCACGACCTACTCTTGTAGGCTTTAACTTCACTAACTTGCAATCTCCCTATTACAAGCCACTTTGCAATAACCCTATTACAAAGACTTCAACTAACTTGTGATGCTCTCACCACAAGCCACTTTATATCTCTCCTAGTTACAAAGGCTTTAAACTTATGACTATTCCTAGTCATAACATAAACTCGGAAGTTTACGAATTTTTGGTTTTTTCCTAAGACAAAGCTTCTAATAAAGCAAACTAGGAAATATAATGAAGAACAAATGACAAGATTACAATTCAACTACAGATATACATAAACTCAATAACAGACTGATCCTTAGTGGAGTTGTCTTCTTGTTCTTGACACATCAGTGACTTCAATGCCGAATAAACACTGTTATGTTTGAGAGAATATCACTGAATGCACGCCGATGTTGTGCCTTGAACCATGTTGTTATTTCACAAAAGACATCACAATGGATAGTGGTGTCAATTCTTGATACACGCTTCTTCCCAATGAGAAGAGACTATTGTACTGCCTGCACAGCCACTTCTGTGCAGTTGCGTTCTAGCTGGATAGTCGACTTGTACTTCTGTTAGAAAACACTACCGAACCAGGTTCCAGTTGTGTTCCTCTTCTGTAACGGTTACGAGATGGTCACTTTCTGCTACTATGTTCCAGCTGTACAGTTGACCTGTACTTCTGTCAGAGAACCATAAGGGATCAGGTCCCTATTGTGTTCCTCTTTATAATGATTTCGGACAATCACTGACTTTTACTTGTGCCGGAGAACCCTAAGGGACAAGATCACCAGGTCCCTGTTGTGTTCCTCCCTGTGATCGTTCATTTATTTACTGATTTTCAGACTTGGACCAGGTCAGTTGAAATGTATACCATGTGGACCAAGTTCTTTATCTGGTTCTTTACAACAAGTTTGTTAGATCATCAAAACATAAGAAGCATTAGGCAAAGACATTGAAAATCCATCAATTTCTCCCTTTTTGATGATGACAAACTTAGGCATGGATAGTATTTGTGTAGAGTAAAAATAACTAGATAAGATACCAGAAATAACACAAGGTTCCCCCTTAATCTCAGATATCTCTTTTTTTTCTTTTTTTTAAATTGATTCCCCCATAAGCTCAGAATTTTTGACTACACAAAGTTCCCTTCAATTATTCCCCCTGAATTTCCCTTCAATTATTCCCCCTGAATCTTATATTCTTCCCCCTTTTGGTATCATTAAAAAGACCACAAGCAGAATTTAGCATAAAGAAGTCTAACACAGCTAGCTCATTCCACATATGTGCACATAACATGACAGAAAAGAGAAGTCAGAGGAACACAACATCACAGTATTATACAGGAAAAAAAGGGAGCTGTTTTATTAATATTTACAATGGACTGAGCAAGACAGGAGCAGTAATGGTGAATTCTAGCATGCCATCACAAAAATAAAACAGCAGCCATAGAAGATTAGAGCAAAAATAGTTGTTCACTAAGAGGATCCTAGGGGACATTAGAAGAAGGAGGCTTGGAAGAAGAGACAATAATGGTTTTGAGAACCAGGTCCAGTCGAGCATTTGCAGACAGTTGTTCTTCAAGTAATTGTGCCCGAAGTCTATCATTTTCCTTTATCAGTCATGCAACTTCTTCATTAACAGAATCAGGTCCTTTAACTGCTTGACTGAGCTGAGTCTCCAGTATGGTATTTCGAGCCCTCAACCTTCTGATCTCTTCAGAAGCTACATTTTGAGCGTTGATCAGCTGAGAAATGGTTGAGATGCTTCCACCAACTCTTTCTATACACTCACATTCTTCTAAAGTGGTTTTATAGAAGGTTTGCTTACGTGTGCCTACTGTTGGATTCCCCAAGGGGACCTTGTAGAATCTGAACACCTGAGTGAGGAGAAAGCAATATGGTAGCCCATGATTCCCACCTTTAAAGTTTGCCACCTTTTGCATATGACCTATCATGATTGTTGGCAAATTGATTGGGACAAACTCATCAAGCGCTTCCATTAAGACCATATCCGATTTTGTAGCAATAGATCGCCTCTCAGAACAAGGTAAGAGCACCTTATTGACTAGTTCAAAGAGAAGCTGATACTCAAGAAACACAACCTTCTTATGCACCTGTTCCCCCTACTGAATTGCTTGCTCCTTCATGATGGCTCTCCTGAAGTTTACACCACAGACACCCTTGACTGAGAACATACCTTCACATGGAATTCGGAGAACCTTTCCCAATGTTGAGGCGTCAAGTACAATGTCTACTCCATTTACTAGCGCACAAATGTGATCCCCCTCAATAGTGAAGAGAGATGCGTAAAAAGTTTGTACCGCATCTTCGTCCACCAGAGGCATGCTCCCTTCAAACAGGTGTTCCCATTGTTGAAATTCCACAATCTCCAGAATTTGTCTCATACCGGCCATCTCTGAAATTTCTGGATCAAATGTACGACCCCACAAGACTTTTTGAATTCTTAATCTCTGCTGCCAGAGACCACTATTACAGGGCATGATCCTCAGTACACCAGGAGTTGTACCAGTTTCCCAATTCTATTTGCTGGACCCTTCAACAGACTTTCCTTTCCAGCTTACTATCCCCACAGTATCATCTTCAGATATAGCTTGCTCAGTTTGACTTCTTTTAGACTTGCTAATTCCCTTCACGGATGACCCTTTTTTTTTGCTCAATAGTTTCATCAGAAGCTTTATCTACAGACTTTCGAGCTTTCAAAGATTGTTGTACCAGGGAACCAGGTTCCCTTGGACCATTTTTGTCAATCCCATCTACTAGAACACTTTTGTTAGTGACAAATTCCCTTTGATTCATTATCCTCTTTTTCCTTTTCTTGACACTCCTCTTACTTTTCTACAGTGTGGACTCAAAACTTTATTATTGTTGTGACCTGATAGTGGGTGACTTGGAGGAGGATTCTATGAGCTTAGAATGATCAGGATGTGTAGGAGTGGGTTTGCATGGAAGAGAATCAGGTTCTTCAGAAGGTTTTTCTGAGAACGTCTCATGAGCCAAAGACTCAAGGAGTACTGTGGTTTGTACATCTCTTAAGCATGGATTTTCTTCCCCTTGATACCCTGATGAGAGATTTGCTCCTTCACTCATCAGACTCTCAGCAACGATAGCCATGATGCTATGTGATTCTTCCTTTTCTGGTGACTCTAAGAGAGTCACTAAGTCCAGAATAGAGGAGTTTAGGTATTGGTCAGGATCATCCTCAGGAACTTCTGACACTTGAGAGGTAAAACCTCTTAAGTCTACGTTGATAAGATTAGAGGAATGGCTACACATAGGGTTTTCAAAATGAGAGAGAATAGGGTTTATCAGAAAAGGGAAAACTGTAGGAAAAGAGGAGGCGCTAGGAATGGGTAAAGTAGTAGAAGGAGTGAAATAGTGAAGCTCTGAAATGATTTCAAGGATGATAAGGAAACATGAGTAGTGTTATCGGTGGGAGAAGGAAGCTATTGTTCAATTGCCATTATAGGAGTACTTAAAAGACAAATAGAGTAAGAGCGAGAGATGAAGAAAGGATTACAGCTACATAAAAGAGATGAAGGTTCATGGCTTGCTGTAAGAGAGAAAGAAGGTTTTATTGGAAGAAGGGCTAATGATAAGAGGAGAGAGAGAGAAACAGGTTCTGAATAGTTTTGAAGACGGTGGTAGGTTTGTGGGAAAGCGTTACCGTGCAGAGGGGGTGAACGGATTTGAAAGACAAGACAGGATATGCAGAATATGAAAAGGTGTATGATGTGGCGTTGAGTTAATTTTGTTTTTAATTTTTTTTTGTTTTGAGAAGGCATGCAAAATAAGCACATTACTACTAACCTGGGGTACAAGAACCTGATGCCAGACCAATTTTTTTGAAAAAGGTTTTAGCAGTTCCTCTCTCGCAGTTCATACTGTACCTTTAGCTTCTATGATCTTTATGTGTGTTTACCTGCAATGGTATTGATGTGAGTTAGGCTTGGTCAGAAAATACTTTAGCTAACTTTACCTGACGGTGTCTTGCATAGCCAACTGATGAAGAATCAGGTTCTTCATTAGACTCTCATGACCTCATCTTCACTTTGTATGTTCCTGAATATTCTCTACTCAAGGATTTGATGAAGATATCTAGAATTTGGTCTCCTGTTCTGCAAGACTTCCTACATATCAACCCTTTCTCCATATTTACCCTCAGAAGATAATGTCACCCCTCAATGAGCTTGGTCCTCTTGTATTGAACTGCTTGGAGAAGACATACCATCAGTTTCGAAGATACCCCATGGTCTTCCAGTTGCTGCTCAATTCATAGGGTTTGAGTACATCAGGATGCTCCCTCTACACATTCTTCTTCAGTTGTTGACGTGGCCATTGAGTTTTGTTTCCCTGTCTCCCAAGGGATGAGGCATGAACATGGCAAGTGAACCATTCCAGAAGTGCTCTTCCTTTTCACAAGACAACCTGCACAGTTAACATCATCATACCCAACAGAATTAAAAATTGTCACATGAGGGGTAATACAGGACCAGGTCCTAAGTTCCCTTAAGGTATCTCAAACTTCTTTGGGCAGCCTTCAAGTAGGATTCCTAATGACTTGACTTTAGATTCTATTCTGGAGTGGGGATACAGAAAGAATTTTTTTTTTAGTTTTTAAAATCTTATCTAACTCTAGAATACAAAAGAGTGATTGAATTGTCACATAGATGGGAGCTTTTGTGTTTTCAGTTTGGGACTGAGGTTTGATTGGTAGGGGAAGTTGGGAGGTTAATTTTGATTTCCCCACACTCTTGTTATGTTACTTGTGGGGTGCCATGAGCTGCATCTCCACTCTTTATTCAGCTTCAGTGGTAGTAAGTGAAGTACTAGGTTCCTTGTGAGAAGTGAAAGATAATGTTACACTGTCTTTCACTTGTCTCCTTCATCTTACTCATTATGTCAGCCTCCTTTCTTGAAGCCTTAGAAATTTTCCAGTGACCAGAGTTGGTTCATTATATTGATCATCACCGTTTCTTCCTTGGCTAGAGGAAGGTGTCTTGTTGAATACCCCATGAGCACTTCCTTCCATTTTGTGTGTCCTTTATTGTAGACTTTGTGGTCTTGCTTTGTGGAGAGTATCCCAGAAGGATTCCTTTATTCGTCTTTTGCATTGAAATTCCCAAGATGATCCTTCCCGTTATCGAGAACATGACATTTTCACTCAAGAGGATTCTCAGATGAGTTGTCTTTCAGTCAAGAAGGCATTTTCTTCCATTTGGCAGCTCATAGTGGGTTTTTGATTCA
Organism: Nicotiana sylvestris; assembly: GCF_000393655.2. Lineage (NCBI taxonomy): Eukaryota > Viridiplantae > Streptophyta > Magnoliopsida > Solanales > Solanaceae > Nicotiana > Nicotiana sylvestris. Next base: position 184,915,857 of record NC_091062.1, read on the forward strand.
GGAGGGACCTGCTCAGACACCTGTTCACCAAGTAGAAAGCAACATTTACTACTTTTGCCCAGAATTTCTTGGTGATTCCATAGTCGATGAGCATTGTCCATGCCACATCTTCTAATTCCATTCGTTCTTTCAGCAATACCATTTTGCTATGAAGTGCTTGGTATAGAGAAATTGTGCGTGACCCCCCTCCTTTTTGCTTTCACTTGAATCTTCTTGACAAGAACCATTAACACCTCGAGAGTCTCCTCCTTTGTTTTGTGAACCGTGTCCAGGTGACTCTTAATTTTGGCAGACCACGCACCAAGGTCCTTCTGAGTTAATTTATTAGGAGGTGAGAAGCTTGCATTCACCAAACTTTCATGCCAAGGTTCCGACTTCACCGATCTCATACCACAGGCTTATAGAGATTCATAGTTAACAGAGTGGATGTTATCGTTTCCTTTGTCTACTGAGACCACTTGGCCAGTTATCAGATTGGTGACTGTACTTTTAGGCCATTCACATAGTACATGTTCCCACTGAGTGCCAAAGAACATTTCCAACATTACATTCACCGAGAATATACCCTCTACTTCCTTTTTAAGGATACATTCCCTTCAAGTAGGGCTTTTAGTGAGAGGAAATTCATGATATTTTCAGTCACGTGCTTTAAGCATCCATAGTCCATAGTCCATCGCAGTCCGCTTCATCTCACTGCTCCCTGAATATGCAAATCAAGGGTTAGATTTAGGAACCCAAACTAGTTTGGGTCCTTTGTTATGATAGAAAGGATGAATGAGGACTTTCCTAGTCCATGCAGGCAACATCCGCTTCTTGAGAGTGGTACCTAGTCCTTTGTTAGTAGTCACTTTATCAGTAAACACTTTGTTTTTCTGAGCAGACTGAACCCTGGCCTGACAATTTTCTTTAAAATGCCCATTGTTCCCACAGTGGGTACATAGCCAGTTATCAAGTATAGTGACATACTTGATGTGAGGGTTGTAAGGAGTTTTCTCCCTTTGGAATCTGATACCCTGCATGTTTCCACTATTGTTAAGATACATGGTAGTGACAGCATCTGAGGACCAGTGTCCACTTCAGGGATTTCTCAAGATCAATTCTTACTTTCTCCAATTCAGCTTGAAGTTGCTGATTCTTCTTGAGTTCACTACATAGGCTAGTTTTCACAACAGTTAATTCCTTTTCAAGCATGATGTGTGACTCACTAGCTACTCCTTCCCTTTCCCAAGACTCACATTCATATGTTCTCTATTGAGTTCCTCAATGGTTTCCTCTAGATCGGTGCATATCACTAAAAGGTCATCCCTCTCTTCCTCAGTAGTTGCAATTTTTCCTTCTAAGGGGTGTTTCTTATTGCTAAGACCCTCTATTGTTTCTTTTAGGTCAACAATTACTACCATCAGGTCGTCTCTCTCATTTTCCACACTAGTTATTCTTTCATTCAAGGCTTCCTTTTCTTTTTCCAGATTAGCTATGGTCTCATTTAGGTCCACTACACAGACCACCAGATCATCTCTAGATTGTTTGGCCTCTCCTAGTTCTATGGTTAGGATCTCCTTATCATTAACAAGGCTATAATAAGCATCAATTAGGATATTAGCTAACGACCTTAGCTTCTTAGAAGAGTACGATTTCAGATTTCTCTGAACATCCCTGAAGTTTACCTCATCGTCTTCATCTTCTTCATCATCATCAGACTGAGCCATCAGCGCGAACAGTGAATCATACTTCATTGCTACAGTTTCTACTGCCATCATAGAACTGTTTTCTGCATCTGGTTCCCTTTAAAATTTACTAGAAGAGTCTCCACAAGCATCAAGAGCATGTTTAATAATATTGTCAACAGCACCTTTTCGATTGAATTGTTTGTCTGGAACCAGATTCCTTTTTGCTGCTTTGTCGGGATTTTGCTTGTATTGCTCATGTTTCGCGAGTGGGCAATCTTTGATGAAATGCCCTGACTTTCCACATCTGTGACAGAGATCGTTGTTCCTTACTTTACTTGAACTACCCCATTTTGGTATACCCCCATTTCTTCGAACCATCTTTTGAAATCTCTTAGTAAGATAAGCCATGTCACTATCTTCATCACTTGAGTCACTGCTTTCAGCTTTGAGTACCAGGTTCTTTTCCTTCTTAGGCTCTCTTCTTTCATTATCTTTCTTTTTTTTCATCTCGTATGTCTTCAGATTACCAATCAACTCATCCATGGTCAGAGTTTGTAGATCTTTAGCTTCAGTGATGGCATTTACATTACTTTCCCAAGAACCAGGTAGAACACTGAGGATTTTCCTTACAAGCTTGTTTCTAGGAATGACATCTCCAGGTGAATGAAGCTCATTTATGATGGAGGTGAATCTTGTGTGCATATCTTGTATAGACTCATCGTCTTTCATCCTAAAGAACTCATATTCCGTGGTGAGCATGTCGATCTTGGACTGTTTGACCTGAGTAGTTCCTTCGTGTGCTGTTTGCAACGCTTCCCATATTTCGTTGGTAGTGACACAAGTTGAGACTCTATTGTACTCATCAGGTCCTATGCCATATATCAAGATTTTCTTGGCACGATAGTTCTTTTCTATAGCTTTTCAGTCAATGTTGATGTATTCTTTTCTGCCTTTCGGCACCATTGGTCATTTTTCTTCAAGCTTCTTCATGGGGACATGTGGACCATCACAAATGATGTCCTGCAGTTCTAAATCTTCTGCCATCATAAAATCATGCATGCGAGTCTTCCACCAGCCATAGTACTGACCATTGAATCTGGAAGGTCTGTAGGTTGATTGTCCTTCCTCAAAGTTGGTGGAGCAGCCATTGAGGTCCTTTCTAGGTGTTAACCTTTTAGAAAGAACATGTTCTGATACCAATTGTTAGTTTATATGAGTCCACCAAACTGTACAGTACCTGGTCTTATACGAGATAATGCTAAGAAATCTTCTGGAAACCAAAAGTAAAGAAGACAAGGGATTTTTACGTGAAAAAATCCCACACAAGGAGATCAAAAAACTACGACCTACTCTTGTAGGCTTTTAACTTCACTAACTTGCAATCTCCCTATTACAAGCCACTTTGTAATAACCCTATTGCAAAGACTTCAACTAACTTGTGATGCTCTCACCACAAGCTACTTTATAACTCTCCTAGTTACAAAGGTTTTAAACTTATGACTATTCCTATTCACAACATAAACTCAGAAGTTTACGATTTTTTGGTTTTTTCCTAAGACAAAGCTTCTAAGAAAGCAAACTAGGAAATACAATGAAGAACAAATGACAAGATTACAACTCAACTACGGATATACATAAACTCAATAACAGACTGATCCTTAGTGGAGTTGTCTTCTTGTTCTTGACACACAAGTGACTTCAATGCCGAATAAACACTATTATGTTTGAGAGAATATCACTGAATGCACGCCAATATTGTGCCTTGCACCAGGTTATTATATCACAAAAGACATCACAATGGATAGTGGTGTCAATTCTTGATACACGCCTCTTACCAATGAGAAGTGACTGTTGTACTGTCTACACAACCACTTCTGTGCAGTTGCGTTCTAGCTGGATAGTCGACTTGTACTTCTCTCAGAGAACACTACCGGACCAGGTCCCAATTGTGTTCCTCTTCTGTAACAGTTGCGAGATGATCACTTTATGCTGCTATGTTCCAGTTGTGCAGTTGACATGTACTTCTGTCAGAGAACCCTAGGGGACCAGGTCCCTGTTGTGTTCCTCTTTATAATGATTGCGGACAGTTACTGACTTGTACTTGTGTCGGAGAACCCTAAGGGACAAGGTCACCAGGTCCCTGTTGTGTTCCTCCTTGTGGTCGTTCATTTATTTGCTGATTTTCAGACTTGGACCAGGTCAGTTGAAATGTATACCATGTGGGCCAAGTTCTTTATCTGGTTCTTTACAACAAGTTTGTTAGATCATCAAAACATAAGAAACATCAGGCAAAGACATTGAAAATCCATCAAGTACCAACACATAGCCTAAACATGATTTAACAGTCAAATTTGTTTAACACATGGAGAGCATATAGTTAACAACAAGTTATTCAACTTCATAGCTCTATGGAATGGACCAAGTCACAATTTCTACGATGCCCGCCCACACGTCCGTCACCTAGCATGTGTGTCACCTCTAAACCAATCACTAGACACATAATACAGGGTTTCATACCCTCATAACCATATTTAGAACTGTTTGTTACCTCAATCCGAGCAAATCTCTACTCCAACACACATTTGCATAGCAAATCGGCCTCCAAATGTCTCGAATCTAGCTACAAACAATTCGACACAATCAATACGAATTAAAGGAATCAAAATCCGAAATCGTCTCAAAGTCGACCCCTGGGCCCACGTCTCGAAATCCGACAAAAATTACAAAACCCGAAAGCCCATTCAACCACGAGTATAACCATACCAAACATACTCAAATCCGATATCAAAACCCCATTCAAAACCTCAAAAAATCTAGCCTAAGAACTCTTCTTCATTTTTCCCAATTTTCCACCCTAAATCACAAATTAAATGATGGAATTAAAGGCATAATTATGGAAATTAACCAATATTAGATAGGAATCACTTACCCCCAAACACCAACTTAAATATTCCTCCAAAAATTGCCTTCTACCGAGCTCCCAAATCAATTTTGTGTTATGAACCCAAAACCCTCATTTTTGAAACTTATATTCTGCCCAGTTACGCCTTCATCACGAACGCGAAATCATTCTCGTGTTCGCGAAGCATAATAATTCTTTGGACCAAAAACCCTTCTACACAAACGCATTCAATCATTCGCGAATGCGATTCTTTGTTGACCCGTCCCTTCGTGAACCCGAACATCCATCCGTGAACGCATAGACTAATAGCATAAGGTCCCCAGCTGCCTCTTCTCTTCTTTGCGAACGCGTCACCCTTCTCGCGTTCGTGATGTATCCACTGCCCAAACCTTCACGAACGCGGACCCCTCTTCGCGAACTCGAAAAACAAATCCTCATCAGCCTTCAGATACATTTCGCGAACGCAAGACCTTTCTTGCGAACGCATAAGAGGAAACCAGTAACCAACAAAAACCAGCAAAACCCAACTTTAGTAGTCTCCCAACTTCAACTCTTGATCTGTTAACCACCGAAAATCCACCTGAGGCCCCTGGGACCTCAAACAAACATAACATCAAGTCCCAAAACATCATACGAACTTAGTCGAGCCCTCAAATCACCTCAAACAAAATCAAAAATATGAATCACACATAGATTCAAGCCTAATGAACTTTGAAACTCCAATTTCTACAAACGTCACCGAAACCTATCAAATCACGTTCGATTGACCCTAAATTTTGTACACAAGTCACAAATAACACCACAGACCTACTCTAACTTCCGGAGTCAGAATCTGACCCTGATATCAAAAAGTCCACTCCCAATCAAACTTTTCAAAAATTTAGCCATTTCAAGTCTAATTCAACTACGGACCTCCAAATCACAATCCGGATACACTCCTAAGTCCGAAATCACCCAACGGAGCTAACGGACCCATCAAAACTCTATTCCGGAGTCGTTTACACATAAGTCAATATCTGGTCAACCTTCTCAACTTTAGCTTTCTATTATGAGACTAAGTGTCTCAATTCAGTCTGAAATCCTTCCGGACCCGAACCGACTAATTCGGTAAGTCATATAACAACTGTAAAGCACAAAATACAGTAAATGGGAGAATTGGGCTACAACTCTCGAAACGACCGGCCAGGTCGTTACAACATGATTGTACTAGTAACAATTTAGAAAAATTCAACGAAAATTATCGAAGGTGGTGGATCGGTCGGAATCTCAATGGATTCTCCGACATCCAATGGACTGTGTGTGCCACACTAGGCAGAAGTGGATTCGGGAATTAAGTATTGTGGCTTCAATCTTTAAGGTTCTTAACATAGAATATTGTATTTCTATATATGAGTTATATACTACTATTTGTTGTTAATTTGTGTACATAAATTTATGTTCCGCGTATAAAATACAAAATTTATATAAATACGATGTTGCAACGCTACATCCGCGAACCGCCTCAGACACTGTGTGATGGTTTGCTCCATTACTAAATTCTAGGCCATGCTAATGCCATATGCTCATATAATTAATCATTCTTTAGGTGCATTGACTTAAGTGCTTCCATGCCCATTAAAGTTAATAAATTAAATCATAATCCTTTTTTCTTGGGTTGGTGGAAAAGGAAGAGAAAAATTCTAGCTTTTTACTATTATTTTGTGTCAAGATAAAATACTTTTGACAAGATCACTAACCGCACTAAATAGGCCTTTCTGCTAATTGAGTAGTCGATCGATATTCTTCGAATATTGCAAATCTTTTTTCATCTGAAACATAGAAGAATAAGACGAATAAGACGACTGTAAACCACATGTACTTTTTCAGGTTCACGTACAATACTATACATTTTCAAATGATTTTTTGCGCAATATGCATACTCGAAAAGATACAACTTGTCTTAATAATCATAGAAAACAAATTGAAACCAAATGAACTTTTGTTTGCTTACCTCAAGTCTTAAGAAGGATCCGTGACTTATGGCCATTAAGTTGCGTGTTTGCTTTTAGCAACTGGATTTAATTAAATAAAATAATGAAGGTAGCATTTGGATTCTTTGAATAATTAACAATTTGAAAAAATAATTGCATCTGACTGTTTTTGGAACAAGACTACAAGTAGCAGTTCTGAAAATCTGTAAAAACAACCAAAATATACTACTATAAGAGATAAAAGATGTTTAAGACATATTAATTAAATCAGAGACGAAGCTGCAATCAAATTGCCCAAATTAAATTAATAAAATAAAACTAAAGAAGCTGATTATTGTGGGGAATTAACTTAATGGGCCAGAACAAAGATTTCTGGGGATGCTGATAATAGGCAATATAATATACTCCTACTACTTATAGGGACCTTATTTTTAACATAAATCCAGAAAATAAATTTAAAGAAAGGTCTAGCAAGCTGCATGAAGAATGACAATTTACAGGATGTACAACTTGTGATTCAGAAAAACACAAACGGAGAACGAATATCGTCTTTGGCAATGAGGAAACTCTGTGCGAAATGACAAAATCGAAACATATTCTTATAATATCCTCTTTAAATTCCTGATAAGGATTCTGCTGTTTAATTTGTCATTAGGTGCGTGAATAATTGAAGTCGCTAATTATAACCGGACAGCCGTGAACAGAATATTTCACAAATTAATTTTGGTTTTAAAAGCTAAATCGTCAAGTTAAAAATGAGAATATGGTTATAGAGTGTGAATGAAGTCAGCAAGTGGGTGAGACTTTATGAGCATAATGAATCATGCCAGAAAACATTAACTTTAATCTCCCTTTTATATTTTTCCAACTTCAGAGGGCTAAGGGCATATAGCTTGGTAAACTAAGTATACTATGTGCAAAAAAAAAATTACTATGTGCGGATCATATTAGATCTATTATACGCAAATCTTATCTTACATTTATAAAAATATATTTTTATGATTTGAATTATGACTTCTTGATCATACAATATCGACAACAATCTTATAAATGTATCAAGAATCAGAGGCGGAGCGCAAGAGTAGTGGATACAGGTTCGGACAAACCCAGTAACTTTTGTTTAGACCCTATATTTGTATTAAAAATTTCACTAAATATGTATATATTTAGTTGTGGATCCGATAACTAAACGAGCTATGAATTCAATGTCAATTACAAAACCCATAGACTTTAAATTATGACTTGTACTATGTCAAGAATCCCCATCTTTTCCAACCTTAGAATCTACCAATATTTTAAAAGGTTACTAATGAGAATAAATCATCAGCCGGAAATTATAGAAACTTTGAATTTGCTAATTACTGGAAGTCATGATCAGTGTTGCATTACGCACGATTTGTAGGGTTTACAGGATAGAGTAGCTTTAATTATATGAATCCTCTTATCCTAGTGAACGTGTCAATATGGAACAAAGTTTGACATTCCCTCCTTTCCCACTCCCCTAGCTAGCAACCGACTAAAAAGGAGTTCAAACTTATCAGAGCCGCTCGGTGCACTGAGTTCCCGTTATACACAAGGTCCAAAAAAGGTTGGATCATAATAGTCTATTGTACATAATCTTACCCTGCATTTCTGCAAGAGGCTGTTTCAACTTATCAAAAATTACCAAAAAAACTTACTCGAATTTTTACATGTGCAGCCCGCATGTTTACTGGTTTACTATTTATTTTTATAACCGGTTAAATTGATATACAATGATTACATACAATTATATAAATATTATATATGAACTACTATACTTAATTTAAACGATTGAGCGGTTATTTAAATTAATTTTTTAGACTTACTAATTAAATGTGATCTGATATGATAGGCTTTAATTTGCTGTAGCTCTTGACAAGTTAACGTAAGTTGCACACGCACTAATCCTTATAGGAAATATGTTGAAAGGTATAGTCATTTCAGACACGAAATCTTTAATCATTATCCAAGAGAACAAAGACCAAATAAGGGCCATTTACTTAACTATCAAAATATTCGTTCACACATAGTGCAAAGTGATGCTAATTAACTTTTTCGATTACAGACATCAAGGGTCTTATCTTAACAGGCATCTTTTCATGCAGTAAAAATCATTATAGTTTTCTAACATATCATAATATATCAGTGGTCATATCATAAGAACATAAGTCGTCGGTGAAATTCATGTTGAAACATAGCACATTATACACTTTATTTCAATATTAACTTCGAATATTTTGTTTTTAAAAATCTATTTCAATCAAATATTATTTAAGAAGGGAGCATTGGAGCGACGATAAAGTTATCTTCGTGTGACCTATATGTTACAGATTTAGGCCGTGGTGTTTTAGGGTAAACTGCCTACATTACATCTTTGCGGTGCAATTTTTCGTCAAATCTTACATGCATGCTAGATATTTTGTGTGCCGGTCTATCGTCTTTATCAAATATTATGCAAATGCCTACGAAATCGACCAGGCATATTCATTAACCTGATGATTACTTTTGCTCACATTATTTTGGTCGACTAGGCATATTCATTCACGTAATGATTCCTTTTGCTCACATTATTTTGGTTGACTTTAATGGGACCCTTTAAGAACATTGGGAGCAAAATCAGTGAGCTTCCCATTCCTCTGAAAGTCAGATGAAATAACGACAATCATATCCGAATCGCAAATGGCTAGCATAATATGGCTGCAGAGGATGCATCACATTTTGAAAAGTGATCGTCTTTGAATTGAAGTCTAATAATAGATGAAAATGTTCTGCTTCATTTGTTTATTTCTTCATAGGCTGAAATAGCCTTAGAGCTATTCAACTGAACTTAATATTTTTACACGAAACATAAATGCATATGTAAATAACAATAAAATTTTAAAAAATATTAAATTTAAACCTATAATTTCGAAAATTGGATCAATTAAATTAAAATTCTGAATCTGTTTTATATGGTAGAAAGGCTCAACTGTTCAAAGGACTCATTTGCTCTATAATTGTGTTAGCAGTATATGTAGTAGGACCCTCCATTAAGACGTGGAAATACTGTTATTACATCAGAAGAATATTCCACTCTATATGGAGCAAAAAAGAACGTGTCATGGGATACAATGATGGAGACAACCTTTAACAAAGGACGTCATCGGATCTACTGTTCTACAAAAGTTAATTTCTTTATGTATATAAAATATAATCTATATATTTTTATAAAAATATGGTTATATATAATAGACAAACACGATTTTAAGTAAGAATTGCATAAAATTTTGCATACCCTACTAATGAGATACTGATAACGGGTGAATTTAAGCCCAAACTATGTTGTACGTAAACTTATGATCTTTTTGTCGAACTACGTATTCTGATCAAATATTATTTGTTGCCCCCAGTATTTCAAAAAGGCTTAATCGTATACTTGATTGAATGCTGGGTTATTTATTTAAAAGAAAAAAGAATAATTTCTACTAAATATTTTTTTTTCCTTAATTTTTAATGATAACTCATGTTATAAAAATTCTAAATCCGTCTGAACTGATGATATTGACCGCTCTACCACACTCAACCACCTGGGTGCCGCAAGTTGTATGGTTTAAAGGATAGCAGGTCCACAAAACGTACTGAATTTGTGTTGAATCACTACGCAATATGTTGATATCGAAGGTATATAGTAACGAAAGCATGATTTTGTATAAATTATGTCGATCTACTATTATTGCAATTTACCTTGTACATGACCTTAATTTGGGTCTGGAGGGTCTTTAAACTTTACTTCCCATCCAAAATTAATGTATAGTTTGTATTATTTTTCAAACTATATTGACCTACTGTATATAATGATATTGTTTATTCTAAAGCAGTTATATATATAATTAAAGTTTCTTTTTGAAGCAGTATCGAATGACACCAAAGGGCATGCAGCCGTGAACATAATATATATATATATATATAAAGAGTCGTATGTAAGAGGTATGATGTAGACAACCTACCTTATACAAGCATTAGTGGTTGCTTCCATAACTCGACTCATATGACTAACTATGCACATGCAAAATGCAGGGGCGGCCCGTCCATAAAGCAAATAAAGTAGCCGCTTTAGGCCCCATATTTGTCGGGGCTCCATTTTTTGTTACACCTAATAGACTATGTGTAAGTTTAAAAGGTGTTTTGTACTGTGAAAAAGTTTAATTTCTTTCTACCAAGAAAATTGCACTTGAAATGAATATCGAACCCGAATTTCGTAAGAAACGTGTGATGTATAGGAAGTAACAATTTGATACAAATATGGATAATGAAATCTCAAAATCTTTCAAAGAGTCCTTTAGAGTTGATTACTTTTATACACAATGGACATGGCTATTTTTTCACTTCAAAATAGATTTGGACAATTCGAAGCATACGAAATATTTTTGGTTTTCTATTTAGCAGTAAAAACTAAGATCATTAGATGTTTGAAATTTGAAAAAATATTGTCTTAATCGTGAATGTTCCTTAAAACGTAATAATCAATTCGATATTGATGATTTAGATTTATTTTTTGAATTAAAAGTATTAAGGAAAATAGTACAATTAGAAGATATATAACAGTTTAATTAATACACTTAATCAAATAAAAGGATTTAACTCTTTTCCAAATGCCTAAATTGCTTATGGAATAATGTTAATAACTCATGTTACCATTGCTTCAACAAAAAGAAGTTTTCAAAATTCAAATTGATAAAATCTTACCTAAGAACAACAATGGCACAAAAAAGATTAAATGGATTAGTTATAATGTCAATTGAGAAATATTTATTAGGAGATATTAATTATAAGAAAATTATTAATAACTGTGTATATAAGAAAAGCTAAAATATAGACTTCAAATAAATAATAAAAAAAAAATAAAAAGTTAAGGACCCTCATAAAGTTTGGCTTTAGGCCCTAAAATTTGTCGGACCGCCCCTGACAAAATGACTGAAAAGACTTTTATAAGAAGCATAAATGGGAAAAATAGATAGTGTTCTTTATCTTCAAGGCCAGGAGATCTCCTTCACTACTCTCCCATATTCTCATCATACTCCACTATCCTCTCTTGTCCTTCTCAAGTAATCCTTTTCTCCCACAACTTCACACTAAATCTTCTTTTTCTAGCTCCACTCTTGTGCTTCACATGGTTAGAGCGGAGTTAGAGTATAGTTTATGGTTCGGCCAAATTCAAAAGCTTAATTTATTTAAAATTTTGTATTTGTTGTAAGAATTAAATCTACTAAATATACAAGTTATTAATTTAAAATTTAATAACTTAAATAATTAGATTTACGAACTCATAAGCTTCAAATTCTGACTCCGCATCTGCCTAGAATATTCACAAGAGATGATCTCTAGGAAACACCACTAAACAAAATGTGTGGATCACAGAAAATGGTGAGAGAGAGGAGGCATATTTCCTGGCTGAAGGGCGTTTATAACAAAGTGCCAACAAAATCCTCCTTTAGTAGTTAAAGAGTGTCTAGTGTTAGAGACATAACACGTTGACACATGCTTCGGACATAAGTAATAATCCTCTTAAATAGAAATGTGGGTCGGCCACCATTGTTCGTAATAATTAGCCAAATTTGGCATACGTGGGTGGTCACTTCTATTGCCATGATAATTTGCTTGGTCAAATGTTCTGATTAGGGTAGTAATTATGAAGGAGAGAAATGGTATATCATGTAGTCCAAATTCATGACACATATTGGGTAAAAATTGTGTGGGGATAGCCACTTTTTAAAATAATATTTAGTTTGTATGAGCAAAAATAATCACTAATTTATTAAAATTAATATAAAAAGACTGTGTTACCATTTCTCCTATCTCTTTTCTGTCCATGTTATAGCAATGTAAAGAGCGTACAGGTGTATTCGAATATGCAGCGCTTTGCTTGCTGATCGAGCTTCTTGTCGATGCATGTTATCGTTCGCAAAGGTGGGCTACATCCAAAAGCCAAGAGATGCTTGTCATAGTAATTTTTATCTTCAGGTTGTTTTTTATTGACCAAAGTAGATTTTGCTGCCACTTAATAGTTTGAAGTTCAAAATTTAAAGAGACTTGGTCCTTAACTTAGAGTTACAAGCACAGAAATTAAGGGCAAGTAGTCCTTAACTTAGAGTTACAAGCACAGAAATTAAGGATATGTAGTCCTAAACTTAGAGTTACAAGTTTAAAAGTTAAGGACATGTATAGCCTGTTTGGCCAAGCTTATTTTTGGCCAAAAGTGCTTCTTCATTTTTTTTGCCAAAAGCACTTTTGGCCAAAAATTGAGGTGTTTGGTCACGCTTCTGGAAGGAAAAAAAGTGCTTTTGAGGAGAAGCAGAAGCAGTTTTGGAGAAGCAGAAAAAAATATCTTCTCTCCAAAAGCACTTTTGACAAAAATACACTTAGAAGCAGTTTTTTAAAACTTGGCCAAACACTAATTGCTGCTTAGAAGTGCTTTTCAAACTAATTAACCAAACACAAATTGTTTCTCACCAAAAGTACTTTTGAGAAAAGCACTTTTGAAAAAAAACACTTCTCAAAATAAGTTGATTTTTGCAGCTTGGCCAAACGGGCTAGTAGTCCTGAACTTAGAGTTACAAGTTCAAAAACTAAGGACAGGTAGTCCTCAACTTAGACTTACATGCTCATAAGTTAAGGACACTTGGTCCTGAACTTAGAGTTGGAAGTTCAAAAATTAAGGACGCTTGGTCCTTAACTTAGAATTACAAGCACAGAAATTAAGGAGAGGTAATCGTTAACTTAGAGTTACAAGCACAGAAATTAAGGACAGGTAGTCTTGAACTTCGAGTTCCAAGTTCAAAAGTTAAGGACATGTAGTCCTAAACTTAGAGTTACAAGTTCAAAAGTTAAGGACAAGTAGTCCTAAACTTAGACTTACAAGCTCATAAATTAAGGACAGCTAGTCCTGAACTTACAGTAACAAGCTTGATCACGCCCAACTAAGCCTTATAAAAAGGACTAAGCGGTCGATGTAAATATAATCCGGTTTACAAGTCCGGAGCGAATCCTACAGAGAACTAAGGCTTAGCTACAACTGTTCACTATCACCAAGAAGACAAGTTTGAACAATTCCTAACTTATAGATATTAAGATTCTTGTATTTAACTAATTAAATAACAAATTAAAATAGTAAATTAACAACTAAAGATACTAAGGGTTAGAGACAAGATTAAGGTGGTCTAGAGTTATGATTTTCCCTATTGTCGGAATCCTTCCCGCTACGTTTTCTATAAATACACCTAAGTATTCTCTACCGATCATGAGCGCTCTTACTGTCGTAACTCTCTCCCGAGTAATTACCACAATTTACTAGACATATTCTTCTGAATTACGCTAGCTGACATTAAGTATGGCTCACTCGAATCGCACCCAAGGTTTCGTTATCCCTAATCTCACCTTTAAACCCTTCGTATTGATCCCTCATATACGTTAGAAGCGATGTTGTTCAACAACTACCTAAATATGCACTCTCTCCCGAGCAATACACACTAAATAGGCACAGTCGATCGAGAGCTCTTCAACCAACCACAATAATAACGTAGTTGAACAAATAGAGAAAAAGCAGTAGCAAATCTATATTACCGTAACAGTAAAATCATCCTCCAATAGGTTCCATCAAAACCCTAGATAACAAATTAGCTATTCATAATAGTATGCATAACTACAATACTAGAATTCATAACCAATAATGAAAATAGGAAGAAGGAAGGAAAAACTCGTAGAAGAATTCTCCACCTTTCTCCTAGTGTGTTCTTGCCTCCTTAGGTCAAATCTCGGCCTCCACAGCAGCTACGTGCTCTCCCTAGGTCTAAAGTGTGTCAAAAGTACGTCCACCGTCCTCAAAATAACGTTTTTACATGTATTTATATCAAATAGGGTCGGGCCCAGACGAAAATACCTTTTCCTACACGAAATAGGACTCTGGCTCTATAAGATTTTCATAGGCGCGCCGCACGCTGCGGCGCACTGTGCGGCGCGGCAGTGGGAAAGTTCAAAGAGCTATTTTCTGACAGACTGTTGGAAAATTGCACAAATGCGGCGCACTATGTGATTCGGTAGTGGGAATTTGCAAACTTTAAAACATAAAAGTTGTAGCCCTTTCAAATAGCTTTCCAACGATATATTGTGGAGCCCAAACGGAGTTCTGAGCGAAAGGTTATGTGTAATTTACTAGACAATGTGTTGTATGCCCGCTCGATTCTCCGTTTCGTTCTTCACTATCATCCGTTGATCCCCAGACATGATCCCGACCTGATTCCTTAGGTTTTTACTCAGACTTCAAAACTCCAAATCACTTGAATTCATTCCATAATATCTACATAGCTTGTAATTACTCCTGCAAGGCATAAAATACACAATTAGTGCAAAATACTAGCGATTAAAGCTCAAAGTCAATTAAAGTGCAGTAAATTAGAGTGTAATAAGCGACTAAAATATGCAATTATAGCTTATCATCAACACACCACACTTAAACTATTGCTTGTCCTCGAGCAATCAAACTACAATTTATATAGACACGGCCTTTTTAAACAACTCTCCTAACTCATCACACCAAGAATATTTAAAATAGACTAAGCACAAAAGTGTAACATCTTCACCTCAAGATTTGACTCACAAGTACCACATCTTATTCACAACTCACTCACTTGCTCTAACATAAAGGTCACTGAAATTACCTTTCCTTCATGGATCAAGTGCCCTCACGCAACATAAGAAAGTAGTTCCAGACATAAAATTTAAGAACAATTAGGAACTGAAGATAGAAAGAATTCACTCATTCTTAGAAATAACATTCATATGCTACAAAAGATGCACCATAGGCTTGCCCGTAGTGTACTACTCTACTAATCGAGCTCATTCAGTCTAGGATCAAGTAGGACTTTATTTGGTTGTAATGTAGGTTGTGGGACAGGTAGGATACATTTGGATATAAGAGTGACTATACCTCCCTAAGCACTTTAATACATATACTTTAAGATTCAAACCCCACACTTATGTCAAACCATAACTCTACCTTCACATCAATATGCATTAACTCTATACTTCTTTAAGCACAATTACATCAAGAGTCACCACTATCAAAGAATATTTTTCATAGCAAATACAACTATTTTTTCTTTCTTTTTCAATTCAAGTGTCTCTTACTTTTTCAAAATAGTGCACCTTTTTCCTTATTTCATTAGTTCCACTCAAAAGCCAAATCAACCAACCCCACACTTTAACTTTTACAAAGTTCATTACAATTCAAGTGCTCATGAGAGGTAAAAAGGTTCAAATAGATGGTTAATTCAAACCAAGGGGTAAGGTTTGTAATGTTGTTGCCAAAGAAACAGGATTACAGGCTCAAAGGGGTTAACTACGATACATAAACAATTAGGCGGGTAAAATATATATATATATATATATATATATATATATATATATATATATATATATATATATATGGCTCAACAAAGAAGCGCCTATATCACTTCCAAGACTGAACAAAACTACTATTTCGCTTTGCAAACACACGGGGCAAGTTCTAGACATCAAATGCAATGCATAGAATAACACAAAACCTTACACACACATGGCACATAACTCACTCAAGATTAAATTTATCAAGACACTCTAGCCAAATAAGTTAAGCAAAGCTAAGATCATATAATTAAGGTACTTCTACAAGAGTCAAAAATTGAGTCTAAGCGTCACAACCAAAGTACTCACTATTCTCAATGCATAACAAAGTCAAGAGATATTGCTTCAATTTAATTCATCTCACACTAGCTCCTAATCCAAAAGAAAAACTACACCCAATTCAAACAAAACCCTTGGAAAAGAACCGTGGCACAAAACAACCATGGGGGAATTACTACACTACCTACAAAGAAAATCTTTACACAATTAAAATAGCATAGAAAGTCACCCAGACAATCTCCTCACCCCACACTTAAAATTGTGCATTTTTTCCAACGCACACCATAACTAATAAGAGGGTAAAAGAAACTCCCTGGTAGGCCAAAGGCCGAAGTACTAACAGCTCATGGGGTACTCAGACTTCTCCCAGGCTTGGTCCTTCGTGTGGGTACCCACACTTAGTTCCAACCATCTGGTTTGTTGTTGCATCCTTCCAATAGCTTTGCTTTTCATGCTCCTAGAAAATAAAATATCGACACTACAAAAATAATACAATAATAAAATTAAAAAATATTAATAATAACAATAATAAATAAATAAAAACAAAAGAAAGCAATAAAGTTGGGTTGCTTCCCAATAAGCATTTGATTTAACGTCGCGGCACAATGCAGATCACTTTTTGCCTCCACTTTGAACTTATGAATTGGACCCCAAGTTTTGATTCTGCTCTATGATCATGCTCTTGGGGCAATACAAATTGTTGCGAGCCAAAAATTAAATGATACTTTCTGAACTTTTTGGCTTTCAACCTCGGAGTGTCGTTTTGCTTAGAAGGCCCTGAAGATTTCAGAATATAGGGCTCATCTACCTCTTCCTTTAACTCTTGCATTGGCTCATGCAGATCAATTTTCATTTCACCATCTGAACATAATGTAGAGAAATGTTTGGAATGAGGTCCAACGCACTCAAATACATGAACTTCAAGATTTTTAACCTCTTCAACACCAATCACACTAGAGTCAACTAAATTTGTTTCTTCAACGTCCCTGGTTGACTCTAGTATTACTTCTTCAACATCGGCATCCTCAAATTCTAGCTGGTTAGAGTGTTGGGGTTCTACTTTGGACCCCTTCATTGGCACCTCAATTTCCATCTCTAATGCACACTGCTCCTGGCTACTATCCATAATATTGGCATATTGAGCGTTAAAAGCTTCAACTAGTTGACTCATCTTGTGCCTCCAAGTTGCGAATAGTTGCATCTTACCTTTGTACCCGCAGTTGTATCTCATCATATTGTTCCACAACGCACTTTAGCATATCCTCAATCTTTTTCAGGTCATCATCCCTGGGTTCTTTGTTCCTATTAACTTCACAAGAAAAAGAAGAACCATCAAAGTAAGGGGTTGGGGGAAGATAAGAAATATAAGCATAACTATGAAAGTGACCATCTTGACCACCACACATATCACACACATTCCACACATAAGAATGAGTTGGTGCACATAACTCGCTCTCGGAAATATTTTAATAATTTTGCCCTGGATGGTTTCCTCCACTAAATGCATAAGGAAGATCAAAAGTAAAATTACCAACATCAAAACTCTCATAATTCCAAGATGCCACATCTCTCAGATCAAAAAAAAATCAAATACAAGAAAACAAAAATAAAAATTCAAACTTACAACCTAGAAATATTTACACCTACAGCTATACCGTTAGTTCCCCGGCAACGGCGCCAAAATTTGATCACGCCCAACTATGCCTTATAAAAAGGACTAAGTGGTCGTTGCAAATATAATCCGGTTTACAAATCCGGAGTCGAATCCCACAGAGAACTAAGGCTTAGCTACAGCTGTTCACTATCACCAAGAAGACAAGCTCGAACAATTCCTAACTTATAGATATTAAGATTCTTGTGTTTAACTAATTAACTAACAAATTAAAATAGTAAATTAACAACTAAAGATACTAAGGGTTAGAGACAAGATTAAGGAGGTCTAGAGTTATAATTTTCCCTATTCTCGGAATCCTTCTCGCTACGTTGTCTATAAATTTGCCTAAGTATTCTCTACCGATCATGAGCACTCTTACTGTCGTAACTCTCTCCCGAGTAACTACCACAATTTACTAGATATATTCTTTCGAATTACGCTAGCTGGCATTAAATATGGCTCACTCGGATCGCACCCAAGGTTTCGTTATCCCTAATCCCACCTTTAAACCCTTCGTATTGATCCCTCATATACGTTAGGAGCGATGTTGTTCAATAACTACCTAAATATGCACTCTCTCCCTAGTAATACACACTAAATAGGCGTAGTCGATTGAGAGCTCTTCAACCAACCACAATAATAACGTAGTTGAACAAATAGAGAAAAAGCTATAGCAAATCTATATTAACGTAACAGAAAAATCATCCTCCAATAGGTTACATCAAAACCCTAGATAACAAATTAGCTATTCATAATAGTATGCATAACTACAATACTAGAATTCATAACCAATAATGGAAATAGGAAGAAGGAAGGGATAAACTCGCAGAAGAATTCTCCGTCTTGCTCCTAGTATGTTCTTGCCTCCTTAGGTCGAATCTCAGCCTCTACGACGGCTCCGTGCTCTCCCTAGGTCTAAAGTGTATCAAAAGTATGTCCATCGTCCTCAAAATAATATTTTTACATGTATTTATACCAAATAGGGTCGGGCCTAGACGAAAATAGCTTTTCCTACGCGAAATAGGACTCTGGCTCTATAAAATTTGCATAGGTGCGCCGCACACTACGGCGCGGCAGTGGGGAAGTTCAGAGAGCTATTTTCTGACAGACTGTTGGAAAATTGCACAGATGCGGCGCACTGTGCGGCACGGTAGTGGGAATTCACAAAAATGCAAAGCATGAAAGTTGCAGCCCTTTCAAATATCTTTCCAACGATATATTGTGGAGCCTAAACGGAGTTCTGAGCGAAACATTATGTGCATTTTACTAGATAATGCGTTGTATGCCCGCTTGATTCTCCGTTTCGTTCTTCACTACCATCCGTTGACCCCCGAACATGATCCTGGCCTGATTCCTTGGGCTTTTACTCAGACTTCAAAGCTCCAAATCACTTGAATTCATTCCATAATATCTACATAGCTCGGAATCACTCCTGCAAGGCATAAAATACACAATTAGTGCAAAATACTAGCGATTAAAACTCAAACTCAATTAAAGTGCAGTAAATTAGAGTGTAATAAGCGACTAAAATACACAACTATTGCCTATCATCAAAGCTTATAAGTTAAGGACACTTGGTCCTGAACTTTATGAGCAAAATGATATTTTCGTTCGAGCGGGTAAAGTTTATTGAAGCAGTGGCTAAAGATTAAAAACATTTTAAACAGTAACTTAAAAGTAAATACATATATTATTAGTGGCTAAACGTGCACTTCCCCGTATGGTCCGTTTTGGCCCAACAAATCTCATTCTCTTTGACCCGCTCTTATCTGTTTTCGTCATAGTAGAAACTCATTATTCATTATAGATTAATGGTCTTGAAAGGCCCCAGAAAATAAAAGAAATAATTATATATAAGTGTTCATGACAAGATTTCCCACTCTTTTGTCTCCAGAATCTCAATGGAAAATTAATAAACAGCTGAGAAAAAGTCAAGAAATAATTGCTCCCCTTTGACGACCATTGAATCATCTTTATCGAGATTCATGTGGTCTCACTTGTCCAGGCAGTCTGCATTTTGCTGTGCCTTTTTCTATATTCTCTCTCTCTTTTTCAGTATGTGTCTTTAAGTTGAGTATTAGTCCCCCATTTGGCTTTCAACGTCTTACTTTTTGGGAAAGCGTCGTTCACTTTCACTTCAAGCAATTTATCTTCAAGCACTTTCTTGGTTTGTGGCTATGGCACGTTGTAAGGAATGATCAAAAGGTTACGTCAGGGTAAGAATGTGGCCTAATGGTTTATGAAAGTGATTGTGAAAAATTAAAAAATAGTCAGATTTACAAGTGGTCATTCAAAAATAGCAACAATTTTAATAGTAATCGAAATTTAACCACTGTTCATGTAAAGAAAAATTTAAACGAAAATACTGTTCAAAATCCGAAAAAATACTCCAGTATATTATACTGGAGTTCCAGCATAAGTATACTGAAACTCTAGTATAATACTGGAGTTCTAGTATAATATACCGATCCAATATAATATACTGGAGATTGGACTCCAATCTCTAGTATATTATACTGGAACTTTCCGCGTGTTGGAGTTCCAGCATAATATGCTGAAAGTTCATACACAGGTACACCGATCTTCAGTATATTATGCTGGAACTTTCCGTGTTGCAGCAAAATAGTGGCTATTTTTTAATAATTTTGCAAACGTTGGCTATTTTTAAATGACCAGTCCGAAAACTGGCTAGTCCGTGCTATTTTTATAGAAATATGAGATTTAGGTTCAAACTCTAGTAGAGTGAGAAAATATTAGGTGATTTCTTCTTATCGTGAGTGGATAAAGTCACCTGGTACCTGTACTGATGGAAACTAGCATGTACCCCTAAAACTAATCAAGGTGCATACCCGTAAAGTAAGGATGTGGCCTCATAGTTATTTAAGTGGGTTGAGAACTATGAATTTTATGTTCAAGCTCTAGCAGAATCAAAAAAATACTAGGCGATCTCTTCTCATATGTTCATATCTTGATGGATAGAGCAACCTGATATCTGTGTTGATGAAAAATAACGGATATCACGTAAAATATCCAAGTAAGCTAGCCCAAACATCATGTTTATTAAGAAAAGGTTATCAAATTTGAATAAACAACTATGCAAATACATTTGCGATATATATGTCGCAATTAACAAATGCGTTTTATAAGTCACAATTAATAAATGCTATTTATAAGTCATAATAAGAAAATATGATTTATAAGCCGCAATTAACAAATGAGATTTACTTACTTCGCTACTATTATTGAAATTATTGTTACATGTTTTATAGTGCGACTACCAAGCTGGCTATGGAATTGTTCGCAGGCACAGCTGCAGGGGGCGAAGAGTGAAGGCTATCTGAGCCCAAGAAGAAACTGAAGTAGCTCAGCCCAATGGACCCGAGCTGATTATACATTGGCCTCCATTAACAACCTATGATATTGCCCATTGTCAATTCTGCTTTTCTGCTTCATTAAAAGCACCAGGCGATCAGATTTGGGCCCTCAAAGCGGATGGTCTTAAATTTTTATACCCGCTTGTCTCATGAGCATAATTTCAAGTTAACAAGTGTTGCTTCTTATTTGTCCCATAGGTACTACTTTTAACGTTTGATCTTGAAATTCTGTACATGGGCAAGCGAGGAACAAAAGTTGAAGACCACTCCAAAAGTGCAATTTTTTGAGCAAGGGATCTATGTTTATATGGAAATCTAATTTGAGTTTTTTACCTGGATGATCTCTTTACAAAAATTATTCTCACAACTAATAGCATTTCTTATTTATTGCAATAATAGCAAATTTTATTACACATATAGCATTATTCAAATATATATAACGGCTTAAATGCCGCTATAATGGGAATCCCATTTAAAAGCCAAAAGGCCAGTATTAAAGAAACTGTTTCCATTAAACAGTCTTAAATATCCTATATTTAAGGAAACACTTTCCGTCTCTGCCAACACTAATAATATTTTAGATTCTTCCAAAAAACAAAAAACAAAATTCCAGAGTTTCTCTCTCTTTCCATAAACCAAAATATACCAAAAATCTCAAAGAAATTTCCCTCTATTTCGTTGATTTATGCCATATTTCTTCTAAAAGGATACCATTGTGATTTATACCCTATTAAATATCGTTATTATGTTGTGTATATTAACATATTAGAATTTTTATTGAATTCATATACTATTAAATATCATCATTATATCATGCATATACACATTTATACATAATCATGTATACGTGTATATATATATATATATTCATTATTATTAATGTTAATACACAATCAATATATACAATGGTTGGAGAATCTATGTTAAAATATATAAATATATACGTGATTTTTACTTGGTATATTATCTGGTATAATTTATACATGGTTTACATTGTATATAAATTATCTAATGTAATTTGTACATAGTTTATTACAATTTATACATGACTTATACAACGTATATTATCACAATTATGAGATTATATTCTAGGCTTCCGTATGTATATTATTATACATGTTATATTCCAGATTTGTTAGTTTTATTTTTTTGTAAATGGGAATAACCAAATAATGTAATATGATAATAATTAAGTACAAAGTCTTTTTTGAATATTGTAACTTAATTAACCTTTCTTAAGGTACTAAAATGCTTTGGCTGCGTGATTTTAGGTTCAAGATTTAAAGCTATATGCTAGGGAATGAATTATTTAATGGCCATGTATGTAAAATACCTGATGCTGCTAGGTTTGTGAAAAACTTTCTTAAATTTTGTCTATTTATGTTTTTTACTCATCTAAATTTGAAGTCGGCCTAGAATCTTTTGGGCCTTCCCGACCACTATAATTCAGAAAACATATCGGGCTTCACTGCTTGTTCCTCAGAAATGTCACAGAGCTATTTTTGTAAAAATTGTATGGGTAGTTACTTTTTAAAGTTGTATTTACTTTTTATTCAGTATTTTTAATGTTGAGTAAAAGTAGTCATTAGTCTATTAAAATTAATATGAAAAGTCGGATTTATCCTTTCTTCTATCTCTTTTCCTTCCCAAACCCTCTATCAAAATTTCAAAACCCTGCTCGATCACATACTTCAAATATATCAACTGTGATACAAAAGGGATTGAAAAACAGATTTCATATCGGATGATTTGATTCATCGTCATTTCTCCATAGCAGAAAAATGATCAACCATCTAAACAACAAATAAAGTATGTTTCAGTCTCTATCGACGACACCATTCTCTTTCTTTAGCAACTAAAATGCAAAAATTGGTCGAAAGACCAATGTCACGTTACGAAATCTTCAAGCAATTCACAAGACAGATTGCCTCCCGAATGTTTCGACGTTTTTGCCTAACGTTTAGTTTTCTGCTACGTTATGGATCCTAAACTTATAGTTACAAGTTCAAAAGTTAAGGACACTTGGTCCTGAACTTTTATGGGCAAAAGGGTATTTTTGTCCGGGCAGGTAAAGTTTATTAAAGCAGTGGCTAAAGACTAAAGACATTTTAAACAATGGCTTAAAAGTAAATACATGTGTTATTAGTGGCTAACTGTGCACTTTCCCCGCTATTTTTCTGGCAAATTAAGTAGGACACAGAGGAGGTGTAAGACCTTATCAATTGTAGCCAAAATCTTATTATGAGTACTTCCAATAACTTCAGGAGAAAAAGAGGCATATACCTATTACAAAGATGATGCAATTTTTTCCCCCAGATTTATTCATTTGTCTTTGTCTTAGGAGGAGAAAAACAAGTGATTGACGAATATTGGGTGACCATTTGCGATTCTGACAATCTCAAAAATTCCGCTCCAGGACTCGTCTTGAATTTTGAGCTCAATTTCAAGCAGTCATGGCAGATAACGAAGTCAGTTCACTCGATCATAATAATCCGCTATTTTTGCAAGCTTCAGACGCTCCAAGACTCGTCTTAATTCCGCTCAAATATAAATAAAAAATTATATTTGACTATAAAAAATATCATTTGTTAAACAAATCTGTTTTTATTATTTTAAATAAATATTAAAAAATAAATCAAATATAAATTCTGCATCGTTACCATCATTACCTCGCGGAGTCCGGATTTCGACATTTCTTTGAGATAACTCATTTTTTTGGGGAATTGAGTATGGAATTTGAAGAGTCGCCACCTAACGGATTTAAGGTGCATTAGGGCACCTAAAGCAAATAACTCATAAACCGGTTTGCGTTACCAGAGGTTGGGTAAGGGTTCGAAATAACCTTGAGGGGAAGGTGTTAGGCACCCCTCGAGGTCCACACCGGTGGGTCCCGGCCAAACTTGAATTAGGTGAATTAGTCTTATAAACAAAGCAAAGCAATTTAGACAAATAGATATTACGTTTAAAACAAGGGGTAAAAGGGGTCCTAAGTTTTTTAGCCTATAGGATCACTTCTGTGCAATACTTGGTAATCGTCCCCAAGTTGGGGTGCTGCACATAGTATTAGCGCACAGGTCATCATATCCCTTAATACCCGATTACCCGCCCCTTAATTATTGTTACCTAAGTGCTCTAATAGTATCTAGTATGTGCCTTATGAGTGCACTACCCGTCCCTTGTCTGTAGCCCTGTAGGTGTTTAGGACCTCTATTTAAGGAAGTTCTAGACTCGTCTAGGTTGTTTAAAAAGGAGAAAACTAAGCAACAAACAAAAGTCAGATAAGACTATCAAATAAAGATGCAATTAAAGACTCATATTTACCTCCATAAATAGACAAATAATTGCACGCCTCAAGAAAACAGTTTTAGATAATTTTAAAGTCCTATAGCAGAATATCTAGATGAGCACAACATATGCAGCAGTTTTATTAAAGCGGGGCAACAAATACCTAATCAGCTTGCCTACTGATTTTTATTACTTCTTGAATCTGGGAAATTTCAGGCAGCAGGAAAATAACAGTTTTAAACCCAGAACTCAAGCATCCTACAAGATTGCCTAAATGATAACCAAACAGGATTTTGATAAACCGGGTGTCTAAGCTTTAAACTGATTCCTGATTTGCTGGTTTTATCTTAAACCTTGCAGGCATGATTTCTAAGTGCTGAAACATGTTGCAATCCTATAGACATGAGTCTAAATGCAGAAACAGATTTTAAAACCTTATAGGCATGGTATCTAGACGCAGGAACTGATTTTAAACTTTTAGACATGGTATCTAAATGCAGGAACTGATTTAAATCTTATAGACATGGTATCTAAATGCAGAAATTAGTTTCAAACCTTATAGTCATGGTATCTAAATGCACAAAGTGGTTTTAAACCTTATACACATGGTATCTAAATGCAGAAACTAGTTTTAAACCTTATAGACATGATATCTAAATGCAGAAATTGGTTTTAAACCTTATAGACATGGTATCTAAATGCAGAAATTGGTTTTAAACCTTATAAACATGGTTTCTAGCTGAGTAAAGCATCAATCAGTTGCCAAGCGGACATCAACAAGGAAATTCCTAGAAACAGGATTGCTAATGCACACATGAAGGTATGAAGATATGATTATCGATGCAAAATTGAGTAACGACTTAGAAACAGGTTTTCTAATGATGAAAATTCAAGATTCAAGGAATTAAATGAGTCTTATAAGCATGGTTTCTAATGCACATAAGTAAACAAACATTGCAGCAACCTATAGGCGTGATTTCTACCCGTCCCAACAATATATATATATATATATATATATATATATATATATATATATATATATATATAAGAATCCCTCTCATTTTACTAATAACCCTAATATCTGTTTTACAAGGAATTATTATTACAAATGAAATATAAATGAATTACAAAATGGAACAGCTATACTATAAAGGAGCTTGGATAGGCCCAAAAGTAATCCTGGAAGCCAGGCCTTCAACCAAGTCTGAACATGCCAATATCTCATAGTATACCCAAAATGGTATTCTAGTGTGTCAAAGTTCCCAAGGGCCTCAGGGACCCCGGGCAATGCTCACACCAAAAAACTTTTAAAGAACATTTTGTGAGCAGGTTTTGGAGTGTCAGCCCTAGTGTGTCAAAGTTCAGAGGAGTCTCATGGACTCCTAGGTAGTGCTCACACTGGAGGGGTAAGACCCTAGATGTTCTAAGAGTAGGAGTTGAAAACAGGAGATAGTTTTAAGGAAATAGTTTTGGATTTTCAGGAGGTAAGAAGCAAACAGAGTCATTCAACACTTAGAAAAAATTCCAGCAATCCAACAGTAGATAGAAACAGGATCTCTTCAAGCAAAGTTTCAACTTAGTTTATTAGATGTTGTTATGTGGGTATATGGACATGTATTAAATAGAGAAATGGCATGCTGGGGTCAGATTACCAATCAAACAATCATATATGAGGGGCAACAGGGGTTGGAAGCATCATTACTCAGAAGTCTGTTAGGGGTGAACACTTAAAACAGGATAGAAAGAACATGCTAGTTGAGAAATAAGTAGACATAGGTCCAATTTACATATATGCAAACATGTAGACATGCTGGAAGAAGGAAGCACGTAGGTCTAGTTAAAATAGAAGTAAACATGTTGAAAGCAGGAAACACATAGGTTTAATTAAACAGAAGTAAACATGCTGAAAGCAGGAAACACATAGGTTTAATTAAACAGAAGTAAACATGTTGAATGCAGGAAACACATAGGTTTAATTAAATATAAGTAGACATGTTGATTACAAAAAACTCATAGGTTAATTAAACAACAAAAAAAAAGACATGCTGATTACAAAGAAACACACAAATTGGATCACATAAAGTTTGAATTGATGGCAGATATAGAGGCATACCGATTAAGTGATAGCAACAGAAGAGTGAAGAGACAGTGCAACAAACAAAGAGTAGGAAGATTATGATGGAGGATAAGAGCAAGAACTTTGTGTGTCTTTCTATGTCTGTGTGCGTGTGTGTTAAAGAAAAAGATTGGCTCTATCATCCATCTTCACCACCAGACTTTTCGTCCATCGATGGCTGATAGTAGGTGATATAGTTGATATTTACACCTTAATATGACCATACTTTGTTGTTGTTTTATAGATAAATTGCCAACAAAATGCTCTAAATAGTGTTCTTTTGTTTAGCAGGGAATATTATATGAGAGGAAGCAACATGGAGTGTTTTGGAGGCGATAATGTAAAGAAAAACACCCACTTGAGAAGTACCCGAACACAAAGAAGCATAAATAGCCTGGGCAAGAAGGCCACCGCGACCGCGGTGGCACCGCGGCAGGTTACTGAAGTGAGGCAGAAAGGTCAGCTTTCACCGCGGTCGACCGCGGTTGGCCTCGACCGCGGTGCACTGTTCACGCAGTTGGAAGTTTGAGGACTAAAGTGTAATTTCGGGGAAACTTTTGTAAAACCCTTATAAGCTTTAGAAACTCGCCCAACTGAAGGGGGGAAGCTAATTTTTAGACTACTTTTGGAGGAAGAACAAGTGTGAGAAGATCAACAAAACATTAGAGTTTTTCTATCTCCTTTTAATTCTTGCAATTTTACATTATGAACAATTTAGTATTTTTCTCTTGTTTTGTTATGAGTAGC
Source organism: Nicotiana sylvestris (assembly GCF_000393655.2). Classification (NCBI taxonomy): domain Eukaryota; kingdom Viridiplantae; phylum Streptophyta; class Magnoliopsida; order Solanales; family Solanaceae; genus Nicotiana; species Nicotiana sylvestris. The sequence continues at coordinate 184,943,289 of NC_091062.1, forward strand.
TAAATACTTATCTAGGGTTGATGGAATCAATTGTTGGTTGAAGTTTTAACTCAAGTTATTATAATCGAGCCGGATTTATGATATGATTTTTCAACTACGTTTTGTATGGTGATTAATTGAATGAGCCCTTGATTAATCGTGTCTAATTACCTTATATTGCTTGAGAAATAGTATTAGGTTAGACATCGGTTGAACAACACCACTTTTGGGTAATTGAAGAGATTCATTAATTGAACTTAAAAGTGGGTTTAGAAATAACAAAACTTTGGTGGGATACTTTAGAGTTGCATAACTATTGTCAGCTAGAGTAGTTCGAGAGAATGCTCTAGTAAATTATTGTAGTTGATCGAGAGATAATTACGATAACCCATAGCTCTTAATCCTCATAGAGTATTATGGCGAGATTATAGTTGAAGAGTCAGGACCTAAACTAGCAATTGGGGAAATCACTACCCTAGACCTTTTTACCATTGAATTATCTTTGTTTTAGCTTACCGTTGTTTTTAATAGTAGTCAAAGTAGTTAAACAAAAAACCCAATCGTTATTGATCAAAAATCTTGCATCTAGAGATTGATTGAGTTGATAATAACATTGCCGAAGAGGGTAATAGATAGGTTAGTTCCCTGAGGATTCGATTCCGGACTTAAAAACCGGATTATATTTGCAGCGACCACTTTGTCCTTTAAAAGTCATAGTTGGGCGTTATCAAATTTTGGCGCCGTTGCCGGGGAACTAACGGTGTTAATTATTACACCTTAAAAGTAGTGTTAAAATTATTAGTTCAAATCAAATTTCAAAGGTGTTAAACAATTTTCATTGAAATTCTAAGGTTTGAACTCTTGTGGAATTCAGGTGTATGCCTAGAAATTCTTCGAGGACTGGAGAACTGCTTGAAGGACTTTTAGACCCCGAGAAAATATTCAGGGCATTGAACCGTGCCAACAGGAGGATCCAAAAAACACAACAACCACACCAGCTTGAATTTGACATGGGTGACGTAGAGAACGTCAACGAAAACATCAGGGATGAGCCAGCTGACCCAAACGTCATAGTGGTGGCACCTCTTGTGCCAGAAGCTGCACTTTATGATTGGGCTCAACCCACAGCTGACAACCTGGCAACTGCCATAGTTGTGCCCGCAATTCAAGTGGAGACATTCCAGATCACCAACAACATGCTGCATCTGCTGCAGAATAAGGGATTGTTCTCCAGGTCATACATTGAAGACCCTCAGCAACATTTGAAATTTTTTTTGTCAATTGGTGTGACACAAAGGCAGTCAAATGTGACCCCAGAAGCTATCAAGCTATTACTGTTCCCGTTCTCTATGACTGGGGAAGCTCAGACTTGGCTGAATTCGCTCCCAATCAATTCCATTATCACCTGGGAGGAATTAGTAAAGTAGTTCCTGAATAAGTACCTTTCCAACAAGACTGCAAAGCAGATTGATGAAATATTGCAATACAAGCAGCAGCCGACTGAGACCTTGCAAGAAACTTGGGAAAGATTTAAAGGGATGCTAGTGAAGTGTACTCACTATTTCATTCTAGACCAGATGCTTGGCCAGAGATTCTACATGGGGTTAGTTGACAATCTAAAGGCAAATATGGATGCTCCAGCTGGAGGTGCATTTTTTAGTAAGACATTCACCGAGTACAAAGTCCTTCTTGACAAGATGTCCCAGAATTCGGGGTGGATGACTAGAAGGACAACACTGGCACCCATAGTGCATTCAATTCCTCTTGACCCAAATAATTCGCATGGAGAGAAAATGGCCACACTCATGACTCATATGAATATTTTGACAAAGAAGATAGATGAGATGGGTACCAAATAGGTGCATATTATTGACACGACAAATGGAGGATTGTGTACACCTTGTGTTAATCAGTCTTATGTGTGTTTATGGAGCGGAGAAGGTGAAAATCAAGGGGCAAAAGAAGATATGAATTATGTTAACAACTTTGGGGGTCAGATACAAGGAGGACAGCAGTGGAGACCGGCACTAAATCAGCAATACAGACCTAACATGCCTCAACCTGGGGGCATGGAAGTTCAAGGCCAAATGGTGCCATACCACCAGAGACAACAGGGCTACCCACAGTAGAACCAACAACAATTGACATATCAGCCACCTCCTCAGCAGCAAGATAACAACATGGTAGAGATCAGGGGGATGCTCCAGCAACTCATTGGGACAAATGGTAAGATGCAAGAAAAGTTGGTAGTACATTATTCAGCTATAAAGAACATTGAAACTCAGTTGGGGAAGTTGTCTATGGCTTTAAACAACCGCCCCTCGGGAACATTGCCAGCGGACACAAATATTAACCCCAAGGAGCCAAACCTCAATTAGCTGATGGCAATAAGTCTCTAGAATGGGAGAGATTTAGACAAAGAGCAGGAGGTTGCACAAGCCAGCAAAGAGACTACGCCATCCACTCCAATTCCACTAGAGCTAGATGGACCATCAAATCTGACTGAAGTGGTGGTTGAACAGGGTCAAGATGAAAAGGGTAAGGCTAAGGTAAATGAAGAAGCTGCAGAGCAGGTGGTGCCTCTTGTGCGACATAACCCCAACAGAGAGAAGCCAGCAAATAGTGCACAAAGGGTGATACCGGCACCATTCCCTCAGAGACTGGTAAAACAAAAAAGAAGAAGATTAATACAAGAAATTCATGGAGATGCTACGTCAAATTCAGTTGAATATTCCTTTGATGGATGCCTTGAGGGAGATGTCAGGTTATGTGAAGATGATGAAAGACCTAATGTCACGGAAGTTTGATTTTCAGGACCTATCCATAGTGACTCTGACGCAGACCTACAACGCAGTAGTGACCAAACCGATGGCTCAAAAGATGTCAGACCCAGGTAGCTTCACTATTCCATGTACGATTGAGAGTTATGCCTTTGCAAAGGCATTATGTGATTTGGTAGCCAGCATAAATTTGATGCCTCTGGATGTATACACCAAACTGGGCATTGGCAGAGCTAGACCGACTTCGATGTTGCTGCAGCTGGCTGACCGCACGGTAAAAAGGCCTACTAGGATTCTTGATGATGTGTTGGTGCAAGTGGGGAAGTTCGTGTTCCCTGCAGACTTTGTTATTATGGACTGTCAGGTAGATGAGGAGATACTTATCATTTTAGGTAGGCCATTTTTGGCCACTGGGAGAGCACTAATCGATTGTGAGATTGGGGAATTAAAAATGAGACTGAACGATAAAAAAGTCATATTCAATGTTCAGCAATCTATGAGGAGACCCAGTGAATATGCTAATTGCTCTCTAGTGGAGGCAGTGGATGTGATTCTGCAAGAAGATGATGTGACCCTGACTGCTAAAGATCCATTAGAGGCATGTCTGACAAATTTAGAAGAAATTGATGGTGAAGGGTTAGCTGAGTGAGTCATGGCACTTGAAGGCCAAGGATTCTGGAAAAGGGACCCTCAGTTCAAGTCCCTTGAGTTAGAAAAAAGGGCTACACCTCCAGCAAAGCCATCAGTAGAGGAACCACCCAAGCTGGAGCTGAAGCCGCTCCCAGCTCACCTCAGGTACGTTTTCTTAGGCCCTGATTCTACTTTGCCTGTTATTATATCATCCGGTTTGCTAGATGTGCAGGTAGAACAGCTCTTACAGGTACTGTAGGAAAGTAAAACTGCCATTGGCTGGACCATGGCAGACATAAAGGGTATCAGCCCAGCCTTCTGTATGCACAAGATTCTCTAGGAAAAAGGGCACAAACCTTCCTGAGAACATCAATGAAGGCTGAACCCGAACATGAAAGAGGTAGTAAAGAAGGAAGTGATCAAATGGTTAGATGCGGGAATCATCTTACCCATCTCTGATAGCAATTGGGTCAGCCCTATCCAATGTGTGCCGAAAAAGAAGGGAATGACTGTTGTGCAAAATGAGAACAATAAGTTGATCTCAACTCGCACAGTCACGGGATGGCAGATTTGCATGGATTACCGAAAATTGAATACAGCCACCCGGAAGGACCACTTCTCCTTTCCTTTCATTGACCAAATGTTGGACAGGCTGGCCGGGCGATCGCACTTCTGTTTCTTAGATGGATATTCGGGGTACAATCAGATATCAATAGCCCCCGAAGATAGAGAGAAAACATCCTTCACTTGTCCTTATGACATCTTCGCCTTTCGGAGAATGCCTTTTGGTCTTTACAATACACCAGTGACATTTCAACGGTGCATGTTAGCCATTTTCACAGACATGGTGGAGGATATTATGGAGGTCTTTATGGATGATTTCTCCGTGGTAGGAGATTCATTCGAGGACTGTCTTCACAACTTAAGAAGAGTGCTCAAAAGATGTGTGGAGACAAATTTAGTATTGAACTGGGAGAAGTGCCATTTTATGGTACAGAAAGGGATAGTCCTGGGACATCGAGTGTCCAGTAAAGGAATTGAGGTCGGCTATGCTAAGGTTGACGTGATTTAAAAACTACCACCGCCCACTTCAGTCAAGGCGGGGAGAAGTTTCCTTAGGCACGCCGGGTTCTACAGGCGATTCATAAAAGATTTCTCCAAAATTGCTAACCCATTATACAAACTCCTTGAAAAGGATCACCCCTTTGTGTTTTCTAATGATTGCAGGTTGGCATTTGAGGATCTGAAGAAGAGATTGGTGACTGCACTCATCATTGTTTCACCCAACTGGGAGACACCATTTGAGATCATGTGCGACGCAAGTGACTATGCCATAGGAGCAGTCTTGGGGCCGCGAAAGGGTAAACTGATGCACCCGATTTATTATGCAAGTAGAACGTTAAGCGGTGCACAACTCAATTACACTGTGACAGAAAAGGAGATGTTGGATGTTGTTTTTGCATTCGACAAATTTAGGTCATACTTGATTGGATCGAAAGTTATTGTTTACACTGACCATGCAGCAATTATGTACCTGATAGAAAAGAAGGAACCAAAGCCATGCTTGATTCGCTGGGTTCTTCTGTTACAAGAATTCGATCTGGAAATACATGACCGAAAAGGGACAGAGAACCAAGTAGTTGACTACCTCTCAAGGTTGGAAGGAGCTGAAAAGAAGGTAGAGGTTGATGGTATAACAGAGACATTCCCGGATGAACAGTTACTGGCAATGACAATGGAGGAGGCACCATGGTATGCTGATATTGCTAATTATTTAGCAAGTGGTATTGTACCTTATGAACTCTCCTCAATTCAAAAGAAAAAGTTCTTTCGTGATTGTCGGTATTATTATTGGGATGAACCTCTATTATTTAAAATATGTGTAGATAACATGATCCGGCGGTGTATCCCCAAGAAAGATCAACATTCTGTTTTGCAGGCTTACCATGCTTCACCATATGGGGGACACTTTGGAGGAATTCGGACAGCAGCTAAGGTGTTGGAGTCAGGCTTGTACTGGCCTACTCTGTTCAAGGATGCCCATGCTTGGGTTAAAAGCTGCGATGATTGCCAAAGGACTGTCAACATATCTCACAAACACGAGATGCCAATGACCACAATTCAAGAGGTGGAGATTTTTGACATGTGGGGGATTGACTTCATGGGGCCATTCATCAGCTCGTATGGTAACAAGTACATATTAGTAGTAGTTGACTATGTTTCCAAGTGGGTCGAAGCGGTGGCTCTCCCAACCAATGACGCTAAAAGGGTACTAGGTTTTCTAAAGAAGAAAATTTTCACACATTTTGGTACCCCAAGAGCTATACTCAGTGATGGCGGAACCCATTTCTGCAATAGAGCATTCGCACGACTGTTGGAAAAATATGGAGTTCGTCATAAAGTAACCATCCCGTACCATCCACAATCAAGCGGGCAAGTTGAAGTGTCCAACAGGGAGATTAAAAGTGTCCTCACAAAAATAGTGAATGCAACAAGGACTGACTGGGCAAAGAAATTGGATGATGCATTGTGGGCGTACCGCACAGCCTTCAAAACCCCAATTAGTATGTCACCGTACAAGTTGGTGTTTGGCAAGGCATGCCACCTCCCAGTTGAGCTAGAGCATAAAGCACTTTGGGCATTGTGGCAGTTAAACTTAGACATGGAGACAACAGGTACTAACAAAATCACTGGGTTACATGAGCTAGAGGAATTCAGGTTCCAGACCTTTGAGAGTGCTAGATTATACAAAGAAAGGATGAAATTAATGCATGATAAGCACATCTTGGATCGAAACTTCAAACCTAGAGATCTAGTGTTGTTATACAACTCGAGATTGAGATTGTTCCCAGGTAAGTTAAAGTCCCGATGGGCAGGACCCTTCAGAGTGGTACAATTGTTCTTAAGTGGAGCTGTAAGAGATTGAATCAGAAGATGGGACAAACAAGTTCACAGTAAATGGGCAAAGGTTGAAACATTACCTTAGAATGGCTGAAGAAAAAAGGGATAGAGTGGTAATCACTTTGGAAGAGCCCCAGTACGCGGATGAGGAATGATGATCAAATGCTTGCGTCGTACCGCGATGTTAAATCAGGCACTGCGTGGGAGGCAATCCACGAGTGTGTTGTTAGTGTGTTCATGTAACTTCATATATATATATATATATAAAAAATAGAAAAATAGCGCTAGCACCGTGACCGCGGTGAACTGCAGCAAACATTTTGCCTCAGATTTTTCACCTCACCGCGACCGCGATGGATCGCCGTAAACTGCGATGAAGCGTGAACTTTCTGCCTCGAATTTTTAAACCCACCACGGTCGCAGTGGACTGCGGTCGACCGCGGTGGGTCCCAGATAATTTTATTTTTTTTATTTTTTCCGTTTTTCTTATTTCTTTTCCTCTTCTTTTAATTTTACAACCCAAATTCACCCCTCTTAAACCCAACACACCCGATCACCTCCCCCATATTTCCAATTTCTCTCTCTCTCTAAACCCTAACCCCTCAAATACTCTCTTCTTCTTCTTCCCTCATACTAACATCTCCCACCTCCATTCCTTTCCCCATTCTTCAACTACGGTATGTTCCTCACCTCTTCTTTCTCTTTTCTTTAGTATTGTGTTGTATTGTATTGTAGTTTATGTAATTTTATATTGTGTGGGGATGTAATTGTTGGTATACTCTTTTTCTTCTTGTTTCTGCTTTTAAATTTAGTTTTTGAGTTTGATTGGTGAAGGGGATATTCATTGCATGTTTGAACGGTATTATTGGTAGGTGATTGAATGACGTAAGTGTGAGGTGTGTTGGTGTGGTAGTATACTTGATTGGGGAGGAGCTTTGATGTACCCATAAGGGCTATATGTGTCTGGATAGTGCCCTGCTCACAAGGTGTTTGGGAAATTGCCCCAATGGAGATATAAGGAGCTATTGTGACATGGTTATGGTGAAGTCTGAGTAACCATCCATAGTCACATATTTTGCGCACTCACTAATAGGCGTTTCATGGTATGACATGTACAATGAGTCCTTCCAGGAAGCGAAAAAACACCAGACCCTCCACTAGTGGACCGGGAGGCTCCTCACGAGCTAGGAGCCAAGCCAGTGCACCTCATTTCGATAGCACTCGGTTTGTATCTAGAGCAACGGAGGATAGGTACAACCATAAAGCAGCTAAGAAGTTACAACCTGAGGTGCACATTGATCGAACGACTTTGGAGGTAAAATGCCCCAATATGTTTAATGAGTTGAGGCGACGTCAGCTGGACATCTTCTTCGAGGTACATAGGAGGCTAATGTTCAACTAGTAAGGGAGTTCTATGTGAACTTGCTAGAACATGAGAATGGGGTTGTGATGGTGCGCAATACCCCGGTAAATGCATCCCTTGACACCATCCGCAGGGTATACAGGCTGCCTGTGTTTCGGGGTGAATTTGATCCTTATCGTACTTTTAGCGGAACACGGGCCTTGTGGGGCACTCTTCTTAATACTATCTGTGTGCCGGACGGTGAACACGTATGGATCAAGCACAAGATTACTCTCAACTTCCAGTGTCTGAATTGGGAGGCTAAGTGTTGGCTCACTATTGTCAACAGTCGATTGTTGCCATCCAGCAACACGACAGATATTAATCTACCACGAGCGTCCGCAATCCACTATTTCATGTCCCACAGTGATTTTGATGTGTCCCGGCTCATCCATGAAGAGATGTTTATTAGATCACCTGAGCTAACCAAGGGCCACTATTTCCCTTCGCTGATCACCCAGCTGTGCCGTATTGCTCGAGTCCCTGAAGACCCTCGGGTTGATGGGAGATTGCCACTAAAAGCCCCGTTCCGGACGAGAAAAATTGGAATTGGACGAAAGTCGGTGGTGAATGTTGATGACTTTGATGATGATTCAACTGATGATAATGATAATGTTGAGGTAGCTGAGGTTCCCTTTCCTACGAGATCTGATATGGCAGGCCCATCACAGACACGTCGGAGCACCCGTATGACAGCTTTGGAGCAAGATATGGCTGGGTTGCGTACCTCAGTCATTGATTTGGGTGTCTGTGTTGATGCGGTGGCTGAGAGGCAAGTGAAATCGGAGAAGAAATTCTTGGGTTGGTTGAGAGTGCTGGGACGTGCGTGCAACGTGAACCCAGACACTGTCTCCGATCAGGAGTAAGCCTTCAGGGAAGTTCCTTAAGCCATGGGGACATGTCTTCATTTTAAGTGTGGGGTGGGGATACTTCATTGTATGTTTGTAATTGTAATAATTGACTGTTTAATTTGCTTGTTTTGTCTTGCCTTGATTGTTTTGATGTAGAGTAATAGTTCATTAGGAAAGCTAAAATAGTAAGTGACTTGTCCTGACGACGGATCTCTTTCGGCGGGGTTCTTGAGGGACTAAGTCGAGACTTTTAGTCTTCCTGATGACGGATCCTTTAGACAATTTTCTTGAGGGAAGTAGTCTAGAGAAAAGACCAAAAAGATTTTTTATTTTATTTTTAAGTAGTGTAGTAACTCCCCCTTAGTTTTTCTTTGGGCCACGGTTCTTTTCCAAGGGTTTAGCTTGAACCGGGTATAGGTAATTTTTGTTTTTATTCTTTTCAGTTTTAGGTTAGGATTAATGGGCTATGAGAGAAAATCGATTTTTTACACCTGAACACAATAGACACTAAAGTCTAACGCCTAGCTTCATTAGTTAAATCCTGTTAGAGTACCTTAAAATTGTACGTTTGTATCTAACTTGAATACTCAAAAGAGAATGTCTTGATAAACCAATCCGAAGTGAGTCACGTGCCATGTGTGTGTGAGTTTTACTGTGTTCCATGTTTCATATTTGATGCCTAGAACTGTGTGTTTGCAAAGCGAAATAGTAGTTTCTTTCAGTTTTAGAAGTGATATAGGCATTTCTTTGTTGAGCGAGCTATATAAAGTAAACCCACCAGAATGCAATACATCGTAGTTAACACCATTGAGCCTATAAGCCTATTTCTTTGGCAACCACATTGCGAACCTTACCCAATTGTTTGAATAGCTTGCCGTTTGAACCTTTTTACATCCCAATAAGCACTTGAACGGTAATGGAAATATGCAAAAGTAAAAGTGTGGGGTGGTGGTTTGGTTTTTGAGTGGAACCATTGAGATAGAGAAAAGGTGTGGAATTTGAAGCATAAAAGAAAAAGCACCACGAAAAGAAAAAAAATATGGGTCATAAACAATATAATGGTTGATAAGTGGTGGCTTGTACAAATTGCACCTAATGGATGGGGATGTTTTAAACAAATGAGGTGGAGTGTTTGGTTGGCACAACTATAATCTTTAAGTTTAATGTAATTGTATTAAAAGTGCTTAGGGAGATTAGTCACTATATCTAAATATATCTTACCCGTCTCTTAGATTACATTACAACCAAGTAAAGTCCTATTGATCTTAGACTGAATGGGCTCAATTAGTAAAGTATTACACTACGGGCAAGCCTATGGTGCATCTTTGTGGCATGTGAACGTTCTTTCTGAGAGTGAGCGAATTTTGTCTATCTTAGTTCCTACTTGTTCTAATTATCGTTATATGTGGAACTACTCTCTTGTGTGATGTGAGGGCATGTGATCCATAAAGTAAAGGTAAGTCTTGACTCTTGTATAGAGTAGTTTGAGTAAGTACAAATGTTGCATGGTACAAAAGGTTTGACTCTTGAGGTAAAGGTTGATCACTACTTGGTGCAAATTTTTGTAAAATGTTCATGGTGTTAGTCGTTAAAGGAAAAGCTTAGGGAAGAAATTTTGATGGAGTGTGGTGGATTGCTCGAGGACTAGCAATGATTTAAGTGTGGGGTGTTGATAGTAGGCGATATAGTTGATATTTACACCTTAATATGACCATACTTTGTTGTTGTTTTATAGATAAATTGCCAACAAAATGCTCTAAATAGTGTTCTTTTGTTTAGCAGAGAATATTATATGAGAAGAAGCAACATGGAGTGTTTTGGAGGCAATAATGTGAAGAAAAACACCCACTCGAGAAGTACCCGAACACAAAGAAGCATAAATGGCATAGGCAAGAAGGCCACCGCGACCGCGGTGAACCGCGGCAGGTTACTAAAGTGAGGCAGAAAGGTCATCTTTCACCGCGGTCAACCGCGGTTGGCCACGACCGCGGTGCACTGTTCACGCAGCTGGAAGTTTGAGGACCAAAGTGTAATTTTGGGGAAACTTTTGTAAAACCCTTATAAGCTTTAGAAACTCGCCCAACTGAAGGGGGAAGCTAATTTTTAGACTACTTTTGGAGGAAGAACAAGTGTGAGAAAATCAACAAAACATTAGAGTTTTTCTATCTCCTTTTAATTCTTGCAATTTTACATTATGAACAATTTAGTAGTTTTCTCTTGTTTTGTTATGAGTAGCTAAATACTTATCTAGGATTGATGGAACCAATTGTTGGTTGAAGTTTTGACTCAGGTTGTTATAATCAAGCCGGATTTATGATATGATTGTTCAACTACGTTTTGTATGGTGATTAATTGAATGGGTCCTTGATTAATAGTGTCTAATTACCTTATATTGCTTGAGAAAGAGTATTAGGTTAGACAACGGTTGAACAACACCACTTTTGGGTAATTGAAGAGATTCATTACTTGAACTTCAAAGTGGGTTTAGAGATAACAAAACTTTGGTGGGATACTTTAGAGTTGCATAACTATTGTCAGCTAGAGTAGTTCGAGAGAATGCTCTAGTAAATTATTGTAGTTGATCGAGAGATAATTACGATAACCCATAGCTCTTAATTCTCATAGAGTATTATGGCGAGATTATAGCGGAAGAGTCAGGACCTAAACTAGCAATTGGGGAAATCACTACCCTAGACCTTTTTACCATTGAATTATCTTTGTTTTAGCTTACCGTTGTTTTTAATAGTAGTCAAAGTAGTTAAACAAAAAAACCCAATCGTTATTGATCAAAAATCTTGCATCTAGAGATTGATTGAGTTGATAATAACATTGCCGAAGAGGGTAATAGATAGGTTAGTTCCCTGAGGATTCGATTCCGGACTTAAAAATCGGATTATATTTGTAGCGACCGCTTTGTCCTTTAAAAGGCATAGTTGGGCGTTATCAATGACGCATGTGGATCATCATGCCTCGAATGAGTTGAGGGGCAAAAATATTGAGCATGTGGCTCAGAGTAATCTCCCGACCGGCGAGCTCCGCGAACTTGAGTAGCATGAGGAACAACTTATATAAATACAACGAATGTTGAGCCGGACACACCTCGTAGAAATGGTACAAGTCTACCACCAAAGGAGGGAGTGGAAGCATATACCCGACAATAAAAGGGTATGCGTAGAACGCACAATAGCCTGGGCGGTCGAAGTGTATAATATCATTTCCCACCGCCGGAAGCATCTCGACATGGTGCGGAATCCCCCAACTGGCCTTCAACTCCACAATTGCCGCTTCATTCATAACATAGGAAATAGGTTTCGGTTCCTCTCCGCATGGCTATTGAAATCGGTCCACGGCTTCCCTGGATGAGGCAATATTTCGGCCTATGTTGTAACCTCTTCATCCTATACTATTTCTACTCATCCGGGAGTAAGAACAACAGTTTCCGGCGCCAGAATCGCAGCAGGATTGTCAACATGGGAAGAAGTACCAACAATTTGTCCTAATTGAACAGAATGAATGAACAAAGAAAGTAAAGGGGAAGATGGTGATGTCAATTTCCGGCCAACAAAAGAGAATCGAAAACCTGGAGTATCGGGGAGGATGGAAATTTGCAAAATTCTTTTGATAAATCAGAAAAAGTGTGCCAATAAGAATGGTGTTTCCCCTATTTATAGGGACATAAATGGCCCAAACGGGAAACCCAAGAGCCGCCAATCAAAATTGATAGGGCATGAAATGGTTCAATCCACGGGGAAACGTGTGTCATAATGGCAGTAACTGCAGACGATGTTCCAAATCAACGTAACGTTTTGAGTCCGAACGGACTCGACGATCCAAAGGCATCGTTAAGGCATCGCGCCATCGTCTCGATCTAAATCGCCTCGTTCAAGGCATGAACAGTCAGATTTCTCCTAACCTTCGAATCTACGGAGTCTGCCCGCCGAGCCCACCAAGGAATGACCTCGACGGATGGAGGGACTAACTGTATAGGTCAAAATCTGACCGTAGGGGTCAACCAAGCTGGGACCTCGCCCAGGTGGCAAAATAACGAAAAGCATCACGACCAATCCTAGTCAAATCATCAAAAGTATATGACAAGTAAAGGTGGTATTCGAATAACACCAAAAAAGGTCGTCATGTGAACGCACATTGGTCAAAGAACACAGTAAGACTCCAAGAACTATATATAGAAGGGAATTCTCAGGAAAAATAGGGCTTTTTCTCCGACAGTCTCTTCGGGTGAAGGATGTAAATTATTTCTTCCTTTCTCCTAATAAAAGATAAGATTGTAACATCAATAAGTGAGGAATGTTCCCACATTCCAATCGTGATCTCTCTACATACTTCTAGATATGAAGTTGATTATGTTTGGCTGAGATTTATCCTTCTTCTCATCATTAATTGGTTTAATAAAAGGGTTTAACATCGTTTGGTCAAAAAATAGTAGCACTTACTTCTCTTTTTAAATGTGAGGGGCAAATGACTTTTTAGGGATGCGTACATAAGGATAATTTTGAAAAAACAAATTAAATTTTTTCTTGATTATATAAATGAACATTTATTTTAGACCAAAATAAAAAAAAACAAATTGGTTACTTGTGGACCCGAGGGAGTATAAATTAATGACGCTAACTTAACCTCCCCCTCCAACCAAATGTCAGACCTAGAAAATGCAACTCGTAGAAATACACGTATCATGTTATTCTGGTTGGGGAGATATTGTGGTATATTGTTGAAGTGGGTGTTAAAATTGAGGAAATTTGCAGAATTCAAAGTGTGCACTGTGCTGTATTTTCTTGAAGCAGAGGTTCGACAAGTGCAGAGATAAACAATTCAAAGCTTATTTGTATCTAGAAAATGCAGCAAGCTAGTAATACTATATATATTTAACGTGTAGTACTATTGTATTTCTGGTATATCTTGATATTGAGTCATGAAATTTTAAGAAAATTTGCTGAATTCAAAGCAGAAAATAAACTCTTTAAGTTTAGCCATAGAAGACAGTTGGTGTACATGCTTGAATCAGCAAATATATTTTATTGCTCCCTTAGAAATTAAGGTGGATATATATAATTCTTCTATGAAATATTAACTATAACAGGTTAATTAGCACTCAAGAAGAGTGCAATCTTTACGAGATCAATCCTTTTTCGAGAGACAGGTGAGGCTTGCTCAGTTAGGTCTTGGGTTCGAATCACGCTGGAAGGAAAATGTGAAAATACTATAGATCCTCCTAAATTGAGAGACAAAAAAAAAAAATCCTCTTTCAAGAAACAACCTGAATGAGAAAAAAAATGAAATGTAATCCTATCAAAATACATATTGTGAATACCTAATTTTTGGTCGCTTCTAATTCTCCTACAAACACTAATATTTGGTTGATTTTTAGTTATTTGTGCATTTTTATTTGCATTCCTTTATTAAAAATACCAAAAATATATTATATTTTTTACCTTTTATTTATGTGTTTTAGTTTGCATCTTTAAACTATATATCCCAAATAAATTTTCTTTCTACTTATATATTATCCTTAGGACTAAATAAGATAGTTAGGGAGTTAAGGGATTCGGCTAGTGTATTTTAATTGAAATTGAGCTAAATTGGCCCAAAATTAGAAGTCCAAAGATCCCAGATCCGGTCCACATGGGGCTGCCAGGGGCGGGTCCAAAAGACGTAGTTTTGGATCAAAACTACGTCGTTTTAGTTAAGTGATAAAGATTTAATCTCATCCATTCATTGCCCTTTGATCCAACGGTCCAAATTTGATCTTCATTCTTAGTATTTAACACCTAAAGAAGCCAAAATTTGCCCTAATTTTGCCCTATTATCAATTTCACTCCTCTCTTTACTCTCTCCCCTCTCACAAGAACCACCCGTCGCCCCTATTCCGTCGGCCAGAAATCGCCACCACGGGCGGACGACCTCCAATCGACCCCATTTTTTCACCATCTCTTTGTCTCTTCCTCTTCTTTCCATATCCAAATCCCAAATCCCCGAAATCCTCACCAAACTCCACAAATCTAGCCAAATCCGAAACCCTAGCCACCCAAATTTTCCTCTTTTCTTTCTCGAACTAGTGACAAATACGACCACCCAACCCCACAAAACCTATATGAACGTGTAGATCTCAAAGAGATCTACAATTTCCCTATAATCTCACCCCAAAAAAAATGCACCGCCGCCGACCAGCCACCTCACCGTCCCGCCACTAGTGCCCTACTACTGCCTTATTCTGTAAGCTGATTTGATCCGAAGACTCACGTTTCCTTCTAGCATGACGCCAGAACTTATTTGTTTAGGCGTCTACTAAAAGGAAACTTGTGTTTTGGGGTCGGGCAGTCATTGGTCAACATCCTCGGCATCTTCTTATTGTGCGATTTGGCCTCGAATGTCCCTGAGTTTTGGTAACACCTCTTTCCTTTTTCTGATTTCGTCCTTGTAATTATTATTAGGTTTAGAGTTTAATTTGCATTCACTTTTAAGTTATTCGTATAAATTTGGGCAGTGATTCTGTTGAGTTACTATTGTTTTCATATTTTGTATGTCACTTCCAATAAACCTTTTAGTTGCTCGTAGTGATTAGTTTAGATGTATCATATGACACTGAGATCAATTATTTTGCTTCTTGACTGATTAGTCATTTAGTTTGGTTACATTGATCTGATTCATATGTGATATTTTTGAGTTCTTTGTGTTAGTTTATTTTTATCAATTTAGTTTTGTTGATTAATTGTTGGTCAGTTCAGAATCAATCATGTTTAGTTATCATGTTTCGTTATGCTTCCGAACTTTAACTGAAGTTTCAAAGTCTTTGGACTCTAACTGGAACCTGAATCCTTCCTTTAGGTTTCTGATTTTTGTTGCCTACTACTTTATTGTAGTTATTGTAGTAGTGTAAGTTCTGTTAGTGGTCAATTTTAGTTCGTTTTCTGCCTAGTTTTCAATTTCGTCTTCACTTAGTCAAAACTGTTTCACTAAGTTGTTTTCTCTGTTAACATGTGTCTTGCTTGGTTTTGTTTTAGTAATTAGGTTTTAAGTTCTCTTGATTGATTAATGGTTCAGTGTTAAGTTTTAGTTATATGTTTGTGGTATATTAACTAAGTTCTAGTTACTTGTCTTTAGTTTTGGTTTGAAGCAAACAACGTCTGGTATTGATTGTTGAAAAGCTGAAGAGTAAATATGTTTGATCATGAGAGTAGGGTACTTGTTTTGCTGCTTTTTATTGTTTAAAGACTGTTGGGAGTATACAGCTCCTAATACTATTCACAGTTGGTAAAAAAATGATCGTTTGGACAGATTTTTGAACCAAAAGTCTGTCCTTTGAATAGTTAGAGCAGATTTTTGGTGAGAAATATGTCCTATGGACAGATTTTCAATCATGAATGCATTGCCTCTTCTCTTATAAAAGACTGAACATTCTTATTTACATAGGAAGACATCTTGAGAATTGAAAAACACATCTGGCTAGACATCTTTTACACACAAAAAGAACACAGCTTTAAGAGTAAAAGTAGGATCTGAACACTGAATAGTAAGCTGAAAGTGTTGATCTTTTTGTGAGTGATTTCTCTGTTTGCAAGACCTTTCAAAAGCCTAAGAGTGTTGAAGTTGATTGTTGGGATCCTTCTTCTTTAAAAGTTACTAAGTTAAGGGTTTTTCCTGGATTGTTTTGGATCAAAAGTTGCTGATTTGCTGCTGTTTATTGCTGTTTTCTATGGTCATTTGCTGCCGAGTTTCATTTTCTCTGTTGCTGCATTCTGAAATTCTGCAAACTAGGTATTTCTCTTAAGCTTTGCAATGTAACCTGTGATAAAAAGCATGAGGATATGGTTGTTTGTCTTGTTAAGTTCTAATATTAAACAAATGCTGTCATTTTAAAGTTCTAAGGGCATTGCTTTATCTCTTTTGGGTTGTAAATATGCTGAGCATGAAAAGTTTTGATAAAGATTTACTACTTCACTCTTATTATTAATGTACTGCTACATAGAGTTATTGCTATTTCTTTAAATTCATTGGATGTTTGAAGCTAAAAAGAGAAAAACAAATATTTAGTCAAATGAAGTAATTTGAAGTTTGGAGAGTTGGCATGATGAATGTGTTAGTTTCGCCTTATTTGACTGAAATTGGTCATTAGAGATGTGTAAGTTTAATTATTTTTTAGTTCTTGTTTAAGTTAGCATTAGATGATGTGGTAATACTTAATAGAGGTAGACTTTTGTAAGCAATAAAAAAGAAGTTGGATTTGAATAGATAAGCTACATAAATTTATTCATAACTAGTCTTGTTGCCAGTATTAGTAAATTGGAACTACAGATTATTTGGCCAAATAAAATCAAGTTCACCAGGCCCATGAAAATAATAGTTCAACTGGCCTGTTCTTTGTAAACATTCTCTACTAGGCCCATTTCGTGTTAAGCATGCTAGCTGGCCCTTTCTTCTTTTTTTTTTTTTTTATAAAAAATAATTATGTGGGCCCAGTAAAATCCGAATTTCTGGTAAAAAATTGCACGGGGCGCTTATTTGGTCGCCCCCATTTAACCTATACCCATTTTTTTAAAATTTTTTAACTTGTACCCACTTTTTAAATAACTTCAACCCCATTTCTCCTCTTCCTTCCCCTCCTTTGTTTTCTTCTTCTTTCTTCTGCTGCTGTTGGTGCAGATTATTTCTTCTTCGTTTTGTCTCAATTAATATTCTTTTACGTAAGCATAGTTATGGATTTAACTTAATTGTTTGTTCAGATTTTTCATGAAGTGGAAGGAGTCATCTATTGAGCTCAAAAAAGGAAAGATATACGTACACAAACACAACTATGACAAGTATGCCAAGTAATTTGTAGCAACTTTTTGCCTAAACAAAGAACCACCATAATTAAGGATAAATGACAGATTAACTACTCTCATCTTGGCTACAAAAAGTACAAAGAGTTATCCATATGAAATCACCAGTGATTATAGCTGTCTTTGCTAAGTACAGGAAAAGCAGTCAAGTGATTAAAAAATTCCGACTCCAGAAGAGGAGAGCCAAGTAAAATATTAGTACAAAAAAAAACTTCAGCTCTAGAGCTGAAGCTTACAAACAAAAAGCCAGTTAAAAATAAAAACTTCAGCTCTGTTACAAAACAAAAATTTCAGCTCTGTTACAAAACAAAAACTTCAGCTCTAGAGCTGAAGCTTGCAAACAAAAACTTCAGCTCTAGAGCTGAAGTTCACCAGTTACAAGCAAAAACTTCAGCTGTAGAGCTGAAGTTCGACAGTTACAAAACAAAAACTTCAGCTCTAGAGCTGAAGCTTACAAACAAAAAGCCAGTTACAAACAAAAACTTCAGCTCTAGAGCTGAAATTTGACAGTTACAAAACAAAAACTTCAGCTCTAGAGCTGAAGCTTACAAACAAAAACTTCAGCTCTAAAGCTGAAGTTCGCCAGTTACAAACAAGCTGAAGTTCGACAGTTACAAAATGAAAACTTCATCTCTAGGGCTGAACTTCAGGCCCGACTACTAGAATGCTGAAGTTTTGCGTGATTGTCTTTGCTACTTCAGCCCCGTATGCTGAAGTTATGCGAAAAAGCGGGTACGCTTGCAATTTTTTTTGCAAAGCGAGCACAAGTTAAAATATGATACAAAAAACGGATATAGATGCAAATGCCCCGAATTTCTACAACCCAATTCAAACAAAGTTGGCTGGTCCATTCCTTTAAATATAGCAAGCCCATACTGTTCAATAAAGATGGCCAATTTTCTTTTAATAACTTCAACAAGCCCAATGCCAATAATTGATAAGCTAGTCCAAGTTTAAATGTCGTATTTGTTTAAACAAACGTAGTAGTATTATAGCCTTTTCTAGTGAATATTTTTTTTTAGTAACTTAATCTTCTTAATAGTTAATTTAAATGCTAGGCAACTAGTAGGCTCGTTTTAACTTTTTTATTCACGAATTCGCTTGCGTAGCGTAATATTAACTTTTAATATTTTAATTCAATAATCTCATACTATTTCTACTAGTTTTAATTAATTTTTAATTTAATTAATTCTTCTACTAAAATTGCGGATTTGCTTGCTTAGCGCGATACTTAATATTTTAGTAATTTCTTTAAGTGTAGTAACTTTTTTTTTCAAAAGTAACAACATGCTAATACTTCTTTGTCCTGACGGCGGATTCGCTTGCGTAGCGCTATTATGACTAAGTCAATAAATTTCGTCTCGATCACGCATTCGCTTGCGTAGTGTGATTATGACATTTTATTATATTCTTTAATTTTTCTAATAATCAAGAAATAAAAGCGTATAAGTAAGACATGGAAATCATATAAATCACAGTTTGTCCAAAATTAATTCAAGACAAGTTTAAGTCAATAAAGCGACCGTGCTAGAACCACAGAACTCGGGGAATGTCTTACACCTTCTCCCCGGTCAACAGAATTCCTTATCCGGACTTTGTTTTCGCAGACCAATAATAAAAGAGTCAAACCTTCCTTTGACTAGGGATTCAAATCAAAGGTGACTTGAAACACCAAAAAATCAATTCCAAGTGGCGACTCTGAATAACAAAAATAATCTCTATTTCAAAATTATCACTTTAATTGGAAAAACTCTTTAACTCATAAATTCATAGCATAACACACATCTTTTTGCGGGGTAGAAAAGGGGTGTGACACATACTAGCAAATTAAAACAATCTCCTCCTTTATCTAAAGTAGCAAGATAATATATTTCTCTTAAATTATTTATTATCGTTTAAACCACATTCTAAAAATTTCTAACTCACGTGTAGCTGTCTTGTCCTTAAACCTTCTCGTTTCTTGCTGGTTCTCATTGTCATTTGTCACTCTCTTCCAGTAGTATTCCCCATGCCAATTTGATCATTGGATTCCTTGTCTTGTCTTCAATTTGTCCCCAATATACTCCCAAAAAATTGCCCATACTGCATCAGCTTCTGTCATATAGTCTAGAAAGCATATTTGTCCCTATCATTTTCATTACAATTTCGGGTGTGTTGTATATCTCTTCGACTAACTTTAAGGATTGTGTCAAGTACTAGTGTTGTTCTTCAATTTCTGATGCACTGCTCCGAATTGTCTCGGTTCCTCATCATAATAAACAACCAAGAAGAATTAACCAAAATAGTCGTTCACCTAATCACTTGATGGATGTATAACATATATATAATCGATTTATAATATGTATATAATCATATATAATTAGTATATAGTAATTAGAAAGAATAAACAGTAAATGTGACTGGGTATTCGTGTCCAAGTAGCCCAATATGCATGGCTACTGCTACAATGCTGGATGGAGAAATTAATATTTCCATATCTTGAGGGGCAAATAAACCAAGCTTCCTCTAACCAACAAATCTGTTTTTATTATTTTAAATAAATATTAAAAAAAGAAATCAAATATAAATTCTGCGTCGTTACCAACACCAACAGATAACAGCCTTTGATACTCGAGTAGCTTAAGGTTTAAAACCCCAAGAGGAGATAGGATCAAAGGTTTAGATTCCAAGTCAATTATTGACTTGAAGTAAGTTATACAGCCAGGGCAAAAATCAATACTAATGCGCCATTCAATACCTAGGCTGAGAAAAAGACAGACATTATTGAATGGAAAAATTAGTCTCTTTTAACTTGATAGTATTTACAACATACATAAGTATGCAACTACATCTATGCACTGACTGCTACACCCAAATAACTGAGACCAAAAGTAAAAAAGGAAAAAGGAAACATGCACCTAAAAGAAAAAAGATAATCATATATATATATATATATGTATGGCTGTCCCCCTCAACTTTCAGAAGCTCTGAAGATAGTCAGTATAGATAGGAAGAGATTGATAACGTCCAGATACAAGGCAACTGCAGCCCAGATATACTCGTCGTAAGTATAGCGCTTGATTAGGTTGTCTGTATCATAAACGATGTATCCACAGAATAAAATTGAGGCTAGACACCCATAGATCATCACAGAGATCCTACCCAAAGGAAACAGAAACTGCAACAGGCAAGAAGATAAACCAAGTCAGTTTTCTTCTTTGTACAGACTAATTAGCTCTAAGGTCGATGCAATATGGGTTCAACTAACTTTAATTTTTTCACGTTAAAGTAAATAAATTCATTATATTTTATCTACTATAACAGAAAATATATATACAAAACTTTACCCACTATCACAACGGAATCTAAACTGTATGAACAAGCTTACCTAGCCAGTTGACTTTATTATTATACTGGATAAAATTTTGAGACTTCAATTTAATGCGACAAAAGATAGTTTATTATTGTAGGTAAAGTTCTATAACCATACGTGAAATACCCTTCCATTTAACCCGGCATTTTTTATACAAAGCATAGAGGCAAATCCAGGATTTAAATCATATGGGTTCAACTTTTAAGGTTTTTAGCATTGAACATATTATATTTTTAAAGTTATGGGTTTATATCTACTATTTTTGTAATTTTAATCAATTTTTATATATAAATTTTTACACCGCGACGAAAGTTATGGGTTCATTTGAACCGTTAGTTATTCACTGCATCCGTCTCTGCAAAGCATAGTGTTATGAGTTCAGTGATCAAAATATCGCAGTTGAACTATCACATTTAAATAAGCAGCTAAACTAGGAAGTATAAGTCGTAATTACCACATGCGATGCGATTTTTTTTTTTTTAACAAAAGTCCACCGTTGGTGGATGATGGGGTTTAGGCTGGACTCCTAACCTATATATTATCAAAAAGAATTAGTACACGGAGGAGGATATAGACCATAGCCTCCAGGACAAGATGAAGAGTCACTCTTATGTAAAACTGACTGAAGCGAGAGAATTTTGGGAGATATTCTCCATAACAGAGGAGTTACTAGGGACCTTTACTTAATAAGTGGCAATTACCAAATGTGATTTATAAATCGCATTCTGCAGTTGCGGTTTGTACGACAATAGGCAAAAGTCCACAAACCTGGATGAAGGCAAACAACATTTAAGAAATGGCAAAAGTCCACAAACCTGGATGAAGGCAAACAACATGAGAACAATGAGAGCACCAAATAAGAATGGTCCCAGAAAATTGAAATCATGGCCTCTCTTTGCTGCCCAGAATGTGTACACTGTTAGGCTAAGCACCACTGATGTCGTCAATATGACCGACTCCAATATTACCTTGCCTGCGCCATCCAAATAGAGAGATTTATTAATTATTATCCAGTATGACATACCAGTACCTGAAGTTTCTATTTCTCTTGCTTAAAAGCATTAGAGCATTTTATCCAGAGGGCAAAGATAGCAACACATGACACTTCTAAGAGAAGAATAGAGCAAGTACTGATAACACTATGTTTTGCCTCATATATATCCAGCAGAAAAATGAAAATGCTACACCATCTTAGTAACGATATCTCTATTTACGAATTTTGATTTTAAATAAAATCCGTTGTTGCTTGCTAGTGTTGAAACGTTCTGCACCTTTTAGACGCCTTAACTTTTTTTTTAAACTACTTGTCACCTTTGACAAGTACGAATGTCAGGTAACTCTATACAATCAAAAATTTAAGTGTAGGAAAAATATCAAATATCACCTTTTTTCTAATCTCTATCACGTAATTATCAATAATGTGGACTTATTATTAGGTATTTCGCCCAAGTTCATTGTCACATTCATTGGTTCACATCATTAATATATAATATTTTCCAATGATAAAGTTTATATTAACACAATGCCACAAGAAGAATATTTTAAGGACAAAAGCGTGCATAGTCAAGAGACATGGCATAAAACAAACAATCAATATCATTTTTTAAAATATTGACACTTTCTCTCTAAAAGATTAAGACTAGATATGAATTTTGATTAATGTTCACAAAATATATTGATTGAATTAACACTAAGTAAGCAGAAAATTAGGAACAAATCAAAACAAAGAGAGGCATTGAAATGAAGGTAATTAAACCCCTAAATTAAAGGTGACGAAGCTTACCACTGGTGAATGCACAAGTTAATCCCACAGCAAAGGCTAAAGCAACTGTAAATAACCCAAGTAACAAATAGTTGACCGGATGCTTCTGGTGATAGTAATACAGCGGACACAATGCTGCACACACAAATTAATAGTATTCAAGTCATTTCACGTCCACCTCGACTAATCAAAATTAAATTAATAAAAAATAACTAATACTCCTTCAGTTTCAAATTAGATGACACATTTTGCTTATCGAGTCAAACTGCATGAAATTTGACCAACGTTTTAAAATATATTTTCTTATCGTATTGACGTGAGAAAAATTGTAATTTATAATACTTTTCGTATATCTGATTTTAATTTTAAAATATTAAGTTGAACTAATTTAATTTAACTTTAAAATATAATCAAATTGATCATGGATAAGCGAAATGTAACATACAAATTGAAAGAGAAATTATAAAAAAAGAAGACGTACTAATGAAGGGAGTGATTATAAGAACAATATACAGAGCTAATCCTGCCCCTGTTGACACAAAAAAGTGTGCAATTGGGTGAACGGTGACAACTACAGAGGCAACTGCAATTGTGAGAAGAAGTTGAAGACTCAAAATAGAGTAGACTTTCCGAATAAAACCCCAACGGAGTTCAGGACTCTCTAACATCGTCGGATACAACGGCCTTGCTCCGCCCTCCACGTCATCTTTCCGGTAAGGCGTATTCCACGTCTGCCACATCTTACAAATAATACCCACAGAAAAAATTCACTAATCAAACAAATTCTTGAACAAACAAATTTGTTTGATTTCTATGAAATTAGAAATGCAGGGGAGTTGGTTATATATATGTAAATGTTGGTTCTAAATATAGAAACTTCGTGACTCGTCGAAGGAAAGAGATGACACGTGGAAGAAAAAGAAAAACTGGAAAGTGGGTTATCGTTTTTTTTTTTTATTAACCTAACATTCTTCTGGACTAGTCTAGATGGATTCTGAAGTTTGTACTCATCATCTCTGGACTTTGGTTCATCGCTTTCGTTTGAAGGGAAAGACAGCTGAAATTTGCTGCTTTAATTTTGGCTTTGCTTTCGACCTAGGTGTAACAACAACGGAATTACGTAAAGTTAACGAAATTATGTAAATAATTAATAGTAGCATGTTTTACTTTTATATAGTTACAGTGATAAGTAAACATGCTACTGCAAGTTAAAATATACTATAATTTAAATGTGTAATTTTTTTACAGTATATGATCAAAATCCAAAATCAACCCGCTAGTAAAAATGCAGTTATTGCACATATTTTTCGTGGAAAATAATGAAAACATACGTCTTAAATGGTCCTATGTAACGATCTGGACGGTCGTTTCATGAGTTACCGTTCTATTTCTCTCATTTCTGCTTCTTTATGTGTTGTTCAGCTGTATTTCATCATATCGTGTTGGTTGTTCTGTGTTTGGAGTGGCCTTGAAGTGAAATGAGACATTTAGTCTCTTTTGAGTAAGCTTATGTTGAAAAAGTCAACCGGATGTTGACTTATGAGTAGAAGGTCTCGGATGTGAATTCTGATGGTGCGGACAGCTCTGTTAGGTGATTTTGAACTTAGGAGCGTGTTCATAATGTAATTTGGAGGTCTACGGTAGATTTAGACTAATTTTGGCGTTTTCCGTTCGGCAGTGGAAATCTTGATATCGGAGTCGGATTGGGATTCCGGACATTGGAGTAGGTCCGTTGTGTCATTCGTGACGTGTGTGCAAAATTTCAGGTAATTCGGATGAGGTTTGATAGGTTTTTGCATCGTTTGCGGAATTCGGAAGTTTGGAAATCCTTAGGATTGAATCCGATGGTGATTTGATGTTTTGATGTTGTTTTGAGTGTTCCGAAGGTTGGAACAAGTTTGAATGATATTATGGGATGTGTTGGCATGTTTAATTGAGGTCCCGAGGGCCTCGGTATGTTTCGGGTGGTTAACGGACCAACTCTTGGCTTTAGAAGTTGGCAGATTTCTGGTATTTTATTGCAGAGAATTCCTTTTTCGCGTTCGCGAGAAGGCTATCGCGTTCGCGAAGGGTTATTGAGAGAAGAGGGAAATTGTTCTTCGCGTTCACGAAAGGGAGGCCGCGAATGCGAAGGTTTGATCTGAGTATGCATCGCGTTGGCGAGGAGGGCGTCAAGTTCGCGATGGTTGAGCTGGTTAAGGTACACGTTCGTGAGTGGGCCATCGCGTTCGCATAGAAGGATTTCCAGGTCAGAGGCAGTTGTGCTTCACGAACGCGAGGGAGTTGCCGCGTTCGCGAAGAAGAAAACATCTGGGCAGAATGTTTAAGTTCAAACACGAGGGTTTTGGTCCATAATTTCAAAATTCATTAGAGAGATCGGGAGTGTCATGACCCATTTTAGCATCACGACCGGCGCTTAGGAGTAAGTGCCCCCAAGTAAGCCTCATCGATATTTTACAAAGAATCGGACAGGGTTTCCCCTATTTTAGGACTATCCGAATGTTTTCCTGTCTCATAAATAAATAACACCCAACCAATTTTCACCTAAATCAATTCACAATCTTCATCAACTAACCAAAAACGAGTTTTCACCATCATTACCAACCTTATCAACATAATAATACTAAACCCATAAAAAAATATGGAAAGAAGTGAAATACTAGTAACTAATCCAATATAACATATGAATACTCATGACGCTAATAAAAATGACTATGTAACAACTCCAAGAGTTCATAAGGAAAGACGATAACAAATAAATAAACTCTTCGCCCACGCGAACAAGTGCGGAGCTCACCAGGAACTATCAACTCGTATACTCTAATTAACGAAATCCTAGCTCGCGTAAACTGGTGTCTCTGTAAAAAAAAATAGCGGGGAGTGAGTCGCTAGCTCAGTGAGTAATAACACTTAACCACAACCGTTTTAAATCGGGGACAAGTCAGAAAACATGCATGTACAATAATAATCAGAAACTATCATAAAAATAAAAGCCTCTCAAAACGGTAAATATAATCAGTTTATTCATGTGTTTCCTGTAGTACAAATCAATTTAACAAATCGGTAATAAACTCGGTAAGCACTATGTCATATCTTTATGTTTGGGAGGTTTCCAAGAAAGGGTCATGTAATCTTTGTCACTCTGTGGACACCTTCGTAAAAGGAGTCAAATATAACTGTAGGTCCCTACTAGAGGGAAAACTGTAACTGTATGCTAGTTCTACCTTCCCACTAACGAGGGCTATAACTGTAATTGGTAATCTGTAGATACAAGGTGCACCAAATCTAACGAACCCGCCGTTAGCTATGGGATCCTTCAAAGTCTCCTTCCATTTATACTCTTTCTTGTAAACAGTAAATACTTGTACAAAAGCATTTTCAAAATAATAAAGGGCATATCGTTTCTTATCAAATATTGTAATTTTATTTCGGTAACGATAATCATATCTCAAGTAACAGTATAACATGTCTAGTAACAGTGAAAATAATTCAAATAACTATAACATCTCAATTAATGGTAAAACATATCTAGTAACGATAAAAACGTTTAGATTAACTGATAAACATCTCAAATAAATTGTTCGGTACCATATCAAGTAAAGGACTTGTCCCACATGCAATTTCAAAGCGTCGGTAACACATTTATTTTCAAAATCGTATATAAACCATGCAGGTTATGAAAACACAAATTGTGGTAAGATTACTACTCACTTCTAGAAGACAACTAGCCAAAGCTCGACTTCTTGTCGATCCAAATGCTCAACTTGTGTGTAAATCTATAAATCGATATAAGTCTAGTGTTGCCACCCATCAATTCCACAATTCATTCATCTAAATAAACATCTTTTTGCGAATGCGCTTTTCTATTCTCAAACTTTAGTTCAAACTTCTTTTCTAAGTATATTGGAAACATGGAGGAAATAGTAATATTGAGTTTATATCCCCATATCTTCTTAAAAGAATTAAAGGAGTACAACAGAAAAATTAACTTAGCATCTTATCTGCTCACCCAAACTTTTGAAAATATATAGCTTATCCAATTTGACTAATTCTTTACTTAGCCTATCTTGAATGAAATCTGATTCTAGTTCATGGGTGTTCTAATATTCAAGAAAATTGATACTTTCATATTCAAATCATTGTTATTACCCTTTAACTCAACCCATGACAATATGTATAAAATCATGTCAGTTGAATAAAAAAAAAATAAGAATACTTTGTTACCTATTTTCCAAAGCTTGGTTCCAACCTCTTTCTTCTTCTCCTCCCTTTTTTTCTTTCTCTGCGTCTATTTTCTTTTCCTGTTCTATAGCTTTTATTTGGCCGCAACATAAGTATTGCACTCCCTTCCCTTAAAATCCCTTTTAACTCTTGTTTTTTCTCTCCTAATGACCTAACACGTTGTTAATGGGTTAAAGCCCAATTCTTTGTTTTTGTTTTATTAGTTTTTTTAAAATTTACTTAACTACCTTTTTATTTAATGAGAGATATTACATTCTCTCCATCTTATAAAATTTGGTCCTCGAATTTAACTTAACTATGTACCTGTAGACTAAATAAATGAGGATACTTGACTCACATAGCATCTTCCACTTCCCATCTAGTTTCTTCAACTGTATGATTTCTCCATAAGACTTTCACGAACATAATTTCTTTTGACCGTAGCTTTCTTACTTGTCTATCAATAAGAGTTATCTGCTCCTTCTCGTAAGACAACTTCTCATCAAGCTATATAGTTGGTGCTTCAAGCACTTGAGATGAGTCGGATATATATTTTCTTAGCATGGAGACATGAAACACTGGATGAATAAAAGATAACTCAGGAGGAAGTGTTAAACGATATATCACAGTTCCCACTCAATCAAGTATCTTGTCCGGTCCTATAAACTTCGGGCTCAACTTACCTCTTTTCCTGAATCACATCATGCCCTTCATAGGAGATACCCGTGTGAACACTCTGTCTCCAATTATGAACACTAAGTCTCTTCTCCTCTTATCCGCATAAGATTTTTTTGTCTGCTTTGAACTGTGAGCAATCTATGTTTGATCAACTGGACCTTGTCAATAGTTTCTAGTATTATTTCGGGTCTCAATAAGTTAGTCTCGCTAGTTTTAAACCCACTGATAGGAGAACGACGTCTCCTACCGTATAATGCTTTGTAAGTGCCATCTGAATATTGGACTGAAAGTTATTGTTGTAAGCAAATTTAGCTAAAGGTAGATAAGCGTCCCAACTACCTCCAAACTCAAGAATGTAAGCTCTCAACATATCCTCCAAGATCTGTATGGCACATTCGGACTTTGCGTTTGAGTGCGCCAAAATCTAGTACTAAGATCTACTCGGGTACCCAACATTTCTTGAAAAGGTTTTCAAATCGTGAAGTGAATGTGATCCTCTATTAGAGATGATGGACCATAGAGCTCTATTGAGTCAGATAATTTTCTGTTCATGTATATCTGTGCATATTTTACCTCACTAAGAGGTTTTGACTAGCAAGAAATGTGTCTTAGTCAATTTACAACTTTCCTACATATAATAATACCTTTAATGCTTTGAGTAATTTAGTCATATAATGTATTGTAATTCTATTGTTTTCCACTTCAGAATCTTTAGTTGTTGTAGTTGTCCTGTGAGTCGCAAATGCTTGCCTTAACACGCTGACATGTCAAATAGTTAAAAACAAAGTTAGCGATTTTTTTCCTTCTTTCTTTTCCGACCAATCATTTATTTTTTTTATAGTCATGGTGCATCTTATAGACATGAAATATACAGTATATCTAGAGTTGTGAGCTCAATCACGAATAGCCTGTCTCAGCCCATATATGTTTGCTACACATAATTAATGACATAGTCAGAGAATACCCTTACTATTAACAGTCATATCCTTACTTTACCAGCTAGAAACTAATCTCGGTAATTAAACAATCGCTCTTCCTCGTATTAACTAGCCTTTATGGACTCTACATCAGGCTTGACCAATAGCCAATAATTTCTTTGAATTTTTTTTCATATTAAATCTACTATGTGTACCCTCTAGTCTATGCATATCTTGTCCAGAAGTATCTTTACAGGAGCCATATGCACTAAATCGCCCTTTTTTTGCGTAAGCTATAATATTTATCTTTTTCGAACTGTACAAAACAGTACAATTATATCTTCAGTAGTTCCCTCCACCAGCATTGCTAAATATTTATATCTCTGTTGGTTTTAGATGTACTTCAGCCTCTTGTGCTAGGTATAAATCTCATAGGTTTCTTCGTATAAATAGTGTCTCTAATCTTAAAAGGACATACCACTATGACCATCTCCAAATCATGAGTGACATAATACGACTTGAGTTTCTTCAATTTCCTTGAAGCATAGACTATCACGCGATCAATTTTGCATGAGAAAAAATCCTAATCCTACCCTCGAAGTATCATATAACATCGTAAATTCTCTAGAGCTTATTAGACTAAGGCTAACATTTGTGTGATTGTCAAACATGCTTTGGGCTTCTGGAATCTCGTTGTACATTCCTCTATCCACTGAAATTTAGCGATTTTCTATGTTAACTTGGTGAATGGTGGTGCTATTCTAGAGAAATCCTACCCAATACCTATAGTAGCATGTCAAGCCAAAAGCAATCTCTGTAGAAGAAATGAGTCTCAGCCATTTATGAACTGTTTCTATCTTCTTAGAATCTACCATTTTTTTTCATTCTTAGATACCATTTGTCTTATGAATACTATCGAGTCTAGCGAATCGAAGAACTTGGTAAAAAGTTGTTTTTCTTGCAGCGACTTTAACATATTTTTCAACTGATTCTCGTGCTCTTCCTGGCTACAAAAATATACCAGAATATAGTAAGTAAAAACTATGAATTTTTTATTTTCCTTTTCTCCAAAAACAACTTGAACACCATATTCATTATATACATCAATGCAACTGGAGCACTAGTCAATCCAAAAGGCATCACAAGTAACTCCTAATGTATGTACCGAGTTCTAGTGGCGGACATCAAATTATTTGTAGTTGATGCACATTCTTAGGGACATATTCTCTCTCTTTCTTTCTCCTTTTTTTATCAATATTGATACACCCCATGGTGAAACTTTCGATATGATAAAACCCTTATCCAGTAGGTCTCACAATTATTCCTTTAGCTCTCTCAACTATGTTGGTGCCATATAATATGGTTTGCGTGTTAGGTGTCAACTCAATACCGAAGTCTATTTCTCATATTGAAGGTAGTCCTAGTAAATCTTTAGGAGTGCATTAGAGAATCTCTCATTATGATTTTTTTTCTCAAACTAAGTGTTTCTTCTCTTGTGTCCCTTATCGTATTTATAAGACCTAACCAATTTCTTTTATAACTATTAAGCCTTCAAAATATATACTTTGCTCATCTCTAAAACCTATAATCCCTTTTTTTTTGGACAAAACTAGCTTTTAAAGTTCAAAAAACTTAATAGTCTTTCCATAATAATCTAGGATAGCTTTGTAAGAAGATAATTAATTCATACCCCTCAGTATGTTAGAGTCAACCATATCAAGTACAACTTGGTTGCCGCTTAACTTGAATCTTAAAAACTTTAAACGAATGTCTAACTACTATAGATTTTTCAAAAAAAAAAATGGTATCCCCAAAAAGGATCGTTTAATATCTCAAAATATCCCTGATTTTTAAATCTTCGACTCATATTAAAATCCGTAATAAAATATTTCCTAATCTCGGTCCTCTTACGAGCACACGTACCATATCCATATTTTTCAATCTTTCTGCTAAATGTAACTGCCACAGAATAGATCAAAGCTTTCGTATGTGTAGTTACTACCTTATTAAAATGGTTAACCAATATTTCTGCAAGCTACTAAACTTAATATATTGCTTATCTACATAGTTGAGAAATCCAGGTGCTATATATCGTTACACCCATCATCTAAATTAATTTCTTAACCATGTTGCAGGCAAGTTCATATTAAAAATTTGTCAAGAAGGAAGTGATTCATAAATAATTTAGTAAAAATATTCACAAATTATTTGTGTTGCTCTTGTTGGAATCCCTAAGAATACGGTATCTATTTATGTATTCGACATATTCTCTGGTCTATAAGTTGCTTGTTCCAAAGACCACTCTATGCAATATCCTATAGCTCGTAATGTGGTAAATATTTTATCAAAAACCCTTAAGGATCATATGAACTATCAGAAACAATACACTTGGTAGTTACAACTTTGGAAACTTTATTAAGGATACTTTTATGTTCCCTACAATCTTCTACGCACACGATGACTCTAGAGCACCATTATGTTGCTCATTCTTCTTATATCTATCTAGCATATCCATAAAGATCTCAATTTTGTTTCATGGAGTTAAGTACCTTTTTGTGATAACACTCCTCTATCGCTGTAGTGGTGGACTAGTATAAATTTCTAAAATGCACTCTATTATGCATCTTACCGGAAAGCACATCATATAGCATAATGAACCTTTCACTAGTCTTATATATTACTTATGTAGCATTTCTTTGCTTGGAGATAGTTGCATGTCCATTGGCAAAATTTGACGTCTTTAAAGTTTGAACCTCTAGCCAAATTCTATTATAGAGCAATTGGTACGAGCTATACAAAAATAGGATAAGTAATGATAGATTCAGTTATTTGGTCCTAATCGCCACACACGTACGGAGGAATAAGAAAGAAAGATAAGACACATCCTATCACGCCCTCGCAGAATCACGATTATGGGAATGGCCGGCTACATAACCATAATTGAGATTCTACTACCGACGTGTGCTCCATTAGTACCAAGAATAACCTGGCTCTGATATCAACTTTGTCATGACCTAGTTTAGGATCACGACCGGTGCTTAGGAGTAAGTACCCCCAAGTAAGCCTCATCGATATTTTACAAAGAATCGGACAGAGTTTCCCCTGTTTTAGGACTATCCGAAAGTTTTCCTGTCTCATAAATAAATAACACCCAACCAATTTTCACCTAAATCAATTCACAATCTTCATCAACTAACCAAAAATGAGTTTTCACCATCATTACCAACCTTATCAACATAATAATACTAAACCCATCAAAAAATATGGAAAGAAGTGAAATACTAGTAACTAGTCCAATATAACGAATGAATACTCATGACGCTAATAAAAATGACTATGGAGCAACTCTAAGAGTTCATAAGGAAAGACGATAATAAATAAATAAACTCTTCACCCACGCGAACAAGTGCGTAGCTCACCAGGAACTATCAACTCGTATACTCTAATTAATGAAATCCTCGCTCGCGTAAATTGGTGTCTCTATAAAAAAAGTAGCGGGGAGTGAGTCGCTAGCTCAGTGAGTAATAACACTTAACCACAACCGTTTTAAATCGGGGACAAGTCAGAAAACATGCATGTACAATAATAATCAGAAACTATCATAAAAATAAAATGCCCTCTCAAAATGGTAAATATAATCAGTCTATTCATGTGTTTCCTGTAGCACAAATCAATTTAACAAATCAGTAATAAACTCGGTAAGCACTATGTCATATCTTTATGTTTGGAAGGTTTCCAAGAAAGGATCATGTAATCTGTGTCACTCTGTGGACCCCTTCGTAAAAGGAGTCAAATGTAACTGTAGGTCCCTACTAGAGGGAAAACTGTAACTGTATGCTAGTTCTACCTTCCCGTTAGCTACGAGATCCTTCAAAGTCTCCTCTCATTTATACTCTTTCTTGTAAACAGTAAATACTTGTACAAAAGCATTTTCAAAATAATAAAGGGCATATCGTTTCTTATCAAATCTTGTAATTTTATTTCGGTAACGATAATCATATCTCAAGTAACAGTAAAACATGTCTAGTAACAGTGAAAATAATTCAAATAACTATAACATCTCAATTAATGGTAAAACATATCTAGTAACGGTAAAAACGTTTAGATTAACTGGTAAACATCTCAAATAAACTTTTCGGTACCATATCAAGTAAAGGAATTGTCCCACATGCAATTTTAAAGCGTCGGTAACACATTTATTTTCAAAATCGTATATAAACCATGCAGGTTATGAAAACACAAATTGTGGTAAGATTACTACTCACCTCTAGAAGACAACTAGCCAAAGCTCGACTTCTTGTCGATCCAAATGCTCAACTTGTGTGTAAATCTATAAATCGATATAAGTCTAGTGTTACCACCCATCAATTCCACAATTCATTCATCTAAATAAATATCTTTTTGCGAATGCGCTTTTCTATTCTCAAACTTTACTTCAAACTTCTTTTTAAGTATATTGAAAACATGGAGGAAATAGTAGTATTGAGTTTACATCCCCATATCTTCTTAAAAGAATTAAAGGAGTGCAACAGAAAAATTAACTTAGCATCTTATCTGCTCACCCAAACTTTTGAAAATATATAGCTGATCCAATTTGACTAATTATTTACTTAGCCTATCTCGAATGAAATCTGATTCTAGTTCATGGGTGTTCTAATATTCAAGAAAATTGATACTTCCATATCCAAATAATTGTTATTACCCTTTAACTCAACCCATGACAATATGTATAAAATCATGTCAGTAGAATAAAAAAAAAATTAAGAATACTTTGTTACCTATTTTCCAAAGCTTGGTTCCAACCTCTTTTTTCTTCTCCTCCCTTTTTTTCTTTCTCTGCGTCTATTTTCTTTTCCTGTTCTATAGCTTTTATTTGGCCGCAGAATAAGTAATGCACTCCCTTCCCTTAAAATCCCTTTTAACTCTTGTTTTTTTTCCTATTGACCTAACACGTTGTTAATGGGTTAAAGCTCAATTCTTTGTTTTTGTTTTATTAGTTTTTTTTTAATTTACTTAACTACCTTTTTATTTAATGAGAGATATTACAGGGAGAAGGCAATTTTGGAGGGGATTTTCAGAGGAGTGATTGGGGTAAGTGTGCTTCACTCAAATTTGATTAAATCCCATGGTTATGTCTTGATTTTTATCATTTAATTTGGGAATTTGGAGTGAAAATTGGGGAAAATGGAAGAAAATTTTGGAGAGTTGATTTTGGGGATTTGGATGGCCATTTGATGTCGGATTTTGGTGAATTTGATATGGGTAAACTCGTGAGCGAATGGGTTTTCCAGTTTTGTGATTTTTATCGGATTTCGAGATGTGGGCCCAGGGTCGGGTTTGGCTAATTTCGGGATTTTTGAGTTAATTTAATTATTTTCGCTTGGGCTTTGTTCCTTTAGCGTGTATTAATGATGTAATACTTATTTTGGCTTCATTTGGAGCATTTGGAGGCTTATTTGAGAGGCAAGGGCATCACAGGTTAGAGTTTGGACCGGTTTGAGGTAAGTAATGATTGTAAATGTTATCCTGAGGGTATGAAATCCCGGATTTTACCTTGTTTCACTACTTTGAGATGACACACACGCTAGATAATGAAAGTGGGGGCGTGCATCATTGGGGATTGTGACTTGGTCCGTCCCGTATGACTAATAAGTCGCATATTTAACTGAAAACTATATGATATCATTATGTTTTTGGAAAGTATTACTATGTTTAGGGTTGAATGTCATATTTGGGCCTTGTGCCAAGCTGTTTGGACCCTTAGGGGCTTTTTACTACTATTCCTTACTGTTTTGACTTAATATATGTACTTAGTCAAGCTGTGTTTTTTTATTGATTTCATAACTCCGCCCTATTTACTCTATTTGATATTATAAATGATATTTTTAGGCTAAGCACCCTGTTTTTACTGTTAGCCCAAGTGGCTTGAGAGGTTTCTGACTGAGTAAGGTCGATGGCCTGTGTTATGAGGATATCATGGGATCAGGTTGCGCGCCGCAGAATGTTGTACTGATTTGTGATATATGAGAGGCCGAGGGCCTGATTTATTATGCCACGAGATGGCTTGTTATAGCGCTTGGGTTGTAGGAGCCCCTCAGGAGTCTGAACACCCCCAGTGAGCGTGGATACTCAGTATGAGTGATGTGATGTTGCCCGAGGGGCTGTTGTTGATCCATGTTGTTGCCCGAGGGACTGATTACGAGTGATTGTGAGGTAGCCCGAGGGGCTGGTTCTGTTGATATTTTGCCCGAGGGGCGATTTATTGTACATGTCTTACCCGAGGGGCTGTTTACGTTTCTATCATTTTTACTCACTATTTCATCACTTGTTTGAAAGATGTTTTTAAAAGAAAAGGTTTTATTGAAACTGAGTTGTTTTACGAATTAATTGATTTCTGTACTGATTTGGGAACATATTGTATTCGATGTAGTGCTATGACGTGGAATTATTTATTTTTCTTACTGCTCAGCTTTCATTTACTTTTATGACTTACTGATTTGGCGTACTCACATTACTCCCTGTACCTTGTGTACAGATCCAGGAGTTGCGGGTCGCAATAGTGAGTGATGATCGTTCTTCCAGCAAGTCTTCGGAGTTGGCAAGGTAGCTGCTTGACGTTTGCAGCCCTGCACTTCTCCTTCTTACCTTACTTAGACTGTTTTTAGTATTTTATTTCCAGGCTATGTTAGCCTTTCTTGTTCTTAGACAGATTTTGTAGTTGCTCGTGACTTATGACACCCCGATATCGGGCTTGTGTTATTTTCTTCCGCACTGGTTATTTAGACTTATGTTATGAGATTTTGTTAATTAATAGCTTAAAAATGACTTTTTATGAAATACTGGTTAGATTTGGGGTTTGCGTCGGCTGGCCTAGTTTCACGATAGGCGTCATCATGAATAGATCAGTTTTAGGGTCGTGACAAGTTGGTATCAGAGCCTAGGTTACATAGGTCTCACAAGTCATGAGCAGGTTTAGTAGAGTCTCGCGGATCGGTACGGAGACGTCTGTACTTATCCTCGAGAGGCTGCAAAACCTTTAGGAAAAGCTTCACATTCTTGAATTCCTATCGTGCGAATCTGTTGATTCTGGTAACTAAACTTCTGTTATTCTATTCTCTAACAGATGGTAAGGACACGAGCTAGCGGTTAGGATGGACGACCACCAGTACCATCAGTTCGGGCCACTAGAGGCCAAGGACATGGTCAAGGCCATGGTAGGGGCAGGGGTATAGCTCGTACAGCAGCTAGGGAAACACCTGGAGATCCACCAGCCGCCCTAGTTCATGATCAGGTCCCAGTGGCGGATGCTCCAGCAGTACCATCTCAGGCACCGGCTGTGCCTATTATTATCCCAGGCCTTCAGGAGGCCCTAGACCAGATTCTATCAGTGTGCATTGGTATGGATCAGGCGGTCTCAGTTACTACGGTCGCAACTACTTCTCAGGCCGAGGAAGGCATTCAGATTCCCGCCGCTCGCACACATAATCAGGTCGTGCAGGGACTTCAGACACCGGGGGCAGGTCCAGCCCAGCCGGTTGCACCTGCTCAGGACTATGTAGCTCTTGTTATTCTAGAGGACGAGCAGCGTAAATTGAAGAGGTTTTATAGACTTCAGCCTCCGTCATTTAGTGGTGCTGAGGGTGAGGATGCACAGGGTTTCTTAGATAAGTGTCAGAGGATACTTCGGACCGCAGGTATTCTGGAGACCATTGAGGTCTCATTCACTACTTTCTAGTTCTCTAGGGCTGCACTTAGTTGGTGGGAGGCTTACGAGAGGTGCAGGCCGGTTGGCGCAACGCCCCTTTCTTGGCAGCAACTCTCCGTCCTTTTCCTGGAGAAGTTTGTAACTGAGTCTCGCCGAGAGGAGCTGCGCAAGTAGTTCAAGAAGTTTCGTCAGGGTGATAGGTCTGTTACACAGTATGAGATGTGATTCTCCGAGTTGGATCATCATGCGGTCAGGTTGGTTCCTACAGATCGAGAGAGGATTAGGAGGTTTATAGATGGCCTCGATTTTCAACTTCAGTTGATTATGACCATAGAGAGTATCTGGTGCTACCTTTGATGAGGTTGTTGACATAGCACGATAGATTGAGATGGTTATTGGTTAGGAGAGGTTTGAGAGGGAGGCTAAGAGGCCTCGTGGTTAGGGTGGATTCAGTGGTACTTCTCATGGGGGTCGATTTTAGCATGGCAGAGGTCGTCCATTCAAGTGTGCACAGTCAGCTCGTCCAGTCTATCATGGGGCACCATCGGGCCATGGTTCTCACTGTTCTCATCAGGGTCATTCATCACTTAGTTTCCTTCCAGTCCAGAGTTCATCCTGTGCTCCATCAGTTCAGGGCTCTTCCATGCCAAGTTCTTCTGCTAGTCATCCCAGTGCTAGGGGTTCCTTTCAGTCCCCATCTCCAGCACCAGGGGGTTGTTATGAGTGTGGAGAGTTGGGGCATATGTGGAGGTAGTGTCCTCGTCGTCTTGGGGGTCCGTCTTAGCGGAGGAGTCAGTCATCGACTTCAGTACTAGTTACTTCACCACCCACCCACACAGCTAGGGGTGGAGGACAATCAGCTAGAGGTCGCTCCAGAGGGGGAGGTCAATCAGGTGGTGGTCAGTCCTGATTCTATGCACTCCCAGCCAGACCCGATGTTGTGGCTTCAAATACGGTGATTACACTATTGTCTTAGTCTGCCACAGAGATGCCTCTGTGTTATTTGATCCTAGTTCCACTTTTTCATATGTGTCATTATATTTTGCTCGTTATTTGGATATGCCTCGTGAGTCTCTTGTTTCATCTATTCGTGTATCTACTCCAGTGGGCGATACTGTTATTGTGAACCACGTATATCGGTCGTGTGTGGTGACTATTGGGGGTTTGGAGATCCGAGTGGACCTTTTGTTGCTTTGTATGGTGGACTTTGATGTGATATTGGGCATGGATTGGTTATCTCCGTGTCATGCTATTTTGGACTGTCATGCTAAGACAGTGACATTGGCATTGCCAGGTGTGTCATGGATTGAGTGGCAAGGTTCGACTAATTTTGTTCCAAGTAGGGTGATTTCATTTTTGAAGGCTCAGCGGATGGTTGGGAAGGGTTGTCTTTCTTACTTAGCCTTCATGAGGGATGTCAGTGCAGAGACTCCTACCATTGATTTAGTCCCGGTAGTGAGGGACTTTCCGGATGTGTTTCCTGCAGACCTGTCGGGCATACCACCGGACAGGGATATTAATTTAAGTATTGATTTGGTGCCGAGCACTCAGCCCATTTCTATTCCACCGTATCGTATGGCACCAGCGGAGTTGAAGGAGTAACTTTAGGAACTCTTTGATAAGGGGTTTGTTCGACCTAGTGTGTCATCGTGGGGTGCGCCTATTCTATTCGTGAAGAAGAAGGATGGCACTATGAGGATGTGCATTGATTACAAGCAGATGAACAAGGTCACAATCAAGAACAAGTATCCTTTGCCTCGTATTGATGATTTATTTGACCAGCTTCAGGGAGCAAGGGTGTTCTCCAAGATTAATATCCGGTCAGGGTATCACCAGTTGAAGATAAGGGGCTAAGATATTCTTAAGACAACTTTCAGGACTCGATATGGTCATTATGAGTTCCTTGTTATGTCTTTTGGGCTAACCAATGCCCCAACAGCATTCATGCATTTGATGAACAGCGTGTTTCGGCCTTATCTCGACTCATTTGTCATTGTATTCATTGATGATATTCTGGTATACTCGCGTAGTTAGGAGGAGCACGGGAAGCATTTGAGAGTGGTATTGCAACGGTTGAGGGAGGAGAAACTTTATGCAATGTTCTCCAAGTGTGAGTTTTGGCTCAGTTCAGTGGATTTCTTGGGGCACGTAGTGTCCAGCGAGGGTATTCAGGTTGATCCAAAGAAGATAGAGGCGGTCCAGAGGTTGCCTAGACCGTCCTCAGCCACCAAGATTCACAACTTTCTTGGTTTGGCGTGTTATTACCGTCGGTTTGTTCAGGAATTTTCATCTATAGCATCACCTTTGACCAAATTGACTCAAAAGGGTGCACCTTTCATGTGGTCGGATGAGTGTGAGGCGAGCTCTCAAAAGCTCAAGACTGCCTTGACCACAGCTCTAGTGTTAGTTTTTCCATCAGCTTCAGGTTCATATATAGTGTATTGTGATGCTTCTAGAGTTGGTATTGGGTGTGTGTTGCTGTAGGAGGGTAGAGTGATTGCGTATGCTTCTCTTCAGTTGAAGTCACATGAGAAGAACTACCTTGTTCATGATTTGGAGTTAGCTGCCATTGTGCATGCGTTGAAGATTTGGAGGCATTATCTGTATGGTGTGTCTTGTGAGGTGTTTATTGATCATCGTAGCCTCCAACACTTGTTCAAGTAGAAGGATCTCAATTTGAGGCAACGGAGATGGTTGGAGCTGCTAAAGGATTATGACATTACTATCTTGTACCATCGGGGGAAGGCCAATATAGTGGCCGATGCTTTGAGTAGGAAAGCGGTGAGTATGGGCAGTTTGGCATATATTCCTGTTGCGGAGAGACCTCTTGCAGTTGATGTTCAAGCCTTGACCAACGGTTTGTGAGGTTGGATATTTAGGAGCCCAGTCGATCTTAGCTTGTGTGGTTTCTCAGTCTTCCTTGTTTGATCGCATCAGAGAGCGCCAGTATGATGATCCTCATTTACTTGTCCTTAAGGACAGAGTTCAGCACGACGATGCTAGAGATGTGACTATTGGTGATGATGGGGTATTGAGGATCCAAGGATGAATATGTGTGCCCAATGTAGATGGGCTTCAAGAGTTTATTCTGGAGGAGGCCCATAGCTCGCGGTATTCCATCAATCTGGGTGCCGCGAAGATGTATCAAGATTTGAGACAACATTATTGGTGGAGGAGAATGAAGAAGGATATTGTGCGATTTGTAGCTCGGTGTCTCAATTGTCAGCAGGTAAATATGAACATCAGAGACCGGATGGTTTGCTTCAGCGGTTAGATATTCCAGAGTGGAAGTGGGAGCAGATCACTGTCACACCTCCTTTTTCCGCACCCGATAGGGCGCAAGGGAGTTTTTTCCAATTAAAGGACAATCGAAATGGGATTTGTTTATTTATTTCAGAGTCGCCACTTGGGAGATTTAGGGTGTCCCAAGTCACCAATTTTAATCCCGAATCGAGGAAAATAATGACTCTATATTAAAGTCTGCGTACCAGAAATCCGGATAAGGAATTCTGTTAACCCGGGAGAAGGTGTTAGGCATTCCCGAGTTCCGTGGTTCTAACACGGTCGCTCAACTGTTATATTCGGCTTGATTATTTGATTTTGTACAAGTGTGAACTTATGTGCAAAATTTAACTTTTAACCGCTTTTATCATTTACTGTGTTTATCAAGAATTGCAACGTTGTGAAAATGTATCTCGAACCGCGTTACAATCAATGTACCCGTGGTCGTCGACATACTTTGACTCCGTTGAGATTTGGATTTGGGTCACATCAATGTGCACCCGAGTTTAAGGAAATTAAATTATTAAAGACTCGCCTAAAGCGACTAGCGTATTTATTTTGGGTAGGACCGTGGAATTTTACTAAAACGGTCCATCCTGAAATCTAAACAATTTTTAAAACAAATATTTACTGAGGGCCCCGTAATTTGTATTTTATTTGGTGAGGCTCATCTCATTCTTATTTTAAAAATGAATTTGCAACGTCATGGACACGCACCTCTAACCACGCCACAATCAATGTACCCGTGGTTAGAAACACATTTCGACTCCATTGAGAATTGGATTTGGGTCACATAAATGTGCACCCGGGTTTAAGAAGGTAAGATTTATTAAGGCGCGTCCTAAAGAGTCTAACGTATTGTTATTTTAGGAGGGTTGTGAGATTTGCTAAACAACCCGTCCTGGAAACTAAATGCTTCGATAATATACATTTAACAAGGGCCCCGCATCTGCGCGTTTTGTTTATTTTCGTCGAGGCTCATCTCGTTCTTATTTTAAAGGGGTATCTTATAGCAACTACGTTTCTTGTCGTGTTTGTCTCTATCAATTGAAAACAGTAGATAGTCCTAATTAATTACATGCTTGCAAGTTATTTGTAACGGAATTCGGAAATGCTTAAAAAAAATCAGGAACGAGGCTGCGTGCACAGTCAGTCGAATAAATAATCACGGGCCCAAATCCAACCCATGCGTGATGGGCCAAACCTGGGCCACTGCTTGCTCGAAGCAGGCATGCTTGGCCTGTTTTGACCTGAACTCGACCTTCATGGGGGTTGATATTGCAAGTTTTATGTTCTTTGTCTTAACAGGTGGTTTACTAGTTATATGAGACCATTAATCAGAAAAGGAAGAACTTAACCCATGATGTACAGTTTTCATGCTTGGCATATGTTACAGCATATACTGCAAAGTAAACTAAATCTGAGATGCAACCTAATTCATTGAGAATACTTTTATCTAACAGCATACACATACAACTATCATTCGATCCCCTACATTGACATCAACTAGGCTTGTAAGCTACCTTCAGTATCCAAAAATGTGAGCTATTAGACACTACATGACATTCAACACAACAGTACATGTATATAAACAACATCTGCAGATCTTCTCTTTTATACTCATTGCTCAAACTTTCGAGTTACATTGGTAGTGTAATTGTGTACCTGGTATAGAGGACAAAGAAGAAAGGAATGATCAGCTGGGCAGTATGCAGTAAACACAGCAACAGCAGATACACAGCAACAGCACAGCAACAAACCAACAATCAAATGTTTTCCACAGCCCACAGACAACCAGCAATATTTCCCAGAACAAAAGAACTAGCAGATAGTCGAGTACCAAACCAGCAATCCCAGGAAAGAGTAAGGAAACAACAGCAGTAACAGAGTATTCGATGCAGCAACACCAACAGTTCAACAAACACAAACAGCTCAGTCAATGCAAACAAACAGAACTTGGCCAAGGCAGCTTGACCAATATGAACTCTTATACCACTTTCAGACAGTGTTTGGTTACAATGTTTACTGGAAACTACCTTATGTTTTCAGTTTTCTTTAAACTCAGTAAACCTCTCTTCAGATTAAAAGTTTTCAGCCTCAAGACTAAAAATTCCAGCCCTTTCTTATGTTCTAAAACAGCTTATTTATAAGCTAATCGACCTAGTGCAGCTAAGCTGCCTGCCCTGCCAATTTGCAGACTGCCCATACCCTTTAAGCCCATCCTTAAGCA
Source organism: Nicotiana sylvestris (assembly GCF_000393655.2). Taxonomy (NCBI): domain Eukaryota; kingdom Viridiplantae; phylum Streptophyta; class Magnoliopsida; order Solanales; family Solanaceae; genus Nicotiana; species Nicotiana sylvestris. Next base: position 184,984,816 of record NC_091062.1, read on the forward strand.
TCTTTTGATGCCAGCCCTTTTTGTTCCCCACGCTTGGCTTTCTTTAATCAAGAGTTATGGGCTCATTTTAGTATTCATTTTAAATTCCCATGTTCTCATGTCTTGTTCCCCATTGGCATTAGTTTAATCTTAATTAGTACCCTACTTGTCAGTTCATTTAAACTAATCTTTTCTGTCCTTTTCAAACCCCAGAATACCCTTGTTAGCCCTTGATTATTACTGCCCTGCCCATTGCAGTATCAGGGCCTTTTTTGAACTTCTGAAAGTTCAATTTCAGAATTGCCCTAGCCTGATCCTTTTAATTGTTTTTTTTACAATGTAGTTACAAACTAGCACTCATAGATAATGTCCAACACTCAAATCATAATACAGGTCCATTCAGTCAAGTGAGGTTGTACATATTAGAATATTTGAACATTCAGTCGTAGGAAATTAATCGACGACATTTATCAGGTCGACTATACTAATTATAACAGGTAATAATCAGTCGCTCATATAAACAATACGTTCAGGGACCTAAAGGGCATCAGACAACTTTTGTTCAATTACTGGGGGCCTATATGAATTAACTCATTTGACGACTAATCTAATTGACGATCATGTTTATCATGGGGTACATTCAGAACACAAACAGAAAACAATTGACCCAATAAAAGGCCTTTGACAGAGATGGAGGAAATCCGAATGAAAAATAACAAAATAACAAACAAACACAACGAAACATGCTGACAACTTAATTAGAACTAAACAAAGAGAAAGGAAAACTTACCGAAAAAGTTTGAAATCAAAATGACCCAAATCTGACTCAACTTCGAGCTCTTGAGGCCGAACAAACTTTAATCAGGGTGTTCTCACATGAGAATACCTTGACTAAGGTCTATTAGACCTCAAACCCCTGTTAAGACTGGCCCACTTCCAAGACTATCCATGTTCTAGGTTTTGGGGTTCTTAGATTTGAGATTCTAAGAGTTGTGGGTAGATTCGGACCAAACCAAGCTTGGTTTGGTCACGAGGGAAGTCATGGGAGTGTCTGATACAAAGATGATGCGGTTTGGTATAGATCGAGTTTTGTCTCGAATCTTCAAATCCAGATTCGAGACGATGGGAGGTGATTCGAGGTATAAGGTTAGTGGATTCGTGTTCAGGGTGGTTGGATGCTTCAGGGGTGTGAAGGGGGTGGTTACCGGCGTTCATGCCGCCGGGTTCTGGTGAAAGGGATATCAGGGCGGCTTGCTAGGGTTTGGGGGTTTTAGCTTGGGGAAAGAGACGAGTGAAGGGTGGGGTTCGGATAGGGGGCGTGGGGTGAAGGGTTGAGTTTATATATGGTCTAGGGGTTTAGATCCTGGCCGTCGGATCGAATGAGATCTATGGCCAGGATCTATCCACTTAGGGAAGACGGTGTCGTTTGGGTTTTGGTAGTGGGTGAGGCCGGGTAAGGCTGGATCGGGTCAAAACTGGACGGGTTTAGGGGGAAAGCCGGGGTCCGTTGGATCAAGGGGTTAGACGGCTCAGATCACCTTCCTAAGACGACGTCGTTTGGGGTCGAATGAGTGGCCTGATCGGGACCGTTCGTTTGAGTCAGATCAACGGTTCTAATCAGGGGTACTGATGCGACGTCGTTTGGGGTCCTGTTGGGGTAGCCTGATTTGGACTGGGTTTTGGGCCTTCAAAATTTGAAATGTCATAGGCCCAATCCGATTTCTTGGGGTTTATTTTGTTTTCTAATTTTGAAATACAACTAAATTAAAAAAAATTTAATTTGAAATACCCAAATCAATATTTAACACAATTGTTCACACACATATATAAAACTTTTTTGAATGGTTAAATTACAACCTAGAAATGCATACCTTTTTTTGTATTTTGCTTGATAATGATTAAATAAATAAAAAAATGGACAGACCCACAAATGATTAACAACACATGTCACGGAAAACTCGAAAAATTGTACAGCGAAATCATTTGTCACTATTTTTATTTTCTTTTGGAGCGATTGTCCGTAAAGCAAAAATCACGTGCTTACAGCTGCCCCTCTTTGCCCGAAGACACGAAGGGTTTTCGCGCAAAGATAAAGCGGGCGATTTTTGCTCGTCCGAGTACTCCGTGTGAAGCATTTTTTGAAAAAGATTTGACCGAACCTTTGCTTCAGAGGTTTCCTACATATCCTGGGCTGAACAGGAATCAGGTCAATGTAGTTCGGGAAATTTTGGTAGCTGGGACTACCGTGTGACTGTAGTGTTTGCTGTTGTTGTGCGCTGTTGTATGCTGCTGTAGGATGCTACTGCTCAACCGATCTCCCTATTACATTGCTCTAAAAGGAAAACAAGAAGCTAAGCTAGAGTAGGAGATCTTATCTATCTCCGACTTGTTCTTGTTGTCTTGCTTTCTTGTCGGCTAATGCTTTCCTCTGACGCCTTTATTTTGTGAACTTGGCGGATTATGCTGGTCCTTCGCCCTTTCTGAATGCCAGTTTTCATCACTTTGCTTGATTTGCTGGGAACATGGCTTTCTTCTTTAAATCTTTCAATGGTTTCTTCAGTGGTATGTTTCTTCATCAACATTGTTATATTGGGCAATGCTACAACGTTTCCAAACTGCTTCTTCTGAGATGCGCTCCTTCTTCCCGCATTATACTGGTGGGCGACCTAGAACTTAAATGTATTCCCGCATTATACTGGTGGGCGACCTAGAACTTAAAATGTATTCCCGCATTATACTGGTGGGCGACCTAGAACTTAAATGTATTCCCGCATTATACTGGTGGGCGACCTAGAACTTAAAATGTATTCCCGCATTATACTGGTGGGCGACCTAGAACTTAAAAGTATTCCCGCATTATACTGGTGGGCGACCTAGAACTTAAAATGTATTCCCGCATTATACTGGTGGGCGACCTAGAACTTAAATGTATTCCCGCATTATACTGGTGGGCGACCTAGAACTTAAAATGTATTCCCGCATTATACTGGTGGGCGACCTAGAACTTAAATGTATTCCCGCATTATACTGGTGGGCGACCTAGAACTTAAATGTATTCCCGCATTATACTGGTGGGCGACCTAGAACTTAAAATGTATTCCCGCATTATACTGGTGGGCGACCTAGAACTTAAATGTATTCCCGCATTATACTGGTGGGCGACCTAGAACTTAAATGTATTCCCGCATTATACTAGTGGGCGACCTAGAACTTAAATGTATTCCCGCATTATACTGGTGGGCGACCTAGAACTTAAATGTATTCCCGCATTATACTGGTGGGCGACCTAGAACTTAAAATGTATTCCCGCATTATACTGGTGGGCGACCTAGAACTTAAATGTATTCCCGCATTATACTGGTGGGCGACCTAGAACTTAAATGTATTCCCGCATTATACTGGTGGGCGACCTAGAACTTAAATGTATTCCCGCATTATACTGGTGGGCGACCTAGAACTTAAATGTATTCCCGCATTATACTGGTGGGCGACCTAGAACTTAAAATGTATTCCCGCATTATACTGGTGGGCGACCTAGAACTTAAATGTATTCCCGCATTATACTGGTGGGCGACCTAGAACTTAAATGTATTCCCGCATTATACTGGTGGGCGACCTAGAACTTAAAATGTATTCCCGCATTATACTGGTGGGCGACCTAGAACTTAAAATGTATTCCCGCATTATACTGGTGGGCGACCTAGAACTTAAATGTATTCCCGCATTATACTGGTGGGCGACCTAGAACTTAAAATGTATTCCCGCATTATACTGGTGGGCGACCTAGAACTTAAATGTATTCCCGCATTATACTGGTGGGCGACCTAGAACTTAAAATGTATTCCCGCATTATACTGGTGGGCGACCTAGAACTTAAATGTATTCCCGCATTATACTGGTGGGCGACCTAGAACTTAAAATGTATTCCCGCATTATACTGGTGGGCGACCTAGAACTTAAATGTATTCCCGCATTATACTGGTGGGCGACCTAGAACTTAAAATGTATTCCCGCATTATACTGGTGGGCGACCTAGAACTTAAATGTATTCCCGCATTATACTGGTGGGCGACCTAGAACTTAAAATGTATTCCCGCATTATACTGGTGGGCGACCTAGAACTTAAATGTATTCCCGCATTTCTGCTTTCTCTTTAAGCACGTGCTGTGGGAGTCTGCTTTTAACTCCCGACACCACTCCCTTTAGGAGCTTACTTCCTCCAAAATTGTTAGGCACGATCACTGCATTGCCTGGGATCGGCTTCTAAGACTGTTTGTATTATCCTGCATTGGATGAATTCCCCTCCGGTTTCTGGTAGTAAGCTTTGAAAAATTCTTTTCAAGACAAATTTTAGGAAGAGAAAATAAAAGCTAGAAGAAGAAAATCTTTCTGAACCCATATTTGGTGGGGAGAAGAAACTCAGAAGAACTTATCTGGAGGACATGACTGGTCCCCGTGATCATGACGTGCACCATAGATTCCCGACCCAGTCTATTTGTATCAATCGATTTGCCCGATGGTCTGACTTGCTGGGGATGATAAATGGCTGTCCATCTCGTTGCGAATGTGGTAGCTTTTGTTGATCTGTCTTGTCGCCTCATAGTGCCCTTCGAGGGGTTTTCACTAATGAGACTCTCTCTTTTCTCTCATCTCCCGGCGCCTTATGGTGCCTGTGAAGGTTTTCACCAATAAGACTCTCTCATTTCATATCCCTCATCTTACATCGCCTCTCGGTGCCTGTGAAGGTTTTCACCGATAAGACTCTCTCATTTTATTTCTTTCGAGGATCCGGGGTGTTGTAGATACGACCCTCTCTTCCGGGGATTCTTTTGACTATCAACTCATTCCCAGTCTTACGATCCTCTTCTTTGCTGGGGATCAGTGTATTATTCTCGGCCTTATTTGCCGGATTTGGCATCTCTCGAACATTGATCGGGAGGTCTTTTGGATGTTGATGTTGGTTTTGGTGTGGGATTGAAGAAAGGCTACAAAAATGAAAACAATTTGAAGGGTGATGTGCTACAACTTTTGGAATCAAACCTTTGTTGGAACTTAAAACATAACCTCTGCCCCAGTTTTCTTGCTTGGGGAATTTATTTTTTATGCTTATGTTGAGCTATGTGCGTTACGCACATTGTGCCTATTATGCACACTATGTACATTATGCATCCTATATTTATTATGATGCATACTATGACCGAGCCGTGAGGCGCCTACGTATCCTCTTTGAGGAATCAGGTCAAACGTAGTTCCCACAGTTTTGTATTTCTTATGATTTTATCTTCTTCTTTTTTTTCTTTTCCTTCTTTTCATTTTCTTTTTCTTTTCTTTTTTTTTCATTTTCTTTTCTTTTCTTTTTCTCTCTTTTTTTTCATGTCTTTTCCATTAGTGATTCCAAAAGAGGGGTATGAAAGAATAACTTAAGGCTCAAAAGGGGGAAGCAATGGTTTAAAAAGTGTTTGGATAGAAGAAAGAATTGCCTCCGTCATCTCATTATCCAATACATGCCAAATACAAACAAATAAACCAAAAATTGCCATAATTAAAGAAATTACGCATAATATCTCTTGACTGCATCAGAATTGATAGCCATGTCGATACATCTCCCCTCGACATCTGTCAAACACAAAGCACCGTTGGACAATACTCTGGTCACGATATAAGGCCCTTGCCAATTTGGGGCGAATTTGCCTTTTGCCTCGACCTGATGTGGGAGGATCTTCTTCAATACCTGCTGCCCTACTTCAAACTTCCTGGGGCGCACCTTCTTATTATATGTTCTTGCCATTCTCTTCTGGTACAGCTGACCATGGCACACTGCTGCCAATCTTTTCTCATCTATCAGGCTCAACTGTTCCAATCGAGCTTTGACCCATTCATCATCATTAATCCCGGCTTCAGCGACAATTCGGAGGGACGGAATTTCGACTTCCGCTGGTATTACGGCCTCAGTTCCATACACCAACAAATAAGGAGTTGTGCCTATGGAAGTTCGGACGGTAGTGCGGTAACCCAACAAAGCAAAGGGTAATCTCTCGTGCCATTGTCTGGACCCTTCCACCATTTTTCGCAGTATCTTCTTGATATTCTTATTGGCTGCTTCGACTGCTCCATTCGCCTTGGGACGATATGGGGTGGAATTGCGGTGTGTAATCTTGAATTGTTGGCATACCTCTCTCATCAAGCTGCTATTAAGATTCGCACCGTTATCCGTGATGATCACTTTTGGGATCCCAAATCTGCAGATGATATGGGAGTGAACAAAGTCCACCACTGCCTTCTTGGTTACTGATTTGAAGGTTTTAGCCTCAACCCATTTGGTGAAGTAATCAATGGTCACTAGAATGAACCTATGACCGTTGGATGCTGCCGGCTCGATGGGCCCAATGACATCCATGCCCCATGCCACAAACGGCCAGGGTGCTGACATCGTATGTAACTCTGTTGGCGGAGAATGAATCAAATCTCCATGTATCTGGCACTGATGGCATTTCCTCACGAAAGTGATACAGTCGTGTTCCATGGTGAGCCAATAACACCCTGTTCGAAGGATCTTTCTTGCCAATACATATCCGCTCATGTGTGGCCCACAAACTCCAGCATGTACCTCTGCCATAACCGTCGTTGCTTGACTGGCATCTATGCATCTCAACAATCCCAAATCCGGGGTTCTTTTGTACAATACTCCTCCACTGAGGAAGAAACCATTCGACAAACGCCGAAGGGCTCTTTTTTGGTCTCTAGAGGCATGTTCTGGATATATCCCCATTCTGAGGTATTCCTTGATATCATGAAACCAGGGTTCGCCATCTGCTTCTTCTTCTATGGCATTGCAGTAGGCGTGCTGATCACGGACCTGGATGTGTAGAGGATCAACATACATTTTGTCAGGGTGGTGCAGCATTGATGCTAAGGTGGCCAAGGCATCCGCAACCTCATTGTGAACTCTCGGGATGTGTTTGAACTTCACCGATCGAAATTGCTTGCTCAGATCATGCAAGCATTGTCGGTATGGTATGAGCTTTAGATCTCGTGTTTCCCATTCACCCTGAATTTGATGTACCAAGAGGTCCGAGTCTCCCAAGACCAAGACGTCTTGGACATCCATGTCAGCAGCCAAGCGCAGACCCAGAATGCAAGCCTCATATTCGGCCATATTGTTAGTGCAATAGAAGCGCAGTTGGGCCGTAACAGGATAATGCCGTCCTGTTTCAGAGATGAGTACTGCCCCTATTCCCACCCCTTTTGCATTTGCCGCTCCATCAAAGAAAAGCTTCCAACCCGGTTCCTCGGGTAATTCCAACTCGTTTGTATGCATTACCTCTTCGTCAAGAAAATACGTTCTTAAGGGCTCGTATTTTTCATCAACGGGATTCTCTGCCAAATGGTCTGCCAGTGCCTGGGCTTTCATGGCCGTCCTTGTTACATAGACGATATCGAACTCTGTGAGCAGAATTTGCCATTTTGCCAACCTTCCCGTGGGCATATGAGATAAGTAGTATACGAAGACAGGTAGTGTTTCAACTTCTGAGCTACCCAAGTTAGGGCGCAACATGTTTTCTCGAGTTGAGTGTACTTGACCTCATGCACTGTGAATTTCTTGCTAAGATAGTAGATGGCCTGCTCCTTCCTTCCTGTGTCATCATGTTGCCCCAGTACACAACCAAATGAATTTTCCAAGACCGTCAGGTAAAGGATTAGGGGTTTCCCGGGCTTAGGCGGGACCAATACGGGTGGATTAGACAGATACCCTTTGATTTGGTCGAAAGCCTCCTGACACTCTGTCGTCCAACCTACCGCAGCATCCTTTCTCAGCAGCCGAAATATGGGCTCACAAGTCGCTGTGAGTTGAGCGATGAACCTGCTGATGTAATTGAGTCTACCCAGCAAACTCATTACCTCTGTTTTGTTCCTTGGCGGTGGCAAATCTCGGATGGATTCAATTTTGGATGGGTCTAACTCAATCCCCCGTCGACTGACGATGAATCCTAGCAACTTTCCTGATGGAACCCCGAATGCGCATTTGGCCGGGTTAAGCTTGATATCATACCTCCGGAGTCTTTGGAAAAATCTCCTTAGGTCTGCTACATGGTCCTCCTGACGCCAAGATTTGATGATCACATCATCGACGTACACCTCGATTTCCTTGTGTATCATGTCATGAAACACAGCAGTCATTGCTCGCATGTACGTTGCCCCGGCGTTCTTTAACCCGAATGGCATTACCCGATAGCAGTAGGTTCCCCATGGAGTAATAAACGCTGTTTTTTCCGCATCTTCCTCATCCATTAGGATCTGATGATAACCCGCATAGCAATCTATGAAGGATCCGATCTCGCACCCCGCGCAATTATCGATCAAGATATGGATGTTGGGTAACGGAAAATTGTCCTTGGGACTTGCTTTGTTGAGGTTGCGGTAGTCGACGCACACCCTGATTTTTCCATCCTTCTTTGGGACTGGTACCACATTGGCCAACCACTCGGGATATCGAGTGACCCGAATGACCTTTGCCTGCAACTGCTTAATCACCTCTTCTTTGATTTTTACACTCATTTCTGTTTTAAATTTCCTTAGTTTTTGCTTGACCGGAGGGTATGCCGGGTCAGTGGGCAATTTGTGAACCACTAAATTGGTGCTTAATCCAGGCATATCGTCATATGACCATGCAAAAACATCTTTGAATTCCATGAGGGTTTTGATCAATTCTTCTCTGACATTCGGCTCAATGTGGATACTAATTTTGGTCTCTTGGACGTTATCAGCGTCTCCTAGATTCACAGCCTCGGTGTCATTTAGGTTAGGCTTGGGTTTCTCTTCAAATTGGCACAGTTCTCGGTTTATCTCTTCGAAGGCTTCCCCTTCGTCACATTCAGATTCATCATCACAAACGACCTCTTGCATCATTGAGTCAGATTCAGATTGATTTATTAGACTAGGTCGAAGATCCGCTGTGCATGCCATGTCATTAGAACCAGTAAAAAGAGAACTGTTCAGAAAGAAAAAGAACAAAACAAAATTAAAATGGGACAAAAGAAAAGAACTTTATTAAACTTGCGGGATAAAAGGGTTCACACTTTTACAAAAACGAAAGTAAAATTTGGATTACACCCTTGAATAATCCGAACAAACAAACAAACAAAACATAAATCAAAGCCTACTACCAAGACTCCCCTCGGACAGAAAGAGGAGTAACCGTCCAATTGTTGGTCTTGGCCTCAGGCCCCACAAATTGTATCTTTGCTCTGCTGGAACCTTCTCCAGCTTCCACCATACTGACATCCGCGAATAGTCTCTCAAAACTCTGATTCAGGTCTTCATTTATACCGATCAAAGGTCCTAGAATCTTTGGGACCGGTGACCCCTTGGCACTTGCTTTGACAAAAGACCTTGAGAGACGTGGCACTGGTTTAGGCAGAAACCAAACCCTCTTCTTCATTTTTCGCGCTTGCTTCCTATCTGCTGCGGTTGGTTTGAACCCCAATCCGAAAGTTTCCAGATTTTTGGGAAGGGAGACAGGTTGGACAATCCCTTGAAGCTCGACTCCCAGGCCTTTTCCTGGCACAAATCCATTACCCAGCATTTCTGAGACCATCATGACTGTTGCGGCAGCTACCCTAGGGTGCGGGATGATTTCTCCTTCAGAAATTTTGTTGGCCGATCCTGTATCGAAAATCTGGTAGACCCAAGGACCTTTGTCATCAGCGGTCTCTATGAAAGGTACGATGGCTCCGCCCATGGTGCACGTTGTATCCTCGCCGTGTAACACGACCTCTTGTCTTTCCCACTCGAACTTCACTATCTGATGTAGGGTGGAGGGCACCGCCTTGGCTGCGTGAATCCATGGTCGTTCTAACAGCAGGTTGTAAGATACTGCGGCGTCTAATACCTGGAATTCCATGGTAAACAGGACTGGACCGATGATCAGTTCAAGTACAACATCCCCTACAGTGGCTGTTCCGTTTCCGTCAAACCCTCGGACACAGATGCTATTCTTCCGGATTCTTCCGCGGTCGATCTTTAACTGGTCCAGAGTGGATAATGGACAAATATTGGCACTTGAGCCATTATCCACCAACACTCGAGTTACCACCGAGTCTTCACATTTGACGGCTATGTATAGAGCTTTATTGTGCTCCGTACCTTCCACCGGCAGGTCATCATCTGAGAATGTTACCCTGTTCACCTCGAAAATCTTGCTGGCAATGGTTTCTAGGTGGTTTACAGAAATCTCACTGGGCACATGAGCTTCGTTCAATATCTTCAGCAGGGCCCGACGATGCTCCTCAGAGTGGATCAGTAACGATAACAGTGAGATCTAGGCCGGTGTTTTTCTCAGCTGTTCGACCACAGAATAGTCTTGTACTTTCATCTTCCTCAGGAATTCTTCAGCCTCTTCTTCGGACACAGGTTTCTTGGTTGCAACTGGGTTGGTTCTTCTTAGCTCCACCGGAGCAAAACATCGACCTGATCGAGTCAGCCCTTGCGCTTCACAACTGACTTCTTCCACCTGTTTTCCTTTGTACATCACCACCGCCTTTTCATATTTCCAAGGCACAGCCCTGCTGTCAATCATCGGCAGCTGGACCACAGGCTTTATGGTCACCCGTTCTCTACATACCCCTTTCAACACGACCGCCGGTGTGGGCGGGATCCCTGGTATTACCAACTTGCTTGGCTCGGGTTTGCTTGTTATGGCGGACGGGCTCTTTCCCAATATCACTACCGGCTTGACGCCTTCTCCCTGCGACTGTACACTCGTTCCTCCACTGGTTGAGACTTCTTTCGGGGCGGCTTGGATCATCATCACTGTTTGTGAGGGTTTTCTCAATTCTCCTCCCTCACACACCAACTCAATCATGTGAGTTTCGTGGTGCGCTGGCAGTGGGTTTTGGTTGATGTTAGGAGCCTCCGGTGTCTGGACCTCGATCTTATTGGTGTCAATAAGATCCTGTATGGCATGCCTTAATTTCCAGCACTTCTCGGTATCATGCCCGAGCATCCCTGAACAGTATTCACAACTGATTGATCGATCCAAGTTCTGAGGTGGGGGATTTGGTTCTCGAGTCTGGACAGGACTAACCAAACCCAATTGCCTCAGTTTGTGGAACAAAGCGGTGTAGGTTTCTCCCAGCTCCGTGAAAGTTCTCTGCTTCCGCAACCTGTCATTCCTAGCATCTGGATTTCCCCGAAAACCTGCCCCTAAAGGGTTTCTATACGCCCTTGGTGGAGGGTAGGTGTTTTGTGGTGGTGCATATATGTTCTGGGGAGCCGGTGCGCGCCATTGTGGGCGAACTGGAGGCTGAGTGTATGCTTGGGCTTGGTGTACGGAACAAGGTGGTTCTCGAGGCGGATAGAAATTTTGTGGTGGGTTGTATGGGTAGTTTGACCTGTGAGGTCTGGGTTGGTTGTAGTGCGGCCTGCCAGCCCTGGACCAACTGCCTACCTCGATCGTGGCAACCTCCTCTTTCTTTCTTCTCAGCGCACCTCCCGTGCCGCTTTGAATAGCCTGTGTTGTGGCCTTGAGTGCCGAATAGTTCAAAATCTTGTCAGACCTCAAACCCTCTTCTATCATGACCCCTATCTTGACCACCTCGTTGAAAGATTTTCCAACCGTTGTCACCAAGTGACCAAAGTAGGTTGGATCCAATGTCTGCAAAAAATAGTCCACCATCTCTCCCTCTCTCATGGGAGGATCGACTCTAGCTGCTTGTTCTCTCCAGCGGAACCCGAACTCGCGAAAACTTTCCCCGGGTTTCTTCCCAGTTCTCAATAATGTGAGACGGTCAGGGACTATCTCGAGATTGTACTGGAAATGACCTGCAAAAGCCTGCGCCAGATCATCCCACGTGTACCACCTGCTGGAATCCTGCCTGGTATACCATTCTAGTGCAGATCCGCTCAGACTTTGGCCGAAATAAGCTATCAGCAGCTCATCCTTGCCGCCTGCCCCCCTCATTTTGCTACAGAATCCCCGCAAATGTGCCATGGGATCACCGTGCCCTTCATATAAATCAAACTTAGGCATCTTGAACCCAGCCGGGAGTTGGACGTCTGGGAAAGGGCACAGATCTTTGTATGCTACGCTGACTTGATTGCCCAGCCCGTGCAAGTTCCTGAAGGACTGCTCCAGGCTTTTGAACTTTCTCAATACTTCATCCTGTTCAGGGGCCTTAGCCGGCTTCTCAATCTCTGCCGGCACTTCTAAATGTGGATTGTAAGCTTGAGGCTCGGGTGCATGGAATGTAGGCTCAGGGGATAGTATTGTGTATCGTGAGCCTGAAACAATGGCTCACTGGTCGTTCTCTGCAAAGGGGCTGATGTAGGTCCCACAAAAATGGGAATATTGGGTGTTGGGAGAGGTTGGTGGGGTGGTGGAGCTTGGGAATCATGAGGGCTTCTTTCTTGATGATAAAGGGGATTTGGGCGGCTTGTGGAAGGGCCAGAGTGAGGGTATTCTGGCATGTGTCCCAGTGTTTCAGGGCTCTTTTGTGTTTTGGCTATGGCTAGCTGCATTGCATTCATCTCTAGTCTCATCCTTTCAATCTTTTCCATCGCTTCTTTTAACAACTGGCTCATCGGCCTCTCTTCCTCATTACTATTCTCTGAAGTAGTCATGCTTGTTGCTACCGGTCCTTTGGATCTGGTTTGGTATGAGTGTGTTGCCAGAGTTCTTTAACAACTAACTTGTCTGGATCAGACAACAACAAACTTTGTTAGCGTTAGATTTTAACAGATTTGATCATAACACATAGAGGATGCAATGCACCTAGGCAGTTAATCGTTTCTACATGCTTTGCCTCAAACAACATGCGTCATCCCGGTTTGCTCATTCGTCCCTTTTTTAAAGTACTTTGGGAAACCCGGTGTTTTATTTTGTATTTTCTCTTTTCTTTATTAAAAACGGTCGAATCTTATGGGGATTGCCTACGTATCACGTCCCCGCGTGAATCAGACCAGGCGTAGTTCTGTCTCGAAGTAAAGACACATAGAAGTTCTTCCGGAGTTGCTTAATTTCATTATCAAAATTTGTTATTTCACATTGCTTTAAACAAAATAGCCACAGTACAGACTCCACGGTTTTAAACTTGGTTTGAGGAAAAGAAAACAACATATGGGGAAACAACAAACAAAACGACCAGGACTCGATCAACAACTAATTTTCCAACTTAGGGACCCACGAGGCATCTTTCGGCCCTTTCGCGGCCCTAGGTGTAAGGTCTCTTTGCAGGCTCTTCAACTCGTTCATAATCCGGTGGACGCAGCCCATGATGGAAGCAATGAGGGTTTCCCGAGGTGTTTGCTCGCATGCCAAACATTTTAGGTAGATGTAATGCCCGATTTCGTCAATTCTTGCTCGAATGTTGTCCCTTTCTGCGAACAACTGCCTTATCTGTCGGCTCTTTAATCCTAGCGTTTGTGCATTGGTGGCGAGCTGATCCTGGAACATATCCATTTGCCTTTCTATCTTTGTCATTGCATTGTAATAGCGTCTCCTATCGGCTTGGGCATCTTGTGTTTGCTTGAAGATCCGCCCTTGCAGGGCGGAATTTGTTTCTTTTGCTGCTTTGACGCTCAGTTCACAATTCCTCATGACTTGCTGTAGGCGCTTCCTCCGGGCCATTGTACCTTCTGCCCATTTGACCCTCATCCTTGCTATGCAAGCCTCTGATTGGTCTAATTCTTCTTGGCTCTGGATGACCTGATTTCTCAAACTGGCTATCAATCTTTCGTCGGAGCAGCGCTTCTGTCGGTCGATGTTATTCTTACTGGCTTGGCGAAGGCGGGCCCTCAGGGTTTGGTTCTCTTGGGCTAGCTTGTCTTTTTCAGCCTGCTCTTGGGCGACTTGCACGTTGTTTTCGAATACAATCCTTTCAACTTGTCGCTTCAGCTTCCTGATTTCAACCAGGTAACCTTCTTCTCTTGCGAGCCAGTCCCATTGTTCTTGCGATGACTCAACAAATTCTTGGAGGTGAGGCCGTTTGGTTGGCCGTTTCACAATGTTCTTCTTGTTATGCCAAGTGAGATAGGCCGGCGAGACTTCACCCCTAGACACATCATTTACCCGGGTATTTGCCGTCAAGTACTGGCATTCACTCCATATGCAACGAACTGTCTTTTCAGGAAATTGGCCGTCACTGCTGACCTCGACTGCATAAGTGCTGAGATCTTCGTCCGGGTGTAGTACTTGACATCTTCCCAACTGTCTCATTACCCTGTAAGGGGCATAAGGTTGAATACCCCTGAGTCCCATCAAGAGGAAGTGAGGACCAGTGGCGGGCATGTATATGATTTCTTCCACAGAAAGCCAACCCAAAGTCCAGTTTATTTGGTCTGCGGTGATGACCCGGAGATAGGATATCCATTCTTCAAACCCTCCCGGTGATCGGAAACCTGAAACCCTTAGGCTATAACCCTCGATGCAGCCCCCATTTGTAGACATGTAGCGCATATACTGAGGATGGTGACACAAGTGTTCGATCATCCACATCTGTAACAACAAGTTGCACCCTTCGAAGAAGTCTGCTCCGGCCTTACAAGCCGTGAGGGCTCGGTATATTTCTGACATTATCATAGGAGCAAGGATGCTTTTATCGTTGGTAATCAGGATTTTGACGATTCCAGCCACCTTCAGGTCGATATTTCTATCTTTTCAGGGAAACACCACAAGGCCCAAAAATGCCACCATAAAAGCGAACCGCCTATGCTCCTTCCATTTTACCAGATTTCCCCTGCTGCAAATACCACTTTCTGGATCATTAAATCCCCCTTTGCTCCCGTACCTCTGGTATATGAATTGTAGGGTAGAAAAACCTCTATCCAGTTCAGCGTATGGGACTCCTTTGCTTATCTTCAATAGATCCATGAATTTGTGTGAATTCACAGCCCTTGGAGCGATCAGGTATGTGTCTCAAACCTTCAGTGACGTCCATGTAACCCGCCATTTCTTCTAAGGTTGGGGTGAGTTCAAAATCTGAGAAACGGAACACGTTGTGGGCCGGATCCCAAAATGTAACCAAAGCCTTTATGATGTCGCACCGAGGCCTGACTTTCAACAAATCAACCAAACCTCCCAGGTGCAGTTTGACCTTGTCTTGCTCTGACTTTTCCAAATCCTCCCACCATAATCGCACTTCCAGGGGGATTTTGCTTCTAACTGTTACCGACAAACTTGGACTCATGCTCATTCTTAAAAACTTTCGTTATTTGGATTGTACCTATATTTTGAAAAACAAGTTGAGCCCGATGGGGGTTGCCTACGTATCTTGCACCCTGCGAGAATCAAACTGACGTAGTTCAGGCATAAGCCGAATTTTGGAGACACACTATTTTTCTCTTAGAAATGAATCAAAGACCCTTACTAAAACAAATTAATAAGACACACATTTTCTTTTCTTTTTTTTTTCAAAATTCTGGCAGAGTTTTAACCATTTTCTGGGTATTGATCTTTCAAAAATAATTATCTCCTTATCCGTTATTCAGAAACCGGTCAGCATGCAAGCCTTGAAACAAGTAAATGCATAAAGCAAGCAGGATGCAGCAGGATGATCTTTTCATATCAGGTTGCTAGTCCTAGACGGACCCAACCCCTGTGTTGAGTCCCCTAAGTCAAATGCACATGATGCAAATAAACGTTCCTACTAGGGATCCGGCATGTGGCTTTGTTATACTAAGTTCATAAAACCTAGGTGTTTGTTCTAGACCTGGCTTACCCGAGCGGACAACTCGAGCCAAGGATGGGAGTTGTGTACCGGTAACCAAAAGGCCATCCGATTTTGCAACTCCTCCGAATCCTCGTTCTATTTTGGGCATATGACACTAACAGAAAGAAGCCACGACCAACGTGCGCTCCTCAAGAGAGAAGAGAAGGGTTTCGGCACAGTTTATATGTACAGTTCCAACAATATCAAAGCAGTAAAAGCAGCATTTAGCACATTAGGCTCAAAACATGTAATAAAATCAGATAATAAATAAAGCCAAATAATAACAATTACACTAAGCTCGAATTCTTAACCCTGAACCAGTGGTTCTGGGTTATTATCCCCAGCAGAGTCGCCAGAGCTGTCACACCTCCTTTTTCCGCACCCGATAGGGCGCAAGGGAGTTTTTTCCAATTAAAGGACAATCGAAACGGGATTTGTTTATTTATTTCAGAGTCGCCACTTGGGAGATTTAGGGTGTCCTAAGTCACCAATTTTAATCCCGAATCGAGGAAAATAATGACTCTATATTAAAGTCTGCGTACCAGAAATCCGGATAAGGAATTCTGTTAACCTGGGAGAAGGTGTTAGGCATTCCCGAGTTCCGTGGTTCTAACACGGCCGCTCAACTATTATATTCGGCTTGATTATCTGATTTTGTACAAGTGTGAACTTATGTGCAAAATTTAACTTTTAACCGCTTTTATCATTTACTGTGTTTATCAAGAATTGCAACGTTGTGAAAATGTATCTCGAACCGTGTTACAATCAATGTACCCGTGGTCGTCGACATACTTTGACTCCGTTGAGATTTAGATTTGGGTCACATCAATGTGCACCCGAGTTTAAGGAAATTAAATTATTAAAGGCGCGCCTAAAGCGACTAGCGTATTTATTTTGGGTAGGACCGTGGAATTTTACTAAAACGGTCCATCCTGAAATCTAAACAATTTTTAAAACAAATATTTACTGAGGGCCCCGTAATTTGTATTTTATTTGGTGAGGCTCATATCATTCTTATTTTAAAAATGAATTTGCAATGTCATGGACACGCACCTCGAACCACGCCACAATCAATGTACCCGTGGTTAGAAACACATTTCGACTCCGTTGAGAATTGGATTTGGGTCACATAAATGTGCACCCGGGTTTAAGAAGGTAAGATTTATTAAGGCGCGTCCTAAAGAGTCTAACGTATTGTTATTTTAGGAGGGTTGTGAGATTTGCTAAACAACCCGTCCTGGAAACTAAATGCTTCGATAATATACATTTAACAAGGGCCCCGCATCTACGCGTTTTGTTTATTTTCGTCGAGGCTCATCTCGTTCTTATTTTAAAGGGGTATCCTATAGCAACTACGTTTCTTGTCGTGTTTGTCTCTATCAATTGAAAACAGTAGATAGTCCTAATTAATTACATGCTTGCAAGTTATTTGTAACGGAATTCGGAAATGCTTAAAAAAAATCAGGAACGAGGCTGCGTGCACAGTCAGTCGAATAAATAATCACGGGCCCAAATCCAACCCATGCGTGATGGGCCAAACCTGGGCCACTGCTTGCTCGAAGCAGGCCTACTTGGCCTGTTTTGACCTGAACTCGACCTTCATGGGGGTTGATATTGCAAGTTTTATGTTCTTTGTCTTAACAGGTGGTTTACTAGTTATATGAGACCATTAATCAGAAAAGGAAGAACTTAACCCATGATGTACAGTTTTCATGCTTGGCATACGTTACAGCATATACTGCAAAGTAAACTAAATCTGAGATGCAACCTAATTCATTGAGAATACTTTTATCTAACAGCATACATATACAACTATCATTCGATCCCCTACATTGACATCAACTAGGCTTGTAAGCTACCTTCAGTATCCAAAAATGTGAGCTATTAGACACTACATGACATTCAACACAACAGTACATGTATATAAACAACATCTGCAGATCTTCTCTTTTATACTCATTGCTCAAACTTTCGAGTTACATTGGTAGTGTAATTGTGTACCTGGTATAGAGGACAAAGAAGAAAGGAATGATCAGCTGGGCAGTATGCAGTAAACACAGCAACAGCAGATACACAGCAACAAACCAACAATCAAATGTTTTCCACAGCCCACAGACAACCAGCAATATTTCCCAGAACAAAAGAACTAGCAGATAGTCGAGTACCAAACTAGCAATCCCAGGAAAGAGTAAGGAAACAACAGCAGTAACAGAGTATTCGATGCAGCAACACCAACAGTTCAACAAACACAAACAGCTCAGTCAATGCAAACAAACAGAACTTGGCCAAGGCAGCTTGACCAATATGAACTCTTATACCACTTTCAGACAGTGTTTGGTTACAATGTTTACTGGAAACTACCTTATGTTTTCAGTTTTCTTTAAACTCAGTAAACCTCTCTTCAGACTAAAAGTTTTCAGCCTCAAGACTAAAAATTCCAGCCCTTTCTTATGTTCTAAAACAGCTTATTTATAAGCTAATCGACCTAGTGCAGCTAAGCTGCCTGCCCTGCAAATTTGCAGACTGCCCATACCCTTTAAGCCCATCCTTAAGCATCTTTTGATGCCAGCCCTTTTTGTTCCTCACGCCTGGCTTTCTTTAATCAAGAGTTATGGGCTCATTTTAGTATTCATTTTAAATTCCCATGTTCTCATGTCTTGTTCCCCATTGGCATTAGTTTAATCTTAATTAGTACCCTACTTGTCAGTTCATTTAAACTAATCTTTTCTCTCCTTTTCAAACCCCAGAATACCCTTGTTAGCCCTTGATTATTACTGCCCTGCCCATTGCAGTATCAGGGCCTTTTTTGAACTTCTGAAGTTCAATTTCAGAATTGCCCTAGCCTGATCCTTTTAATTGTTTTTTTTACAATGTAGTTACAAACTAGCACTCATAGATAATGTCCAACACTCAAATCATAATACAGGTCCATTCAGTCAAGTGAGGTTGTACATATTAGAATATTTGAACATTCAGTCGTAGGAAATTAATCGACGACATTTATCAGGTCGACTATACTAATTATAACAGGTAATAATCAGTCGCTCATATAAACAATACGTTCAGGGACCTAAAGGGCATCAGACAACTTTTGTTTAATTACTGGGGGCCTATATGAATTAACTCATTTGACGACTAATCTAATTGACGATCATGTTTATCATGGGGTACATTCAAAACACAAACAGAAAACAATTGACCCAATAAAAGGCCTTTGACAGAGATGGAAGAAATCCGAATGAAAAATAACAAAATAACAAACAAACACAACGAAACATGCTGACAACTTAATTAAAACTAAACAAAGAGAAAGGAAAACTTACCGAAAAAGTTTGAAATCAAAATGACCCAAATCTGACTCAACTTCGAGCTCTTGAGGCCGAACAAACTTTAATCAGGGTGTTCTCACATGAGAACACCTTGACTAAGGTCTATTAGACCTCAAACCCCTGTTAAGACTGGCCGACTTCCAAGGCTATCCATGTTCTAGGTTTTGGGGTTCTTAGATTTGAGATTCTAAGAGTTGTGGGTAGATTCGGACCAAACCAAGCTTGGTTTGGTCACGAGGGAAGTCATGGGAGTGTCTGATACAAAGATGATGCGGTTTGGTATAGATCGAGTTTTGTCTCGAATCTTCAAATCCAGATTCGAGACGATGGGAGGTGATTCGAGGTACAAGGTTAGTGGATTCATGTTCAGGGTGGTTGGATGCTTCAGGGGTGTGAAGGGGGTGGTTACCGGAGTTCATGTCGTCGGGTTCTGGTGAAAGGGATATCAGGGCGGCTTGCTAGGGTTTGGGGGTTTCAGCTTGAGGAAGGAGACGAGTGAAGGGTGGGGTTCGGATAGGGGGCGTGGGGTGAAGGGTTGAGTTTATATATGGTCTAGGGGTTTAGATCCTGGCCGTTGGATCGAATGAGATCTATGGCCAGGATCTATCCACTTAGGGAAGACGGTGTCGTTTGGGTTTTGGTAGTGGGTGAGGCCGGGTAAGGCTGGATCGGGTCAAAACTGGACGGGTTTAGGGGAAAGCCGGGGTCCGTTGGATCAAGGGGTTGGACGGCTCAGATCACCTTCCTAAGACGACGTCGTTTGGGGTCGAATGAGTGGCCTGATCGGGATTGTTCGTTTGAGTCAGATCAACGGTTCTAATCAGGGGTACTGATGCGACGTCGTTTGGGGTCCTGTTGGGGCAGCCTGATTTGGACTGGGTTTTGGGGCTTCAAAATTTGAAATGTCATAGGCCCAATCCGATTTCTTGGGGTTTATTTTGTTTTTTCTAATTTTGAAATACAACTAAAGTAAAAAAAATGAATTTGAAATACCCAAATCAATATTTAACACAATTGTTCACACACATATATAAAACTTTTTTGAATGGTTAAATTACAACCTAGAAATGCATACCTTTTTTTGTATTTTGCTTGATAATGATTAAATAAATAAAAAAATGGACAGACCCACAAATGATTAACAACACATGTCACGGAAAACTCGAAAAATTGTACAGCGAAATCATTTGTCACTATTTTTATTTTCTTTTGGAGCGATTGTCCGTAAAGCAAAAATCACGTGCTTACAATCACCATGGATTTCGTAGTTGGGCTCCCACAGACTTTGGGGAAATTCGACGCTATTTGGGTGATTGTGGATCGGCTGACCAAGTCTATGCACTTCATTCCTGTGTGTACTACCTATTCTTCAAAGCGGTTAGCAGAGATTTATATCCGAGAAATTGTTCGCTTGCATGGTGTCCCAATTTCCATAATTTCAGATAGAGGTACTCAGTTCACTTCGCAATTTTGGAAGGTCGTGCAGCGAGAGTTCTGTACTCAGGTTGAGTTGAGCACAGCTTTTCACCCTCAGACGGACGGGCAGTCCGAGCGTACTATTCAGATATTGGAGGACATGTTGCGCGCTTGTGTTATTGATTTTGGGGGTTCATGGGACCAGTTTCTACTGCTCACAGAGTTTGCATATAATAACAGTTATTAGTCGAGTATTCAGATTGCTCCATATGAGGCTTTATATGGGAGACGGTGTAGATCTTCAGTAGGTTGGTTTGAGCCGGGTGAGGCTAGGCTTTTGGGTACAGACTTGGTGCAGGATGCTTTGGACAAGGTGAAGGTGATTCAGGAGTGGCTTTGTACAGCGCAGTCAAGACAAAAGAGTTATACTGACAGGAAGGGTCGGGATATGTCATATATGGTAGGGGAGAAGGCTCTACTGAAGGTTTCACCTTTGAAGGGAGTTATGAGATTTGGGAAGAAGGGTAAATTGAGTTCTCGGTTCATTGGGCCTTTTGAGGTGCTTCAGCGGATTGGGGAGGTGTCTTATGAGCTGGCTTTGCCACCTAGCTTGTCGAGTGTGCATCTGATATTTCATATTTCTATGATCCGAAAGTATATTGGCAATCCGTCGCATGTTTTGGATTTCAGCACGGTTCAGTTAGATGATAATTTGACTTATGATGTGGAGCCAGAGGCTATCTTGGAGCGGCAGGTCCGAAAGTTGAGATCAAAGGTTATAGCTTCAGTGAAAGTGTAGTGCAGTGGTCGGCCCGTAGAGGAGGCCACCTGGGAGATCGAGCGGGAGATGCGGAGCATGCATCCACACATGTTTGAGGCTTCAAGTATGTTTCTTGACTCGTTCGAGGACGAATGTTTGTTTAAGAGGGGGATGATGTAACAACCTGGCCGGTCGTTTCATGAGTTACCGCTCTGTTTCCCCCATTTCTGCTTCTTCATGTGTTGTTCAGTTGTATTTCATCATATCGTGTTGGTTGTTCTGTGTTTGGAGTGGCCTTGGAGTGAAATGAGACACTTAGTCTCTTTTGAGTAAGCTTAAGTTAGAAAAGTCAACCAGATATTGACTTATGTGTAGAAGGTCTCAGATGTGAATTCTGATGGTTCGGATAGCTCCGTTAGGTGATTTTGGACTTAGGAGCATATTCAGAATGTAATTTGGAGTTCCGCAGTAGATTTAGGCTTGAATTGGCGAAATTGAAATTTTTGCATTTTTCAGTCGGTAGTGAAAATCTTGATATCGGGGTCGGATTGGGATTACGGAAATTGAAGTAGGTCCATTGTGTCATTTTTGACATGTGTGCAAAATTTCAGGTAATTTGGATGAGGTTTGATAGTTTTTGCATCGTTTGCAGAATTCGAAAGTTTGGAAATCCTTAGGCTTGAATCCGAGGGTGATTTGATGTTTTGATGTTGTTTTGAGTGTTCCGAAGGTTGGAACAAATTTGAATGATGTGTTGGCATGTTTGGTTGAGGTCCCGAGGACCTCGGGTGTATTTCGGGTGATTAACGAACCAACTCTTGGCTTTAGAAGTTCGCAGATTTCTAGTATTTTGTTGCAGAGAATTCCTTTTTCGCGTTCGCAAAGGGTTATTGAGTGTAGAGGGATTTTGTTCTTCGCATTCGCGAAGGGGAGGTCGCGAACACGAAGGTTTGATCTGAGTATGCATCGCATTGGCGAGGAGGGCATCGCGTTCGCGATGGTTGAGCTGGTTAAGGTACGCGTTCGCGAGTGCGGCATCGCGTCCGCATAGAAGGATTTCCAGGTCAGAGGCAGTTGTGCTTCACGAACGCGAGGGAGCTGCCGCGTTTGCGAAGAAGAAAACATCTGGGCAGAATATTTAAGTTCAAAAACGAGGGTTTTGGTCCATAATTTCAAAATTCATTAGAGAGCTCGGGAGAAGGCAATTTTGGAGGGCGATTTCAGAGTAGTGATTGGGGTAAGTGTTCTTCAATCAAATTTGGTTAAATCCCATGATTATGTCTTGATTTTTATCATTTAATTTGGGAATTTGGGGTGAAAATTGGGGAAAATGTAAGAAAAAATTGGAGAGTTGATTTGGGGGATTTGGATGGCCATTTGATGTCGGATTTTGGTGAATTTGATATGGGTAGATTCGTGAGCGAATGGGTTTTCCAGTTTTGTGATTTTTATCGGATTCCGTGATGTGGTTCAGGGGGTCGGGTTTGGTCAATTTCGGAATTTTTGAGTTAATTTGATTATTTTCGCTTGGGCTTTGTTCCTTTAGCATGTATTAATGATGTAATACTTATTTTGGTTATATTCGAAGCATTTGGAGGTCGATTCGAGAGGCAAAGACATCGCAGTTAGAGTTTGGACGGGTTTGAGATAACTAATGATTGTAAATATTGTCCGGAGGGTATGAAACACCGGATTTCACCTCGTTTCACTACTTTAAGGTGACGCACACGCTAGATGACGAGCGTGGGGGCGTGCACCGTTGGAGATTGTGACTTGGTCCGTCCCGTATGACTAATAAGTCGCATATTTGACTCAAAACTATTTGATATCATTGTGTTTTTGGAAAGTATTACTATGTTTTGGGTTGAATGTCATATTTGGGCCTCGTGCCAAGCTGTTTGGACCCTTATAGACTTTTTACTACTATTCCTTACTGTTTTGACTTAATATCGGCACTCAGTCATGCTATAATTTTTTTTTACTGATTTCATAACTCAGGCTTATTTACTCCATTTTGATATTATAAATGATATTTTTGGGCTGAGCCCCCTGTTTTTACTGCTAGCCCGAATGGCTTGAGATGTTTCTGACTGAGTAAGGCCGAGGGCCTGTGTTGTGAGGATATCATGGAATCGGGTTGCACACCGCAGCATGTTGTACTGATTTGTGATATATGAGAGGCCGATGGCCTGATTTATTATGCCACGAGATGGCTTGTTATAGCGCTTGAGTTGTAGGAGCTCATCCGGAGTCTGAACACCCCCAGTGAGCGTGGGTACCCACTGTGAGTGATGTGATGTTGCCCGAGGGGCAGTTGTTGATTCATGTTGTTGCCCGAGGGACTGATTACGAGTGATTGTGAAGTAGCCTGAGGGGCTGGTTCTGTTGATATTTTGCCTGAGGGGCGGTTTATGGTACATGTCTTGCCCGAGGGGCTGTTTACGTTTCTATCATTTTTACTCACTGTTTCATCACTTGTTTGAAACTATTGAAAGATGTTTTTAAAAGAAAAGGTTTTACTGAAACTGAGTTGTTTTACGAATTAATTAATTTCTATACTGATTTGGGAACGAACTGTATTTGATGTAGTGCTATGACGTGGAATTATTTACTGCTCAACTTTTATTTACTTTTATTACTTACTGAGTTGGCGTACTCACATTACTCCCTGCACCTTGTGTGTAGATCCAGGAGTTGCGGGTCACGATAGTGAGTGCAGATCGTTCTTCCAGCAAGTCTTCGGAGTTGGCAAGGTAGTTGTTTGGCATTCGCAGCCATGCACTTCTCCTTCTTACCTTACTCAAACTGTTCTTAGTATTTATTTCCAGGCTATGATAGCCTTTCTTGTGCTCAGACAGATTTTGTAGATGCTCATGACTTGTGACATCTCGATGTCGGGCTTGTGTTATTTTCTTCCGCACTGGTTATTTAGACTTATGTTATGAGATTTTGTTAATTAATAGCTTAAAATGATTTTTTATGAAATACTGGTTAGATTTAGTATTTATGTCAGCTGACCTAGTTTCACGATAGGCGTCATCACGACCGATTCGGTTTTAGGGTCGTGACATCTTATTATCCAATTTACCTGCTATATATATAGTCACGTTAATGAAGTACAATAAATTGAATAAGTTCAATGGAGAAAATATTTTTTACTTATATCAAACTAATAATGACATGATGTGTGTTATATATCTTTCTTTTACATAAATTTTATTATTAGAAATTTAAATATAACTAAATTAAATAAAAAACAAAATCATTTCAAATATTAGAATACAACACTTAAATTCAAACAAAGTTTATAATAAGATCGAGGGCGAAACTACACTTTAAATAACTTGACATTCCATTTTGAACAAAAGGAGTATAAAGTTAGTTCTAACTTCTACTTTACCTTTATTACTTTATGATGTGTGGCATATATTCGCTTCAAAAAAATGTTTAGAAAGCAAGAATCCCATTAACATGCTAGTGATTTCTATGGATAAATTGACATTGCCTTTTTTCAACCATCAAAATATGTCCTAAAAATCTGGTAACTTCAACTTTTAGAATCAAGAATAGTTTTTACAAAAGCGAAAGTGTCACTCCTTTTAGAAAGCCCTAGAATATCATAGAATCATTATTGCCTCAAAAATTCTACGCACAAATTTACTAAAAATATTATAAATTATTAGATTATTCGGTGGAAATTTAAACTCCGTAATTCTTTTATCCAAGAGAAATTTACACTTTTCCTGGAAAGGAGAAAAAAGATGATAAACGAATAGAAAGTCGTAAATTTTTTACTTTTTCTATTTTGGTATACAAGATTTGAAAAGGGAGGCAAATTAAGCTCATAATTTATTTATTTGTTTTTTTTCAAAACAGAATAGCAAGTAGATAATTTTTCTCCTGTTTTCCCTTTCAACCAATCAAGAGAGAGTAATTAACCTTCTCGCATTTTCTGGATCATTCTCTCTCTTCATTCTGTTTTGCACGTATATATATATATCTCCTTTCTCTTAATGGAACTAGTATTAGTACTCATGCGATGCGCGGACACAAATCACGCCAAATTGTGATGTAGATTGTTTAAATCATGTGCGAATAACCTTAAAATATAAAATTTTGAGATAAAAATTATATAAATTTAGACATTAATTATGAAGCAGGATATGAAATTATTGTTCAAATATCGTAGTGGACAATCTCTCTCTCTCTCTCTCTATATATATATATATATATATATTCGTAGTAGCATTCCCCTTAATTTTAGTACTTGCATCTCGTTTTGCTGTCAATATTAAAGAATACTAAACATGTCTGTCTTGTTTGAGCACATTAGATAATATTATTTTAACAAATTCTTACTATCACTTTGTTTTTATCTGAAATGTCAAATATGTCTTATGTATCACATCATTTTTACGCAAATTCTTTTTTTCTTTTTGTTCTTTTCTTCTAGTTATTGTATTATTTATTATTTAATAATATTACACTATTGTATAATTTTTTATTAGCTTAATAATTAAATTAAGTCTTGCTTATTATTCTTTTAATAGTCTTTAATAAATATATGTATTTTATTCTTGAAATTTGGTATATTTTTATGCTTGTAAACTCTTATTTGAAATTTTTAATTATTTAAATTTATCAGTAATATTGTAAAATATAATTTATTTATTTTTAAATTAATTTAAAGTATAAGTATTCTCAGACTCCCTCTATTTGTTTTATACATTATCTTCCCTACTATAAATTTTAATTAATTATTATATTAATGTTTTGCCTATAACCAAAATAATATCATATTTCATTTTAAATTGTAACTTTGAATCAGTCTAAAATATTAATACATAGATTATTTGATTATTATGTTCCAAGTGTATTGAGTTCTCTTATAATTATTTTGTAATATATGCAGTTAAATTTTTATTTTGTATTATATTCAGTTATTTTTTGTTTTTAAATTTTTAATTTTTATTATATTTATTATTTTTCATAAATAAGACTTCAATTTCGCGGTATTATCCATAGCTTGATCATTCTCATCATAGTTTTAAGAACTTTCTAATCTCAAATTCAAATAGTCTTTCCCTTTTATTTCTAATAGTAATTTTTTAATAATTTAACTTAATTTTGCTATTTTTTTAATCTAATTTATAATCTTATTACGTTTTATGTGGCTTTTTATTAACTTGTAACTTTATTTAATATCATTATCAACTAATATTCTTTAATATAATATAGATAAATATATAGAATAATTTTTAATCATAAAATAAATATTTATTTTGTTTTAAAAATATTGCTTGAAAATTTTAAATTATTTAAATCTTAATAATATTTTTAAGTATTATATATTTACTTTCTTTTATTTTCTAAACTTATGATTTATAAATATCCTCCCATTATCTCTAATTTATTTTATTATTCAATATTTTAGTTTTTGATTTTATCTATTAGACTTGAGTTACGTGGACTTATCCATATTATGACTTTTCTTATTACAATATAAAACTTTCTTATCTCAAATTTAAATTAGTTTTACCCTTTTTCTCTATGATAAAAAATATGAATTTTTATTTTTTTCTCTATTTAGTCTTTATATTTTATATTATATTATTCAATTCCTAATATTTTATATTGTCATGTGGATTTTTATTAGCTTGTTTGAAATTTAATATAT
Organism: Nicotiana sylvestris; assembly: GCF_000393655.2. Classification (NCBI taxonomy): domain Eukaryota; kingdom Viridiplantae; phylum Streptophyta; class Magnoliopsida; order Solanales; family Solanaceae; genus Nicotiana; species Nicotiana sylvestris. The sequence goes on from NC_091062.1 coordinate 185,011,681, forward strand.
ATTTCTGCCATACTCATTCTACTATAATATAGATAAAAATTTAATAACGTTCTCATTTCAAATTCAAATAATTTTTATCATTCTATTTTCTAATTGGACCACATTTACAAAAATTTATGTTATGCTTTCAAAGTTAAACTAACTACACTCAATTCAAATATTAATCATACAAAAATATTTTTTTAATTGTTTGAACACATTATTGTAGTAATATTTACGTATAAAATATGTGTTTGCCCGATATGTCAATATTAATATGAATTTATTAGTCTTATTATCAAAATATTTTTTACCAATTATTTAATTTTTTTCTTATCTTATAAATAATTTGTATGATTTATATAAGATCTTATTTTGCTACTTGAATTTATTTAATTTTTAAACTCAATAAATCATTAATATCGTAAGTAAATTTTAGTTTTATTTTATATTTAAACTTACTCCAAAATATAAATAGTCATAGATTATCTTAATTTATGTATTTCTATATTTTTTATTTTTTTCTATTATAGTTTTTAAATTATTTTTTTACCTCCATACTTCTAGCTAATATATAAGAAAATCTATGAGTGGATCAATATATAGATATAAATATAAATATTACTATTATATTTGTTTAAGCTATATTTAGATTATGTATAAAATTTATTAAACTACTTCCCTTAATTATGTTTCCATTTATAATTGCTAATAATTAATGTTGTCCTAAAATTACCAAGTAGCTTCATTTTAGCTTGCCACTTCACTTAACCACAATGTATACTACCCTCATTTTAATATAATATAGATATATGAATAGAGACGAAGTAACACGAATATCTCCTGTAGTCAATTTATTTTCATGAGTCAGGCTAGTGGGAGCAAGAAATTTGAGATAGCTAAGCTCCAACTTACAGCTTGTTTGGATGGTTGTTACCTATTGTATTGTATCGTATTGTTACTTTAAATACAATGTTTGTTTTGATTATTACTTAAATTTTACTGTATCGTCTTGTTAAATCCGTCGTTACGTAACGATGAAATGTGTCACTTTATGTAACGACCGATTTGGTGTGGTCGTGTCATTTTCTTGGGTTTTTCTCTCAATCTCACCCTTCATTAGTATTAAATAATTTTATTTTATCATTTACCCTACCTTTTTATATACCATATCATAATTTTTCTTTATAATATTGCAAGTTTATTCATCATATTACTGGTGCGTGATACTATGAAACGACGATAAAATGACACAATCCATCCAAACATTGTATTCACCAAACGATACAATACAATACAATACAATATATTATGAAACGATGAGTAACACAAGCTGTTAGCTTCCATTTTTTACCTATGCTTTAGTGAACTTTGGGTTAGGTCGGATCATGGCAAAAGAAGGCAAATATAACATATAAATATGTAGTAACTTCTTATACTGTCATTGCATATATATATTAATCTGAACTTATTCTTGAGAGACAGAATACTTTGTGGTCGTCCAATATGAACAACTATTTAAAATCAATAACACAAAACAATTACAAGAAAAAATTATTTGACAGATATGACTGGATCAAGGGTGATGGGAGCAAGAGAAGGTTCTTGAACAATGGCATTTAGATTATCTACTTTCCCTCCTAATTTAGCCTCAAGAAATGCCACGACAATCCCTCCAACAGCCTTTCTCATAAGGTCCTTTGATCCCTTCCCACTCTTTGCAACCAAACTCGCAATTGCAGCAATTTTGTCATCTAAAATATCAGTATGTCCATAATCCTTAGCAAGAAAATAATAGCAAGGTGGTTTGCACTCGTTAAAAAACTCCGAATGGTTGACACCGTTTGGTGCAAAGGGTGGGAAGATATAATGCGCACGTTGATTTGACAAGCCGGCGCCGATCACCGCCACAGGGACCGTCTGATCGAAATTTCGAGGAATATATTGGAGAATTTTCGGAGCAGATTGGCTGGACGGAGAAGAACCTGCAAATAAGTGGCGTAAATTTAGCTCATGTAAATATAACTCTGCTCGGGGAGTCAATTTGGGCATAACTAAGTTAGCCTATCTAGACGCTTTGGCCAATTTGGGCAGCCTATTTAGAACAAATTAACCAATAAAATAAATTATCAAAACATAAAAGAATATATAGTGCTTCATTCGTTATAATTTGTATGACATAGTTTGATTCGATATAGAATTTAATAAAAAATAAAAAAGACTTTTGAAATACGTGCTATTAACAATGTCATAATATTTGCGTGGCTATGAGATATTTAACACGTATGATTTTAAATGTCATAACAATTGTACTGTAGCTATAAAAAAATTTAATTAATGGTAAAACGAAAAATTCAAATTTAAATTGCTTGCAACTATAAAAATATGTAATCATTTCTTTTAAACTGAAAGTCTATCTTTTGGGTTTGTTATCATGATAAATAAAAGAATAAGCTTATGTTAGCTTAATTTTGAAAATAAATAAATAATAAAAGAGTAAATAAACAAATTACAATGATTTCTGTTATGACCTAACATGTCTATTGATTCAATACATTTACAGGCCCAAATTAAGCTCAATTCGTCCATTTGACATCCTAATTACCTGCAACTGGATCGATTCCTAGAAGAGCTTGAAATTTGATAGGCGTTGGGGTTGAGCTGGAGAGGTCGCCATATCCTAAAGCTAGTGAAAATGCTGTTTTACCACCTCTGCTGTGGCCGGAGACGGCGAGCTTGAGTAAATCCGGCTGCACTTTCTCCGGGAGAACGGATTCGAGGGCGCCATTGCTTACCCATTCTGTAACTTTGGCTGCTTTTTTCACTTCCTGGATTTCAGAAGCCACAGGAGAAAACTGCAAAATCCGAATCATGTAAGGGTTAACAAATTAAAGAGATGGATTAAGTTATTATGCAACCAAGTAAGTTATTCACAAATCACTACATATATTGGAAATACTACTGTATTCGACTCAGAATCTTGAAAATATATATATATATATATTATCCAAGTAATACGTACAAAATGCATCTATATCTAGAGTTCATTTGATCAATATCTATTTTGACCAATGAGTCATACAAAATATATATAATTAACATCCAATAGAGGCAGATTTAAGACGACAACTTGTGCGAGTTCAATTAAACCTATTTTATTTTTTTTTACTCGAGTTATCTGTATAACTATTATAAAGTAGATATACAAAAAAAAATTGTACGTATATTATAAAAGATTAATTATACTCATTTTTAACCTGCTAACGCTCAATTCTGAATTCGACGCTCTATCCAACAAACTTGGGGGATTAGTACCTGTGGAGCAACAACTATATAGCCGTGGGAAGAAATATGTTGAAGGAGAGACTTGTACCATATAGGCTTGAGAACGAAGCCATGAAAAAAGAGTAAAACTGGATAAGTTCCTGGTATGATTGGTGAAACAACTAACAATGAAGTTGGGGGTGAAAGATTATCATTATTTAATGATCCATTTTTCACCTTTGTTATTTTCACAGCCACATCTCCTTCTCTAAAAACAGATAATGATCCATCATAATGTAATAGCGGTTTCTCAAGAACCTTTTCCATCTTTCTTTCTTTCTCTCTCTCGCGCTCTTATTTTCTGTACGTCGACTTTTTGCATGCAGCAAACAACGTTTTTTCTGAGATTTATAATAGCAATCGTACGCACGGGGTCCCTTCGGGATGGCCCAGTTGGTTTGGAGGGCGGTCATCCATGCAAATGGTCTGGATCGAGCCTGACGCACAGAACTTGTCTAGTGCAGTTTACATTCCATGTGGTTTGTAAGCTATTATACTGTGGGAACTTACTCAGTGCGCACAGAGTGCTCAATACAGAGTGTTCACCCAATGAAGAGGTTCGGCTAAACCCAATAAATTTTACTCAAACAATATATCTGTATTAAGAAATTCACTAAATATATACAAATATTAAACGTATAACCTAGTTATTAATAGCTCTTAAAATCGTTGTTCTAATGTTCTACTTAAAATTAAAATCATGGCTACGTTGCTAAATTGGTACGTGACTTTCCGCAATTCATGAAGCTACACGGAAGGGACTTCATCATTATAATGATGACTAAATTCATGAAGCTAAATTGGTACGTGACTTCATCATTATAATGATGACTTTTGGGACTTGAATTGATTGCGTAATGCAAGAAGTCGAAAGATGTTTAACAATATATATATATATATATATATATATATATATATATATATATATATATATATATATATATATATATTTGAGTATCTTGTGATCTTAAAGATATCTTGTTATTATGAGCAATTCATTAATGCTAAAATTGGATTGCTAAAGGAAAGTAATTTTAAATACTATAAAAATATGTTATTTTTTTATGGGACAAACTAAAATGAAAAAATTATGATATGAAATAAAATAGATGGAGCCTCACTTCAAATATTATGTTTTTTTTTTGTGGATACAATAATAAACTCAGTATAATTTTATAATTGAAATATGAGAAAGGTAGTGTATTTTTCCTTTGAGAATAATACTAAAAAATTAAAGCAAATTTCAAATTAACTTTATAAGAGCAAAATACTTTGAATTCGGAAAAACATTTGACATTCGAGCAAATGGATGAACTCAATTTGTGTCCCAGAAGCAACTTCTTTATAATAATAGCTCTCTTATTTGGACAAATGTCAAGTCTTAGGTTTGAGGTAATTAATGTCACATGCATATATATCTCTCATTTTGTCTTTTTTGGAACATTTGGAAGAGCGGTCAAAGTGCATGAACATGGGAGCAATGACAAAGGTTAAATGGAGCTGGGAATTCGTAGTTTGCATTTGTTTCTCGATATAATCAGATCTTAGATCTTTCTATAATTGTTATTAGGGGTGTCAATGGATATTCGAAAATCGACTAAATCGATCGAATCGTACCGCACCGAACTGATTTTTAGGTTTCTTTTTAAGAAACCGTAGGTTTTTATATAAATTTATAATCGCACCGATAATTAGGGTAGGTTTTTATTTTATAAAAATAAACCGGAAAAAAATCCGAACTGTACCGAATAAATTTTACATGTAGAAAATATATTTATTTAGTAAGTTTAAAAATAATAATGCATTAAATTTTCTTTGAGCCTTGGAATTATGAAAACTATTACAAGCCAACAAGTAATTAAACTCAAAATACTAATTCCTAAAACCTATTGTGAGCACGTGATTTTTGCCTCACGAAAACTACTCCAAAATAAATCAAAAATAAAATAAATCTCTTTTAGTGTGCAATTTTTAGAATTTGTGTGGTGTTTGTAAATTATTTGTGTTATCCGTAAATGTTTGCTTTGTTATAATTAAAAAAAATTAAAATAAAAATATATGTTTCATGCATATCTAGGATTTAATTATGCATTTAATAATTGATTTAAAAATAAAATCACAAGATATGCATTGGTTCTATTTTAAATGTTTCACTGTGTGATTAATGTTTTGTCTATGTGTTAATAATTGTTAAAAGTAATCAGTATTTTTGTAATGATAATTTTTGTTTTTAATAATTTTAATTAGGATTTTAATAATTAAAAAATAAAATTAGAAATTGAAAAGAGTTGATTAAAATGTAAAAAAAACGGACTGGGCCATTTATTTGACAAAAATTCAGGCCCAAAACAATACATTTTAACCCAGCCCAAGTCAGTCAACCCGAAGACCATCAAATGACGTAGTATAGGGCAAATACTACGCCGTTTGATGATGCCCGGCCATTTAATTTCAAATGCAAACCATACGGCGTCGTATGGTTGCAATAGATCGGGGCCGTTCATTACTTTTGATCCAAGGGCTCCCAGGATTTTGACCTAACCCGTGATCATTACCCGATCCAGTACCCGGGCCGACCCATTCCCCAACTAAACCAAAACGACGCCGTTCATGTAAGCATATAGATCCTGGCCATCCATTTTGCCTGATCTAACGGCCAGTATCAATCCACCTTCCCCCTATATAAACCCCAAATCCTTACCCCGGCCCCCTAACTAAACACCCCCCTCCTCTCCTGTTCATCATCGTCCTCAAACACACCCCTAACCCTAGCCGCCCTAGCATCCCATCTCCTGAAACCCGGCGGCAACAACGCCGCCGGTCATCACCTTAACACCCCAGACTCCTCACAACTTCCTCTTCACGGATCTGGCATTGGTTTCCTTCAAATCAGGCCCCAACTCTTCGAATCTTAAATCGAAGGTTGGCCTGAAAACTTTATCTTCTCCGATGGCCTCCAAAATAACACCACAGCTTCCCCTAGATACCCTAGCTATGGATCTAGTGTTGGTTTGGTTCGAATCCCCTCAGAACTCTTCGAATCTTCTTTTGAAGGTTCGAATCAAAAATGAACTCACTCAGATTCCTTCCAAATTAACACCAAATGACCCCTAGGCTTCCCTCACCCTTGTGTCATCTTTGGTTCCCTTCGAATCTGCCCAGAAGTGTTCGGATTTAAGATCCAAAATCTGAAACCCTAAAAATTTTCCAATCTTGGAATTTTTTCAATTCAAACGAGGGATTGAGGTTTAATCGACCTTAGTCGAAGTATTTTCAGTTGAAAATACTTCGACTAAGGTCTGTTTGATTTCAAAAAGTCCGAATCCAAGTTGAGTTTGAGTCCGGTTGAATTTGAAGAAGTAAAGGTATTTTCCCTATTTTTCTTTTTGTTTCCTACGTATGTATAGTTGTTTGTTTTAATAACCTGTGTAATTTTTCATATTTTTGTTTATTTCTGTGATTATGTCTCCTACCCGTCTACTTGATCAAAATGTGAATTATTTCTGTTGGTTATGATTATTTACAATGTGTGTAATCGACTCGATTAAACTCGTCGATTAGTTGTGTTATAAATCCTGTTCCTGAAAATGTTGATTGAAACAACCTGTTTTGGATGGATTATTTTGTTGTAATCACTTGTTTCGTATTTGATAGTCAGTTGATTAATACTCGTTTGTGAATCAATAAGTCTGTCAAAATAAATGTTGTGTATATGTTGTTTCCTGAACTTTAAGTTTCAGGGCATTGTCAGTATATTGACAATGCTCCTGTATTTGTTTAATTTTAGTCCAATGTTGAAATTCAGCTTGATTGATATGCTGAATTCAATATAATGTTGTTGTGATGTTAGGTTCAAATTCAATTTCACAATTGTTGGGTAGATACAACTGTGTTAGGAACTTAAGAGAATTGGTATTAGCTGTTTTAAATCAGGTTGATAATTAGGTTTGAACAGATTTTTAAATCTGTTTCATAATAGATTCTGATCTTGTATTAATGGGCAGTAATAACAGTAGGATTTCAGGGCATTTCTGGGAATGAAACAGTAAAAAATAGTGTTAGTGCTAGTGTGCTGGAAGTGGAGTGTTAGTGGCTGTTAATCTAATAGGATAATAGGAAACCAAAGGAAGTGGAGGGGCTGAAAATAAAGTAAAGGTATCCTTAGTGCTGTTTGAATAAGAAAAAGCAGTTCAGTGGCAGATTTTAAGGGAAAATCTGTCTTAGATAACAAAAAGGGGGTCCAGGCAGCACTTAAAAAGAAAGGGACAGACATGTATAAATACAGGAAGCAGGACACAGATTTTAGGAGGAGATTTGGAGAGAGATTTTTAAGACTGAGATTTTGAAGAAAAGAAAAGAACTCAGATTATTTTGTAAGAAGAGGAAAGAGATGAAGAAAACAGAAAAAAAAATATAAAAGAGAATATTCACACACACACACACACACACAATCTGAAACAGATACAAAAGCAGAAACAGAAAAATCAGAAATAGGAATCTGAAACAGGAAAGAAACTGAAATCTGAAAAATGTTATTCTTCTAGAATCTGTCCGTTGTTTGTTTGTGGATATTGTTCAGTTTGAATCTGAAATTTTTTCTCAAGTTTCTGTCACTGTTCATCTAGGTTAACGGGTCTTGTTCAGACTTGCTGTGTTATTGGTATATTCTGCCGATGTTTTGTTGCTGTTATTATTGCTGAAATTTACTCCTTCTACCTTCATTTCCAGGTACATATATTTTAAACTCATGTTATGAAGAGCTTCAACATGACAAATAAATGAAGCTTGGAAATTATAATTCTGTTTTCCATTCGTCCGAGTTCATTAGTTTAAATTTCAGTTTTGTTTCATGTTAGTTAACTAGTAGTGAATTCAACACGATGGCTATAAGTTAATTGTCTTATTTTGAAATTCGTATAAAAGCTTTGTAATAATGTTAGCCATTCCGAAATCTCATTAGTTTAGTCATATTTGAACTGTCAAAATAAGGAACATGGCAGAAAGTTGGTCATTATTTGAACTTTATGGTATTGTTAGTTAGGTGCAGCATAATATGAAAATATCAAGGAAAAATACATTATTGGACTATTTGGTTAGTAGTTAGTTGTTGTTTAAAGCTAGGTGATGTTGGTTGCATTTTGCTATATTATGGCATAACAATGGTTATGTTTATAATCAATAGTTGAAAGTTGCCTTAGTAAAATCCGCTATATTCACAATGTCAAAGATATGGCGAATAATGTTGTATGCAATATCATTTTATTAAGTCAACAAGTAGACTTATTCTCTTTCTTAATAACAAAGGGCCTAGGAATTTATACAATGCGAAAGTAGTGTTTAGCAATAATTCACATAGATTGAGAATCAAATTGGTTTGATTATGTGTATATATCCCAAACTCAATCATAAGCAGAATTAATTAAAATAATTTCGCCAATTAGATTAAAAACAAGTATATGAGAATGAGATGAGATGTATAAGCACGAATTGCAACATTTTATATCAATGGTAAGTAGAAATAGAATTTGCATTAAATAAAAATATTGAAAATTCTTCAAAAATATCTCTTCCCTTTATAAATTATTTTTTAGTTTCATATGCAATTCATTTTTGGGTATATATATATATATATATATATATATATATATATATATATATATATATATATATATATCGTATTTACGAGAAAAATGGTAGTCTTAATCACACTTTGTTTATTTTACTCCTAAAATTTGAATGGCTCGAAAGAATATAATCAGCTGTAAACATTTAATAAATTGTGAATTCTTTTCAAAGAATTTAAGGGCCTCTAAAAATGGGAATTTCTCATGATTTTCACATAAAAATATATGAATATAATAAACAATTTGTGGAAAATTCATAATACCATTACAAATATTTTGCGCGATTAGGGATGCGTTCGCGTAACCTGATTATATTTTTTAAAAGCAAATTCGGATTATGCGTTCGCGCAACTTCGAGCGAATATTTAATAAAAGGGATTTCTCCAAGGATGTTAAAATAATTTCATATAACCCGAGATGTGCAGTTCACTGTTTAATCATACAAGGGCGACAGTGTTCTTAATTTTATTTCTAACTTCGAACGTATGATTTTTTTATATATAATAAAAATATAAAAAAATAAATATTATCAACCTTTTGTGTACACGTATGCGTGGCACGATTCTCTGTAATTATAAAAGGTATATAATACGAATATACGTACGCGTAATTCGTTTATATAATTGTAAACAATAAACAGAAGCGGTAACAAAATCCTGCAATAAAAATGTAAAATCAAGATAAGCCAAGAATAAAAAAACAGTTAAGCGACCGTGCTAGAACCACGGAATTCGGAAATGCCTAACACCTTCTTCCGGATTAACAGAATTCCTTACTCAGGATTTCTGGTTCGCAGAATAACAAACAGAGTCATATTCTCCTCGATTCAGGGATTAAAACTGGTGACTTGGGACGCCTTAAAATTCTCAGGTGGCGACTCTGAAATAAATAAATAAATCCCGTTTTGACTGTCCTTTAATTGGAGAAAACTCCCTACGCGCCCCGCGGGTGCGGAAAAAGGAGGTGCGACAGCTCTGGTGACTCTGCTGGGGACTTTTATTATTTCCTGTAACCCAGAACCACTGGTTCAGGGTTTAAAGAATTCGAGCTTAAAATAACTGCGATAATTGGCTTTATTTACTATATGATTTTCAACTGTCTATATGCTTAATATGCTAAATGTTATTTTTTTTACCGCTTTAATATTATTTGAATTGTGAATATATACAACTGCTGCGAAACACCCTTCTTTCTGAGTCTTCTGAATTTATGGTGTACACGTGCGCGTGGCCCACCTTTCTGTTAAAGTCATACCAAATAAGACGGAGTTGGGACAAGTAACTAGGCTAGGTAGACTTTCGTGCTCCCGGTACGTTGCCCCCACTTCGGCTCAAACTGTCCGTTTGGGTAAGCCAGGTTTAGAACAATATGCCTCAGGTTTTTACCTAGAATAACTCAGCCATGTACCGGATCCCTAGTAGGAACGTCTATTTGCATCATGTACATCTGACCTTGGAGACTCAACACAGGGGTTGGGTCTGTCTAGGACAGGTGAACCCGAAATAAAAAGACCATCCTGATGCATCCTACTTGCTACCTGTGCATTCATTTGCCTCGAACATGCTTGTTGACCAGCTTAATTGAAATCATTGTGAGAACCGAGGAATAAAATGGGTTGTTTTTTTAAAAAAAAAAATTCCCAAAAAATAGTTTTAAATCTTGAAAAAAAAGGGTGTTAATAAATAAAAATAAAAAATGAAAATGATTTTTTTTTCAGTGTATATTTTCAAAATGAATCTTGACTTTATTAAATTAAATTTCAGATACAAAATGAGCACCACACAAAACCCCTCATCCACGAATACAGACGAGTTTCTATTTCAGCTTCAAATGTGGTGGTATGAATTAGGCGAAGATGGTCAAAAATGGGTCGTCAAGCATTTGGGAAATCTCACGGATATTATGAAAGTTAAACCCCGTGATGATCTGATTGCGGCGTTAGTAACTTTTTGGGACCCTGTTCACAATGTCTTTCGTTTCTCTGATTTCGAGCTTACTCCTACATTAGAGAAGATAGCTGGATATGCTGGTTCTGACGGAAGTCTAAGAAATCAGAGCCTGATATTCACAAAGGCTCCCTCGGTACATCGATTCTTCGGTCTTCTGAACATCAGTAATCAAATCAGGAAAAGCAATGTCATCAACGGATGTTGTTCGTTCAACTTCTTATATTCAAGGTTCGGAAAGTCAGATGGATTCGAAATTCATGAGAAAGGCCTTACTAACAAGCAAAACAAAGACACTTGGCAGATTCACCGTCGCTTTGTCTTCATGGTGGCTTTTCTAGGAATCATGGTCTTCCCAAACAAAGAGCGAACGATTGATATTCGCACCGCAAAAGTTGTGCAAATCCTCACCACCAAGGAAAATCACACCCTTGTCCCCATCATTCTCTTAGACATTTATCGGACGTTGACTTTATGTAAGTCAGGAGCAAAAGTCTTCGAAGTATGCAAAATTTTGTTGCAAATGTGGGTGATTGAACATCTCCGACAACAGCCCAAGATCATACAATATGGGCCAAGCAATGATAATTGCATCGAGAGTTATGAGGAAAGAATAAAGGATTATAAGTCCCCAGAAGGGATAGAAGCATGGGTATCTCATCTAAGGGCTTTAACGGCAAATCAAATTGAGTGGACTTTGGGATGGCTCCCGATGAGGGAAGTGATACACATGTCAACCTCAAATAGTTATTTGCTACTATTGGGATTAAGAAGCATCCAGCCATATGCGCCACTAAGAGTCCTAAGACAACTAGGGAGATACCAAGTAGTTCCTGATGATGAAGATTTGAGTATGCAAGTAATCGAATTACACCCGGAAGCCACTATTCCCGAGGCTCTAATTCAGCAGATGTGGAATGGATGTCGATACTTGAAAAGTGATACTCAAGTCCCAGACACTACAAAGGGTGAGATAAATCCTGGATATGCAAGGTGGTTTGAGAAACGGTCTCGCGTGGATGATGTACCAGAACCTGAGCTAAGAAGGCCAACAAAAAGACCCCATATTCAAAACTTTAATGATAAAATCCAAGAGCGGTTAATCTGGGGAGAAAAGGAAAAAGGGTACAAAGCAACTATCCATGCCCTAAAGGAAAATCTAAGGAGCCTCAGTCTGGAGAAAGATTTGCAAGCACAAGAAGCTGAAGGCGAGAAGAAGAGTCTAGCTTGTGAGAATGAAAATCTTCATGCTCGATTTCAGAAAATGAAAAAGGCTTCTGAAACGCTAATGAGGAGTTGGAAGGATCAAAAAACCATCGCCAATCTTTTTGAAAGAATGCAAGATTATGATTCCATTCTTGCTGCAAACGAAAGGGCGTTGAGCAAAGCAAAAGAAAGAATCCAACAATTAAACGAAGAAGCCAGATCTAATAAGGAACGCCGAGATAGGCAATCCGAAGAAGACAGGGCACAATTCAAGAAGGAAAAAGACCATTGGATACGATCAGAAGACCAACTTCGTGCACAACTAGAAGAGGCAAGAAGATACAACAGAGAGCATCAACAAGCGGACATCGACAGAGAAAGAGCGCAGGCAAGATTAGAGCAGGCCAGGCTCCGAGCTCTATTAGAGTCAGCTCTAGATCGTGAAGACCGTGTCAGAGATATATCCACCACTCACCAGCAGTAATTGCAGAATCAAGGCCAACGTCTCCAAGATTTCAGGACACAAATCCACGACATGACAGTCTACACCTCTCAAAGTTATGTAAACTGCCAAGGAATGGATTATGAAAGGTTTACAGAGCACGCACCCACTTTTGCCCGTCATCTAGCAATAGAGTTGGAAAGAATGTATTGTACGCTGGGAGGTCATCCAGGTCAAGCCCCACATTGAGCAAATAATCTAATGATTGACAACAAAAGTGGAAAGTGGGGCATGTTGTGAGATGTTAAGAGTTGTATCTTTTATTTTGATTTAAGTATGCGTGTTTTAAACCATTTTATTATAAAGTTTTCAAATGTAATGTCTGTTCATCTTTGTATAATGAATAAAAGTGTTTACCTCATGTCCGAACTACGCAAGGTCCGATTCATGTGGGGGCATGATACGTAGGCAATCTTTATAAGATTCGACCACCACAATAAAAGATATATAAAAAATAAAATAAAAGTGAGTAACAATAAAAATTTCAAGAAAGCTGGGACGACACAAGCAGCCGAGCAAATGCATAATAGAAAGGGGTTACTTGTCTAGGAGCATTGCATCTCAACGTGTAATTATATATGTGTTAAACTCTCAAAACTAACAAGTTTATTCATTTCCAGAATTCAAGCAGTTAGTTTCTCTAAAGAGTATACTGGCATATTATCATTATCACACGAGATCAAAAGGACCAATACCCGAAAGTATGTCTATCCCAGATGTTGACACAGGTATTGAGCTAGAGGAGATGGATGTCGGGAAAATGAAAGAAGAGATGTTTAAACTCAAGCAGCAAATGGCTGAAATGTACCAGGCCTGGTCTACAGGGCAGTTACCCCCATCTTACCCAACTAACCCTGCTCCATCAATGACCCAAACTCAGGATAATATTACCACTGAATTATCCCCAAATTTCCCCATTTACCAACACTACCGAGGAACCACCTCTCAGACACCGCAGTCTCCCCCTCCTAAACCAGTTCCATACTTTCCTCCACCTGTAACTCCTGTCTTTATGGTACCTCCCACAGCTACACTCCATAAATTTCCTAGTGAGCCTACATTCCAGGCCCAGGACAACCAATATTACCCCCGGAGCCCACCCTCAAAGCCTCCGAAATCCATTCAACTACTCCTCGTTTTGACCTCCCAACCAAAATTGACAAGCCAGCCAAAAATGCTGAGCAAGAAGAGATGTTCAGGAAGGTCAAAAGTCTAGAACAATCGTTCAGAGACATGCGAGGATTAGGTGGGCAAGTTAGTGTAGCTTACAAGGATTTGTGCTTGTTCCCAAATGTACAATTACCAGTTGGCTTCAAGATGCCTAAATTTGACCTATACAATGGGCACGGCGACCCAGTAGCCCACTTAAGGGGTTTCTGCAGCAAGATGCGAGGAGCTGGGGGAAAGGACGAATTATTGATGGCTTACTTCAGTCAAAGTTTAAGCGGATCAGCTTTGGAGTGGTATACACGCCAGGACCATGGGAGATGGTACACCTGGGATGACCTGGCACAGGCATTCGCATACCATTTCCAATACAATCTGGAAATCATCCCAGATCGACTATCTTTGACAAAATTTGAGAAGAAACACAATGAAAGTTTCAGAGAGTATGGCTTCCGGTGGAGAGAACAGGCAGCAAGAGTGGATCCTCCTATGAAGGAGAGTGAAATGGTAGACTACTTCCTCCAAGCCTTGGAACCAACTTACTATGCCCATTTGGTTTCAGCAGTAGGCAAATCATTCAACGAAGTAGTAAAAATGGGAGGTAAGGTGGAAGAAGGCCTCAAGACAAACAAAATCATGAGCTATTCAGCAATTAAGGCGACTACTCAAGCTATTCAAGGCGAGGTAGGAGGAATCGGAAGAAAGAAGAGGGAGGAAGCAGCGGTAGTTGATTCGGGAATTTGGTTGGGACCCAGAAGTTCACCGCCTTACTATAATCAACAATGACCTCGCCAATCAACTTACCACCGCGATTCATCCCAACACTACTATCACCCTTCAGAGCCTCATTTTTCCATTAACCATGCACAAGCATACAATCAGCCACCTGTTCACGCTAATTGGCGTGCTCCTGCCATACCAAGTACTTACCCACGAGCCTATCCCGGACCAGGTTTCAGGCCTAGGCCAGTATTCAGGGGAGAAAGGGAACAGAAAAAGAAAACCTACACTCCATTGGGAGAGTCTTACACTAGTCTATTCCACAGGCTGAGACAGCTGGACATGCTAAGACCAATACAATCCAAGCTACCCAATCCTCCTCCAAAGAATTTGGACTACACCATTAGCTGTGAGTATTGCTCCGGTACACCAGGCCATGATACGGAGAAATGCTGGCATTTGAAAAATACAATACAAGAGCTGATTGATACTAATAAAATTGAGGTTCAAAACCCCGAAGCTCCCAATATCAATAGAAATCCGATGCCAGCCCATCAGGAGGCCAATATGATAGAAATCATACAAGCTGATGGGGAGACAAAGAAGCCGTCACAAACTGTCATGATGATCAAGTCTCATGAAGCCAAGCCAGATAAGCAGTTAACAGAGGAGAAGCCGGTACCTAAGCAGAGCAGAAATGGTGATGAACCATCTGTGGTAGACGAGAAGGGGTCTTCGAGCAAGGTTGCCACAAAGCAAGAAAGGTTGAAAGTGATAGTACCAGGGGTTGCCAGTAAACCCATTGTAGTCGTGGAAGGAGCCCGTGTAGATCGGGTTATTATCACACCTGTAACTCAGCTACCAGTGATCAACAACAAGGCCATTCCATGGAACTATGAACGTGTGACTGTAATGTACAAGGGAAAAGAAGTCAAGGAAGAAGTGTGTGAGGTGCAAGGCTTGACTCGTTCGGGAATATGTTTTACTCCCGAAGAGTTAAGAAAAAATAAAAATAATCCAACACCAATAAAGAGAGCTGTGACGGAAGAAGAAGCGGAAGAGTTTTTAAGAAAAATGAAACTCCATGACTATTCTATTGTGGATCAACTAAAGAAGACGCCCGCTCAAATTTCATTGTTGTCATTACTGATCCATTCAGAGGAGCACCGTCTGGCTTTGATGAAAATCCTAAATGAGGCTCATGTTCCTGAAAAAATCTCTGTAAATCATTTGGGAAGAATAGCCAACAAAATCTTTGAGGCAAACAGAATTACATTTTCTGATGATGAATTGTCTGTGGAAGGTACCGAGCACAACAGAGCTCTTTACCTCACCGTGAAATGCGAAAACTCCGTAGTAACCCGGGTATTGGTTGACAACGGATCAAGTGCAAACATCTGCCCTCTCTCCACTTTAAGCAAATTGAAAATCAAAGAAGAGAGGATCCAGAAGAATAGTATTTGCGTACGGGGGTTTGACGGTGGAAGCAGAGATTCATGTGGCGACATAGTGTTGGAACTGACAATAGGGCCGGTTGAATTCACAATGGAATTTCAAGTACTGGACATAACTGTTTCTTATAACTTGTTGTTGGGTCGACCATGGATCCATGCTGCTAAAGCAGTCCCGTCAACACTACACCAGGCGGTCAAGTTTGAATGGGATCATCAAGAAATAGTTGTGCATGGGGAAGAAAGTTTAAATGCTCACAGCAGTGCCATTGTACCGGTCGAGGGAATAGAAAATGACCAGGGACCATGGGTATACCAAGTGTCCGATACAGTGTCGGTAGAGAAAATTCCAGAGGGGAAGTACCTTCCGAATCCAAAGATAACCTCTGCATCAGTCATGGTAGCCTATGAAATGTTAAAAAATGGTTTTATACCCGGCAAAGGTCTGGGCTCATCTTTGCAAGGAATTATACAACCAGTATCTCTCCCTGAGAACTGGGGAATATTTGGTTTGGGATTTATACCCACTATCATCGATGTGAAAAAGGCTAGAAAGCTGAAACACAAGGCATGGGTTCTTCCAAAACCAGTCCCACATCTGTCAAAGTCTTTTGTCAAGACCGGTGCTAAAAATTGCCCGATAACAACAATTCCTAAATCCCGGGTCAATCCTGAGGAGGAATTAATTGAAAGATTCGAGAAATTGTTTAATGATGTGAATATGTTGGAAAGCGGAGAAGGGTGTAGCAACGCAGAAGTTCAATTCGTTGGGCCAGAAACAAAGCTTAATAATTGGAAAGCCACTCCTCTCCCCATTCGAAAGGAGTCTTGGTAGTTTATTTTGATTTTCTTTCAGTTTGTTTGGGTTACCTCAGGGTTGTAATCCCAATGCTTATCTTACAGTTTGTTTGAAGTGTGCAAACCTTGTTATCTTTCATCATCCAATAAAATACAGTTTCCTTTTTCATTATCATTCCTGATAGTTTTCTTTTTCCCTTTCTTCTTTTTCTGTACAGTTCTTTTTACGCTGGCTCTAGTGATATGGCATGCATGAGGAATCCTCAGCCCAGTCTTAAAAATCAATCTGGTTCCAAAATATTAATTCAAGAAATATATTGTGATTATGAATCAGAATATGATGAAGATGAGGTTTTTGAAGAGATTAATAAAGAGTTAATTCACTTTGAGGAAAAAACCAAACCTAACTTGAGTGATACCGAGGACATCAATATAGGGGACACGAGTAATATCCGGGAAACTAAAATAAGTGTCCATCTCAAACCAAAGATCCGAGAAGAGTTAATTAAAGCACTCATAGAATTCAAAGATGTTTTTTCATGGTCATATGACGACATGCCGGGCCTGAGCACTGATTTAGTGGTTCACAAATTGCCCACCGATCCAACGGTGCCTCCTGTCAAGCAGAGGCTGAGAAAATTCAAGCCTGATATGAGTGTGAGAATTAAGGAAGAAATCACCAAACAGTTGGAAGCAAAGGTCATTCGAGTCACTCGATATCCTGTTTGGTTAGCTAATATCGTTCCTGTGCCAAAGAAAGACGACAAAATTAGAGTATGCGTCGACTACCGCAATCTCAACAAAGCAAGTCCGAAGGATAATTTCCCATTACCCAATATCCATATTTTGATCGATAATTGTGCCAAGCATGATATAGGATCTTTCGTGGATTGTTATGCCGGGTATCATCAAATTCTAATGGATGAAGAAGATGCAGAAAAGACGGCATTCATCACACCATGGGGAACTTATTGCTACCGGGTAATGCCATTCGGTTTGAAGAACGCCGGAGCAACCTACATGAGAGCGATGACCACAGTGTTTCATGATATGATACACAAGGAGATTGAGGTATACGTGGACGATGTGATCATAAAATCAAAGCATCAGGCCGACCACGTTGGGGATTTGAGGAAATTCTTCTTAAGACTTCGCAGGTACAACCTCAAGCTTAACCCTGCCAAATGCGCATTTGGAGTTCCATCTGGAAAGTTGCTGGGATTCATAGTCAGTCGGCGAGGCATCGAGCTAGACCCATCAAAAATCAAAGCCATCCAAGAACTGCCACCTCCAAGGAACAAAACTGAAGTAATGAGTTTGTTGGGAAGGTTAAATTACATCAGCAGGTTTATTGCTCAGCTCACAACAATCTGTGAGCCAATTTTCAAATTGTTGAAAAAGGATGTTGCGGTCAAATGGACCGATGAGTGTCAAGAAGCGTTTGATAAGATAAAAGGGTACTTGTCAAACCCACCCGTGTTGGTCCCGCCAGATCCAGAAAGACCTCTGATTCTTTACTTAACGGTCTTGGAAAATTCATTTGGTTGTGTATTGGGGCAACATGACCTCACTGGCAGAAAAGAACAGGCCATCTACTACCTTAGCAAGAAATTCACAGCTTATGAGGTTAAGTATACTCATCTGGAGAAGACATGTTGCGCCCTAACGTGGGTAGCTCAGAAGTTGAAACACTATTTGTCTTCCTACACCACTTATCTCATTTCGCGTCTGGATTCGTTGAAATATATTTTTCAAAAGCCTATGCCAACGGGAAGACTTGCAAAGTGGCAGATATTGCTCACAGAATTTGACATCATCTATGTGACTCGGACTGTAATGAAAGCCCAAGCACTGGCCGATCATTTAGCCGAAAACCCGGTCGATGAGGAATACGAGCCGTTGAAAACCTATTTTCCCGATGAAGAAATAATGCATATCGATGAGATCGAGCAAATTGAAAAACCTGGATGGAAACTTTTCTTCGATGGGGCTGCTAACATGAAAGGAGTCGGGATAGGAGCTGTAATCATTTCTGAAACAGGGCATCACTATTCTGTTACGGCTCAACTGCGATTTTATTGCACCAATAATATGGCTGAATATGAAGCCTGTATTTTGGGGTTAAGGCTAGCCGCAGACATGGGTATCCAAGAAATCTTAGTCATGGGAGATTCGGATCTTCTGGTACATCAAATTCAAGGAGAATGGGAAACCCGAGACTTGAAGCTCATACCATACCGACAATGTCTACATGATCTTTGTCAGCGGTTTCAATCAGTGGAGTTCCGGCATATTCCAAGGATCCATAATGAGGTTGCCGATGCATTGGCTACCCTGGCATCAATGTTGCACCATCCGGACAAAGCTTATGTGGATCCACTACATATTCAAGTCCACAATTAGCACGTTTATTGCAATAGGGTTGAAGAAGAATTTGATGGTGAACCATGGTTCCACGACATCAAAGAGTATATCAGGATGGGGATATATCCCGCACAAGCCACAGGAGATCAAAAGAGGACCATTAGGCGATTGGCAAATGGATTCTTCTTAAGCGGGGGAGTTTTGTATAAAAGAACACCAGATCTTGGATTATTAAGATGCATAGATGCCAGACAAGCTACGGCTGTCATGTCTGAAGTACATTCGGGAGTTTGCGGACCCCACATGAGCGGATATGTACTGGCAAAGAAAATCCTCCGAGCTGGTTATTATTGGCTTACCATGGAGCGAGATTGTATCAGTTTTGTGCGCAAGTGTCATCAATGCCAGATACACGGAGATTTGATTCATTCTCCACCATCCGAGTTGCACACAATGTCGGCACCATGGCCCTTCGTTGCCTGGGGCATGGATGTGATTGGACCAATTGAGCCGGCAGCATCCAATGGGCACAGGTTCATTCTGGTAGCCATTGATTATTTTACCAAATGGGTTGAGGCCAAGACATTCAAATCAGTGACCAAGAAAGCTGTGGTCGATTTTGTCCACTCAAATATCATATGTCGATTCGGAATCCCAAAGGTGATCATCACAGATAACGGTGCTAATCTTAACAGCAACTTAATGAAGGAAGTATGTCAACAGTTTAAGATTACACATCGCAACTCTACCCCATATCGGCCCAAGGCGAATGGAGCAGTCGAGGCAGCCAACAAAAACATAAAGAAGATACTTCGGAAAATGGTAGAAGGTTCAAGACAATGGCATGAAAAATTACCATTTGCATTATTGGGATACCGCACTACTGTTCGCACTTCAGTAGGAGCAACTCCTTATTTGTTGGTATATGGCACTGAAGCAGTAATTCCTGCAGAAGTTGAGATTCCTTCCCTTCGGATCATCGCCGAAGCAAAGATTGATGATGATGAATGGGTCAAAACCCGTCTGGAACAGTTAAACTTGATTGATGAAAAACGATTGGCCGCAGTATGTCATGGCCAATTGTATCAAAGAAGAATAGCAAGAGCATACAACAAAAAAGTGCGTCCACGGAAGTTTGAAGTGGGTCAGCATGTGCTGAAACGTATTCTTCCACATCAGGTTGAGGCAAAGGGCAAATTTGCCCCGAATTGGCAAGGACCATTCATTGTGACCAGAGTATTATCGAATGGTGCACTATGCTTAACAGATCTTGAAGGCAAATGCATAGACATGGCGATCAATTCTGATGCGGTAAAGAGATATTATGCATAACTTGTTGAATGTTTGAACTTTGCATTATTTCGAAGATTGGAATGACAAAGGCAATTTATTCTGTTATCCAAACACTATACCCTTTGCTTCCCCTTTTGAGCCATATTTGTTTCTTTCTTACCCTCTCTTGGAATCAATGAAAATCAAATATGAAAAAAAAAAGAAAAAAAGAAAAAGAAAATCACTATTATTTAGTGAACTACGTTTGACCTGATTCCTCAAAAAAGGATACGTAGGCGCCTCACGGCTCGGTCATAGGGTGCACAATATACATAATATGCACAAAAAGAAACATCAAGCAACCCCAATCAAGAAACTGGGGCAAGAATTGCATTGGAAATAAGAAAAAGATTCCAAGAGTTGTAATTTTAAACACATACCAAAACTGTTTAGCTTTTGATACCTTTCCATTTCCAACCACATACCAAAAAGACCTTTCGATCAATCTTAGAAAAATGCTGAGTCAAGCAAATGAAGATGGTTCATAACACTCTGATACAAACAAGAAAAGAAAGTAAAAATGAGAGAGTCTTATAGGTGAAAACCCACACGGGCACCATAAGATGACATAAGTTGAGAGAAAGTAAAATGAGAGAGTCTTATTGGTGAAAACCTTCGCAGGCACCATAAGGCGAAAAGGAAGTAAGAAATGAACAAATGAGGAAGGTTTGTCGGTAAAAACTCTTTGAGATATTGCAAGTCAAACAGGTCTGTAAAATGAAAAATGAAGTTGGGTTATGGAAATTTTGGGGAAAACAAAAATGAGATAATTGAAAGGAGATTGATTAAAAGACTGGGTTGATTAATCCAAATTGCATGCCATGATCATTGGCGCCGGTAACTCCAATCAGATAAGTCTTTTATTCCTTCTCCAAATTTGGATTTTTCTTTTTAGATTGTCGAAATCATCATGTTTTCGTCACTAATAATCTTACTCTTCTAAAGCTTTTGAGATGAGTTTTGTTCCAAACAAATAGGAAAGAATGTCAAGGTATACTACCAAGATTCAAGGTTGCATAGGACAAAAATACGGCCATGATGGGCAAGAGGTAATAAAAAATAATAAGATATGGGTGTAAGAAAAGTGGAATCAAAAGCGGATCAGCAATGTCAGGAGAACATATGATTACGGTTAAAAGGGTTTGAAGGAAAACATACAGAGGGGGATCCTATAGTTAATGATCAATTACAAGGACAAATAGTCTTTTCAGCCATTCCCAGGCAACAAAACAAGACAGAGAAGCCCCACCGTCGGCAAGAGTGCCACAATTAACCATCCTGTTTTTTAAAACTAACAAAGTTTTCTTTGATTTAAAAAACAGGGGCAAAAACAACATTGGTGTCAGGAAAAACCCGATGAGAGTTAAGAAGAAGTCAGGCGTCCACCTGGAGAATGAGGATGAAGAATTGGAGAAGTCAGGCGTCCACCTAGAGAATGAGGATGAAAAATTTAAGAAGAAGTCAGGCGTCCACCTGGAGAATGAGGATGAAAAGAAGAAGTCAGGCGTCCACCTGGAGAATGAGGATGAAAAATTAAGAAGAAATCAGGCGTCCACCTGGAGAATGAGGATGAAGAATTAAAGAAGAAGTCAGGCGTCCACCTGGAGAATGAGGATGAAAAGAAGAAATCAGGCGTCCACCTGGAGAATGAGGATGAAAAATTAAGAAGAAATCAGGCGTCCACCTGGAGAATAAGGATGAAAAGAAGAAGTCAGGCGTCCACCTGGAGAATGAGGATGAAAAATTAAGAAGAAATCAGGCGTCCACCTGGAGAATGAGGATGAAGAATTAAAGAAGAAATCAGGCGTCCACCTGGAGAATGAGGATGAAAAATTTAAGAAGAAGTCAGGCGTCCACCTGGAGAATGAGGATGAAAAGAAGAAGTCAGGCGTCCACCTGGAGAATGAGAATGAAAAGAATTAAAGAAGAAATCAGGCGTCCACCTGGAGAATGAGGATGAAAAGAAGAAGTCAGGCGTCCACCTGGAGAATGAGGATGAAAAATTAAGAAGAAGTCAGGCGTCCACCTGGAGAATGAGGATGAAGAAAGTTAAGAAGAAGTCAGGCGTCCACCTGGAGAATGAGGATGAAGAATTGAAGCAACAGAAGTCAGGTGCCCACCTGGAGAACAAGGGAATATAATTGAAGCATTGAAATCAAAAGCCCGCTCATATGAGAAAGGAGCACACTTAGAGTCAATAAAGTAGAGGAGTCCAATAAAGTCCCCAGCAGGAAACGACAAGAGTCCCAGATAAAGAAAATACGGGACACAATGAAAAGGAATACGGAATAAGCCAAATGCCCAAAAGTCACCAAGATATCAAGACAACAAGAAACGCAAGGGCATGATCTAGATAAGATTTTATAATTCATGTACCATAGTCTAGTTTAGCTTTTTGTATTACCTTTGAAGCAAGGTGTAATAAGGAGGTCAGCAAGCAGTAAAAGTAGCACGAAACAGCAGTAACATCACAGTCCCACGGTAGTCCCAGCTACCCAAAACTTCCCGAACTACATTGACCTGATTCCTTTATAGCCAAGGATATGTAGGAAACCTTTGAAGCAGAGGTTCAGTCAAATCTTTCAAAAAATGCTTCCCACGGAGTATTTGAACGGGCAAAAATCGCTCGTATCCGCTCACTTTATCTTTGCACGAAAAACTCTTCGAGTTTCCGCACAAAGAGGGGCAGCTGTGAGCACGTGATTTTTGCCTCACGAAAACTACTCCAAAATAAATCAAAAATAAAATAAATCTCTTTTAGTATGCAATTTTTAGAATTTGTGTGGTGTTTGTAAATTATTTGTGTTATCCGTAAATGTTTGCTTTGTTATAATTAAACAAAATTAAAATAAAAATATATGTTTCATGCATATCTAGGATTTAATTATGCATTTAATAATGGATTTAAAAATAAAATCACAAGATATGCATTGGTTCTATTTTAAATGTTTCACTGTGTGATTAATGTTTTGTCTATGTGTTAATAATTGTTAAAAGTAATCAATATTTTTGTAATGATAATTTTTGTTATTAATAATTTTAATTAGGATTTTAATAATTAAAAAATAAAATTGGAAATTGAAAAGAGTTGATTAAAATGTCAAAAAAACGGATTGGGCCATTTATTTGACAAAAATTCAGGCCCAAAACAATACATTTTAACCCAGCCCAAGTCAGTCAACCCGAAGACCATCAAACAACGTAGTATATGGCAAATACTACGCCGTTTGATGATGCCCGGCCATTTAATTTCAAATGCAAACCATACAACGTCGTATGGTTGAATAGATCGGGGCCGTTCATTACTTTTGATCCAAGGGCTCCCAAGATTTTGACCTAACCCGTGATCCATACCCGATCCAGTACCCGGGCCAACCCATTCCCCAACTAAACCAAAACGACGCCGTTCATGTAAGCATATAGATCCTGGCCATCCATTTTGCCTGATCTAACGGCCAGTATCAATCCACCTTCCCCCTATATAAACCCCAAATCCTTACCCCGGCCCCCCTAACTAAACACCCCCTCCTCTCCTGTTCATCATCGTCCTCAAACACACCCCTAACCCTAGCCGCCCTAGCATCCCATCTCCTGAAACCCGGCAGCAACAACGTCGCCGGTCACCACCTTAACACCCCAGACTCCTCACAACTTCCTCTTCACGGATCTGGCATTGGTTTCCTTCAAATCAGGCCCCAACTCTTCGAATCTTAAATCGAAGGTTGGCCTGAAAACTTTATCTTCTCCGATGGCCTCCAAAATAACACCACAGCTTCCCCTAGATACTCTAGCTATGGATCTAGTGTTGGTTTGGTTCGAATCCCCTCAGAACTCTTCGAATCTTCTTTTGAAGGTTCGAATCAAAAATGAACTCACTCAGATTCCTTCCAAATTAACACCAAATGACCCCTAGGCTTCCCTCACCCTTGTGTCATCTTTGGTTCCCTTCGAATCTGCCCAGAAGTGTTCGGATTTAAGATCCAAAATCTGAAACCCTAAAAATTTTCCAATCTTGGAATTTTTTCAATTCAAACGAGGGATTGAGGTTTAATCGACCTTAGTCGAAGTATTTTCAGTTGAAAATACTTCGACTAAGGTCTGTTTGATTTCAAAAGTCTGAATCCAAGTTGAGTTTGAGTCCGGTTGAATTTGAAGAAGTGAAGGTATTTTCCCTATTTTTCTTTTTGTTTCCTACGTATGTATAGTTGTTTGTTTTAATAACCTGTGTAATTTTTCATATTTTTGTTTATTTCTGTGATTCTGTCTTCTACCCGTCTACTTGATCAAAATGTGAATTGTTTCTGTTGGTTATGATTATTTACAATGTGTGTAGTCGACTCGATTAAACTCGTCGATTAGTTGTGTTATAAATCCTGTTCCTGAAAATGTTGATTGAAACAACCTGTTTTGGATGGATTATTTTGTTGTAATCAGTTGTTTCGTATTTGAATATAATAAACAATTTGTGGAAAATATATGAATATAATAAACAATTTGTGGAAAATTCATAATACCATTACAAATATTTTGCGCGATTAGGGATGCGTTCGCGTAACCTGATTATATTTTTTAAAAGCAAATTCGGATTATGCGTTCGCGCAACTTCGAGCGAATATTTAATAAAAGGGATTTCTCCAAGGATGTTAAAATAATTTCATATAACCCGAGATGTGCAGTTCACTGTTTAATCATACAAGGGCGACGGTGTTCTTAATTTTATTTCTAACTTCGAACGTATGATTTTTTTTATATATAATAAAAATATAAAAAAATATATATTATCAACCTTTTGGGTACACGTATGCGTGGCACGATTCTCTGTAATTATAAAAGGTATATAATACGAATATACGTACGCGTAATTCGTTTATATAATTGTAAACAATAAACAGAAGCGGTAACAAAATCCTGCAATAAAAATGTAAAATCAAGATAAGCCAAGAATAAAAAAAAAAGTTAAGCAACCGTGCTAGAACCACAGAATTCAGAAATGCCTAACACCTTCTTCCGGATTAACAGAATTCCTTACTCAGGATTTCTGGTTCGCAGAATAACAAACAGAGTCATATTCTCCTCGATTCAAGGATTAAAACTGGTGACTTGGGACGCCTTAAAATTCCCAGGTGGCGACTCTGAAATAAATAAATAAATCCCGTTTCGACTGTCCTTTAATTGGAGAAAACTCCCTACGCGCCCCGCGGGTGCGGAAAAAGGAGGTGCGACACCTATTATGCTACTTCTACTTAAACCAAGTTATTTCAAGTATCTTTATTAGCAATACACAAAGTATTCTAGCAATTATGAGTAGCAAACTATAATTTATTGAATATGTTTCCTTTCATATAATTTAGATTTATTTTTTTGAATATTTAATCTTTTATAGACTTAAAATTCTTGAGTCCCAACTTGGTATATCTTTTAACTCGTGTGATTAATATTTTCTTTGCCTTTGTTTGATTTCTTTTACGCTGTTGTAGAATAGTTGATGGATCTATACTATAGCCATATTTTTTTTTAATTCATCACCCTTTAAACAATAAAAATGTCTAGAGAGTTTTGCTAAGTCCTATAAAAGAACGTACGTTATTGCAATTCTACTTCTATTGGTGAATTTTACATGATATTAAAAAAATACCGAAAATTAACCGAACCGTACCGATACCGAAGAGAAACCGACATGATTGAGACGGTTTCGAAAAGTCTAATTTTGGTTATATATAATAGAATAACCGAAAAATTGGTATGGTACAAATTTTATAAAATAATCGACCGAACCGAACCATTAACACCCCTAATTGTTATATTTTATAGAAAAATTCACCTAAATAATCGACTATCAATTATTTAAATTAAAAATAATCAATAAAAATATAATATATATATATATATATATATATATATATATATATATATATATATATATATATATATATATATATATATATATATGACTAAAAAAAGTAAATAATGAATATTATCGACTATTTATGTAAAGATCCCTATTTTATAATAGCACTTTATTATAATGGTCAAATTTTTTTTGGAACCAATTTTTTATGTTATATTATAATATATATTTTTTATAACAATACTCTACTTTAGTAGCCAAAATATATTGTAACAATTAAGACTGTTATAGAAATATTTAAATGTATTTTATTCCTTAGGTCAGTATTGTCATGCATGCTTTAACGAAAATTAACTTGACTGATGGCTGGTTTTCATCATATTTCATTCGTTCAAATGCAAGTCTCTAATTTAATGCGCTGAAGTTGTGTCTTCGATTGCATTTATTGTACATCATTCAATTTTTATAAATAAACCTTAAACAATGAAATCACTTAAAATTTAATTACAGGTAAAGCTGGTATATTCTCGAAGAATTAATTCGAATAGCTGCCTATCTAACTTGTTAAACTAAAAATAGCCGGTGAAAGTATAATGTAAGCATAATTTATGTATTATATGTATATAATTATTTATAATCAAAGTATAATTTATGTATATTACTAGAAAATTAAATAATATATATGATCGGCTATTTGTGTAAAGTTCTATATTCTTGGGGAATCGAGAAATATTACCCAAGGCATAATAGGTCTTTTCATGGGCCAGTTTTATTGGATGGCAGACCTAAGTAGACAGCTTCATAGGCTTTTATAAGACTACATTATTTGAGTTGAAGTTGAAAATTAAAATATAAAAAAATTGAATTTGAAGTTGTAAACAAGTTTGTGGAAGTCTTGCTTTTGAACATAAACTTCACTTTAAAAAACAACATAACTAAACTTTGGAAAAGTTAAATATTTGTGAATAAAAACCAATTCTTCACTTCACAGCTAACAAACACATTTAAACAAGTATCTTATAAATCACTTGATGTTCAAATATTAAGTGCTGTATTTACAATTATTCATGTCAATCAAGTTTCAAAAACCGAATTACTCTTATTTATGACCAAATGAAATATCTCGGGTCCAAACTCCAAACATGTATCAATTCTCAAGGTAAAAAGAATTCTCTTTTCCTCAGCTATTTGTTTCTAATGTTAATTTTATAAGGTTTTCTATTGTATTAGATTTGTAGTGTGAGGTACAAATTTGTGGTGGAAATAACATCAAGTAGCCACTTTTAAGCTCACTGTTTAAATATATTCAAAGTTTAAAATGTATTTAAAAATAATCAATTCGTTCGAATTTCAAGACACACCGTCCTCAAGTTTAAACCTCAAAATTCAAACTTCAGGACATCGTATCTTAAAGTTCGAAAATTGTGTCCAATACTACGAATCTTATATCCTGAATTTTAAATTAGTTGTTCAGAAATTTAGGACAAAGTGACTTGAATTTTAAATTAGTAGCTCAAAAATTCAGGACAGTAAGTCCTGAATTCTAAATCCAGAATACTTAGTCCTGAAGTTTGGGTGAATTAGCTAGTTTTTAAATATATTATAAATTATGGACATATTTTGAACGAGCTTAAAAGTAGCTAATAATGCACTTCGCCCAAATTTGTGCGTAACTGTCCAAAAACCGGGAGACAGCATCACAAGTTTATAAAAAGAAGAGGAATTTTCAGAAACCACTATTTTTTAGTGGCTATTAACTTCCTATAGCTACCATATACATAATTATTTCCTATAACTATTATTCAGTTGTTACCGTAGTGTATTCATTGTATTTGTGTTGTTGTATTTATGAATACATCAGTAAAAAACGCCTAAAAATCAGGGTAGTCCAATTGTACGCGCATGTATTCACATGTATTCGCGCCATTTATTTATGAATACAGCAGCAAAAAACGGCTAAAATCAGGGCAGTCCAGCTGTACGCGCATGTATTCACATGTATTCGCGTTGTTGTATTCACGAATCAACAGTAAAAAATGCCTAAAATCAGGGCAGTCCAGTTGTATGTGCATGTATTCGCATGTATTCGTATCATGTATTCATGAATACAGTAACGACAATCACCTTAAAAATAGGTATGTCCAGCTGTCTAAGAGAGAGAACAACATAATTAGTGTATTCTATGCCTTATTTCATGCCTCAATGGTAGTATATACCATAAATACTTATTTTGCTATAAAATATAAAAGGTAACTATAAAAAATAATATTTTAAAATAATTTTGATTTATAATAAATAGGATGTATACTTATGCTATAGGAGGTAAAATTTCCTAAAAAGATTAATTTGCTTAGTTATACTATAATAGAAATTTATTTACCATTTTTCTGTAGGTTCCTTAAAAATTATATTCTCTATCTATATTTAATAATTATATACAAAACCTTAATAAAGAGATATCCCTCAAAATTAAAATGTAACTGAAATAGCCAATTCCCCACCCCACGTTACTCATATATATACAAAGCCCCTAAATCACGTTTGCATCCCATTCTCAAAAAAATTCTTAATCTCCCATCCAAATCAACCCAAATCTCTCCCTCTTCACACAATTCCATGAATATTATTTTCAAAATTGTAGCAACAAAGTATTCTCCATTGACAACTATTAAAAACTTTGAATTTAATATTTGGATTTTACGAATCTGTAATTTGTTTACATTGTGTATTCTTGCAAACGATTGAGAATATACTTTGGAGTTTATATCTCAATTTTGAGAGAGATTGGTTAAGTTTAGATTTGTTTTTAGGTAAAATTTGAGACTGAAACTCGAAAAAAGAAGAAGTTTCAGAACTGTATCATGATTGTATGATAATTGTATCACAACTGTATCAATATTCAGGTTTTATGAATTTGTGATTTGTTTTGAATTGGGTGTTCTTGCAAACAATTGAGAATATACTTTTGAATTTATATATCAATTTTGAGGGAGATTGGTTAACTTTAGAGTTGGTTTTAGGTAAAACTATATCGAAACTCGAAGAAGAAAAAGAAGTTTTCGAATTGTATTACGATTGTGTGATAATTGTCACGGCCCAATTTCACTACAGGTCATGATGGCGCTCAACGCCGTTGTCAGGTAAACCAACGCGGAAATATTAACAAGTTCTGGTTTTACTTTACCAAAATAGTTACAACAATTTCTAAATTTTAAATTTAAAACAGGTGGTAATTAGCAACGTACATTAATAATCAAACAATCCCAAAAGAATAGTCTACTAATGTGTGTACCAAGACCTGGTGTCACAAGTATATGGGCATCTAGCAGAATATATAAAAGAATAAATCTATCCTACTGTCCGAGATAGAATAGACAGTCAAAAGTAAAGAGAGACTTCATCATGCTGCTAAACGGCATAGGAAGGGAGCAGCTAACCGTGGAATCTCGGACTAAGATTAAATATGCGAACCAGACTGGTAACCAGATGTACCTGCCTTAGATCCTGTACAATTAAGTATAGAAGCGTAGTATGAGTACATAAACAATATGTACCCAGTAAGTATCCCGTCTAATCTCGAAGAAGTAGAGACGAGGGGTCGACTTGACACTTACTAGGGTCAATTAATATAAGAAAGTGTTATATTAAGCATGGATGTCACAAATAAATAACACTTTATAGCGAGGAGTGATAGGTCATTTCCTAGATTTTATCATGGTTAGCCATTTACATTTCAGGGCATTTAGCAAGGCAAGTCATGAATAAGAATTCACATAGATATCATGCGCACATTATACCGAGGTCGTACGATCCGGTCCAACATAAAAGGAAATGTGCACTGCCAGAGGGTCGAATGGCACGAACCATATATGCATCTATTTCTACCCAGGCGATCGGCTCAATCCACAAATATCAATTATCATCAAGAGGGCACATAAGGCACAATCATAGTCAAATAAATTCATACAAGTTATCAAGTGAGTGCATGCGTTCTCATACATTTATTTCCAACCCCTGACAAGTCCTAAGTGATATCATTAACACAAAAGGATATAGACATTTGCAAATATAGCATGATACGGGTCCTAAACTACCCGGACAATTAACATAATAGTAGCTACGCACGGACTCTCGTCACCTCGTGCGTACGTAGCCCTCACAATTAGCAACACATGATTAATTAACTCACCTATGGGGACAATTCCCTCTTACAAGGTTAGAAAAGAGACTCACCTCGCTCCAAAGCGTACTCCCAATATTAAGAACGTGCTCAAACCCTCAATTTGGAGCCGAACGATCCAAAAATAATTAAAAAAGGTTGGAACTAGTCAATACAAGCTCAAGAGTTCGCATTTTAACTACTAAAGAAATTTCTCAACCCTAAACACAAGTTTCATAAAATTCGACCCCAGGCCCACGTGCCCGGATTCCGAAAGTTGTTCGATATTATATGATTTATACTCCATTCCATAATAAATTTCGTAGTTAAATCAAATTTTTATCAAAACTCAGGTTTTGCTCTAACCCCATGATTTTCCCCTAATCTTTGTGTGTTAATCTACCCAAGACTCAAGCATTAAACTCAAAATAAGTAGGATGAACTTACCTCAAGATGCTAGGTGGAATCTCCCTCTTTGGAAGCTCCCAAATCACCCAAACAATGGTGGAAATACATCAAAAATGACATATTCTCGTATTAAATGAAGGCACTGCCTTCAGCGATTTCCGCACCTGCGGTTAGGGGACTGCACCTGCGATATCGCTTCTGCAAGAGGGGGTCCGCATCTGCAGAATTGGACAGGCGGGCTGGGACCGCTTTTGCGGTCTTTGGGCCGCTCCTGCGTAGCCGCTTCTGCAATGGTTTGACCGCACCTGCGCCTGACCAACCGCAGGTGCGGTTATGATAGCAACCTGGAGCTTCAGCTCCTTCCAAAATTTCCAAACTCAACTCGGGCCTCGTCCGATTGACGCTCGCCCTCCCCCCCTCGGGCCCCGCTCGAACATACCAACAAGTTTAAAATCATAAAACGGACTCACTCGAACCCTCGGAATGCCTGAAACAACGCTAAATCTAAGAATCACCCCCCTAAAGCCAATTGAATCAAACTTATGAATTTCAAGTTCTTCAAATTACTTCCAACGCAACGAAACATGCTTATACTACTCGGATTGACACCAAATTTGGCATGCATGTCTTAAATGGCAATACAGAACTATTCCAGGCCTCAAAACTCCGTTCGGACCTCGATAACACAAAAACCCGCCCCAAACCAAATATCTAAGAACTTCAAAATCCTTAAGGAATCAACTTTCACTATTAGGCACCAAAACGCTCCCGGGTCATCCAAAACCCGATCCGGACGTACCCCCAAGTCTGAAATCATCATACGAACCTGTTGGAATCCTCAAATCTGAATTCCGAGGTCGTCCTCAAAATGTTGACCGAAGACAAACTTGGCCTTTTAAGCGAACCTTAAGGAACCAAGTGTTCCGATTTCAACCCAAACTCTTCCAAATCCCAAACTAACCATCCCGTAAGTCATAAATCAGTAAAAGCAAGTACGAAAAGTCTTATTTTGGGGAACGGGGTTCTAAAAAGAAAAAAGACCAATCGGATACATTCTCCACCTTTTAAACAAATGTTCGTCCTCGAACGGGTTTAGATTCATACCTGAAGTGCTGAATAAGTGTGGATATCTGCTTCGCATGTCCTCCTCGGACTCCCAGGTCGCCTTCTCGACTGGTTGGCCCCCCCACTGGACCTTTACTGCAGAAACCCACTTGGATCTCAACTAGCGCTCCTGCCTATCAATAATGGCAACTGGCTCCTCGTCGTAGCCCAATCTCTCGTCTAGCTGAATAGTGTTGAAGTCTAACATGTAAGACCAGTCGGTGTGATACCTCCAAAGCATAGACACATGGAAAACTGGGTGGACTCCCGATAAGCTGGAAGTAAAGCAAACTCATATGCAATCTCCCCAACTCGCTTCAACACCTCAAATGGGCTAATAAATATTGGGCTCAACTTGCCCTTCTTCCCGAATCTCATAACACCCTTCATCGGTGAGACTTTCAAGAGGACCTTCTCGCCGACCATGAATTATAGATCACGCGCCTTCTGGTCCGCGTAACTCTTCTGTCTGGACTGTGTTGTGTGAAGTTTTTCCTGAATCAATACCTTTTCCAAGGCATCTTTCACCAAGTCTGTACCGTATAACTTAGCCTCACCAGGCTCGAACCACCCAATAAGAGAACGACATAGCCGACCATATAAAGCCTCAAATGGAGCCATCTCAATGCTGGACTGATAGCTGTTGTTGTAAGCAAACTCTGCCAAGGCAAAAATTGATCTCACTGCCCTCCAAATTCGATCACACATGCTCTAAGCATGTCCTCCAAAACCTGAACTGTCCGCTCTGACTGCCCGTCAGTTTGTGGATGAAATGCTATGCTGAGCTCCATACTGGTCCCTAACTCACTCTGAACGGCTCTCCAGAAATGGGAAGTGAACTGAGGGCCTCTATCCGATACGATGGAAACAGGCACACCGTGTAACCGGACTATCTCCAGAATGTAAATCTGAGTCAATCTCTCTGAACTGTAAGTAGTCATAATCGAAATAAAGTGTGTCGACTTGGTCAACCTATCAACAATGACCCACACTGCATCAAACTTCCGCAATGTCCGGGGTAACCCAACTACGAAGTCCATAGTAATGCCTTCCCGCTTCTACTCAGAGATAGGCATCTGCTGAAGTATGCCACCTAGCCTCTGGTGTTCATACTTAACCTGCTGGCAATTCAAACACCTAGCCATATACTCAACTATGTCTTTCTTCATCCGTCGCCATCAATAATGTTGCCTCAGGTCACGATACATCTTCGTAGCGCCTGGGTGAATAGAATACCGCAAACTATGTGACTCCTCTAGAATCCTCTCCCTCAAGCCATCAATATTACGAACACATAGGCGACCCTGGAGTCATAAGACACCATCCTTTCCAATAGAAACCTCCTTGGCACTACCCTGTAGCACTGTCTCCCTGAGAACTACCAAATGCGGATCATTAAACTGCCGGGCCTTGATCTCCCCTAATAATTAATACTGAGCAACAACACACGCAAGGACTCGGCTGGGCTCTGAAATATCCAACCCCAGAGGTCTGTTAGCCAAAGACTGAATGTCCAAGGCTAGTGGCCTCTCCTTTGTTGGAATGAATGCCAAGCTACCCATACTCTCTGCCTTCCTGCTTAAGGCATCTACGACCATATTTGCCTTGCCCGGATGATAAAGAATGGTGATGTCATAATCCTTCAGTAACTCAAGCCATCTACGCTGCCTCAAATTGAGATCCCTCTGCTTGAACACATGTTGTAAGCTGCGATGATCAGTGTAAATCTCACATGACACCCCATACAGATAATACCTCCATATCTTAAGAGCAAGAACAATCGCCGCAAACTCTAGATCGTGCACTAGATAATTCTTCTCATGAATCTTCAGCTAGGGTGAAGCATATGCAATAACCCGCCCCTCTTGCATCAATACACAACCCAAGCCAACGCGTGAAGCATCGCAATATACCATATGCATCCCTGAACCGGAAGGCAACACAAGAACTAGTGTTGCAGTCAAAGCCGTTTTGAGCTTCTAAATGCTCGTCTCACAGTCATCGAACCAGCGAAAAGGAGCACCCTTCTAGGTCAATCTAGTCAGAAGTGATGCAATAGATAAAAAACCTTACACAAATCACCGGTAGTAACCTGCTAACCCCAAGAAACTCCTGATCTCGGTCACTGAAGTAGGACGTGGCCAACTCTGAAATGCCTCAATATTCTTGGGATCCACCTTAATACCCTCTCTTGACACAATATGCCCAAAGAATGCCATTGACTCTAGCCAAAACTCACACTTGGAGAACTTAGCATATAGTTTCTGCTCTCGCAAGGTCTGAAGTACTACTCGTGCTCTCCCAAGCTATGTAAGTATATCAAGATATCGTCAATGAAGCCGATGACAAAGAAATCAATATAAGGTCTGAACACCCTATTCATTAAGTCCATAAATGTCGATGGGGCATTAGTCAAGCCAAAGGACATCACTAGAAACTCGTAATGACCATATCTAGTACGGAAAGCAGTCTTCAGAACATCTGAGTCCCGAATCCTTAACTGGTGGTACCCTGATCTCAAGTCGATCTTAGAGAACACCCTAGAACCCTGCAACTGGTCGAACAAATCATCAATATACAACAACGGGTACTTGTTATTGATGGTAGCCTTGTTCAACTGGCGGTAATCAATGCACATTCGCATGGTCCCATCCTTCTTCTTTACAAACAACACTGGTGCACCCCAAGGTAACATACTTGGTCTAACAAACCCCTTTGCTAACAACTTCTCAAGCTGCTCCTTCAACTCTTTCAACTTTTTCGGAGCCATAAGGTACGGTGGAATAGATATAGGCTGGGTACCTGGAGCCAAATCAATACATAAATCAATATCGTGATTCGATGGCATGCCACGAAGATAAGAAGGAAACATCGACGAACTCCCAAACTACTGGAACTGAATCAATCATCGGAGACTCTACGGTGGTGTCCCAAACATAAGCCAGATAAGCTAAACACCCCTTCTCGACCATATGCCGAGCCTTCAGGAAAGAGATAACCCGACTAGATGTATCAAATGTGGAACCCTTCCACTCCAACCCTGGCAACCCTGGCATTGCTAATGTAACAATCTTGGCATAGCAATCAAGGATAGCATAGAATGGGGATAACCAATCTATGGCGAGGATGACCTCAAAGTTGATCATATCAAGCAACATGAGATCTGCTCTAGTCTCAAAACCACAGAATGTGACAACACAAGACCGGTAGATCCAATCCACAACCACAGAATCGCCCACAAGAGTGGACATATGAATAGGAGTGCCCAAAGGCTTAGGAGGAATAACCAAGAAAAAAGCAAACAGAAATGATACATATGAATAGGTAGCCCCTGGATCAAATAATACCGAAACATCTCTACCGTAGACGGAAATAATACCTATGATAACGGTATCTGGGGCCAATGTATCTAGTCTGGCCGGAAGGGCATAGAATCTGGCTGGAGTGCCGGCTGGCTGACCTCCACCTGATTAAGCAATAGCTGGCTAACCTCTCCCTATCTGGCCTCCACCTCTAGGACGACCTCTACCACTCTGTCCTCAGCCTCTAGAAGGCTAGGCAACAGGTGCTGAAATCATGGGCTGCTGACCCTGCTGCAGTGCCTTGCCCCAAAGTCTAGGGCAGTACCTCCTCATATGACCCAAGTATCTGCACTCAAAACAACCCCGCAGTGTGGCAGCCTGTTGTCCTAATGACTGACCTTGATTGCCTGTAAACCCGTTGGAAGAAGCCTGAATAGCCAGTGGATGGTATGAACTCTCCGGCATAGCACTGAAATAGGAACCAGAAGAACCCTGGGGACCTGAATACCCACTGGAGGAACCCTGAATAGCTAGTGGGCGATAAGAACTCTCTGGTATGGCGTTGAAGAAGGGGCACACTGGAGTACCCCGACAGGTGGTGGCGCTGAATATGGGGGCCTACTGGGCTGACCCCTCCCAAACTGACCTCTACCCCTAGCCGGGGCACCTCTTAACTCTCCGGAGAATCTAACCCTCTTGTCCTGCTGCATTTGCTCCCTGCCTCTCAGACGGTAGCCCTCGATCCTCCGAGCAATCTCCACCACTAGCTGATAAGAAGTCCCCATCTCCACCTCTCGAGCCATGTTGGCCCTAATGCTAGAATGCAACCTTGCAATGAACCTCTGCACCCTCTCCGCATTAGTAGGCAGTATCATCAATGCATGGCAGGATAACTCAGAAAACCTCACCTCATAGTCGGTCACAGACATCTAACCCTGCTAAAGCTGCTTAAACTGATACCGTAGCTCTTCCCTCTCAGAGGGTGGGATATAACAATCCAAAAATAACTGTATGAACTAACTCCAAGTGATGGGAGGAGAACCTGCTGGCCTGCCAAGAACATATGACTGCCACCATTTACGGGCCCTGCCCTCCAGCTGGAAAGTAGTGAAGTCAACCCCATGCGACTCTAATATCCTTCTATTGTACAGTCTGTCTCTGCACTTATCAGTGAAATCCTAGGCATCCTCATGACGATCCCTTCTAAAGACAGGAGGGTGTAGCCTGGTCCGTCTGTCTAATAACTTCTACGAATCACCATCTGTGGCTGGTCTGGGCTCGGGCACTACTGCAGCAACTGGCTGGGCCCCATCCGCGGGTAGTGCACCCGAAGTCTGATACATTGTAGTTGCATGGCCAGGAGCCTAAGCAGTAGGGCTCTGTGCTCCCCCTCCTACCTGTGATGTAGCAAGATCCGCTGGAAATAAACCAGCCTGAGTCATAGTGTCCATAAACCACAGCATACTGCCTATGACCTCCTAGAAACATGGTGTCATCATGAAGTCTGCCGGTGTAGGCTCAGCTACGGGCACTCGCCTGCTTCTCAATGATATGATCTCCCGCAGGATCCACCGGTGGTGCTACTGGTATAGCTTTGGGATGCCCTCGTCCCCTACCTCAGGCCGGTGCCCTCCCTCGGCCTCTACCTCAGCCTCTAACAACGGGGAGAGCAGCTCCTCCCGGGTCTGGAACATCTGTCGTGCGTGTCCTCACCATCTGTGAGAGAATAGAAGAGAGAAATTTAGTATACCAACCAATGCACGATAGAAAATGAAAAAAGAGTAGTTTCCTAACACCCTATAGCCTTTCGAAGATAAATACAAACGTCTTTGTACCGATCCGCAAGACTCTATTAAGTTTGCCCATGACTTGTCAGACCTAAGTGAACCTAGCGCTCTGATACCATGTTGTCACGACCCAATTTCACTACAGGTCATGATGGCGCCCAACGCTGTTGTCAGGCAAGCCAATGTGGAAATATTAACAAGTTCTAGTTTTACTCTACCAAAATAGCTACAGTAGTTTCTAAATTTTAAATTTAAAATAGGTGGTAATTAGCAACGTACATTAATAATCATACAATCCTAAAAGAATAGTCTACTAATGTGTGTGTCAAGACCTGGTGTCACAAGTATATGAGCATCTATTAGAATATACAAAAGAATATCCTACTGTCCGAGATAGAATAGACAGCCAAAAGTAAAGAGAGATTCTATCATGCTCTGAACGGCATAGGAAGGGAGCAGCTCACCATGGAATCTCGGACTACGATCAAGTATGCGCACCAGACTGGTAACTAGATGTACTTGCCTCAGATCTTGTACAATTAAGTATAGAAGCGTAGTATGAGTACACAAATAATATGTATCCTGTAAGTATCCCGTCTAATCTCGAAGAAGTAGAGACGAGGGGTCGACTTGACACTTACTAGGGTCAATTAATATAAGAAAGTGTTATATTAAGCATGGATGTCACAAATAAATAAAACTTTATAGCAAGGAGTGATAGGTCATTTCCTAGATTTTATCACGGTTAGCCATTACATTTCAAGGCATTTAGCAAGGCAAGTCATGAATAAGAATTCACATAGATATCATGCGCACATTATGCCGAGGTCGTACGGTCCGGTTCAACATAAAAGGAAATGTGCACTCCCAGAGGGTCGAATGGCGCAAACCATAGATGCATCTATTTCTATCCAGGCGATCAGCCCGATCCACAAATGTTAATTATCATCAAGAGGGCACATAAGGCACAATCGTAGTCAAATAAATTCATACAAGTTATCAAGTGAGTGCATGCGTTCTCATACATTTATTTCCAACCCCTAACAAGTCCTAAGTAATCTCATTAACATGAAAGGATATTGTTGATATCCAATTTTTTTATATATATTTTTAATACATAAATATACTTTTAAAATATCATATATGCATATACAAGCATGCATAAGCATTTTTATAATTTTTTTATAATTTTAATGGTTTTAAATTATTTTATTTTCTCCCTTTTTACTCATAAAATCTCCAATAATTATCCTTCAAATTATTTTTGTGGTGATTTGGCCATCTAAATCCTATATTTATGCCAAAATAGTGCTTAAATATTTTTTTGCATTTTTATCATTGCATTTGCATTTTAAAGCTAATTTGCATATAATTGCAATACTAGCCATATTAAGGCACAATTACGTTATTAATGCATAAAATGATCCTTTATATTTTTAAAATGTTGAATAGCTATTTTAAATCATTTTAGTACACAAAATAATTTTTTAGAAATCATTTATTATTTATAAATTATATAGGATATATTGACTATTTAAAACTTAGCCAAATTGTATTTCAATTTTGGCCTCAATTTAATCCAACACCCCAGCCCAATTTCAGATTAAACCACCCGACCTAGTCCTCAAACACGTCCTACCCGACGCAAAACCCTTCAGATCCTGGTCGTTGATCTAAAAGATCAACGACCCTCATTTATTCTTTCCTTTTTAATTCCAAACGACCCCCTAACCCTAGTCATTTCTCCACATCTGCCTCCGTAATATCCTCTCCTCTCTCAAAACACTCTCAACCTAACCCTAATTTTCAATCGCCGACCTCCCATCTCCGATCATCTCCGGTGACCTCTCATCATCCTTTAAGCCTCCAATGGCTTCTCTCATGCCATGTTTGCCTTCTCTAAGGTCTTCAAGGGCCCAGGGTCATACCGACCTACATCTAGGGCTCATCCCCTACCTGTTCTTAGCTATTTCAGTATGATTCCAAGTAGAATCATTCTATATTTGCCATGATCATTGAGTTTCTGGACAGGTTTCTTCGTCTCTTTATGGGTTCTTCCGAAACCCTAATTTATTTTCTATACCTCCTAGATCTGTATAGATCTAGGACGATCTGAGTTTGTTTCTTGAATGTTTTGCATTTTCCTTAAGGTTTTTTACAAGAATCATGTGGTTTCAAGTGTTTTTCATCTTCTTCTAAAACTAGGGTTTTCGGAACTTCTTTTTAAAACCTCGTTTAACTGATTTTTTGTGTTTAAACTTTTATTTCTTGCATATCTCAACTAATTCTATGAGTTTGCTACATCTTTATCTCGTCTATGTTGAAAGCCCTAATTTTTAAGGGGTTCTTTGTTTGGTTTTGTGTATCAGCATGACTAGCATGACTGACCGGTTCTCGTTTTTGAGTTTCTGTGATTTCTCGTGACTATCTTGCCTTGATATGTTTCTACTGAGTTTCTTAGCCTAAACTTACACTGATTCTATGTGTTTGTGTTCATCTTGACTGTTCAAAACTTGCCTATTTCTCATTGAATCAGTATTGTTTGACTATCATGTTTGCTAGAGTTGTATGTCGACTCTTGACTATCCATGTCTTACTTTATTTATATGCTGAACACTGACTCATGACTTTCTCTTTGATTGATTCTGAATTCCCTGTTTCTTGGTTTAATTTGAAAACTTCCCTTTAAACCTTCGATTCTTACCTTCCTACTCAATATGATTGATTTGCTTGCCTAAATTAACATTCCCTTACCTTGTTTGCATTGTTACTTGATTCTTACTGACTATCTCCTTAATTAGAGTTTTTCTGAACCTAGCCCTAATGGTTTACTCTATGCCTACTATGTTCGAATTATTTCCTTGTCTACACATTGAGTTCTTTCCTTATTTGTTACTTGTTCTTACCGTTTGAACTGATTCCCTTAAATTAACGGAATACTTGTACTGATTTTGCTCTAATTGGTTATGAGTTCCATAATCACTATACAATTGTGATTCTTGCCTTATTTTACCTAGTTTCGAACTACTATATATACATACTCTCTCATTAACACAACACACGAACACATTGGTTCAAAACTCTCACACACTCACTCAAAACTTTCTGCTCTCTTTCTGTGTTACTTGCTACTATCCTAAGTTAGTCGGCTGCAAGCCAAGGCTAATTATTGTGCTCTCATATTTTTCACTTTGTGTTTGCTATCTCTTTACTGGTATGTTTTGATTTCAATTCAGGTCCCAAAATCAATATGTTTCTTTTACTACTTCAGTTCATCATGCTTCTAATTTGTTTCTATCTATGGTTCTGTTGTTCAACATGTAACTGGCATGTTTACATTACTGTTTCACCTAGCATGCTAGTCTAATCCTCTTAGGGCATCTCAGAATAAGTTCTACTCCCCTGATAGTCTACCTCAGTGTGACCCTACCTTGTTTGAATGCTTATATATCCAGTCTGGGTATGCATTTACCTTGCAAACTGACTTGTCACTTCAAATATTTGATTCTATGATTGTTTTTGAAATCCATGTTGTGTTGGTATCACTAGCTATTCCCTAATCCCATAAACCCCCACAAGAACTGTTATGCTCCTGTAACTATGTGACCTATGTGTCATTGCTGAACCAGCCTTGGTTCTATGTTCTTTGGCTGTGTATGAACCTGTTTTGGATGTTGTGTTTGGACTGCTGCTTACTACCTGACACTCTTTTCAAAACTGTCTTTGTTGTCTTTTACAAAAACTATTTCAAACAAGTCCCTTTTCAAACTGTTTCCCTGCTCAAATCTTTTCAAACACTTTTACATCTACTCTTAGGTTTTAAGTTCTGCCCCTCTAATTTGTGACTGCTTAGGGATCCCTATGAGATACCTCTGAACTCTGATACATTAGAGCTGGCTCTTTCACACTGCACTTACTCAGTTCTGGTTATAAAGTCTAGCTGTGAGCACTGCCCGGGATCCTTGAGATCCTTAGGGAACTCTGACGCACCTAGACAACGATTGTCTACGGAATTTGGCATTTGAGGCTATTGGAGGCTTTGGAAAGTCATTTGGGCCTGCTTTAGGCTCCCTATCGTGTAACTTCTTATTTTTCTTAGCTACTTATATAATTCATTCGATATTGGCTTGTAATAATTTATTGTAAACTAATATTGGGGTTGGCTAGTGAAAAAGGGAGGGTCGTCGTATATGTTATCAACATCAATGGGTAGAAAACATGCTTTAGGTTTATATTTTCTATATGTGCATCAGAATTCGTGTTTAGGACCAATACATGCAAAGCATTATCATGCATTAGATACCATGCTACTAGGTTTCATGTGTACTGCTTTCAACATCTCTATTATCACTTAGCAATCCTGTTTCTAGGATAAACGACATTAAAGATAAACTGTCACCTATGCGTTTTGAAATCATGTTGTAACCTGCTATGCATTTAGAAATCCTGCTTTAGGAATTCTCCATCTAAGCCACTATGAACCTTATGTGTGCATATTATATACCATATTTAGGTTCTCGTTCATACTCACTCAACTACTCCTAGTTAAACTACTGATGCCTAAAAAGGAGTATAAACAGTCTCATCCTGCTTTAAACAAATTAGTAATAACCATGCATCTTTGTAACACTTAGAACAACATACTCTTAGGCAAAAATGTCTTTCGAACTTCTAATGGTTCTGGTAACGATTGTGCATTATCTTACGTCTAGGCAAGCCTTAAGTAATCCAATTTCTTGTAAAACTGGAAACTGTCCCTTTGTGTATACTGCTAAATGATTAACAGGCTTAAAATCAGTAGGCAAACTGATTAGGGCCCTTGCTTCTGAGTTATAAAATAAATCTGCGTGTTTCTTGTGTTCTGATACTCACTTAGACATCATGTCTTAGGGTCCTGCTTAACAATACTGCACTTATTTGTGTTTGAGTCGTGTTGTTTACATGCCTTATCTTTGGAGGTAAAACTGAGCCTCTTAGTTGCTCCTTCCTGTTCTTATTTGCTAAGAGTCCTATGTGTTATTGCTTATCGCCTTAGTATTTTCTCCTTTAAACCTTAGGGATCTGTCTAGAACTGCCTATAGGTAGAGGTCTTAAATTCCTCTAGGATCATTAAGAAGGGACTGGTAACAGCACGCAATAGAGATCGCTAACCAACACTCGCTTTAATAACCGCTAAAGGGTGGGAAGGGTAGATATGGGATATGATGACTACGCGCTAATGTCACTTGTAGCCCCTCATTGAGGAGTGTTTACTGGATATTGCGTGAGGTGATCCTGTAGGCTAACCAACCTAGGACCCCTTCTTTCCCCAAATTCATTTTGTTTAAAACTTTGTTTTGTATGCACACAACTTGTTCAAATCCTTTGTCTTACTATTTGAGCCATACAATGCCCAACATGCTTTATTTATTTGTTTCAACTACTTATCTGTTAAAGAACTAATTCATAAATATAAGTTCGGTCGGGACCCATCGTTATGGAACGAGAGGGGTGTCTAACACCTTCCCCTCGAGGTTATTTCGAGCCCTTACCCTAAATCTCTGGTAATGCAAACCAATCCAAGAGTTAATCGCTCTAGGTGATCTAACGCACCATAATTCGTTAGGTGGAGACTCTTTAAAATACCCAATTTTCAAAAGGAAATGAGTTATTACCCTTCATAAATGTCGAAACCTAGACCTCTATCCGCGAAGGAAAAAAATGGGGCGCGACAGATATAGACATTTGCAAATATAGCATGATACGGGTCCTAAACTACTCTGACAATTAACATAATAGTAGCTACACACGGACTCTCATCACCTCGTGCGTACGTAGCCCCCACAATTAGCAACACATGATTAATTAACTCACCTATGGGTATAATTCTCTCTTACAAGGTTAGAAATGAGACTCACCTCGCTCCAAAGCATACTCCCAATATCAAGAACGTGCTCAAACCCTCAATTTGTAACCGAACGATCCGAAACTAATTAAACGAGGTAGGAACTAGTCAATACAAGATCAAGAGTTCGCATTTTAACTACTAAATAAATTTCCCAACCCTAAACACAAGTTTCCTAAAATCCGACCCCGGGCTCACGTGCCCGGATTTCGAAATTTTTCGAAGAAAGTTGTTCTTTATAACCTAAGGATCGATATTATATGATTTCTACTCAATTTCATAATAAATTTCATGGTTAAATCAAAATTAACCCCATGATTTTTCCCTAATCTTTGTGTGTTAATCTACCCAAGACTCAAGTATTAAACTCAAAATAAGTAGGATGAACTTACCTCAAGATGCTAAGTGGAATCTCCCTCTTTTGAAGCTCCCAAATTGCCCAAACAATGGTGGAAATGTATCAAAAATGACACATTCCCGTATTAAATGAAGGCACTGCCTTCAGCTATTCCCGCACCTGCGGTTAGGGGACCGCATCTGTGGTCTCGCTTCTGCGAGAGAGGGTCTGTATCTGTGGAATTGGCCAGGCGGGCTAGGACCGCTTCTGCGATCTTTGGGTCGTTCCTGCGTAGCCGCTTCTGCGATGGTTTGACCGCACCTGCAGTCTCGCACCTGCGGCTGACCAACCGCAGGTGCGGTTATGACAGCAACCTAGAGCTTCAGCCCCTTCCAAAATTTCCCAGCTCAACTCGGGCCTCGTCCGATTGACGCTCGGGCCCCCCGGGCCCTACCCGAAGATACCGACAAGTTTGAAATCATAAAACGGAATCGCTCGAACCCTCGGAACGTCCGAAACAATGCTAAATCTAAGAATAACCCCCCTAAAGCCAATTGAATCAAACTTATGAATTTCAAGTTCTTCAAATTACTTCCAATGCAACGAAACATACTTATACTACTCGGATTAACACCAAATTTTGCGTGCAAGTCTTAAATGGCAATACGGAACTATTATCAGTCTCGGAACTCTGTTCGGACCTCGATAACACAAAAACCCGCCCCAAACTAAATATTTAAGAACTTCAAAATCCTTAAGGAATCAACTTTCACCATTAGGCACCAAAACACTCCCGAGTCATTCAAAACCTGAT
The DNA here is from genome assembly GCF_000393655.2 of Nicotiana sylvestris. Classification (NCBI taxonomy): domain Eukaryota; kingdom Viridiplantae; phylum Streptophyta; class Magnoliopsida; order Solanales; family Solanaceae; genus Nicotiana; species Nicotiana sylvestris. The sequence goes on from NC_091062.1 coordinate 185,055,737, forward strand.
CCGGACGTATGCCCAAGTCCGAGATCATCATACGAACTTGTTGGAATCCTCAAATCCAGATTCCGAGGTCGTTTACTCAAAACGTTGACTGAAGTCAAAATTGGCCTTTTAAGCCAATCTCAAGGAACCAAGTATTCCGATTTCAACCCAAACTCTTCCAAATCCCGAACCAACCATTACCGCAAGTCATAAATCAGTAAAAGCAAGTATGAGAAGTCTTATCTAGGGAAATAGGATTCTAAAATGCAAAATGACCAGTCAGGTCGTTACAATAATTGTATCATAATTGTACCATATTTGTTTCATAATTATATCACAATTATATTAAAGTTGTATATGATACATCAATACCTAAAATAATACATGATACAATACTAATACAATTATAATATAATATTATATCAGACTTTAAGTTTAGAGTTGTGATTGAAACTTGAAGAAGATAAAGATCAGAATTATATCACAATTTTTCATAATTGTATCACGATTGTATCATAATTGTTGCAGAAATTGTATACCAAATGTATGATCTATGTATATTACTTGTATATGGACACGAGCAATTGTAAGTTTGTTTCCTATTTCATATTTGGATTTGTATGAGCCATTATCCTATTAATAATAGTTTTGCTAAAGTTTAAGGATTTTTGAATTGTTGAAGATACTTGGTTAGCAACTAAATATTTTTATATCGTGACATTTGTGTATAGATTTGTAACTGCACAAAAAAGTTTTTTTGTTGCTATTCTGGAAAGTAGTCCCCTGTTATTAAAATTATTAGATTAGGGATCACTTTCTTAATATTTTAAGGATAATAGAAACATAGAATTTTTCTTTATGACGTTATATCAAGTATTGGATGGTTCCAACCAAAATCATTCAACAATGAAGTAAAATTACCTGCTTTTTGTTGAAGACGTACAACTATCAAAGAGAGAGAAAAGAAGATCTACTAAATAAATTAGGATACAAGGAATAAGGAGAAGAGAGAGAGAAAAAAAGAAAGAATATAATTAAATCTTTTAATTAAAGGCATTATTAATGGGGTGAGAGCCTTTTAAGGAAGGAATATATATAATTCGTAAATAAGACTTAGATACTTTTTGAAAACTACAAAACCTAGAGAAAGTGGGTAAATAAGTTCCTATTATTGTATATATAGAAAATATTCCCAAAGAAAAAGTAGGAAAGCCTTGTGAGAGGTTGGGCCTAACAAACAAACAGTTCGATCCAATTTTATATATATTTTACAGGATAAGTTGGCCTTAACTTAAAACGGAAGGCAACAATGGAAATAAGTAACAATGCATATATGCAAATCTAGGGTATTATCACTTTTAGTCCACGCCAAAAATTATTTATATTCGGTAGTCAAAAAAATATATAAAATTTGTATAATTTTTGTATATAACATACAAAATGTATATACAAATTCTACTTGCAAAAGCAATTAGAGCCTCACACAAAGGAATTTTCACCGTTGGGATGGTGGCATGAGAATGAAAAGCAATTTTCTGTTCTTTTCGCTATGGTTCGGAATGTGCTGAATGTGTCAATTTCAACTATTGCATCAGAGAGTGCATTTAGTCAAGCAAGACAACAACTAGGAGACACCCGTCACTCATTGGGAAGCAATGTTTGGAAGTTTTAGTATGTTTCAAAGATTGGATTAGATGGAACGAAGAAATCAGGGACGTGAAGATGTTGATAAACCAGAGAACAAGGAATTTGGAGATATATTAACGCATGGCCACCCATCTAAATTTAACACTCCAGAAGATGGCCAAGAAGTTCATATTGATTATGAAGAACATGCTAAGGCAATGCAAAACCATTGAAGTTCTGGATTTATAATTTTATATTTAATAATTAAACTTTGAATTTATTCTTTTTTCGTTAATTTAGTTGTTGTTAAATGTAAACTTTAATTTGCAAGTTTGAAATAAAAAAAGAACGTGCAAATTATAAGTGTAATTTTTTTCCATCTTCATTGTATTCTATTATCTTAAATTCTTAATGAAATATTCAAATATAAAGATTTTAAAGCCTTTGCATCCTTTATTCAAACACTCTTTTTATAAGATTGTTTTTTTGTTATATATTTTTACTTTGTGTTAATATGAATTATGATAGTTATACAAAATACAAAAAAAAAATTAAATAAACCTGGCCCGACCCCCTAGGCCTGTAACCGTTCCAGTTCAATATTTCACCGGATAGGCCCGGACCGGTTAAACCCAGTTTAGAAAAATCGGTAACCGGCTCGGATTGGTGATCGGATGGTCACTTTTGTAGTTAACCCGTCCCGGCCCACCCTTTGACGTAGAAATGGTGTGGGGTAGCCACTGTTTAAGCTGGTATTTACTTTTTATCCAACATTTTTAATGCTTAGCAATAGTAGCCACTAGTCTATTAAAATTAATATGAAAAGATTGTGTTACCCTTTCTTCTATCTCTTTTCTCTCTGATCCTACGTATACAAATATCTACTTGCAACTTATTAAGACAATTTTTACACCATACAAGGTCTGAATTGATCGTATCCTGAAAGTAAGAAAGTGAGATATGGAGCAGAGTTAGTAAACCTTGAGCCACACTGGAGGAAATGAGTTACTAAGAGAAACAACTCTTAGAGGGACAGTCAAAGCATATGTCTTAGACTTCCATTTCTCTAATGCTGCTTGAAGCTCTTCATCATCGTTATCTTCCACATTTTCCGATTTTCCAACTCCAGTGCCTATGTAATTCAAAGTCCTTGGCACCAAGTAAAATAAGCAGCAAAAAATAAAGAGGGAGAGAGAGGAGAAGAAGAAACTTTAGACGAGATCTTCATGCAACATTCATTAGTATCAATGATATCAAAAGCAATTAGGCAAATAATGACACTAGTTCGAGTTCAAAAGTTAAGTTCAATAGTTAAGGATACTAGTTCAAAAGTTAAGGACAGGCAGACCTTAACTTACAGTTACAAGTTCTAAAGTTAAGGACAAGGAGTCCTTAACTTATAGTTACAAGTTCAAAAGTTAAGGACAGGCAGTCCTTAACTTACAGTTACAAGTTCAAAAGTTAAGGATAATAGGTCTTTAACTTTGATTTCCAAGTTCAAAAGTTAAGGACAGACAGTCCTTAACTTACAGTTACACGTTCAAAATTTAAGGACAAGCAGTCCTTAACTTACAGTTACAAGTTCAAAAGTTAAGGATAATAGGTCCTTAACTTTGACTTACAAGTTCAAAAGTTAAAGACGTTTGGTCCTGAAGTTTGAGTTTCATGTTCAAAAGTTAAGGATATGTAGCCCTGAAGTCATGAACTTAGAGTTACAAGTTCAAAAGTTAAGGACATGTGGTCCTAAAGTCTTGAACTTAGAGTTCCAAGTTCAAAAGTTAAGGACATGTAGTCCTGAAGTTAAGTACAAAAGTTAAGGACATGAGCAGAAGGGTATTTTCGTCCAAGCAGTTAAAGTTTATCAAAGCAGTGGCTAAAGACTAAAGACATTTTAAACGGTGGTTTAAAAGTAAATACATGTGTTATTAGTGGCTAACCGTGCACTTCCCCCACACCTTTAGTTGCTACCCCTCTCCGCCCTATAACCCAAAAAAGGAGCACGGCGAAAAGCCAATACTGGATCATGGCAAAAGAAGGCCAATATAACTTATAAAGATGTATTAACTTTTTATACTATCAGTGCATATATATTAATCTGAACTTATTCTTGAGAGACAGAATACTTTGTGGTCGTCCAATATGAACAACTATTTAAAATCAATAACACAAAACATTTACAAGATAAAATTATTTGACAGATATGACTGGGTCAAGGATGATGGGAGCAAGAGAAGGTTCTTGAACAATGGCATTTAGATTATCCACTTTCTCTCCCAATTTAGCCTCAAGAAAAGCCACAACAATCCCTCCAACAGCCTTTCTCATAAGGTCCTTGGGTCCCTTCCCACTCTTTGAAATCCAACTCGCAATTGCAGCAATTCTGTCATCTAACATATCAGTATGTCCATAATTTTTAGCCAGAAAATAACAGCAAGGTGGTTTGGACTCGTTAAAAAACTCCGAATGGTTGACACCGTTTGGTGCGAAGGGTGGAAAGATACAATTCGCACTTTGGTTTGACAAGCCAGCGCCGATCACCGCCACAGGGACCGTCTGATCGAAAATACGAGGAATATATTTAAGAATTTTTGGAGCAGATCGGTTGGACGGAGAAAAACCTGCACGTAAGTGACGTAAATTTAGCTCATGTGAATCAATAGACCAACACGCCTATTGATTCAAAACATTTACTCGCCCAAATTTAGCTCAATTCGTCCATTTGACATCCTAATTACCTGCAACTGGATCAATTCCTAGAAGTGCTTGAAATTTGATGCCATATCCTAAAGCTAGTGCAAATGCTATTTTACCACCTCTGCTGTGGCCGGAGACGGCGAGCTGGAGTAGATCCGGCTGTACTTTCTCCGGCAGTACGGATTCGAGGGCTTTACTTAACCATTCTGTAACTTTGGCTGCTTTTTTCACTTCTTCGCTTTGAGAAACCAGTGAAGAAAATTGCAAACCGAATGCAAAATATTCTTAGTCTGATCGAGCACGTTGAAATTATAAATTTTTGCATCGAAGTGGTGGATTAAGTTAAATTTATATGCAACCAAATAAGTTATTCACAATCACTGGTGAACTTGGCTATAACAGCCCAGTTTTTCTCGGAACTGATTTTTTTATTTTATATTTTTCCTTTTCATAAGAGCAACAATCTTATTTATGATAGTACGCTCTTTGTAAAATTACCCCTCTATAACAGTCATGCAGATTCAATTGCTAAGCTCTTAGATTGCGTTCAAGGAATTTGGATGCAAATTTTCGCCGATTCAAGCGTTATACCATTAGTAAGAGACTGCAATCTACGAAACAAGCTACAATTATAGAGTTCTTCCATCAATCTTGAAAGATTTAATTGTGTGCCTTAGTGTTAAAAATTTGCACGTTTCGTTAAGAATTTTTTTAATAATGTATTAGATTTTTTAGCATTTAATTCGTGAACTATTTATATCTTTTGAGATTTTCAATATAAATATTTTTTTATATTTAATGTAATAATATTAAAAAAGGAAAAAATTAATTTTTGGATAATTTTTGTCTATAACAGCCAAAATATATTTAAACGTCAATATTGTTACAGGTGTATAACAGCCACAAAATTTTGGAACAGACGATATTGTTATAGAGAGGTTTGATTGTACATACATATAGAGAAAATATTATTATATTCAATTTCAGATTCTTGAAAATAATCCAAGTAGTTGTGTCGGATATAGGATTTTAGGTTCATGGGTGCTTAACATTTTTTTTTTTGGCTATAAAACTAAGTTAATGAGGAAACACATAGTATTAGTATTTATGATATTCCATGAAATTTTGATGAATAACGCAAATGGTGAGAAAAAAGATTCGTGATTTTTGCCGTCTTGGAGAACTGTTCACCTTGAAAGGGGTGCTTTGAAGTCCCTTTTCAAAGTAGATTTTCTTTTTCTTTTTTTGTTATAGTGAATTAGATAAGGTAAAAAAATAAAATTTTAAAAAGGTAAAATAAAAGTCAGCAAAAAAGAATAAGTAGCATTGCGTAAAAAAATGGCAAGTGAAGAGAACAACGAAGAAGACCAAATTGGGTTTTTTAAAAAGGGCTTGTTTGGAGCAGGATTCGATCTCTGGCAACTTAGTCCCGTAAAACCTCCAACACCAATACTTAACCAAAGCACCCATAAAACTTTTTGTTGAACTTTCTGTATTAAGTGTACAAATTCTCTGTTGAGGTCAATAGGCGCTTAAGCACCTAAATTCTATATGTAAATCCGCCCCCGCCAAGTAGTACGTACCAAATACATTTATATCTAGAGTTCATTTGACCAATATATAATTAGTTGTGCGAGTTCAATTAAACCTATTTTTTTTATTAGAGTACATATATAATAGATACGAAAAACAACTGTTTCGTCATCTATAGGTTCATTTTTAATCCACTGACGCTGAATCTATCCAAAATGACTGAATGAGTAGGTGGGGTTTTGGGGGGAAGTAGGTATAATAAAAATTAGTACCTGTGGAGCAACAACTATATAGCCGTGGGAAGAAATATGTTGAAGGAGAGACTTGTACCATATAGGCTTGAGAACGAAGCCATGAAAAAAGAGTAAAACTGGATAAGTTCCTGGTATGATTGGTGAAACAACTAACAATGAAGTTGGGGGTGAAAGATTATCATTATTTAATGATCCCTTTTTCACCTTTGTTATTTTCACAGCCAAATCTCCTAATCTAAAAACAGATAATGATCCATTATAAAGAGATAGCGGTTTCTCATGAACCTTTTCCATCTTTCTTTCTTTCTTTCTTTCTTTCTCGCTCTTATTTTCTATACGTAGACTTTTTGCATGAACAACGTTCTGTTCTGTTATTTATAATTGCAATCGCACGCAAGGGCGGAGCTAGAAACCGGATTAATACAAATTCTACTGAACCCAGTAGATTTTATTCAAATAATGTATTTGTATTAAAAATTTATTAAATATGTACATATATTAAACCTAAAACCTAATTAGTACCTCTTAAAATCGTTGTTTTCAGAGGCAGATCCATGATTTAAATCCTATGGGTTCAACTTTTAGGGTTTTTAGCATTGAACATATTATATTTTTAAAGTTACGGGTTTATAACTACTATTTTTGTAATTTTAATTAATTTTTATATATAAATTTTTACACCGCGACGAAAGTTATGGGTTCAGTTGAACTCGTTAGTTATTCAATGCATCCGCCTCTGGCTGTTCTAATATTTTATAGGATCGAAAAATCAGGTGTCATGCAGAAACAAATAAAGCAAATCTTGAACGATGATAAATCAGACAGCAAAAAGAAATACACTAAAAGAGACACAAACATTTAACGTGATTCGATCAATTGACCTACGTTCATGGACGAAGATGAGCAATCCATTATATAAAAGAGAATACAGAATATCGAGAGAACAACCTCACGAAGAGGCCAAGTGACGCACTAACACCTGTCCCGTAAAGCTCTCGCGTTAAACAAGACTCTCAAACCATATGGCTACATTGTGGATACTACTGAATGAGAAAGAATGATCCTTAACTTATAGAAGTCAAAAAAAAATTCCTCCAAGAAGGACTAGCCAATATAGAAGAATTATATTTTTCTTTTCATAAAAGAAAAAATCAATTACAGTAAATATGTTGTCCTTCAAAAAATAAAAATAAAAATCAAATATAATAAGAAAATAATATTTAGAACCCATTAAAAAAAACGTGACTAAACTGGTATGTGGCTTTCTTCAATTCATGAAGCTACTCGGAAAATGCTCGTTCACGGCTTCCTCATTATAATGATGATTTTTGGGAGTTGAATTGATTGCGTAATGCAAGAAGTCGAAAGATGTTTCAAAAATATCTAAGAAATAGACAAGAATGTCAAGTTCTGTTAGTACTAGAAAATTAAGAAAAAGCCAAAACTAGGGGAAACAAACGTGTTTTTAGCAGCTCTTATTCAAATACTACAATGTAAGCCTAACAATAATGAGATGTATATAACACAAACTATTTGAGTATCTTATGTCCGCCTTGAACTGAGGGTCTATCAAAAATATTTTTTTTTACTCTTTTGAGATAGGTGTAAAGTCTACATACACACTATTCTTTCCAGACTCCACTTGTGAAATTTTAATTACTGAATTATTGTTATTGTTGTTGTATTTGAATATCTTATAATCTTAATTAAAGATATCATGTTATTATGAGTAGTTCATTAATGCTAAAATTGGGTTGTTAAGGAAGGTAATTTTTAAATATATTTTTATGGGACAGACTAAAACGAAAAAATTATGATATAAAATAAAATAGATGGAGCCTCACTTCAAGATGTTTCTTTTCTTGTGAATACAATAACAAATTTAATGTAATTTCATAAGTAGAATATGAGAAGAATAGTGTATTTTTTTGTTTGCAAATTAAAAAATAAAGCAAATTTCAAACAATATAAGAGCAAAATTCTTTGAATTCGGGAAAACATTTGACATATAGCTCGAGCAAATGGATGAACTCAATTTGTGTCCCACAACCAATTTCTTTATAATAATAGCTCTCTTATTTGGACAAATATCAAGTGTTAGGTTCGAGATAATGTCTCTCTCACACACACACACAAAGAATATATATATATATATATCCTTTTGTCTTTTTAGTCAAAGTGCATGAATATGGGAGCAATGGCAAAAGTGAAATATAATCAATTAACACGTGAAAAATGTAGTTGGGAATTGGTAGTTTGCATTTGTTTCTTGAGACAGCTAGACCTTTCCGTAACAGTCATATTTTATAACATCACTTTAATATAATGGTGTTTCTGGAATTAATTTTTCATATTATATTATAATTATATATGTTTTCTATAACAATACTCTATTTTAGTATCCAAAATATATTGTAACAAATGACTGTGATAGAAATATTTAACTGTATTTTATTCTTTAGGTCAGTGTTGTCATGCTTTGACGAAAATTAACTTGACTGATGGCTGATTTTCATCATATTTCATTCGTTCAATTTGAGGGAAGAATGAAAAACCAGCACGCTATCAAATGCAAGTCTCTAATCCTCCCCCCCACCCCCCCCTCACCCCCCGCCAAGCCTCTCCCTCTTTCCATTTGCATATATGAAAAAAAATATTTACAATTGATTTTCCATTACGGCAAATTCGTCCAAGCCCTTTATTTTTCTGGAAATTCATTCAAGTTCAAATAAATGCGCCGAAGCTGTATCTTCGATTGCATTTTTTGTAATCATTCAATTTTTATAAATAAACTTTAAACAATGAAATCACTTAAAATTTAATTAAAGGTAAAGCTGGTATATTCTCGAAGAATTAACCCGAATAACCCCTCATCTAATTGTTTAAACTAAAAATAGCCGATGGAGGTATAATATATGCATAATTTATGAATTATATGTGTATAATTGTCTATAATCGATGTATATTTATGTATATAACTAGAAAAAATAAATAATAAATATGACCGACTATTTGTGTAAAGATCTATATTCGCTCGGGGGAATCGAGAAAGATTACCCAAGGCATAATAGGTCTTTACATGGGCCAATTTTATTGAATGCTAAGTAGACAGCTTCATAGGCTTTTAGACTAAATTATTTGAGTTGAAGTTGAAAATTAAAAAAAAAATTGAATTTGAAGTTGTAAACAAGTTTGTGGAGTCTTGCTTTTGAACATAAACTTCACTTTAAGAAACAACATAACTACACTTGAGAAAAGTTAAATATTTGTGAATAAAAACCAATTCTTCACCAAACACATTTAAACAAGTATCTTATAAATCACTTGATGTTCAAATATTGAGTGATGTATTTACAATTATTCATGTCAATCGAGTGGCAAAAACCGAAATCGGGTCCAAACTCCAAACAGATATCAATTCTCAAGGTTAAAAAAAAATCCCTTTTACTCAGTTATTTACTTATAATTTTAATTTTATAAGGTTTTCTATTTATTAGGGTTGTAGTGTGAGGTACAAATTTATGGTGGAAATGACATCATGTAGCCACTTTTAAGCTCACTGTTTAAAATATATCCAAAGTTTAAAATGTATTTAAAAATAACTAATTCGTTCGAATTTCATAACACAACGTCCTGAAGTTTAACCCTCAAAGTTCAAACTTCAAGACATCGTATCTTAAAGTTCGAAAATTGTATCCAGAAGTTCGAATCTTATGTCCTGAATTTTAAATTAGCATTCAGAAATTCAGGACAAAGTGGCTTGAATTTTAAATTAGTAGCTCAAAAATTCAGGATACTAAGACCTAAATTCTAAATTCAGGATACTTAGTCCTGAAGTTTGGGTGAATTGGTTAGTCTTTAAATATATTATTAATTATGAATATATTTTGAACAAAGAGCTTAAAAGTGGCTAATAATGCACTTCGCCCAAATTTGTGCGCAACTGTCCAAAAACCAGGAGACAACATCACAAGTTTATAAAAAGAAAAAGTAGGAAAGCCTTGTGAGAGGTTGGGCCTAACAAACAAACAGTCCGATCCAATTTTAAAGGGGCATTTGCATCTATATTCGTTTTTTGAGTCACGTTTTAATTTATATCCGCTTTGTAAAAAAATTACAAGCGTATCAATTTTTGGCATAATTTTAGGTATACGGGCCTGAAGTAGCAAAGACAATCACGCAAACTTCAGCATTCTAGTAGACGGGCGTGAAGTAGCAAAAATTGTTGAACCAAATTGTAGACAATAAATTTGCGTCGAGAAAATAAAATCAAGACCGAAAATATCGCAACAATCATAGTATTTTATTTTGAATATTTGTGCATTACAATCTCTATGAATCCTCTGATTCTACTTTTCGATAGTAAATACATTCAAGGGCCTTTGAGCTTGATCTTGAATATGTAGTTGTTGGCATGAACGATGATCTTGTTCTTGAGCTTGAGCTTGATTGCTTGGACTTGAACTTGATTTGGTCTTCGTTCATGAGCTTGAACTTGATTTCTTGAACTTGAACTTGATTGCTTGAAGCTTGAATGTTATGAAGACCCCTATTTATAGTTGTGGAAGGGAGGAGTTGTGATAAGAACAAACTCTTTCCGACCATTCAAATCGAAGTGTGACATGGCCGAATTAGATTGGCCAGAACATATTACTTGCACACGTGGTGCAGTTTTATTTGCCATTTAATTTGACTTGGCATGCTTTGTCATTTTGACATGTGGCATGATCCTATTGGCTCTTCTGTTTGACTTGGCGTGCCACGTCATTTGACATGTGGCACCAAACTGGGCTTCTAGGAAGATGGCATATTGGGCTTGATGAAGTAGGCTCATCGTTTGTGGCTCAATTAAATGGGTCAGCCCAATGCATGTGGACTTTATATATTGGACTTATATAATTAATCTAATTAAATTAGCCTATAATATTTATTTGTACAAATATATTTGATATATAGTCCAAATTATTTTATCGGATTTAATTTCGATAAAATTCATATGCCTACAAATGCCCCCTATTTCAAAACTTGTCGAGGTATAGACTTGTCGTCACCGAACAGGGGTCACGAAGTATCGGCTGACTATCAAATTGTCGCATGCCAGATTAAAATGCAAAGTATCACCCATGTAATTTGTTATATGTATACCCAATCAATTACTTGAACAATGTAATAACCATTTACCTTTGAATAAGGACGAAAGCAAAGTCATGCAAACTCTAATTTTAACGTGAGTTGTAGCCAGTAATAAACATTCCCATTAGGACACAAATTCTCTTACTGTAATGATTAGATACAATTTCACGTGCACTTCCTAATTCCATAACACTTTTGACTTTCCTTCGGATTCCGACATTGTTTGTCGAGATTAGACTAGTCCTTCTTTAAAGATACATTGTAGTAACCAAATCCCATGCGGAATGTAACTTAAATGATCCCACATCGGCACTTTAGCTTCAAAACTACTTTTTGACATCTATAAATTCAATATACTATTTATTCTATTAGCATCACTTTCGTCGTTTTCAAACCACTTTTAAGTCTACTTATGACGATTTGGAAGCATTGATGTGAAGGTAATTTCTTCTTCTTTTCTAGTGCTTCTTCTTTTGTCATTTTTTTATAGGTCAAACAAGAAGGATGTGTTCGTGTTTAATGAGATGATCTATGCGTGAAGAAAACCATCATGCGATGTGAGGGATGGGTACTCATCCTTGCCCGAGTATCGGAGAGATTACTCTCATGGCCCGACTATCGGAGAGATTACTTTCAATGTGGCCCGACTATCGGAGAGATTACTCTCAATGTGGCTCGACTACCGGAAAGATTACTCTCAATATGACCCGACTACCGGAGAGATTACTCTCAATGTGGCCGGACTATCGGAGAGATTACTCTCAAAATTACCCAACTACCAGAGAGATTACTCTCAATGTGGCCCGACTACCAGAGAGATTATTCTCAAAATGAGCCGACTACCGGAGAGATTACTCTCAATGTGGCCCGACTCGGGAGAGACCAACTTAAGGTGCAAAGGGACTTATATGTCCACCTTAAGATTGAAAAATTATAGTTCCTTTTAAGGAAAAACCCAAGAAGAGGTCAACTTAAGGTGCAAAGGGACTCATATGTCCACCTTAAGATTGAAAAGTTATAGTTCCTTTTAAGGACAAATCCACGAAGAGGCCGACTTAAGGTGAAAAAGAACTTATATGGCCACCTTAAGATTGGAAAGTTATAAAGGTTCAACTCGAAGACTTCATGGACTTGATGACGTCGACTTGAACACTTGAAAACTTTGAAGATTCGGTGGACTTTGCAGACTTCAACTTTAAGACCGACAAACTTGAAGATTCAGTGGACTTTGATGTTTCAATCTGAAAAATTTGTGGGCTCAAATACTTCCATTTAAAGACCGACGAGTTTGAGGACCTCAACTTGAAGACTTCAACTTGGAGACTTGGAGGGCTTAGATATCTCAACTTGAAGGGTGGCAAACGTAAAGACTTCAACTTGAAGATCGACGAACTTGAAGATTTCAACTTGGAGACTTCGAGGGTTTAAATGTTTCAGCTTCTCTTTTTCTTTACATTGTCCAACTTTTATCTTAGTCGTATAATTTTCAGCTTTAAGCGCTTGAAACAAAAGATTCATATTTTGTCGTGAGAGAGTCCAAATAACGAACCATTTGATTTTTCGAAAACTAGACTTCAATATCTAAAATATATCCAAAATTCATAATCAAACACCTTCAAAATCGCCACATATAATATTTTGAAACCAAATTTAGATTCCACCATGTTGAAAATTTTAGATTTGCGCAGTCTCACCAAAAAAATCATATCTTGGTGTAGAAATATCGAAATTGCAAACCATTTGATTTCTTGAAAACTAGACTTCAAAATCTAGAATATATCCAAAATTTTCAATCAAACAACTTCAGAATCGTCTCAGATAATATTTTGAAATTAACTTTATATTGCACTATGCTATCAATTTCAGATTTGTGCAGTCTCACCAAAAATATTATATCTCGATGTAGAGATATCAAAATTGCAAACCGTTACTAGACTTCAAGATCTAGAACATTTCCAAAATTCTCAATCAAATAACTTCAGAATATTCCCAGATAATATTTTGAAATCAACTTTATATTGCGCCATGCTATCAATTCCAGATTTGTGCAGTCTCACCAAAAAATTCATATCTCGGTGTAGGAATGTCGAAATTATGAACCATTTGATTTTTTGAAAATTAGACTTCAAATATATATTCTTAATCAAATAACTTCAGAATCATCCCAGATAATATTTTGAAATTAACTTTATATTGCACAACGCTATCAATTCTAGATTTGCGCAGTCTCACCAAAAAAATTCATATATCTTGGTATGGAAGCCTCGAGATCGGAAGATGTCTTACTTGCCATCAATCGAAATTTAAGAGCTATATTCTCACAAATATCTTGAGTTCAAGTCTCACGGAATTTGAAACGTTGTGCCGAGCAATCTTTTCCTTATACTTGTATTTCCTTTTGATGCCTCTCTTCTCTTCCCTTTTTTTTAGGCAGAGGGCGGACTTGGAGACCAACGAACTTGAAGGTTTGGCGAACCTGAAGACATAGAGAATCCCTAGACTTCAATGCAAATAATTGACATCCTCCTAAAATCGGTCCATTGAGGATTGAATTTACCATGGAGGGTTGACCCCTTTAAATCAAATGAGATCAAAGTTCAACAGGAGTATGACATTTCAGCTTGATCTTACATTCCTTCATACTTCATTCGAACAACAATTGGGGCAATATGTATCTTTTGAACTTATACGACTGAACTTAGAATGAAACTCCAAGTTGCCTACGTACCTCGGTGAAGAGGAGCAAGTCATACCGTAGTTCAGACTGGGTGATTTTTTTATTTTATTTTTATGTCCTAACTTTTTCCTAGGCCGCCTCTTTCAAAGTTTTCAACCTAGCGGACTCTTTTTTTTGTGGGGACCGTATACAGTTTAGACTCATGCGGGCCAGGAGTGTAGCAACATGCAATTTAGGTTCATGTGTCAAGGAGCGTCATGACTTGCAGTTTAGGCTCGTACATAGAGGAGTGTTGCAACTCTAAGGATAATACTTCTTCAAAAACTTGCCATTGATAGGGCCGATTCTCATGCCATCTACATCAACCAGCTTGTAAGCCCCACTTGAATAAGCTTCTTGCACGACATATGGCCCATCCCATTTTGAAGTGAACTTCTCTACAAATTTATGGGAAGTAATTATGGGTCTTCATACGGCAAGGACTTGATCTCCTACTTGAAAGGATCTCGGGCGAACTCTTTTATTGAAGGTGCGAGACAATCAAGCTTGATAACATTCAAGACTTTGTAGAGCTTCCAACTTCTTCTCATCAAGAGCCTCCAACTCTGCTAATCGAAGTCGAGCATTTTCTTCATCAGTGATCCCTTCTTGAATAACCAGTCGTAACGAAGGTATTTGACACTCAAGTGGCAAGACGGCTTCGACTCCATAAATGAGTGAATAAGGAGTTGCCTGTGTTGGCATGTGGTGAGTCGTCCTATTTGCCCATAGAGCTTCTTCCATACGGTCATTCCAATCTCGTTTAGATTTGGAGACGACTTTCTTTAACAAGTTGCATAGAGTTTTGTTGAATGCCTCAGCTAGACCATTGGCGGAAGCATTGTACATCGAAGAGTTATGTTGCTTGAAGCCAAAGAGGTCACAAATCTTGTTCATCAACCTATTATCGAATGGCTTTCCATTATCCGTTATTATGTAACGAGGAATGCCAAAGCGATAAATAATATTTACTCGGATGAAACTTGCAACATTTTCCTTCTTTACTTCCTAAAGAGCAACTGCTTCAACCCATTTTAAGAAGTAGTCAGTTGCAGCCAAGATGTATAGGTGCCCACCAGAGGACTTTCGCAGTGGTCCAACAAAATCCAATCCCCAAGCGTCAAATGGCCAGGATGCAACATTCGGGTGCAACACTTCAGGAGGTTGATGAATGAAATTCGCATGGAATTGACAAGTCTTGCATCTTTGAGCGTAGTCCAAGCAATCTTTTACCATCGTTGGCCAATAATATCCCATTCTTTTTATATTGAAGTTGAGCTTTGGTCTAGACTGGTGTGACCCACATACCCCAGAATGCACTTCTTGCAAAGCTTGGAGTGCTTCATCTTCCCCTAAGCATCGCAGAGTACTCCCTCGAATGATCTTCTGTATATGGTATTTTTGTATTAAAGGAAGTGAGGTGCACGACGACAGATTTCAGTTCTTCTCCGCGGATTTTCTGGAAGTATCCCATAGCATAAGTAGTCGATAATGGGTTGTCGCCATTCTTCTTTCTCAACTTCATAAACAACGACGAGATGCTTGAGTTCATTTTCTTCACCTTCAGCCTCATTTGGCGGCGATACTACCCATTTTTGGTAGATAGTAACTTGCGCTAGATCAGGCAGGATTAACGATGAAGCTAGGGTAGCTAAAACATCAGCCTTCTTATTTTCTTTCCTTGGCACATACTGAATAGTCACATCACCGAGCCACCCCATTAATTTTTTAGCGTAATCATGATATGGGCGTAGTTCTGGTTTCTTGACCTCGTAACTACCTAAAAGTTGATTGACCACTAACTAAGAGACACCAAAGACTTGCAATTGCAACCGCTTCATTTCGACAACCATTTTGAGCCCAAGTATTAGTGCTTGATACTCAGCAACGTTGTTAGAGAAGAGTTGCGTCAACGTAAAAGAGTGGGGCAGAACTTCACCTTGAGAAGTGACAAATACTACACCAGCTCCTCCGCGATGTGTAGCACTATCAAAGTACATCTTTCATGGAGGCTGAACTTCGATGACCATGGCGTCCTCATCAGGTAGTTCGTCAGTTAGCTCCCAATTATCAGGTATAGGGTGATCTGCCAAGAAGTCCGCTAACGCCTATCCTTTTATAGCCTTTTGAGGGATGTACACGATTTCAAATTGTTGAAACTGAAGGTACCACCTGTCACACCTCCTTTTTCATACCCGCGCGAGCACAAGGGAGTTTTTTCCAATTAAAGGATAATCGAAACGGGATTGGTTTATTTATTTCAGAGTCGCCACTTGGGAGTTTTAGGGTGTACCAAGTCACCAATTTTAATCCCGAACCGAGGAAAAGAATGACTCCATATTACAGTCTGCGTACCAGAAATCCGGACAAGGAATTCTGTTAACCCGGGAGAAGGTGTTAGGCATTCCCGAGTTCCGTGGTTCTAGCACGGTCGCTCAACTGTTATACTCGGCTTATTTATCTGATTTTAAATACAATTATGAACCATGTGCAAATTTTATCTTTTACCGCTTTATTATCATTATTTTTAGGAATGTGAACATCGCTAAAAAAACATGTCTTTGGACTGCGTCACATGAAATGCACCCACAATCCGGAACATATTTTATTTGACGTTTTGGGATTTGGATTTGGGTCGCATGAAATGCACACCCAAGTTTAAGAAAATAGATTATTAAATACGCACCTAAAGAAACTATCGTGTTATTATTTTGGGAGGGCCGTGAAATTCGCTAAACGGCACGTCCCGAATTCTAAATACTTTGATATATACATACAATAGAGGGCCCCGCAACTTTTGTTCATTTTGTTCGTCGAGGCTCGTCTCATCCTTGTTTTTAAAGGGATATCCTATAGCAACTACGTTTCTTGTCGCGCTTGTCTCTACTAATTGAAAACAGTAGATAGCCCTAGTTAATTACATGCTTGCAAGTTATCTATAACAGAATTCCGAGTGCTTGTGCAAAATCAGAAGCACGGCCACGTACACAGTCAGCCGAGCAAAAATTAAGGGCCCAAATCCAGCCCATGCGTGATGGACCAGACCTGGGCCATTGTTTGTTCGATGCGGGCCTGCTTGGTCTGTTTCGACCTGGGTTCGACCTTCGTGAGGTTGAGATTGCAAGCTCTGTGTTCTTTTACTTAAAACATGGTTTACCAGTTATATGAAGCAGTTTATCAGAAGGGAAAGAACTTAACTAGTAGTGTACGATTTTAATGCTTGGCATACATTACAGAATTATACTACACCAGTAAGCTAAATCTAAGATACAACCTAATGCATTGGGCATACTTTTATCACCAACCTATATACACAGTCTAACATTCAACTACCATACATTGACATTTATTAGGCATGAGGACTATCTCCAGTATCCAAAACAAGAATGTAAACTATTATACATTATATGAGGCCTAACATAATAGTCTATGCATATATAAGCATCTGCAGATCTTCTTTTACATTCATGCTCAAACCTTTCAAGTTACAGTGGTAGTATATTTGTGTACCTGGTATAGAGGAGCAAAAGAAGAAGAAAGATGATCAGCTGAGTGGTACACAACAAGCACAACAGCAGGTAAACAACACAACACAACAACAAACAAAACAGCCACAATGGAGAAGCTCAACAAGTGATCGAGCAATGGACAGACAATCCCAGAAAAACAGAGCAGGAAACAATAGCCCAGAATGTTGAATGTAACAGCAATCCAGTGATCCCAATAACCCCAAAAGCTCAACAAATAACCACTACAGTTCCGATAGTCAAAACTCAAACCAACAGTACACAGAAAGCTCAGTGTAGTAACAATCACAGCAGAAGAACACAGACTTCTCTTAATGGAACAAATAACAATCCCAGTTAGGATAACCAACTTGGTTTCTTTGTGCAGTTTTTGGACAGTGTTCAATTACAGTATTTCTGGAAATTTCCTTCTGTTTTTTTCAGTTTTCTTCAACTCACAAGACCTCTCCTCAAGACTAAAATTTCCAGCCTTTCTCTTCCTCCCCTTTTTAAGTTCTGAAATAGCCTATTTATAAGCCAAACAACCAGTGCAGTCAAGCTGCCTGGATTCTGCCCTTTGCAGACTGCCCATACCTATTAAATCCCACGCCTAAGCATCTTTTTGATGCCAGCCATTTGTTCCCCACGCTTGGCCTTATTCTTTTTGTTCAAGAGTATGGGTTCATTTAAGTATTCATTTTAAACCCCATACTCTTGTGTCTTGTTCCCCATTGGCATTAGTTTAATCCTAAATTAGCACCCTACTTGTCAGCTCATTTAAACTAAGTTTTTCTGTTCTTTTCAAACCCCAGACTACCCCTGTTAGCCCTTGATTATTACTGTCCTGCCTTACTGCAGTATCAGGGCCTTTTGAACTTCTGGAAGTCCAAATTCAAGACTGCCCTAGCCTGATTCTTTTCATTATTTACAATGCAGTTATAGGCTAAACTTAGGCAATGTCGAGCATCCAATTATCAATCAACAGGTTCGTTCACTTTGTACGAATTAGAATATTTGGACATTCAGTCGTAGGAAGTCAATCGACGACATTTATCAAGTCGACTATACTAATTATAACATGTAACAATCAGTTGTTCATATAAACAAATACATACAGGGACCTAAAGGGCTTCGGACAACTTTGGTCAATCACTGGGAACCTATATAGATTATTTATGCGACGACTATCCTAATCGGACATGTTTATCATAGGATACATTCAGAACACAAACAGAAAACAATTGACCAAATAAAAAGGTCTTTGACAGAGATGGAAGAAATTAGGAAAAATAACAGATAATAACAAACAATCACAACAAATCATGCTAACAACTCAATCAAAACTAAAACAAAGAAAAGAGAACACTTACTGGAAAAGTTTAAACCAAAATGACCCAAGTCCGGCTTAGCTTTGACCATTTGAGGCCGAACAAACTTTAACCAGGGTGTTCTCACATGAGAACACCTTGATTAAGGTCTATTAGACCTCGAACCCCTGTTAAGGCCGGCCGGATTCTAAGGCTATTCGTGTTTTAAGTTTTGGATTTTCAGATCTGGTTTTTAGGAGTTGTGGGTAGATTCGGACCAAACCAGGTCTGGTTTGGTCACGAGGGAGGTCATGGGAGTGTCTGGTATGAAGATGGTGAGGTTTGGCATAGATCGAGTTTCGTCTCGAATCTTCAAATCCAGATTCGAGACGATGGGAGGTGATTCGAGGTACATGGTTAGTGAATTCGTGCTCAGGGTGGTTGGATGTTTCAAGGGTGTGAAGGGGGTGGTCACCGGCGTTCGTGCGGCCGGGTTCTGGTGAATGGGAAATTAGGGCGGCTGCTAGGGTTTCGGGGGGGGGTGTCAAGGCTTGGTGAAGAAGATGAGGAAAGGTGGGGTTCGGATAGGGGGCATGGGGTGAAGGGTCAAGTTTATATACGTAAAGAGTAGTTAGATCCTGGCCGTTGGATGCATCGAGATTGATGGCCAGGATCTTTTACTTAGAACGGAACGACACCGTTTGGCCTCGGTTGGGGGTTGGTTCGGACTGGTTCTTGGGTCGGGTTTGGAAACGGGTTACTGATAGGGAGCCTGGGTCGTTGGATTGGATTGGTTGGAACGGCTGAGATGAGCCGTCCTTAAAACGACGTAGTCTTGGTATTGGACGACGTCGTTTCGATGACCTGCGGATGGGTCTTGGGTTGGCTGACTTGGACTGGTTTTGGGCCTTCAAAATTTTGAAATATCATAGGCCCAATCCGATTTCTTGCACTTTTTTTTATTTTGTTTTCTAATTTTTGAAATACAACTAAATTAAAAATGAATTTGAAATACCCATTAATCAATACTTAACACAATTATTCACACACATATATATATATATATATATAAAAACTTTTAAATGGTTAAATTACAACCTAGAAATGCATACATATTTTTTGTATTTTGTTTGATAATGATTAAATGCAAAATGGACAGACCCACAAATGACTAACAACACATGTCACGGAAAACTCGAAAAATTGTACAGCGAAGTCATTTGTCACTATTTTTTTACTTTCTTTTGGAGCGATTGTCCATGAAGCAAAAATCACGTGCTTACAGCTACCCCTCTTTGCACGAAGATACGAAGGGTTTTCGCGCAAAGATAAAGCGGGCGATTTTTGCTCGTCCGAGTACTCCGTGTGAAGCATTTTTGAAAAAGATTTGACCGAACCTTTGCTTCAAAGGTTTCCTACATATCCTGGGCTGAACAGGAATCAGGTCAATGTAGTTCGGGAAATTTTGGTAGCTGGGACTACCGTGTGATTGTAGTGCTCGCTGCTGTTGTGCGCTGTTGCATGCTGCTGTAGGATGCTACCGCTCAACCGATCTCCCTATTACATTGTTCTGAAAGGAAAAACAAGAATCTAAGCTAGACTATGGATCATGAGGTCTCATCTATCTTCAACTTGTTCTTGTTGCCTTGCTTTCTTGTCGGCTAACGTTTTCCTCTGATGCCTTTATTTTGTGAACTTGGGGGATGATACTGGTCCTTCGCCTTTTCTGAATGCCAGTTTTCATCCCTTCGCTTGCTCTGCTGGGAACATGGCTCTCTTCTTTAAGCCTTTCAATGGTTTCTTCGGTGGTATGGCTTTCTTCATCAAAATTGTTATGTTGGGCATGTTATAACGTTCCCAAACTGCCTCTTTTGAGACGCATTCCTTCTTCCTTTTGAATCGCGCGCTTGCCTTTGCAGCCTTCTGCTTCTTAGTGTTGGGGATTTTATTGTTTCCTACTTGGGGATCTCTGTTGTAACCTTCCGCCTTCAGGTGGGGTTACTGATTCCAAAATCTAGAACTTAAATGTATTCCCGTATTATACTGGTGGGCGACCTAGAACTTAAATGTATTCCCGCATTATACTGGTGGGCGACCTAGGACTTAAATGTATTCCCGCATTATACTGGTGGGCGACCTAGAACTTAAATGTATTCCCGTATTATGCACACTATGTACATTATGCATCCTATATACACTGTGATGCACACTATGACCGAGCCGTGAGGCGCCTACGTATCCTTTTTGAGGAATCAGGTCAAACGTAGTTCCCACGGTTTTGTATTTCTTATGATTTTATCTTCTTTTTTTCTTTGTTGTTTTTTTTCTTTTCTTTCTCCTTTCTTTTCATTTTCCTTTAAAGATTTTTTCTTTTCTTTTCTCTCTTTTTTCTTTTCTTTTTTTCTTCTTTTTTTCCATGTCTTTTCCATTAGTGATTCCAAAAGAGGGGTATGAAAGAATAACTTAAGGCTCAAAAGGGGGAAGCAAGGGTTAAAAGTGTTTGGATAGAAGAAAGAATTGCCTCCGTCATCTCATTATCCAATGAATGCCAAATACAAACAAACGAACCAATAATTGCCATAATTAAAGAAATTACGCATAATATCTCTTGACTGCATCAGAATTGATAGCCATGTCGACACATCTCCCTTCGATATCTGTCAAACACAAAGCACCGTTGGACAATACTCTGGTCACGATATAAGGCCCTTGCCAATTTGGGGCGAATTTGCCTTTTGCCTCGACCTGATACGGGAGGATCTTCTTCAATACCTGTTGCCCTACTTCAAACTTCCTAGGGCGCACCTTCTTATTATATGTTCTCGCCATTCTCTTCTGGTATAGCTTACCATGGCACACTGCTGCCAATCTTTTCTCATCTATCAAGCACAACTGTTCCAATCGAGCTTTGACCCATTCCTCATCGTCAATCCCGGCCTCGGCGACAATCCGGAGGGACGGAATTTCGACCTCTGTCGGTATTACAGCCTCAGTCCCGTACACCAACAAATAAGGAGTTGTACCTATGGAAGTCCAGACGGTAGTGCGGTAACCCAACAAAGCAAAAGGTAACCTTTTGTGCCATTGTCTGGATCCTTCCACCATCTTTCACAGTATCTTCTTGATGTTCTTATTGGCTGTTTCGACCGCTCCATTCGCCTTGGGACGATATGGGGTGGAATTGCGGTGGGTAATCTTGAATTGTTGGCATACCTCTCTCATCAGGCTATTGTTAAGATTCGCACCGTTATCCGTGATGATCACTTTTGGGATTCCAAATCTGCAGATGATATGGAAGTGAACAAAGTCCACCACTGCCTTTTTGGTTACCGACTTGAAGGTTTTAGCCTCAACCCATTTGGTGAAGTAATCA
This sequence comes from Nicotiana sylvestris, assembly GCF_000393655.2. Lineage (NCBI taxonomy): Eukaryota > Viridiplantae > Streptophyta > Magnoliopsida > Solanales > Solanaceae > Nicotiana > Nicotiana sylvestris. The sequence goes on from NC_091062.1 coordinate 185,077,858, forward strand.
ATGGTCACTAGAATGAACCTATGACCGTTGGATGCTGCCGGCTCGATGGGCCCAATGACATCCATGCCCCATGCCACAAACGGCCAGGGTGCTGACATCGTATGTAACTCTGTTGGCGGAGAATGAATCAAATCTCCATGTATCTGGCACTGATGGCATTTCCTCACGAAAGTGATACAATCGTGTTCCATGGTGAGCCAATAACACCCTGTTCGAAGGATCTTCCTTGCCAATACATACCCACTCATGTGTGGTCCACAAACTCCAGCATGTACCTCTGCCATAACCGTCGTGGCTTGAACGGCATCTATGCATCTCAACAATCCCAAATCCGGGGTTCTTTTGTACAATACTCCTCCGCTAAGGAAGAAACCATTCGACAAACGCCGAAGGGCTCTCTTTTGGTCTCCAGTGGCCTGTTCTGGATATATCCCCCTTCTGAGGTATTCCTTGATATCATGAAACCAGGGTTCGCCATCTGGCGCCTCTTCTACGACATTACAGTAAGCGTGCTGATCACGAACCTGGATGTGCAGAGGATCAACATACATTTTGTCAGGGTGGTGCAGCATTGATGCTAAGGTGGCCAAGGCATCCGCAACCTCATTGTGAACTCTCGGGATATGTTTGAACTTCACCGATCGAAATCGCTTGCTCAGATCATGCAAGCATTGTCGGTATGGTATGAGCTTTAGATCTCGTGTTTCCCATTCGCCCTGAATTTGATGTACCAAGAGGTCCGAGTCTCCCAAGACCAAGACGTCTTGGACATCCATGTCAGCAGCCAAGCGCAGACCCAGAATGCAAGCTTCATACTCGGCCATATTATTGGTGCAATAGAAGCGTAGTTGAGCCGTAACAGGATAATGGCGTCCTGTTTCAGAAATGAGTACTGCTCCTATTCCAACCCCTTTTGCATTTGCAGCTCCGTCGAAGAAAAGCTTCCAACCCGGTTCCTCAGTTAATTCCATCTCATTTGTATGCATTACCTCTTCGTCGGGAAAGTACGTTCTTAAGGGCTCGTACTTTTCATCAACGGGATTCTCTGCCAAATGATCGGCCAGCGCCTGGGCTTTCATGGCTGTCCTCGTCACATAGACGATATCAAACTCTGTGAGCAGAATTTGCCATTTTGCTAACCTTCCCGTGGGCATAGGTTTCTGAAAGATATACTTCAATGGGTCCAAACGGGATATGAGATAAGTAGTATATGAAGACAGGTAGTGCTTCAACTTCTGAGCTACCCAAGTTAGGGCGCAACATGTTTTCTCGAGTTGAGTGTACTTGACCTCATGTACTGTGAATTTCTTGCTAAGATAGTAGATGGCCTGCTCCTTCCTTCCTGTGTCATCATGTTGCCCCAGTACACAACCAAATGAATTTTCCAAGACCGTCAGGTAAAGAATTAAGGGCTTCCCTGGCTTGGGTGGGACCAATACGGGTGGATTAGATAGATACCCTTTGATTTGGTCGAAGGCCTCCTGACACTCTGTCGTCCAACCTACCGCAGCATCCTTTCTCAGCAGCCGAAATATGGGCTCACAAGTTGCGGTGAGTTGAGCGATGAACCTGCTGATGTAATTGAGTCTACCCAGCAAACTCATTACCTCTGTTTTGTTCCTTGGCGGTGGCAAATCTCGGATGGATTCAATTTTGGATGGGTCTAACTCAATCCCCCGTCGACTGACGATGAATCCTAGCAGCTTTCCTGATGGAACCCCGAATGCGCATTTGGCCGGGTTAAGCTTGATATCATACCTTCGGAGTCTTTGGAAAAATCTCCTTAGGTCTGTTACATGGTCCTCCTGACGCCAAGATTTGATGATCACATCATCGACGTACACCTCGATTTCTTTGTGTATCATGTCATGAAACACAGTAGTCATTGCTCGCATGTATGTTGCCCCGGCGTTCTTCAATATGAACGGCATTACCCGATAGCAGTAGGTTCCCCATGGCGTAATAAACGCTGTCTTCTCAGCATCCTCCTCGTCCATTAGGATCTGATGATAACCCGCATAGCAATCCACAAAGGATCCGATCTCGCGCCCAGCGCAATTATCGATCAGGATATGAATGTTGGGTAACGGAAAATTGTCCTTGGGACTTGCTTTGTTGAGGTTGCGGTAGTCGACGCACACCCTGATTTTTCCATCCTTCTTTGGGACTGGTACCACATTGGCCAACCACTCGGGATATCGAGTGACCCGAATGACCTTCGCCTGCAACTGCTTAATCACCTCTTCTTTGATCTTTACACTCATTTCTGTTTTAAATTTCCTTAGTTTTTGCTTGACCGGAGGGTATGCCGGGTCAGTGGGCAGTTTGTGAACCACTAAATTGGTGCTTAATCCAGGCATATCGTCATATGACCATGCAAAAACATCCTTGAATTCCGTGAGGGTTTTGATCAATTCTTCCCTGACATTCGGCTCAATGTGGATGCTAATTTTGGTTTCTTGGACGTTATCAGCGTCTCCTAGATTCACAGCCTCAGTGTCATTTAGGTTGGGTTTGGGTTTTTCCTCAAATTGGTACAGTTCTCGGTTTATCCCTTCGAAGGCTTCACCTTCGTCACATTCAGATTCATTGTCACAAACGTCCTCTTGCATCATTGAGTCGGATTCAGATTGATTTATTAGACTAGGTCGAAGATCCGCTGTGCATGCCATGTCATTAGAACCAGTAAAAAGAGAACTGTTCAGAAAGAGAAAAAGAACAAAACAAAAATTAAAATAGGACAAAAAGAGAGAACTTTATTAAACTTGCGGGATAAAAGGGTTCACACTTTTACAAGACAAACGTAAAATTTGGATTACACCCTGGAATAATCCTGAACAAAACAAACAAACAAAACATAAATCAAAGCCTACTATCAAGACTCCCCTCGGACCGGAAGAGGAGTAACAGTCCAATTGTTGGTTTTGGCCTCAGGCCCCACAAACTGTATCTCTGCTCTGCTGGAACCTTCTCCAGCTTCTACCATACTGACATCCGCGAATAGCCTCTCAAAACTCTGACTCAGGTCCTCATTTATACCGATCGATGGTCCTAGAATCTTTGGGACCGGTGACCCCTTGGCACTTGCTTTGACAAAAGACCTTGAGAGACGTGGCACTGGTTTAGGCAGAAACCAAACCCTCTTCTTCATTTTTCGCGCTTGCTTCCTATCTGTTGCGGTTGGTTTGAACCCCAATCCGAAAGTTTCCAGATTTTTAGGTAAGGTGACAGGTTGGACAATCCCCTGAAGCTTGATTCCCAGGCCCCTTCCCGGCACGAATCCATTACCCAGCATTTCCGAGACCATCATGACTATTGCGGCAGCTACCCTAGGGTGCGGGACGATTTCTCCTTCAGAAATTTTGTTGGCCAACCCTGTATCGAAAATCTGGTAGACCCAAGGACCTTTGTCATCAGCGGTCTCTATGAAAGGTACAATGGCTCCGCCCGTGGTGTACGTTGTATCCTCGCCGTGTAATACGACCTCTTGTCTTTCCCACTCGAACTTCACCATCTGATGTAGGGTGGAGGGCACCGCTTTGGCTGCATGAATCCATGGTCATCCCAACAGCAGGTTATAAGATACTGTGGCGTCCAACACCTGGAATTCCATGGTAAACAGGACCGGACCAATGGTCAGTTCAAGTACAACATCCCCTACAGTGGCTGTTCCGTTTCCGTCAAACCCTCGGACACAGATACTGTTCTTGTGGATCCTTCCGTGGTCGATTTTTAACTGGTTCAGGGTAGATAGTGGACAAATATTGGCACTTGAGCCGTTATCCACCAATACTCGAGTTACCACCGAGTCTTCACATTTGACAGCTAGGTATAGAGCTTTATTATGCTCCGTACCTTCCACCGGCAGATCATCATCTGAGAATGTTACCCTGTTCACCTCGAAAATCTTGTTGGCAATGGTTTCCAGGTGGTTTACAGAAATCTCGTTGGGTACATGAGCTTCGTTCAATATCTTCATCAAAGCCCGTCGATGCTCCTCAGAATGGATCAGTAATGACAGCAGTGAGATCTGGGCCGGTGTTTTTCTCAGCTGTTCGACCACAGAATAGTCCTGTACTTTCATCTTCCTTAGGAACTCCTCAGCCTCTTCTTCGGACACAGGTTTCTTGGTTGCAGCTGGGTTGGTTCTCCTTAGTTCCACTGGAGCGAAACATCGACCTGATCGAGTCAGCCCTTGCGCTTCACAACTAACTTCTTCCACCTGTTTTCCTTTATACATCACCACCACCTTTTCATATTTCCAAGGCACATCCTTGCTATCAATCATCGGCAGCTAGACCACAGGCTTTATGGTTACCAGTTCTCTATATGCCCCCTTCAACACAACTGCAGGTGCGGGCGGAATCCCTGATATTACCAACTTGTTTGGCTCGGGTTTGCTTGTTATGGTGGATGGGATCTTTCCCAATATCACTACTGGCTTGGCGCTCTCTCCCTGTGACTGTACCCTTGTTACCCCGCTAGTTGAGACTTCTTTCGAGGCGGCCTGGATCATCATCACTGTTTGTGAGGGTTTTCTCAACTCTCCTCCCTCGTATACCAACTCAATCATATGAGTCTCGTGGTGCGCTGGTAGTGGGTTCTGGTTGATGTTAGGAGCCTTCGGTGTCTGGACCTCGATCTTATTGGTGTCAATAAGATCCTGTATGGCATGCCTCAATTTCCAGCACTTCTCGGTATCATGTCCGAGCATCCCTGAGCAGTATTCACAACTGATTGATCGATCCAAATTCTGAGGTGGGGGATTTGGTTCTCGATTCTAGACAGGACTAGCCAAACCCAATTGCCTCAGTTTGTGGAACAAAGCGGTGTAGGTTTCTCCCAACTCCGTGAAAGTTCTTTGTTTCCGCAACCTGTCATTCCTAGCATCTGGATTTCCCCGAAAGCCTGCCCCTGAAGGGTTTCTATATGCTCTCGGTGGAGGATAGGTGTTTTGTGGGGGTGCATATATGTTCTGGGGAGCCGGCGCGCGCCATTGCGGGCGAACCGGAGGCTGAGTGTATGCTTGAGCCTGGTGTACGGAACAATGTGGTTCTCGAGGTGGATAGAAATTTTGTGGTGGGTTGTATGGGTAGTTTGACCTGTGAGGTCTGGGTTGGTTGTAGTGTGGCCTGCCAGCCCTGGACCAACTGCCTGCCTCGATCGTGGCAACCTCTTCTTTCTTTCTTCTCAGCGCACCTCCCGTGCCGCTCTGAATAGCCTGGGTTGTGGCCTTGAGAGCCGAGTAATTCAAGATTTTGTCAGACCTCAGACCCTCTTCTATCATGACCCCTATCTTGACCACCTCGTTGAAGGATTTTCCGATTGTCGTCACCAAGTGACCAAAGTAGGTTGGATCCAATGTTTGCAAGAAATAGTCCACCATCTCTCCCTCTCTCATGGGAGGATCGACTCTGGCCGCTTCCTCTCTCCAGCGGAACCCGAACTCGCGAAAACATTCCCCGGGTTTCTTCCCAATTCTTAATAATGTGAGACGGTCAGGGACTATCTCGAGATTGTACTGGAAATGACCTGCGAAAGCTTGTGCCAGATCGTCCCAAGTATACCACCTACTGGAATCCTACCTGGTATACCATTCTAGCGCAGATCCGCTCAGACTTTGGCCGAAATAAGCTATTAGCAGCTCATCCTTGCTGCCTGCCCCTCTCATTTTGCTACAGAATCCCCGCAAATGTGACATGGGATCACCGTGCCCTTCATATAGATCAAATTTAGGCATCTTGAACCCAGCCGGGAGTTGGACGTCTGGGAAAGGGCATAGATCTTTGTATGCTACGCTGACTTGGTTGCCCAGCCCGTGCAAGTTCCTGAAGGACTGCTCCAGGCTTTTGAACTTTCTCAATACTTCATCCTGTTCAGGGGCCTTAGCCGGCTTTTCAATCTCTGCCGGCACTTCCAAATGTGGATTGTAAGCCTGTGGTTCGGGGGCATGAAACGTAGGCTCAGGGGGATAGTACTGTGTATCGTGAGCCTGAAACAATGGCTCACTGGTCGTTCTTTGCAAAGGGGCTGATGTTGGTCCCACAAAAATGGGAATATTGGGTGTTGGGAGAGGTTGATGGGGTGGTGGAGCTTGGGAATCATGAGGGCTTCTTTCTTGATGATAAAGGGGATTTGGGCGGCTTGTGGAAGGGCCAGAGTGAGGGTATTCCGGCGTGTGTCCCAGTGTTTCAGGGCTTTTTTGTGTTTTGGCTAGGGCTAGCTGCATTGCATTCATCTCTAGTCCCATCCTTTCAATCTTTTCCATCGCTTCTTTTAACAATTGGCCCATCGGCCTTTCTTCCTCATTACTATTCTCTGAAGTAGTCATGCTTGTTGCTACCGGTCCTTTGGATCTGGTTTGGTAAGAGTGTGTTGCCAGAATTCTTTAACAACTAACTGTCTTAATCAGACAACAACAAACTTTGTTAGCGTTTAGTGTTAACAAATTTGATCACAACACATAGAGGATGCAATGCTCCTAGGCAGTTAACCGTTTCTACATGCTTTGTTTCAAACAACATGCGTCATCCCGGCTTGCTCATTTGTCCCTTTTTAAAGTATTTTGGAAACCCTGTATTTTATTTGTATTTTCTTTTCTTTCTTTATTAAAAGCGGTCGAATCTTATGGGGATTGCCTACGTATCACGTCCCCGCGCGAATCAGACCAGGCGTAGTTCTGCCATAAAGTAAAGATACATAGAAATTCTTTCAGAGTCACTTAATTTCATTATCAAAATTTGCTATTACACATTACTTCAGACAAAATAGCAACAATACAGACTCCACAATTTTTTAACTTTGTTTGACTAAACGAAAAGAAAACAACATATGGGAAAGCAACAAAGCCAAATAAGCAGGACTCGACCCAAGCCTAATCTTCCAACTTAGAGGCCCACGAGGCATCTTTCGGCCCTTTCGCGGCCCTAGGTGTAAGGTCTCTTTGCAGGCTCTTCAACTCGTGCATAATCCAGTGGACGCAGCTCGTGATGGAAACAAGGAGGGTCTTCCGAGGTGTTCGCTCACATGCCAGGCATTTCATGTAGATGTAATGCCCGATTTCGTCAATCCTTGCTCGAATGTTATCCCTTTCACTGAACAACTGCCTGATTTGTTGGTTCTTCAATCCCAGTGCCTGAGCATTGTCGGCAAGTCGATCCTGGAACAACTCCATTTGTCTTTCCATGCGGGCCATTGCATCGTAGCACTGTCTTCTGTCGGCCTGCGCATCTCGTGCTTATTTGATGATCCGATCATGTAGAGTGGAGTTCGTCTCTCTTAATATCCCGATGCTCATTTCATAATCCCTTATGACCTGTTGCAGACGCTGTCTTCGGGCTGTTGTGCCTTTTGCCCATTTGACTTCATCCTTGCGATGCAAGCTTCTGATTGTTCTAATTTTTCTTGGCTCTGGATGAACTGATTTCTTAAACTTGCTATCAATCTTTCGTCGGAGCGACGTTTCTGTCGGTCAATGTTATTCTTACTGGCTTGGTGAAGGCGGGCCTTCAAGGTCTGGTTCTCTTGGGCTAGCTTGTTTTTTTCCGCCTGTTCCGAGGCGACTTGCACATTATTTTCAAATACAAGTCTTTCAACTTGACGCTTTAGCTTCCCGATTTCAGCTCGGTAACCTTCCTCTTTTGCGAGCTAGCCCCATTGTTCTTGTGATGACTCAACAAAATCTTGGAGGTGAGGCCGTTTGGTGGGCCGCTCCGCAATGTTCTTCTTATTATGCCAAGCAAGATAAGCTGGTGAGACTTCACCTCTGGATACATCACCTACCCGATTATTTACCGTCAGGTACTGGCATTCTCCCCATATGCAACGAACTGTCTTTTCAGGAAATTGGCCGTCACTGCTGACCTCGACTGCATAAGTGCTGAGATCTTCATCCGGGTGTACTACTTGACACCTTCCTAGCTGCCTCATCACCCTGTAAGGGGCATAAGGTTGAATACCTCTGAGTCCCATCAAGAGGAAGTGAGGACCAGTGGCGGGCATGTATACGATTTCTTCCACAGAAAGCCAACCCAAAGTCCAGTTTATTTGATCTGCAGTTATGGCCCGGAGATAGGATGTCCATTCTTCGAACCCTTCTGGTAATCGGAAACCTGAAACCCTCAGGTTATAACCTTCGATGCAGTCCTCGTTTGTAGACATGTAGCGCATACACTGAGTACGGCGGCACAAGTGTTCGATCATCCACATCTGCAATAACAAGTTGCATCCTTCGAAGAAATCTGCCCCGGCCTTACAAGCCGTGAGGGCTCGGTATATTTCCGACACTACCATAGGAGCAAGGATGCTTTTATCATTGGTAATCAGGACTTTAACGACCCCAGCCACCTTCAGATCGATATTTCTATCTTTTCGGGGAAACACCGCAAGGCCCAAGAATGCCACCATGAAAGCGAACCGCCTATGCTCATTCCACTTTACCAGATTTCCCCTACTGCAGACACCACTTTCTGGATCATTGAATCCTCCTATGTTCCCGTACCTCTGGTATATGAATTGTAGGGTAGAAAAACCTCTATCTAGTTCAGCGTATGGGACTCCCTTGCTTATCTTCAACAGATCCATGAATTTGTGTGAATTCACAGCTCTTGGGGCGATCAGGTATTTGTGCCTCAAACCTTCAGTGACGTCCATGTAACCTGCCACTTCTTCTAAGGTTGGGGTGAGTTCAAAATCCGAGAAGCGGAACACGTTGTGGGCCGGATCCCAAAATGTAACCAAAGCCTTTATGATGTCGCACCGAGGCCTGACGTTCAACAAATTAACCAGACCTCCCAGGTGCAGTTTGATCTTGTCTTGCTCTGACTTTTCCAAATCCTCCCACCATAATCGCACTTCCAGAGGGATTTTGCTTCTAACTGTTACCGGCAAACTTGGACTTATGCTCATTCTGCATGTTTATTGGGGTGATTAAGCAAAGATCCAGACTCATTGGACTCAAATACCAAATTGACACACCCTTTTTTCCCTAGAAAACGAAATTTGGTTGTTTCTGAAAAGTATGATGTCACCTTAAAAACTTTCGTTCTTTGGATTGTACTTACATTTTGAAAAATAAGTTGAGCCCGATGGGGGTTGCCTACGTATCTCGCACCCTGCGAGAATCAAACTGACGTAGTTCAGGCATAAGCCGAATTTTGGAGACACACTATTTTTCTCTTAAAAATAAATCATAGACTCTTACTTTCTAAAACAAATTAATAAGGCACACATTTTCTTTTTTTTTTCAAAATTGTGGCAGAGCTTTAACCGCTTTCTGGGTATTGATTTTTCAAGAATAAATAATTAACTCCCTAACCGTTATTCTTTTTTTCTTCTCATTTTTTTTCAAACATTCCCGATATTCAGAAGCCGGTCAGCATGCAAGCCTTGAAACAAGTAAATGCATAAAGCAAACAGGATGTAGCAGGATGGTCTTTATTCTCAGGTTGCTTGTCCTAGACGGACCCAGCCCCTGTGCTGAGTCCCCTAAGTCAAATGCACATGATGCAAATAAGCGTTCCTACTAGGGATCCGGCATGAAGTTATGTTATGCTAAGCTGTAAAACCTAGGTGTTTGTTCTAGACCTGGCTTACCCGAGCGGACAACTCGAGCCAAGGATGGGAGCTGTGTACCGGTAACCAAAAGGCCATCCGATTTTGCAACTCCTCCGAATCCTCGTTCTATTTTGGCATATGACACTAACAGAAAGAAGCCACGACCAGCGTGCGCTCCTCAAGAGAGAAGAGAAGGGTTTCGGCACAGTTTATATGTACAGTTCAAATAATATCAAAGCAATAAAAGCAGCATTTAGCACATTAGGCGCAAACACGTAAAAATCAGATAATAAATAAAGCCAAATAATAACAATTATTTTAAGCTTGAATTCTTAAACCTGAACCAGTGGTTCTGGGTCATTGATCCCCAGCAGAGTCGCCAGAGCTGTCACACCTCCTTTTTCATACCCGCGCGGGCACAAGGGAGTTTTTTTCAATTAAAGGACAATCGAAACGGGATTGGTTTATTTATTTCAGAGTCGCCACTTGGGAGTTTTAGGGTGTCCCAAGTCACCAATTTTAATCCCGAACCGAAGAAAAGAATGACTCCATATTACAGTATGCGTACCAGAAATCCGGACAAGGAATTCTGTTAACCCGGGAGAAGGTGTTAGGCATTCCCGAGTTCCGTGGTTCTAGCAGGGTCACTCAACTGTTATACTCGGCTTATTTATCTGATTTTAATACAATTATGAACCATGTGCAAATTTTATCTTTTACCGCTTTATTATCATTATTTTTAGGAATGTGAACATCGCTAAAAAACATGTCTTTGGACTGCGTCACATGAAATGCACCCACAATCCGGAACATATTTTATTTGACGTTTTGGGATTTGGATTTGGGTCGCATGAAATGCACACCCAAGTTTAAGAAAATAGATTATTAAATACGCACCTAAAGAAACTATCGTGTTATTATTTTGGGAGGGCCGTGAAATTCGCTAAACGGCACGTCCCGAATTCTAAATACTTTGATATATACATACAATAGAGGGCCCCGCAACTTTTGTTCATTTTGTTCGTCGAGGCTCGTCTCATCCTTGTTTTTAAAGGGATATCCTATAGCAACTACGTTTCTTGTCGCGCTTGTCTCTACTAATTGAAAACAGTAGATAGCCCTAGTTAATTACATGCTTGCAAGTTATCTATAACAGAACTCCGAGTGCTTGTGCAAAATAAGAAGCACGGCCACGTACACAGTCAGCCGAGCAAAAATTAAGGGCCCAAATCCAGCCCATGCGTGATGGACCAGACCTGGGCCATTGTTTGTTCGATGCGGGCCTGCTTGGTCTGTTTCGACCTGGGTTCGACCTTCGTGAGGTTGAGATTGCAAGATCTGTGTTCTTTTTCTTAAAACATGGTTTACCAGTTATATGAAGCAGTTTATCAGAAGGGAAAGAACTTAACTAGTAGTGTACGATTTTAATGCTTGGCATACATTACAGAATTATACTACACCAGTAAGCTAAATCTAAGATACAACCTAATGCATTGGGCATACTTTTATCACCAACCTATATACACAGTCTAACATTCAACTACCATACATTGACATTTATTAGGCATGAGGACTATCTCCAGTATCCAAAACAAGAATGTAAACTATTATACATTATATGAGGCCTAACATAATAGTCTATGCATATATAAGCATCTGCAGATCTTCTTTTACATTCATGCTCAAACCTTTCAAGTTACAGTGGTAGTATATTTGTGTACCTGGTATAGAGGAGCAAAAGAAGAAGAAAAATGATCAGCTGAGTGGTACACAACAAGCACAACAGCAGGTAAACAACACAACACAGCAACAAACAAAACAGCCACAATGGAGAAGCTCAACAAGTGATCGAGCAATGGACAAACAATCCCAGAAAAATAGAGCAGGAAACAATAGCCCAGAATGTTGAATGTAACAGCAATCCAGTGATCCCAATAACCCCAAAAGCTCAACAAATAACCACTACAGTTCCGATAGTCAAAACTCAAACCAACAGTACACAGAAAGCTCAGTGTAGTAACAATCACAGCAGAAGAACACAGACTTCTCTTAATGGAACAAATAACAATCCCAGTTAGGATAACCAACTTGGTTTCTTTGTGCAGTTTTTGGACAGTGTTCAATTACAGTATTTCTGGAAATTTCCTTCTGTTTTTTTTCAGTTTTCTTCAACTCACAAGACCTCTCCTCAAGACTCAAATTTCCAGCCTTTCTCTTCCTCCCCCTTTTTAAGTTCTGAAATAGCCTATTTATAAGCCAAACAACCAGTGCAGTCAAGCTGCCTGGATTCTGCCCTTTGCAGACTGCCCATACCTATTAAATCCCACGCCTAAGCATCTTTTTGATGCCAGCCATTTGTTCCCCACGCTTGGCCTTATTCTTTTTGTTCAAGAGTATGGGTTCATTTAAGTATTCATTTTAAACCCCATACTCTTGTGTCTTGTTCCCCATTGGCATTAGTTTAATCCTAAATTAGCACCCTACTTGTCAGCTCATTTAAACTAAGTTTTTCTGTTCTTTTCAAACCCCAGACTACCCCTGTTAGCCCTTGATTATTACTGTCCTGCCTTACTGCAGTATCAGGGTCTTTTGAACTTCTGGAAGTCCAAATTCAAGACTGCCCTAGCCTGATTCTTTTCATTGTTTACAATGCAGTTATAGGCTAAACTTAGGCAATGTCGAGCATCCAATTATCAATCAACAGGTTCGTTCACTTTGTACGAATTAGAATATTTGGACATTCAGTCGTAGGAAGTCAATCGACGACATTTATCAAGTCGACTATACTAATTATAACATGTAACAATCAGTTGTTCATATAAACAAATACATACAGGGACCTAAAGGGCTTCGGACAACTTTGGTCAATCACTGGGAACCTATATAGATTATTTATGCGACGACTATCCTAATCGGACATGTTTATCATAAGATACATTCAGAACACAAACAGAAAACAATTGACCAAATAAAAAGGTCTTTGACAGAGATGGAAGAAATTAGGAAAAATAACAGATAATAACAAACAATCACAACAAATCATGCTAACAACTCAATCAAAACTAAAACAAAGAAAAGAGAACACTTACTGGAAAAGTTTAAACCAAAATGACCCAAGTCCGACTTAGCTTTGACCATTTGAGGCCGAACAAACTTTAACCAGGGTGTTCTCACATGAGAACACCTTGATTAAGGTCTATTAGACCTCGAACCCCTGTTAAGGCCGGCCGGATTCCAAGGCTATTCGTGTTCTAGGTTTTGGATTTTCAGATCTGGTTTTTTAGGAGTTGTGGGTAGATTCGGACCAAACCAGGTCTGGTTTGGTCACGAGGGAGGTCAGGGGAGTGTCTGGTATGAAGATGGTGAGGTTCGGCATAGATCGAGTTTCGTCTCGAATCTTCAAATCCAGATTCGAGACGATGGGAGGTGATTCGAGGTACATGGTTAGTGAATTCGTGCTCAGGGTGGTTGGATGTTTCAGGGGTGTGAAGGGGGTGGTCACCGGCGTTCGTGCCGCCGGGTTCTGGTGAATGGGAAATTAGGGCGGCTGCTAGGGTTTCGGGGGTGGGGTGTCAAGGCTTGGTGAAGAAGATGGGAAAGGTGGGGTTCGGATAGGGGGCGTGGGGTGAAGGGTAAAGTTTATATACGTAAAGAGTAATTAGATCCTGGCCGTTGGATACATCGAGATTGATGGCCAGGATCTTTTACTTAGAACGGAACGACACCGTTTGGCCTCGGTTGGGGGTTGGTTCGGACTGGTTCTTGGGTCGGGTTTGGAAACGGGTTACTGACAGGGAGCCTGGGCCGTTGGATTGGATTGGTTGGAACGGCTGAGATGAGACGTCCTTAAAACGACGTAGTCTTGGTATTGGACGACGTCGTATCGATGACCTGCGGATGGGTCTTGGGTTGGCTGACTTGGACTGGTTTTGGGCCTTCAAAATTTTGAAATATCATAGGCCCAATCCGATTTCTTGCACTTTTTTTTATTTTGTTTTCTAATTTTTGAAATACAACTAAATTAAAAATTAATTTGAAATACCCATTAATCAATACTTAACACAATTATTCACACACATATATATATAAAAACTTTTAAATGGTTAAATTACAACCTAGAAATGCATACATATTTTTTGTATTTTGTTTGATAATGATTAAATGCAAAATGGACAGACCCACAAATGACTAACAACACATGTCACGGAAAACTCGAAAAATTGTACAGCGAAGTCATTTGTCACTATTTTTTTATTTTCTTTTGGAGCGATTGTCCGTGAAGGAAAAATCACGTGCTTACACCACCTTGCTAGTCGATCATTAAGGACAGGTTTTGACATTACGAACTTGATGGGATTTGCTCTAGAAACCAAACGAACGACATGAGCTTGAAAGTAGTGCTTCAACTTTTGGATTGAGAAGACTAGCGCTAAACATAACTTTTCAATTGGCGAATAATTCAACTCATTTGGTGTCATCATCCTTCTCAAGTAGTAAAGGTAGTTTTCTTTCCCTTCACTATTTTCTTGGGCCAATAGTGCTCCAACAGACCGTTCTTCTGTTGAAATGTATAGTTCATCGGTTTTCCAAGTATATGGGCAGCCAGAACAGGAGGCTTCATCAAGTAAAATTTCTCTCAAAGGCATTGCTACAGGCTTGATCCCATTTTAAAGGGACACCTTTCTTCATAAGGCGACTGAATGGTTGGCACCTCCCAGCTAGGTTTGAGATGAATCTCCTAAGGTACGCTAACTTTCCCTGCAGACTTTTAAATTCGTGAATGTCCTGAGGCTCAGGCATTTTCAGGATTGCATCTACTTTGGCTTGATCAATTTCAATCCCTCGATGTCGAATAATGAAACCAAGGAACTTTCCGGAAGTAACTCCAAAGGCGCATTTCAATGGATTCATCCTAAGTTGGTACCTACGGAGCAACTCAAACACCATTCTCAAGTCTTTCAAGTGGTCGCCCTTCTCTCTTGATTTTACCACCAAGTCGTCAACATAGCATTCGACATTCTTGTAGAGAAGATCGTTAAAAATATTCTGCATAGCCCTTTGGTAGGTAGAACCAGCATTTTTCAAGCCAAAAGGCATTACCTTATAGCAATAAATACCCTTGGGGTACGGAATGTAGTAAGCTCTTCATCTTTTGGCGCCATGCAAATTTGGTTATAGCCTGATGAACCGTACATAAATGGCATTGCCTCGTACCCAGTAGTAGCATCGATCATCAGTTCTAGAATGGGAAGCGGGAACTCATCTTTCAGACACACATTGTTAAGATCCCTAAAGTCAACGCACACTCGAATCTGGCCATTTTTCTTCCTTACAGGGACAATACTTAAAACCCATGTTGGGTATTTAACTTTACGAATAAAGCCAGCTTCGATGAGTTTGTTAACTTCGGTTTCAATCAAGGGAACCAAGTTCGACCTAAAACGCCTTTGAGCTTGTTTAACAGGGCGAGCACCATTTTTGACTGCAAGGTGATGGACTGCTACTTTTGGGTCTAAGCCAGGCATCTCTTTGTAACTCCAAGCGAAGACGTCACCGAACTCCTTGAGTAACTCAATATAAGTGATTTCTTTATCAGCTCTAGTAAAGCACTTAGGTAGGTGGGTCTTGGATCTTCATCGGTGCCAAGGTTAACTTCTTTTAAGGCATCAACTATTATCTTCACTCCTTCTTCAAGTTCAGGTGGAGCATCCTTCGCATCCTCATCTTCTTGAGGGTCCCCATCGTGAAGGATATGTGATAACACGGTGAAACATCCTCTAATTCCGAATTATACTCCATTGAAGATGGAACGACATTCTCGACTTGTATAGTTACATGATACGAAGAACCCACACTTTCTCCATCTTCGTCACATTCCTTAGTGTAGACCACAGTATATGGCTTTACCTTCAGTACTTATTTACATGAAACCATAAGTTTTGTTTGTCGCCTCATTCTAGAAGGAACCAAACTTTGGAAATCCTTAGAGATCTCCTGGATTTTGGGTGAAGCGGGTGTTCTTATGCTTTGAAAATTTCTCTGGAACTTGTTCCCCTTCTTTAATAGACCCAATCTTTCAAACACGGAGGTCCTCACAGGTGATTTTCCAAGTCGATCAAAGATAAAAGGCTTGTTAGAAGTGGCTAATTCATCTTCTACAATGATATAATTGTTGCTCGCCCTTCTTATTGAGATACGCATTGGTGATGGCTGCTTGTATCCCAAACCTTCACGTGGTTGCCAAGTTGCAGCTTCTGATGGGAGCTTCACTAACTTTGACGGCTCATTGGGATTGTATCCAACTTTTGCAAATAGCTTGTAAGCATTAAGGTCAAAACCTTCATTTGTTCGCTTTGTAGGGAGTGCCACATTCTGTAAATGATTTTGGGCTACAAACCCTGCAAGTGGCTTCGAGGACAACTTTACTACCTCAATTTATTTTACCGGAAGAGTTAACTCTTTTAGCGTGTTAGTTTGGAGATTAGATGATTCGTCCTCGTCTTTCTTCCTTTTAGGGAAA
This sequence comes from Nicotiana sylvestris, assembly GCF_000393655.2. NCBI lineage: Eukaryota > Viridiplantae > Streptophyta > Magnoliopsida > Solanales > Solanaceae > Nicotiana > Nicotiana sylvestris. The sequence continues at coordinate 185,093,933 of NC_091062.1, forward strand.
TATTGGAGCGCAGGACTCACTTTCTTGCCATAAGACGCAATACCCCCTCTATAAGATTTATTTGCATTGGGTTGTACCTCTTCGGTAACATCTTTGACTCTACCAGTAGTCACTTCGGCTCTCTTAGTTGTGGGCTCATCATTTTTGCTTTTTATGACATCATCGACTTTTAGCTCCTTCACAATGCGGTTCTTCAAGTAGAACTTTGCATCGGCGAAGTGTGACTTAGCCTCGGTGAATGGCTCATCATCAGCAACTAGCTTCTTCTCAGCCTCACCCTCGTAGTATTTCAAACATTGATGGTAGGTAGATGGAACCACTTTATTCTCATGTATTCAAGGCCTTCCAAGCAAGACATTGTATGAAGTCTTCGCGTCGATTACATGTAGCCATGCACTTGATTGCATATCTTCAATGGTGATTTCCAGCCTTATCGTGCTTATGGCTCTTTTCCCCCTTGGTTGAATCCATAGATCATTACACGACTTTCTGAGAATTTGTTCATGGGAATACCAAGTTCTTTCACAGTGCAGATTGGCAAAATATTCACTGAGGATCCTCCATCAACCAAAATTTGATTTACCCTTTCATCACACATATAGCCAACTAGGTACAATAGGCAGTTATGAAGAGTGTCACCTAGCAGAAGATCGTCATTTATGAACGTGACTCTTTTTCCACAAGCATTAACTTCTTGAGGAGTGAACTCAATGAGCTTTTCTGAAAATGGTGCCAATGGTAGGTCATCACTCTTTTCTTCCCCTTTATCAGCATTGCAACAAGAGGCCTCAATACCATCATGGGAAATATTTGTGCAGAACCAAGATGGCAAGAAATCCTCCAAGGTCATTGTACGTCGTGGCTTTTGTGTGGTGCATATCCACTTTTGCTTTCTTCAAATGCCTAACTGGATTCTTTTTCATTGGTCTTTTTACATCTTCCTTGTTGGTTTTTCTATTGATTCTTTTCGTAGGCTCCTTTTGCGGTGCCTACGATGAGTCACCAATGTCCAACCTTCATCATCATTAGTTTGATCGTCTTCAACTTTGTTGTTCTTCAGTAATTCTTCATTTTTGATTCCTTTTAAACTGCATAATTCATCTAGACTGAATGAGCCAAAGGTGATAGAGACTTGGTTCGTGCTTGCTTTTTCATCTTCAAGTACGATCTTCTTTTCACTGACCAAGTCCATAACTTTGTCTTTGAAGACAAAGCACTTCTCTAGAGGGTGGTTTACAAGTCGGTGATATTTGCAGTAATTTGGGTCATTCATTTTTCCAGCTTCATTTGGTCGCTTCATCTCTGGAAGCTTAATGAGATTCAACTCGAGGAGTTCTTCGAAAATGGCTGGCAAATCAGAATCCAGAAATGGGTACTCTTTCTCTTGCATTTCTTTTAGAGTCAACTTTCCACTTGGCTTATCTTGAAAAGAAGTGGATTTCATACTCGGCTTCTTGCTCACCTTCGTCGTGAACTTCACAGGTGACGTGTTGACATTCATAGCTTCTTTGCTTTCAGACTTGGGTGCTTGTCATTCCCTTTGCAAGGTTCATAGATGGGCAGCCTTTCATTTCAAGTAGAGGCCATGCTCAATTCCATGTCATGGGCACGAGTTGCAAGTTCGTCAAATGTGTCAGGCTTGATACCTTGAAAGATGTAGAGCAATCCCCAATGCATGCCTTGGATGCACATCTGTATGCCTGAAGCTTTACTAAGCCTGTCTTTGCAGTTGAGGCTTGCATTCCTCCAACGATTGATAAAGTCGATAACTGGTTCCCCCTTTCGTTGACGAGTATTTGTAAGTTCTATCATACTCACTATTACACCCTATAAGTTTAACCACATTGATAACGTTATATATATATATATATATATATATATATATATATATATATATATATATATATATATATATATATATATGTTATTTTGAGTGAAAAAAAAGGAGCTAAAGACATTATTTCTCATATGTTGATGTATGTGTAGCAAGAATCGAGAAAATTAATTAATCTATTATCTATTAAAAGATCTATATGTGAGAAATTTTACTGCAAAACATGACAATTATTTACTTTCAAAAAATAATATTTTCTCTATATAAATCTTACCTCAATGATTAAGATAACAAATAAATTACTCCTAAATAACTTCAATAGAAGAATAGAAAACTCAAAAAAAATACCATGAATATGTCTATACAGCTTTTTCATGGCAAAAAAATATAATTTTATATAATTATTAATATTATTACTTTTGAATATATTTTAAATTATACACATAATATGAAGAAGTTTATGAGATAATTCTTAATTATACGGATAATTGATTAATTATTAATTTAAGTTGATAATTGTAAGAAGTGTCTTGTCCACGTGGGACAATGACAATTTTGTTATGATAAATATCACACTATGGTGGATGTCTACTCTTCTTCCATGATTTTCATCTCAAATGCTTAATGACATATTCAAGGATATATTTTGTATGTTCAATGATATATTCCATGACATATTTTCTTCACTTTTTATGCCTATATAAAGGCCTTGTAATAGATAGGAAAATACACACAATTGAAGAAGAAAATCTCTTCCTTTCTCTCTATCTCTATTTCTTGTTCATGTTTTACTAAATTGTATTTATTTCTTGTTCATGTTTTACTAAATTACTTTTATTTTATAACACGTTATTAGCACGAAGTATCTAACCTCAAGGTTGAACTCCACTTCATACGAGGTATATCTCTATGATTTACTGTCAAAATTATCAAGCCTAATAATTCTTTAGTTTTTTTTCCAGATATACATATGAGTATATTCCGCCAAATGAATATTGGTTCCTTTATTTATTTATTTTTCTTGTGATGTTTCATCATAATATAAACTTGAACATCATTTTTTTATTCATGAATATAGTACTGACAAAGATCGATGAACAAAAGTGTAAATCTTTTGGAAAATAGAAATAATCCTTCTTACACAATGCAAAACAGAAATAATCATGAATCTCATGACGTTATAGTAGATATTCCTAGTAATAATCTCATAGCTAAGAGGAGCTAATAAAATTTCATTATCCAGTACATTGGGAACAATAGATGTATAGACGAATATACCATTATCATTCATTTTGGATTGGTATATTTCACCTAAATATCATACAGAATCATAAGAGTTTAGTGTAATCGTTTCTTTACACTATTATCCTAATAATTTCTAATTATTTATCTTCTTTGATAGTCTTCACTATGTCGAACTTGTCAAAGCTTTAGTTTGTGGCACTTGATATTTCTGGAAAGAACTATCTATCATGGGTTCTCGATGTTGAGATTCACTTGGATGCTAAAGGCCTTGGTAACACCATTACTCATGGTAATGAGGCATCAAGCCAGGACAAAGCGAAGGCCGTGATTTTTCTTCGTCGTCATTTGGATGAAGGTTTGAAGGTTGAATATTTAACAGTGAAAGATCCACTTGAATTGTGGACTGGCCTGAAGGAAAAGTATGATCACCTTAAGGCTACAATATTGCCAAGGGCTCGATATGAGTGGATTCACTTACGGTTGCAAGATTTTAAGACCGTAAGTGAGTATAACTCTACTGTATTTCGAATAACTTCCCAATTGAAATTATGTGGGGAAGTTATGAATGATGAGGATTTACTGGAAAAGACTCTTACGACTTTTCATGCCTCAAATATGGTATTACAGCAGCAATACCGTGAAAGGGGTTTTAAAAAGTATTCTGAATTGATCTCATGCCTTCTGGTGGCTGAGCAACATAATACCCTTTTGCTGAAAATCATGAACCTCGTCCCACAGGGTCAACTCCGCTTCCTGAAGCGAATATGAAAGCTAGACGTGATAAGTCTGGAAAAAGATAGAATAATAATCATGGTCATATGAATGTACGTGGGTATGGCAATGATAAGAGACGATATAATAGTCGTCATCGTGGTGGCCATGGCAAACGAGAAAATAATATGAGTTATCAAAACAATCCTTCACGAGGCAAAAGCGGTAACTGTCACCGATGTGGCATGAAAGGTCATTGGAAAATTGAATGTCGTGCACCTGAGCATTTTGTCAGGCTTTATCAAAACTCTTTTAAAAGAAAGGCAAATAATGTTGGAGCATCTTCTGTTAATGCTCCAGTGGAGTCACATTTGACCTTTAAAAATGATTTTGAGGCTGGGCCTTCAAACAAAAATGATGACAATGCCGATGCAAATCTTACTTTGAATGATGATGATTTTTAAGACCTCGATGATATTACTCATTTGGAAGTTGAAGACTTCTTTGGAGATCAAAACTAATGTTTGATCATTTTACTGGGGAATGCAATTATGTTGTTATTTTTTTCGGTGTTTTTGTCTCGTCTGAAGTTGTTTTTATTTTCAAGTAGTACTTAAGTTGTCTTATGTTGTCATTGGTGATGTTAGTTGTTTCTGTATTTCTCATGATGTATTTTTTTTATGAGGAAATTAAAATTTCTCAGTCTTCAATTGGATCCAAGATGAGTAATGAAGACTTATGTCTTTTGGATAGTGCTACAACTCACACAATATTAAGAGAAAAGAAATTTTTTTCTTATTTGGTTATGAAAAAGGCCTATGTTAATACAATATCCGGTAGTACAAAGTTGATTGAGGGCTCTGGAAGAGCGGCCTTATTATTACCCGGAGGAATGATATTAACTATTGATAATGCATTGTATTGTAGTAAGTCTCAAAGAAACATGTTGAGTTTCAAAGCTATTCGCCAAAATAGCTACCATGTTGAGACATCAAACGAAGGAAAGGTTGAATACCTTTATGTTACTACAATAAAAGCGGGTAAAAGATATGTGCACGAAAAATTGCCCGCATTTTCTTCTGGATTGTACCACACAAACATTGGTGTGGTTGAATCACATGCCATAGTAAACAAAAGGTTTACTACTTCTAATGATTTTATCATTTGGCATGACCGATTGGGCCATCCTGGTTCTAACATGATGCGCAGAATAATAGAGAATTAAAATGGGCACACATTAAAGAACAAGAAGATTCTTCAATTTAAGGAATTCTCATTTGCTGCTTGTTCTCAAGGAAAATTGGTTATTAAACCAACATCAGTTAAAGTTGGGATTGAATTCCCTGCATTTCTGGAATGTATACAAGGTGATATATGTGGGCCTATACACCCTCCATGTGGACCATTCAAGTATTTTATGGTCTTGATAGACACATCTACAAGATGATCACATGTGTGCTTATTGTCAACTCGTAATATGGTATTTGCGAGATTGTTGGCCCAAATAATAAGGTTAAGAGCACAATTTCCAGATTATGCAATTAAGACAATTCGTCTTGATAATGCTGGTGAATTTACATCTCAGGCCTTTATTGACTATTGTATGGCCACTGGAATAAAAGTTGAGCATCCGGTTACTCATGTTCATACTCAAAATGGTCTAGCAGAATCATTGATTAAGCGCCTCCAACTAATAGCTAGACCATTGCTAATGAGGACAAAACTTCCCCTTTCAGTCTGGGGACAAGCTGTTTTGCATGCAGCAGCACTTGTGTGCATAAGGCCAACTAGTTATCATAAAGTCTCCCCATTACAATTGGCTTTTGGTCAGGAGCCAAATATTTCCCATCTAAGAATTTTTGGATGTGCAGTATATGTTCCAATTGCTCCACCAAAATGCACAAAGATGGGTCCCCAAAGAATGTTGGGAGTATATGTTGGTTATGAATCTCTTTCTATTATTAAATATTTGAAGCCTATGACAGGAGATTTATTTACACCCGGATTTGTTAATTGTCATTTTGATGAATCAGTTTTTCCAACATTAGGGGGAGAAAATAAACAGCTAGAAAAAGAGATAGATTGGAACATATTATCTCTATCTCATTTATATCCTTGCACAAATCAATGTGAATAAGAAGTTCAAAAGATCATTTATATGCAAAACGTTGCAAATCAATTGCCAGATGCATTTACTAACCTTCCACGGGTTACTAAATAGCATATTCTAGCTGTAAATGCTCCAATTCGAGTTGATGTCCCAACTGGACAGTATGATGATGCAAATGAGTCTAGGCCACGCCTTAAACGTGGTAGACCAATTGGTTCCAAGGATAAGAATCCCCGAAAAAGGAAAGGAGCAAATGATCAAGTTGATCATAACATAGCAATTGATAGGACCTCACAGGAGGTTCTAGTACCTGGAAATGATGAAAATGAAGAGATATCAATAAGTTATGTCTCTACGGGAAAAAGGTGGAACCGAAATAACGTTGTTGTTAACAACAATTTTGCATATAATGTTGCAGTTGAAATAATGCAACAAGATGAGGATCTTGAGCCAAAATCTGTCGATGAATGTAGACAGAGAAATGATTGGCCAAAATGGAAAAATGCAATTCAAACGGAATTGGCTTCACTCGAAAAACGTGAAGTTTTTGGACCAATAGTCTGAACGCTTGAAGGTGTCAAGCCAGTGGGTTACAAATGGGTTTTTGTGCGAAAACGAAATGAGAAAGGTGAAGTCGTAAGATATAAAGCACGGCTTGTGGCACATGATTTTAACAAAGGCCTGACATTGATTATATGGAGACATATTCTCCTGTGGTAGATGCAATTACCTTCAGGTATCTAATAAATCTGGCAGTCCATGAAAAACTTGATATGCGGTTGATGGATGTTGTCACAACCTACTTATATGGCTCACTGGACAATGAATTTTTATGAAAATTCCTGAAGGATTTAAAGTTCCTGAAGCACATAAAAGTTTAAGAGAAACTTGTTCAATAAAGCTTCAGAAATCCTTATACGGATTGAAGCAATCAGGGAGGATGTGGTACGTACAATCGCTTTAGCGAGTATTTGCTAAATGAAGGGTACAAAAATGACCCTATTTGCCCTTGTGTCTTTACTAAGAGGTCTGGATCTGAATTTGTCATCATAGTTGTGTATGTTGATGACTTGAATATCATTGGCACTTCGAAATAGCTTCCAAAGGCTGTAGAGTGTTTGAAGAAAGAATTTGAAATGAAAGATCTTGGTAAGACAAAATTTTGTCTTGGCCTCCAAATTGAGCATGTACCAAATGGAATTTTGTCCATCAATCAACATACACTGAAAAGGTTTTAAAGCGATTTTACATGGATAATGCACATCCATTGAGTACCGCAATGGTTGTGAGATCGCTTGACATAAATAAAGATCCATTTCGGCCTTAAGAAAATGATGAAAAGCTTATTGGTGATGAAACTCCATATCTTAGTGCAATTGGGGCACTGATGTATCTTGCCAACAATACTCGACCAGATATTGCTTTTGCAGTGAGCTTATTAGCAAGATTCAGCTCCTCTCCAACAAGAAGACATTGGAATGGTGTTAAGCATATATTTAGATATCTTCGGGGAACCATAGATATGTGATTGTTTTATTCTAATGAATTCAAGTCAGAAATGATTGGCTATGCCGATGCAGGTTATTTGTCTGATCCACATAAAGCCCGATCTCAAACAAGCTATTTGTTTACATATGGAGGTACTGCTATATCATGGCATTCAATGAAACAAACAATAGTTGCCACATCTTCAAATCATGCTGAGATAATAGCCATTCATGAGGCTAGTCGGGAATGTGTTTGATTGAGATCAATGACTTAGCATATTCAGGAAATGTGTGGTTTTCTTATGAAAACAAATAATCCAACTACACTATATGAAGACAATGTTGCATGCATTGCTCAACTGAAAGGAGGATACATCAAAGGAGACAGAACAAAGCACATTTCACCAAAGTTCTTTTTTACGCATGATCTTCAACAAAATTGTGAAATTAATGTTCAACATATTCATTCATGTGAAAATTTGGCTGATCTGTTCACTAAGGCATTACCAGCCTCAACATTTGAGAAGTTAAGACAGAAGATTGGAATGCGCCGTCTTCGGGAAATAAAGTGATGTTTTCATGAGGGGGAGTAAGATACGCGCTGTAATCTTTTTCCCTTAGCCTAGGTTTTGTCCCATTGGGTTTTACTGGTAAGGTTTTTAACGAGGCAGCAAATAAAGCGTATTACAGATATGTGTACTCTTTTTCCTTCACTAAGATTTTTTTCCCTATAGTTTTTTTTTTCTTAGTAAGGTTTTAACGAGACACATTATCTATGGACATCCAAGGGGGAGTATTATGATAAATATCACATTATGGTGGATGTCTACTCTTCTTCCATGATTTTCATCTCAAATGCTTAATGACATATTTTGTATGTTCAATGACATATTCCATGACATATTTTCTTTACTTTTTATGCCTATATAAAGGTCTTGTAATAGATAGAAAATACACACAATTGAAGAAGAAAATCTCTTCCTTTCTCTCTATCTCTATTTCTTGTTCATGTTTTACTAAATTGTCTTTATTTCTTGTTCATGTTTTACTAAATTGCTTTTATTTTATAATAAATTTAAATAAAGTGTGACTAATACATTTGAGTGATATGGTGGAGTCTTATTTTGGGATAAGAATGATTTCCAAATATTGAAGTTGTAAGTGAGGTGAACCCCACTATCCATTTATTTACCTTTTAATAGATACATTTTATATTATCATACGAGAAGCCTTGGTCGTTTAAGACAAAAGCTTGTTTTGTTCAACTACCATTTCCTTTTTCTTATTCAACAAAGATGGCTCAACAAGTATTCTTGTGATAAAAAACCAGCAATGAACCTCTTTTACAAGGCCAAAGCAGTACGCCTAAAAAAGCCACCATGACAAATACTTGACAGCAGAAGAAGATGAAAAAACATTAATCCAAGATCGTGACGGTGCTTCCAAAAATGCAATGTGGACAGTAGAATTCATCAACAACAATTCTCAAGAAAATGTCATACGTCTCAAGAGTTTTTATGGCAAGTACCTTACTGCTTCTAACTAACGATTTCTTTTAGGAATGATGGGGATGAAAGTGTTACAAACTCTGCCAAAAAGACTTAATTCTTCAGTTGAATGGGAACCCATTAGAGAAGGGAATCAAGTTAAGCTTAAGACAAGATATGGTCAGTTCTTGAGAGCTAATCATAGTATTCCACCTTGGAGAAATTCAGTTACACATAATATTCCTCATCGTACTTCAACTCAAGATTGGGTTTTATGGGATGTTGATGTGGTTAAAATCATGGTTCATTCTCGTGCTCCTAAGCCGCCTCCACCATTGATTCCTCATGAGGAATTGGTTGCTGCTTCTGAACCTAGTATGTATATATATCACAAGCTGAAATAAGAGCTCAAGACTTAGAAAATGGCCTTCCAACAACCAGTTTCTCTGTCATTCCTAACGGACCCCTAAAACCTCAAAAGTCTACCCATTTGTTTAGTATTTGATCAAGCAGTACTGGACTAAAAAAAAGCGATCAACATCTCAACCGAGGGAGCCTACGGGCTTCACAAAATAAAGTTGTTGACAGTAAAGGTATGTTAAGGCTATCTCTTCCTTCTTTTGACATGATCCAAGTAACAATACCTAAATATAATGATATCCCATAAATGGTTCTACACTTAGCAGTTAATGATGTCTATGTTGTTCATTCTCATAAAGTGACTGATATATTACCATGATAACTAGTGTTGACTTTTTATTTCCATGAAAACTCGTGCTTGGTAATGAAAAAGTTCAACGGGAATAACTATGGGATAATTTTTACGAGGGAAAACATGATATGGGTAAATTTACTAATTTGAGGTATATTTTTCTTTCACCTTCACTTATGTTGGTGAGGAGTGATTGCGAGAAATATCTTTTTATAATAATTATTATTACTCGCACTAATTTTTGTTGATAAAGGTAAATGTGAATATTATATGCTTTTTAGGAGTAAATAAAGATTTTATATATAATGTAGAGATGCCTATGTTCTTGAATTCCCATATGTCTTATTATTCTATCATCAGTTTATGGGTCTCAGAAAATACGTAAGTTGATAAAATTTATTTCATGATATTAATCAGAGGTATAATGGTCTTATGACGTACCGAGAGATTTTATTAACGTATTTCATATGCATTTCATGCATTTATACATGCACATCGACTCATGACCAGATGGCATTATATACGCATATATATACATATATATATACACATATATGTATATGGGATATGGGAAAGGTTACGGCGTTATATACACACCACCACCTGAGATGATATGATGGGATGCCCTTAGAGGCTTGATGATGTCATAAACACATGTACCTATGCACGACATGTCATTCATACGTATATGCATGAAAATATAAGTATTAAATGATATACAAAATTATCCATACTTACAGGTTGAGTCATGTACTCCATGTTCTTTCATGTCCTTTATATATCGATTCACATGCCTTACATACTCGGTACATTGTTCGTACTGACGTCCTTTTGTTGTGGACGTTGCATTCATGCCTGCAAGTATGAGTAATCAATTTGATGAACCCTCATTGTAGACGACGTTAGCATTCGGCAAAGGATCGTTAAGACTCCACATCATTCGGAGTTTAGTCGAATCTATGAGCCATCGCGTCAGAGTTTTACTTCAGACTTATCGGTAGGCCGGTACCTTATCTTATTTGATGTCAAATAATCTTAGAGGCTTTGTAGACAGAGATTCAAGTTGTACAGTATGCCAGAGGCCTTGACGGCCAATATGTATTCATGTTTTAAGATAGTTTATTGACACATTTGCCCACTTACAATTGTATATTACGAGTAGTGTCCATGTTGGCCATGATAGTTACAAAAGAAATGAATGAGTTACAGAGTGGTTCGCTCGGGCCACTACGGCACCGGGTGCCAGCCACGCTTCCCCAGGTTTGGGGCGTGACACTCACAGTACGTCTCGTACTATAAAAGCGATTGAGGAACTCTTGTTCTAGTTGATCCCAGTTATCGATAGATCTAGCCTCGAGGTCTGTGTACCAGTCAAAAGCATTTCCTTTTAGCGAGCGGACAAACTTCTTGATGAGGTAATCTCCATAAGTCCCAGCATTGTTGCATGTCTCCACGAAGTGCGCCACATGTTGCTTTGGGTTACTTTTACCATCAAACTGTTGAAACTTTGGAGGTTGATAGCTAGCAGGCATCTTCAACATATCGACCATTGCAGTGTACGACTTTGCATATGTAAGGGAGGATTTGGCAGCAACTTAATATTTGTTCTTAATGGTTCCTTCAATGAACTCCTTTAGTTGATCGATTGGAATCATTTTCAGATGAGACAGGAATAGCCTTAGTGGATGCTACTTGTCTTGGGGGAGAGTCACTCTCTAGAACTTCTGGGAGCATATCGGGTGCATGGGTGGATTCTTCTTCCATCAAGATTCCCACCCTGTCTATTAGCTTGTCAATTTTAGCCTCTTGATTTTGCATGCATTTGGTCAATCTAGTGATTGCTTCCGTCAATTTTGCCAACTGCTCCTCCATAGATGAAGTATTTGTCACCATGGCTTGCATGATTGTCGTGGACGACGGAGAGTAGCATGGATTTTCACACAGATTGATCTTTGATTGGCTCACGCTATGTGGTGTAAGTGGGGAGGATCCATCACTTGAAGCATTATCATCTTCCTTCGCAGCGGAGTGCTTGGATCCGGAGAGGTCAAGCAAAGTAAGAATTTTCTTGATCTCTTTAGCAATATCGCTTCCTCTTTCAGATGCGTTTGTGGAAGATCTTGCTCTTTTTGAGGATGAAGATCCGAAAATAGGGGTTGATGCGGATGACACTTGGGGTGCTTGTTGTTCTAAAGAGCTTGCTTTGCTCCTCGTAACTGGTCCGAAGCTTCCAAAGGTAATATCGAGGATGCTTTCCACATCAGCATAGAACCTGGAGTTAGCAGCCTTGGTGGAAGTTGAATCGGAGTTGATTTTCTTTGAAGCCATTTCAATGTTCTTGGACTTTGGTGATTGAAAAGTTGAGATGAGAGGTAGAAATTGTCCCATTGGAAGTGCCAGAATTTGTAGACAATAAATTTGCGTCGAGAAAATAAAATTAAGACCGAAAATATCGCAACAATCATAGTATTTTATTTTGAATATTTGAGTATTAAAATCTCTATGAATCCTCTGATTCTACTTTTCGATAGTAAATAAATTCAAGGGCCTTTGAGCTTGATCTTGAATATGTAGTTGTTGCCACGAACGATGATCTTGTTCTTGAGCTTGAGCTTGATTGCTTGGACTTGAACTTAATTTGGTCTTTGTTCTTGAGCTTGAACTTGATTTTTTGAACTTGAACTTGATTGCTTGAAGCTTAAATTTGTAGAGAAATTTGCGGCGTTTGATCCACGAGCTCTCTCTTGCTTCTTGTTATAACTTTTGGTGTCCTTTCTGAGTTATGAAGACCCCTTTTTATAGTTGTGGAAGGGAGGAGTTGTGATAAGAAAAATTCTTTCCGACCAATCAAATCGAAGTGTGACATGGCTGAATTTGATTTGCCAGAACATGTCACTTGCACACGTGACGCAGTTTCATTCGCCAGTTAATTTGACTTGGCATGCTTTGTCATTTTGACATGTGGCATGATCCTATTGTCTCTTCTGTTTGACTTGGCGTGCCACGTCATTTGACACGTGGCACCAAACTGGGCCTTTAGGAAGATGACATATTGGGCTTGATGAAGTAGGCTCATCATTTGTGGCCCAATTAAATGGGTCAGCCCAATGCACTTGGATTTTATATATTGGACTTATATAATTAATCTAATTAAATTAGCCCATAATATTTATTTGGACAAATATATTTGATATATAGTCCAAATTATTTTATCGGATTTAATTTCTATAAAATTCATATGCCTAAATAAATGTTGGTTGGAGTTTTTTTTTGTAATTGCTGAACTTAATCATTCTAGTAGCTGAAGTTTTGTTCTATATTTGCTAAACTTCAACATATTTTAGCTGAAGTTTTGTTCTATATTTGCTGAACATCAGCATGTTTTAGCTAAAACTTTGTTATGTTTGTGATGAACTTCAGGGCTGAAGTTTGTTTTGTATTTGCTGAACTTCAGTATTCTAGGAGCTGAAGTTTTTGTTTATATTTGCTGAACTTCAGCATTCTTAGAGCTGAAGTTTTAAAACAACAATGACAAGTTGCCATTAAGATCTAGTTGCTATAATGGAATTATCAGGAAATTTGAAAAGCAATACTCCTATAAAACAAGACCATTATTAAAAGTAATATCTTCACCTAATGCACAGGGAATCAAGTCGTGCTTTCATGTTTCAGTAGCAATTAAAATTAGCATTTCCGAACTGGACGGTCCAGAAGCTAATTTCTAGCCGTAAAGAGCTAAAATAGCAAATATAAGTTAGGCTAGAACACATAACAATATCTCAATATTCAGCATTCAGAAAACGAAGGAGGAGGAGAAAGAGTCCTGGAGTTGTTTAAACAGTGGGTACAAATTAAAACTTTTTTAAAAAGCGGGTATAAGTTAAATGGGGGCGACCAAATAAGGTGCCCGTGCAATTTTTATAATTTTAAATATACTTTACAGGATAAGTTGGCCTTAACTTAAAACGAAGGCAAAAATGGAAATAAGTAACAATGCATATATGCAAATATAGGGTATTATCATTTTTAGCCCGCGACAAAAATTATTTATATTTGGTAGTAAAAAAAATATATAAAAATTGTATAATTTTTTTATATAACATACCAAATGTATATACAAAAAATATATAAATTTTATATATTTTACGGCTATTATTTTTACAACGGATATACAGTGTCATTTCTCCAATAAAATAAACAAGAAATTTAATAACTTTTAGGAGAAAAGTGTTTGAAAGTGATTGATAAGCTCTTTCTAATCTTGAATTAACAGACCAAATCCCAAACGTGTCGAATTATGGAGTAATATTTGTGCCCATCTAGTCATTGGCTCATGGCGGGCCCATCATTTGCTTATGAAATATTCTAGAAAAATGGCAGAAATTGGACACAATAAAGGCGCCCTTGAACTTTTAACCTTTGGGGCAAGTCACTTGATCAATGAGCAAACTTTTCAGGTCAAAAGTCAAAAATTCTCGTTTAAACTTGACATTTTGCTCATTAGTCAGTTGACATACCACAAAGGTCAAAAGTTCAAGATCAACTCATTTCAAGATTATTTTTGTTAATAACCTGAAATATTCATCTTCGTGACTTAATCAGTGAGTGGAAATAGGGGTACACGTACGCAAAAAATTTCATAAGCAGTGTCACTATTTCTAGTAAGAGGCTCGTAACAGTCAAAAAATATTTTGTGGAGCCAAGGGAATTCAATCCTAAGACCTCTCACATCATACTTGAAACTGTCAACCACTAGACTACTAAGTTGTTTTGTTGCAAGTAATGTCACTTTTAATGCTTTTATCTTATGTTTATGTTTTACTTGTTATTTTTATATATATAAATAGTAAAAAAAATTGACGAAGCGGTGTCCCGTGACACCGCTTCGCTCCATGCCGCATTGTTACCTTTAATCCAACCTTTATTCTTTCTCGATTTCTTTTAAAATTATTCAATGTTCGGAATTTAATTTGTATTATAAAAAAACACATTAGGGAGGAGTTCTACCTCTTATTAAAGGTGAAGAATTTTTTCTCATTCCCCTGTATCTCTTGATGGTACTCCACCACTTTTGTAAGTTAGTCGGTTGATTCACCAAAATGATAGCCTAGATTGAAACATAGGTCATAGTTAATCGATAAAACTTATGTAATAGATACCTGTCGCACTCTTGTTAGTTTAGTATACATCGCGTGCGAATAAGTAATTTTTTTCTGCCATCTACATTTGTTGATGTAAGATTTTTTTTCTTTATTTAAAGTTATAAGACACAAATTATTACTAGGTAATATGAAGCTCTACCGTCAGACTTCAATTTATACACTTTAATATTCAGATATCAATTTGGTCAAATATCACATAGCATAAGGTTTATGTACTGAAAATAAGGTTATTACAAAATTAACTACAAAATGGCAGTGACTCTATTTTTTGTTTTTACAATGCAGCTAATCCCTTTTACAACGTAAATAGTGAATCGAATATATATACAATGCGATTTTCCAGCGGCCCCTTAGCTTCCTCCTCTACCTTCGCCCTTGATAGCAACCTAGTGGAAAAGGTGTCACGTATTGACAAATTGATCTTTCTTTTCTACCTTTTTTTCCCGCAATATGAATGAGGAAAACAAAGGCGAGAAGGCAAAGATATTTTTCTCGTTAGGCTCGTGGAATTGAATGAAACAACATGTGAGATTTGGTCAAGCAATCAATAAATGTGCATTAAAGTATCTGAAATTCTTACAATTTAGATTTCTATCAAATTTGTTTTTAAAGAACCAGGGATTCGCCTGACAACATTTAAAGAGAAATTTTTGAGGATGAGATAATTTACATTCAGTACAAAAGTGAACAGTACGAGTCTCACTATAGACTACAGAGTTGGTAAAAAGCCCCCTCACTGCATCACCAATTAAGAATATTTTATCAATGTCACTAAATACACTGGTATTTGTTTTGATTGTTACTAAAATTTTATTGTATAATATTATTAAACTGTTGTTTTGTAGCAATAAAAATTTAATTTTGCGTAACGATCGATTTGATATAGTCGCATCGCTATCTTTTTTCCCCCTCATTTTGTCCTTAATTAGTAGTATTTAACAATTATATTTTATCTTTTTTTTTTATAATAACTCTAGATATACTTTACTTCCTCTTCTTTTTTGATAATAATCCAAGCTTATTCCTTAAACTACTGGTGTGTTACATTATGAAATGATAAAAAACGATATAATCTATAGTATTAATTGAAATAATACAATACGATATGTTATATTTATAAAACGATACATAGCAATTATCCAAAAAAAGTTGTTATGGACAAAAGTCATTTTCCTTATAAACTTATATTATTTATTTCAACCAAATGATATTATTAGAGTATAATCTCTAATATTATACATTTTCTAAATAAAATTATTCCACACACCAATCAATATATGGAAAACATTTTCAAAGAAAAATGAAAAATATTTTTGGAAGAAGGGGCTGGGACTGATAATGATAATGATTACTCTAAGTTAATGATAATGACAGGTTTATGTGGGCTCGCATGTTTTGTGATGGGTATAATCGAAAAAATATATAAAATTTGTATAATTTTTATATATAACTTACAGAATATATATATAAATATATAAATTTTATATATTTTTGGGCGATTAGTTTTGCAGCGGTACAATGACTCCTAACAATTTTCCGGGCAAAATAAAATATAGAAAGAGAAAAAATTGAAACAGCCCCGCCCAAAAGTTTTTGCATAATTTTGTTTCCGATTATCCGAAGAGTTTTACCGATTTCCGACGAATTAAACGCCGGAACTTGACAGCATGCCGCCGGAAGAATCAGTTTCGAAGTCACTTCTCGACAAGCCGCTTCAGCAACTTACTGAAGATGACATTTCTCAGCTCACTCGCGAAGATTGCCGCCGTTACCTCAAACTTAAAGGTACTCACTCCTCTTCTCCTGCATTCATTACATACATAGAACTTATTAGTGATGAAAAATTCGAAAAAAATTGAAATTTTGCCTCTGCTACTGTAATGTGTTCCGTACAGGGATGAGAAGGCCGTCATGGAATAAATCACAGGCGATTCAGCAAGTGATATCACTAAAGGCTCTCCTTGAGACGGCGACAGATTCCGACGCCGGCACTCGGAAGAAACTTTACATTCCTCGCTCCGAAACTAAGTTACACCATGTGCGTTTCCTCTATCTATCTCGTAGCAATACTTGACCTATATTTTGTTATAGTGCGCTGGTAGTTCGTACTGTATGATGTTTGGATCTTAAGTCAATACCGTAAATGTACCAGTGCATGTTTATGTGTTTATAGTATTAAATAGTTCTAAAAACTAATGTAGGTCCAGAGAGGGAAAAATACTGATGAAGAATTTATTGAATTGGCTGAAGAGACAGTGCCTGATGGAAGAACACTACAGGATAAAGCTGATCTTTCCGGCGATGCATCTCCCACTCTGGTTGCTGCTATTGATAAATCAGCTCCTTCTAGGTGAGTCATCGTCTTCTTGAATGCTTTTTGGAGGCAACAAACCTTCTAGAATTATAGCTTGAAATTTGGTATTGGAGCGAAGGCTGGAATAGAACCCAATGGCTACAGAGAATTCCTATATTCCATCCTAATAAGTTTGGAATTGAGACATAATTGATTGATTGATTGACAATAAGCTCCACATTGTGCTAAACGGATGGTTCCTTTATTGTTATTAAAGAAAAAAGGCGCTTGAGTTTGAAAATTTTTCCTGTTGAATACTGACTTTCATCATGTCTATGAAATAGCGGCTAGCTCGTGTCTGGCAAATCAGTCTCTCTGTCTCAAACCTGGCCTCCTTGTATATCTCTTGCTTGAATTCTCTGTATAATAAGTGGCTTACCGGCAATACTTCCCTTATTTATGTTCTTTAAGAATTGTGGTTAAAGTATTGCGAGTAATGTGATTGAGTGTTAGAAGAGCATATAAATATTCAGTCTTAATGATGAACTTCAATTTTTTAGTGCACTTTGAATGGAATTAGGAGGTAAATGTACCTGCCAATGATATGCATTTGGTTTCTTATACTACCAGTTGTTGACACCATTGTTAATACTTCACTTACTGTGTCCCATGTTCTAACACCACAAGTAATATTCAGAGTGTCATTATGCCAGAAATTTTGCCCCTAAATAACTTTTTAGGGTGACCATATGTACAGTTGAAAGATGTTGAAGTCTATGGACTAAGTTGACTATGATCATAAATCATTAAATAGTAATTGCATATGTGCTTCTAGGCAGCAACTGACTCAACAGAAACCAAAGCTTTCTGATATGGCTTAGAATACAACAAGTAATACAAAATTAGTTATAGGTGTTCTTGAAGTCCCTCATGTCTTTTCTCCTATTAGACATCAATGGTTCCACAAGCTCCTCCGGTGATCTCTTGTTAAGTTAATAGTTTCATCTCCATAGATTGTTATTGTGACGAATTCATCATTTAGCACTTAGATAAGATACTTTGTCTATTTTTAACAAATCACCAGGTCCAAATATATCCACCTCAGCTCTTGTTTTTTGCATATCCCAATATAACCTATAGTTTGTTGGAAGCTACTCTATTTGAAATGGCATCATAAGGTAACTTGTGATTCTGCATATGTATAAATGCACGGGCTTCATTTGACTAGCATTTCCTTCAAAAGAAAATTGCATTGTATCTAACTTAAAAAACTGAGAGCTTTTCTATTGGTGCTTCTAGAACAATAGGTTCAGTAGATACATCAGCAGGACAAATGACAATCTTCTACAGCGGCAAGGTGAATGTCTATGATGATGTGCCTGCTGACAAGGTATTTAAGCTTGCTGAAAATTGGGAACTTCAGAAAATCAGTGTCGTTTCACTTTTTTCCTGATACGACCAACTCGGATATTTTTAGGCACAAACAATCATGTGTGTTGCTTCAAGCTCCCTTTGTGTGCCTTCAGAAACTCCATTGAATGCTACTGTAGCAGCTCGACATTCAACATGCTGCTTACAGCTTGCAACTACTAAACTACGCCCAATTTCTGATATGGTACTTCTGCCGACTATTCAAACAGGTCATTAGTTGCATTATGGTGCATAACTTTTCTATCTTGTTGTACTTTACTTGCTTACAATGGCGAGTTGAGAATGTGAATTAAGTAGTGTTTGTTTCTAAGGATTTTAGTGAGGCAAACTGAAAGGTTACTGCAAAAATAAAGCAACCATAAGAAGTCAATATGAAGAAAATGCAACAACTTTATGATCCTAAATGTCATATATTGGTGGAGAAAATATCACTGTACATTATGACTCCTGTGAGCGATGAGTCTTTTTCCTGGGGTCATCAGGGAAGACGTTCATTGTATCCTGTGCCAAAACATTTTTGTTTGATCTTTTACTAAAAATGAGTGATGTTCTCGAATGCGTGTAGAAGAAAGAAACAGCTTATATGATGACAATCCTGGTAGTCTTCGTTATGTCTTTATTCTTTTCTCATTTCCACACAAATTGCTCATTGGGCACTACGACATTTGCGAATATTAGGGTACTTTGTTCTAGTATAGATTGAAATATAATATGAAATACATTTTAAGATCCACTAAAGAAGTAAGCAATCTTATAGAAAAAGGGGGAAAATACTAGAAGTAAAAAACTTCCTTTCCCTGCTAACCATATCTTTTAAGGAATATAATTAGTTACTCTGGAAACACCATTTGAAGCCCACAAATGTATTCTGAGTGTTGGTGGGTGACTTTGTGTTTTATGTAAGCAAAAGATTTACTTAGGTGAAAAATGTTGGTCGAGTGCTGTTTCCTTTTCTGTGGAAGGAACTATAGTAAAGTACCTTATGCTGAAAACTATATGAACATTATCAATTTCTGCGTAATTTTCTTCTGCATTTATTTTATGTTTCCCCAGAAGCAGTAGAAAACCCCTCAAGCAGGAAAGCATCAGTACAGAGATATCTTGAGAAGCGAAAAGACAGGTATTGCAATAACTGAGCTGCTTGGTATGAAAAAGTGAAACAATATTAGAAAATATTCGCACTTGTTTTCTATTTCCTTCTGTCTCTCACATCTCTGTTAGGTGAAGGTTCAAGTGCAAGAGAAAGGTAGAAATAACTTCAACAGTTAGCTTGGATATCCATTTAAATGATCGAACGGGAGCTCTTAGCCCAATGGAGCACTCAAGTAGGTCTGATCTTTGCTTTCCGCCCCTCATTAGACTATCTTCTGCACCTACACCAAGTGGTCCCATAGAAGAAACTATTCAGATGAATGCTACTTTTTCTAGTGGTCCCAATGACAGAGGTGATGTTGTTTATCCCTTGAACAACCTCACTATTTTTGTGGTCATAGTACTTTCAAATGTTCAACACTAATGTTTTTTCTTTTTGCTTCTTTAATTAGTCTGTGCATGATATAGAGATTTGTTATTGACTGAAAACTTTCCCATCATTTAGGAAGTAAGTGTTATTGCTTCAAAACAATAAAATACTCATAGCTTTCATAAGAACCAGGTCGTTAATCACAAAAGTTGCATTTTAGCCTCTGAATCTGTTCTTTCTAAGCTCCTCAATGATTCTTGTTGGCCAACCGAATTGCAAGATAGCATCCGACTTCTGTGTTACTGACTGTTGAAAGACAGCTATTGCCTTATTGAACCAACTGTCCTCCCTTTAGTGTTGTATTGTAAGTAATTAAATAGTGAATACAGGACCGAATAGCTCATTGAGTGCATTCATCCTTGTTTGCTTGAGATCTCCTATAATATATCTCATTTGTTCTTTGCTAGATGCCATTACAACTAGAAGAATTGAGTATTTACTATACTAGTCATTTTCTTGCTTGCGTCTCCTTAAAACAGTCTCACAAGAACTGTGCCAACTTCCATCTCCACTCAGCCATTTCACCATAAAAGATGAAATATATGAAACATTTAAATCAGCCAAGTGTTTGATACATTTTGTTGCTTTTCAGATGTTAAAGAATGAACATTGGATATGGTCAGGGACGCACAACAGATATCGATTTTGTCTTCATCTGAAATTTTTGGAGGCCACAACATGTTCTAGCCTCTTGATAGTTAAATGAAGTAGGATGCTGGTAGCCCCCTTTTGTTCACCAATATATGTAAAAAATGCCATTTCTATTTAGGCTATTTTCTGTACTCATGTAAATGAAGAGAGAACTAGTGAGAAATAGTTATCCGCCATGCGGTGTTTGTGCTTTCAAAGTATTTTAGGAGCAGTCTGCATTTTTTGCATTAACTTTTAGGCAGTATCAATTCCATATTGCTGGAACCTGTTCTCAGTAGCCTCGCTAACTTGGAATAATATACCCAATTTTATTGTCTGTACTTTTCACTTTCTAATTTGAATTAGCAAATGCAATTATTGTTTCAATGGTTGTTGCTGGGAGATGGAGGCAAACCAGCATAAAACTGTGTGACGTAGAATGTGAATTGGTAGTGCACTCTGATTATCCTTATCGTTTAACATAAGTTTTCCTGCTTGTTGAAATTTTAAGGAAGACAAAAGGGCTAAGTTTTTCTGAACCACATAGCTCGACATACCAGTTATATTCTTGTCAATCTATGATTGTTAGGTTCCTGAAATTTGTTAATTCCTCTTTCTATTGTTTCTTTGTTTTAGGGTCAAACTTGAAATATAGTTAAGTCAGCTACTCGTTAATTGAGACTACACAACAGGATGCTGCACATAAGAACTAACTTTTGTGAGAGAACTGCTTTTATGTCTCTGCATTGCTGGTGCTATATGATACCCGTTTCATCTAAATTTTGAAGTTAAAAGTTTGAAGGAAAATTGCATTTATTAATCATCAATGACTACAATGTGGAGTGAAGTTTGAATACAAAATACAGAGGAGGAGAACAGACAGTCAAATTGTAGCAAATGGTTGAACGCTGACAACGGAAAGACAATAGTCACAGCGTCTCGCGAATCTATCTATATCTATATCTATATCTATATTTATATCTATCTATATTATTATAAAAGCACAAATAATTTACACTAAATGTTGAGCGACGAAAATATCCCGAAAAATTGAACTTTTGTACCCTTACAACATTAGTTCTATCTTTAAAAAGAAAATTCGACGCAGGATAATAGTAATCTTTAGCACTCTATCTAATAATTAGGACTCTAAATCAACTAAAACTTTGTTAACGTCATACGCCAAATTTGTAAAGGACTCTAACTTAAAGATTCATGTCATGTGTCCGACTTAGTCTCATACCACATGGAAAACAAGCACTTCGAGAAACATATTTCCACAAGAGCAAGGAAACTTTGCACAACTTATATATATCACTTTAAACAAACCGTTCCTATGGCTAAATTTATTTTTTCTTAACTATATGAGTTTTCTCCCAAAGATTATTCCATCTATCTATTTCAATGGTTTAGACGTGCAGTTTTCCAAAGTAGCATTCTGAAGCTTTGGAAATTTCATATCGTCACGTCAACTATGTTCGATCTCATAGGACAAAATTAGTTTCTCCTACATAATCACAGAACTAAACAGTTCGTATAAGAGGATATAAAAATTTGATGATTAATATATTGTGCAGTTGTTTCGTATTATGTATCCATTAAATTCCTCTTTGATTATGTTGACCTCTTATGTATACTTACGACAGCTTCTTTATGACTTTTTTTATTGGCTCTTGGGGGGGAAATAGGTTATTTTACCAAATTTCTAAAGGGAAACTGGAGCGTTAAAAAATAAGCTCTAAAAGTAACATGCATAAAAAAATAGTGCAAGACTACTTGAAAGTAATAAAGGGTCCTCTGGTGATTGAAATAAGTCAGGGGGATTTCTGTTTGTTTGAATTCTTATGGAAGAATGAACCGAACGAATTAGAGTGAAAATTTTGATTTGGATGTATGGGAATGGAAAAACATAATCCCTACAATTGTGAATAATCCGACATATGACGGTACATGGTATAAGCAATCCTTTTAGGAAAAAAAAAAATAATTTCTCCAAAATTATTTAACAAAAGAGTGTACGAGAGAGGACAAACCAATCATATCACAATTCCTAAAAATTAGGAGCAAATAGGAAAAAAGATTTAAATAATTATAAATTGCATGTAACTTATTTTAATTGTGATTGGAGGGACAAGCAATGATCATTTACATTTTGAATCCAAATATTAGTTCATTAATAATACTAATTTGTTATATACATTAATTAGTATTCATTTTATTACTCTGATAAAGTTTACTATTAGTAGACATATGCAACTATGGTCTAACTATCTTTTGCACAAATTATATGATACTTAGACTTGAAATATTCGTGCAACGCACGAGTATAGAGTCTAGTTATTATAAAAGCATGAATATAATGTCGGTTTACAAAAATAACTTTATAATATTAAGCATAATAACTCATATAAAAGGACATAACCGGAATTCTAGAAATTAGCCTTATAATCCTATTAGTTTTAGGACATAATACTACACGTTAGGAATCCTACATAATTACCTTTAGGAATCCTAATAATATAATTACCTTTCGGTTTGGAAATTTATAAACACAAGCCTAAAATATGTTTGAAACAAAGTATAAGCATCAGCTACTGCAGAAGTGTACGTCGTGCTTCCCGTGGGATATTCGTATTTCACAATTATGGAAAAGAATTAGCTTTTCTCGGTTTCTAAATGGGATTAACTTTGTATATATGTACTCTTTTAGTTATTATTAAAAAATAAAAATAAAAATAATCCCTTCCAAGAAAACAGCTGAAGTTCGAGCAATCTGCCGTTGGGAGCGTAAGGCCTTTTATCTATGTCTTGCTCTTCTCACTTATTTAACCCATATTTGTCTCCACCTTTTCATTTTTGCTCTTTTATTTTACTTTTTTTTTTGGGTAAATTAATTAGTTTGTATATAAGGTCTATTTTGTTGTATATCTCTATCTATCTATATCTATCTATCTAGATCTATATCTATCTATATCTATATCTATACTATATTAAAAGCACGAAAGCCTTTAGCGAAATGTCGTTCGTCTTTTTTACCATTTTAAAATAAAGTTCACACTAGATAAAATAATCATTTAATTATTTCCCTAATATTTAGTATTTTGAAGTCAACTAAAACTTTACTTATTAAAGTTTTCCTTATTTGAACGATTACACAAAAAAAATCTAAGTATATATCAAAATCACTTACATTTACCATATACAATATTATAATATTATAATACTAAAAATATGAATGTTTACGTATTGTATTTTCTAAGAGGATCTGCAATAATTAATAGAAGGAAACAGCCAAACTTATAATAGAATAGCCCGACCATAATTTGAAAACTAACAAAGGCAGCAAAATTTTGATATTAAAATAGCTATATAATTAAGCTCTTAATTAACTGATTAAAAATATTCAATTTAATTATTTTTCAACTTCATCATATTATTTTTCAAATTTACAAATAACTTTTGAAAGAAAATTTGACAATTGTTCTTCAGGTTCAAATAATCTAATATAAGAGAAGATAAAGATATATATATATATATATATATATATGTACGATCTTATCATTTTATTTATTTATATTAAGCATATGATAATTAATTCAAACATTAAGAAGACAATTAAATAACTTCGATGGGTGGGGACAAAGCGAGAAATCATAATAAAGTATATGAGAATTTATGTAGGACATGATTTTTCTTTTAAGCTAGCTAAATAGGATTAACATTCATTATTTTTAGGACCTTGCTTTTTTTTCTATAATTTTTTTAATAACTCATGCACATTGGTTAATATGGGTATACAATATTCAAAAGTTATATATTCATGACTATAGAGTACACGGGCAAAGCGCGTACTCTATGACTAGTTATATTAAAAGCACGAAGTCCCTTAGCGAAATATCATTCGCCTTTTTTACCCATTAAAAATAGATTCCACAGTGGATAAATTAGTAATTTAATTATTAGTTTAAAATAAATTAAATTATTAATTATTAATTCTTTCCTTATTTAAACTATGTAGAAAATCTAAATATTTTAGGAATTCAAAATCAACTATGATTTTCTTTACATAAATTCTTTCCTTATTTGAGTTATGTAATATAATTTTTATTCCTTCCATATTATTTGACTTCATAGTATAAAAAGACTTGCTAATTTGTAGTACTTTGCCAACGATATGTGATTGCTCCTTAGTAGGTGAGTTCTTTATACCTTTTCCGATCGTTCTATAGAATATTGTTGTTATCTTTGGAGTTTTTTCTTGTTTTAGTTTGTTTTTGCTTTTGTTTTAAATGCTTTTATATGGGTTTTGGAAGAATTATTTTTCATTAATGCCTTTTTCTTTTCTTATTGACCATCCAATTCAACTTTTTTAGGAGTAAAAGAATATGTTGATTTTGGATTAAAAGATGTTACACATTTAAAGCCTAATGTAGTTCAATATGGATTTCTGTGACTAATCTGCAGGTTTTCTTTCTTAGTTAGAAGATTCTAAAATTTTTGAGGCTACCTTCTTTCCTGTTCTTACTTTACATCCAATTTAATTTTCGTTTAGTAATAAAAAATTATGCCTTTTGAGATTTTGGGTTAAAACTTAAAAGAGAATTTCTCACGTTTGACAAAAAAAAATCCAAACACCATTGTAATTCCTTCTACGCTACAGTCAAATATTTCATACTTAAGATGGCTAATATTAAGAATTTTCATCAATCTATTCATATATATACTATATTAAAAGCACGAAGCCCCTTAGCGATATATTGTTCGCTTTTTTTACCCTTTAAAAATTAATTTCATATTGGATTAAATTGTAATTTAGTTGTTTTCCTATATTTAGGAATTCTAAATCAAGTAAAATTTTAGTTATTAAATTTTTCCTTTTCTGAACTAGGTAAAAAATCCTAATATTTAGAACTTTAAATGAATAATATTATTTTTCCATATTTAGATTTTGCAGAAGTTGTAAAAGTATGTATAACAACAAATATATAACCAAGCACACTATTATGATGGATAGTGGTACAAAGTTTATGTGCAGAACAGTGGCTAACACTTTAAAAATTTATCCCATTTTCAAAATCAACTAAAAATTTGTTATCCTTTGAATCATGTAAGAAATTTTAAACATGAATTTCAAATAAATTAGTATTTTAATTATCTAATATAAATTATTTATTTATTTAGAGAAGATGTAACATAATTGTAATCTATTAATTTTAGACGTAATATAATGGTCAATACTTTAGAGAGTTATCCCTTTTTGAAATTCATTGTAATATTATTTATCAAATCATTCATTAATTAACTACGTAAGAAGTCTTAATATAGGACTTTAAAATCATTTAATATTTTAATTATCTACTATAAATTATTTATTTATTTAGATAATATAACATTACTGTAATTCTCTGCATGTGTGTGTCTATATATATATATATATGTGAACCATAATACACTTGCATATCAAATTTGTGCTACTTTTTAACCCAAAAAATATTTTTATATAATATTTAAATATAAAATTCAATAATTAAAATAAATAAAAAAATTTAAAAATATAAAAGATATAAAAGAGGTAAGGAAAAAGAGAGTTCATAAAAGTAGTTGACCAGAGTCAACAACACTAATTATTCTACGTATAAAGATTGAAAAGTAAAATATGACCAGATTAGTTTTTTAATCCTTTGGAACATGGAATTCATAGTATATACTTATACTATGAATTATTTTCATTTATATTGAGAATAAATAATTAAGTATCTAAATTATATAACTAACTAGCTAAAGAATCCTATTAAATTCTTTTTCAAATTTATCATAAAATAAAAATACATTTTCAAGTTTACAAACTCTTTATTAGGGTACATAAATTTATTTTTATAGAAAGAGCACTGACAGTGAAAGAAATAAAAAAATTAATATAATATAGTATGAGGGTCAAATTGATAAAATGCAAATTTGAAGTAATAAATATGAAATAGTAAAAGATAAGTTGTATTCTATTTGAGTTGTCATAAATTAACTTTTCCTTTGTTTGCATTTATTCCAGCAAATGACCGGTCCATTTTTTTTATATATATATTAATTATTTGTTCTAAATTGTTAACTAAACGTTAGAATATTTTAGATTTTGTATTGTCATGTATCAAATTAATATTTAAGAGCTATAAGCTAAACTTCTCATTTCCAAAACTCTAAAGATCAAAGATTAAATTTCTTGATATATATTATTCATCAAATTTTTAAATAATAGTTTGCAAAATATATTTATATTATTTATTTTCAGTACAGTTTTCTTAAAGATTCTCATAAAGTCCTCAAAATCACAATAAGGCATTTGTAGAATTTAATGGGATATGATTACTTCCTTTATTGAGCTATAGCTGGATAGGGTCAACATTCATTATGTTTAGGAACTAATAATTTTTTCAAACTTGTATAACTCAAACACATTATTTGATACTCCCTCCGGTCCAATTTCATTAATTTTTTGGCCTTTTTAGCAGTCCATAATATATAATTTTTTCAGGTATCAAGAAGGAATTAATTTTTTTTTTAAATTGCATTTGTAGTATTTGTTGTATTTGAACAAATTAAGATTAATATGGTCTTAAGATTAATATGGTCAATTTTATTGTTAATTAATGTTCAAAGGTGAATTTTTTAATATCAAACAATAAAAAAATCAATTAAAGTGGACCAACAGGAGTAATATCTATGTGATTTTTTAAACTTATGTACTTATTGTGAGCACGCGATTTTTTGCCTCATACGAATTACTCTAAAAGAATTTCCAAAATTAGGTCTTTTCTTTAATTATGTGTTATTTTTAGGAATTATTGTGTGATTTTCCTGATTGTTCGCATATATTTGTGTGCATGTTTAATTTTGTTAATGCATTAAAAATACAAAAATATAGCATTTTCATTTGAGATTTGATTTTTACATTTTTTGGAATTAATTAATAATTAGATGTTTTACAAAAATAAAAATTAAAAAAAAAATATAACATATTTTTGTAATTTTAGTCAAATTGTGTGATTTTCTTTTAATTTGGCATTTAATTATTTGTGATAATTATTAGTTAGAATTAATTAGTATTTTTAAGTTAATTTGGTATTTTATAATTAATTAGGATTTTAGTTTTAATTGTTGAAAAGAAAAAGGAAAAGAAAATTGAAAAGGAAAAGAGAATAAGAAGAGGAAAATCTGGTTAGGCCAATTTAGCCGGGCCCAAGACCAAAACTCAGCCAAACCCATTGAGAATAAGAAGAGGAAAATCTGGTTGGGCCAATTTACTAATTGAGAAACTTCTAATAGTGGTAGGGTAGTATTTGCATTATCAAATTAACTAAAATCACTAATTGAGTGGATAATTAAGTGGATGATTAAAGAAATGAAAAGTTGAATTGGTAGTGAAAAATACTTTAATTGAATGCCCATTTAAGGGAGCTGAAAATCAGATTAGAGAAGAAAAAAAGAGGGGGCGGAGAGAGAGGTATACACTCAATATACACTCTGGATACACTGGATATACATGGGCAGAGAGCTAAGAAAACTTGAAAGATATTCTGAGAGAGAGAGAACATTCAAAGAGGGTAGAAGGCTAGGAAAATTAGAGAGGAAAAAAAAAAGGGGGCGGAGAGAGCGATATACACTCGATATACACTCTGGATACACTGGATATACAGGGGCAGAGAGCTAAGAAAACATGGAAGGGATTCTAAGAGAGATATAGTAAGAGAGATACACAGAAATAGATACAGAAAAAAATCAAAAACGATTGCAGAATTTCAGAAAAATACACTGTTTCATTGAGTCATTTGGTATTTTCTGAAGTTTTCTTTCTAGTATGGAAGCAATTCCTGGTTAGCTGATAATAAAAAGGGTTTAAGTCGAGTCGGGTTTGAGGTCTGCTGATTCACTAAGATTGAAATTAGGGTCTGACTATCGTATCACATCCATTGGTTTCAAAATTAGTCTGCTGGTTCATTTTCAGGTGTTGAATACTACTGCTGTTGTTGGTTACTGCTGATACCTCATTTTTCTGCTTCCTTCTTTCATTTCCAGGTGCACACTTGAACTCAAATTGATGTAGCTTTGAGATGAACATGAAATGAAAGTACTCAGACATTTGTTTACTGGATGATGCATGTTTGGACGACTATACATCTGTAGTTAAGTAGATATTAATGATATGTAACTGTGTAGTGTAGTCTAATTGGATTTATATTCACATGAAACTCGGACGGCGTAATTTGTACCTAATTGGACTGTTAATTTGTGGTTATCCAGTTGCAGCCTTAGTATAGCTTAGAACTTGCTTTAGTTTAACGGTTTTGTTTTAAAAAATAAAAAAAATCAGAAATAGTTTGGGTGTTGCAATTGATTTTGAGATCAGCGTATGATATCCACATTAATTTTAATTTCAAGCTGAAGAGACGTCTCAAACAACTTTGTATTGCAGTAGCTAAGATCAGTAGATTAGTTACTCATATCAACATCTGCGTTTCATTAAGTAGTTTAGTTTAGCTGTATGATGATTAGATGTGAATAAAGTGTGAAGTTAGGCTATTAA
This sequence comes from Nicotiana sylvestris, assembly GCF_000393655.2. NCBI lineage: Eukaryota > Viridiplantae > Streptophyta > Magnoliopsida > Solanales > Solanaceae > Nicotiana > Nicotiana sylvestris. The sequence goes on from NC_091062.1 coordinate 185,123,132, forward strand.
CCTGTTCGTGTTAGTGTAAGTAAAATCTCGTAATTAAGTTGCTTAGCCTGCTCATCTGAGGTTTATATTCATGACTATTTTTGTTAAAATTCAATTCACGTTTCCCAGTTTGTTTTGCCTTTAGTAATATCCAGAAGTTCACTAGTAGGTAAATAGATAAGAAAAATCTGAATTTTAGAATATAAATCCAATCCAGTCGGTTTAGACGTCTAGCTGTTTTGAATTTTATTGAGATGAGCATATGAGTATGTCAAGTGTTGATTTGAATAAATGTGAAATAGCTCTATCATTTGCAAGTTAATAAGCCTGAATGTCAAGGGTGGGCCTGAATGAAGTCTGTCCGAAGCCCAACTTGAGTTTTGACTGTATCTTATTCTTACTGGGCTAAGCTTGAAGCCCAAGGGAATTACTGAAATTTTGAATAAAAGTCAAAGATGTAAGTATATTAGTTCTTGGACAATACTAATTAATCAGGGCTTTTTCTGTTATTATTAGAGACAAACTAAGTAGAAAATTGTAGTTTGCTTTAGGTTGGCCTTTAAATAATAAATGAGGCGAGCCCTGCTAAACAAAAATGCATAAATTGCGGGGTCCTCTTAAATGTCTATAATAAAATACTTAGAATTCGAGATGGGCCGTTTAGCAAATTTCACAGCCCTTCCCAAAGATAATAACGCATTAGTCACTTTAGGTGCGCTTTTAATAATTTACCTTCTTAAACTCGGGTGTGCATTTCATGTGACCCAAATCAAATCCCAAAAACATTGAATAAAATGTGTTCAGGATTGCGGGTGCATTTCATGTGACGCAATCCAAAGACATGTTTTAAACGACGTTCAATTTTCTCTAAAAATAATTGAATAAAAGCGGTTGAAAGCTAAAATTGGCACATAGGTTCAACATGTATTAAAATCAGATAAATAAGTTGAATATGATAGTTGAGCGACCGTGCTAGAACCACGTAATCCGGGAATGCCTAACACCTTCTCCCGGGTTAACAGAATTCCTTACTCGGATTTCTGGTTCGTGGACTGTTAAACAGAGTAATATTTTCCTCGATTCGGGATTCAATCGGTGACTTGGGACACCATAAATCTTCCAAGTGGTGACTCTGAATTTCTTAAAATAAATCCCGTTTCGAATGTCATTTAATTAGAAAAACTCCCTTTACATATACCCTTTTTTCGGGGTGTAGGTGAAAAAGAAGGTGTGACAGCTCTGGCGACTCTGCTGGGGACAGAACCCAGAATCTCTGGTTCAGGGTTCAAGAATTCGAGCTTAGAATAATTGTTATAGTTGGCTTTATCCATTATCTGATTTTGTTACATGATTTGGGCCTAATGTGCTAATTGATTACTTTTACCGCTTTGATATTCCGTGAACTGTATATAAACTGTTGCGAAATCCCTCTTCTCTCTGAGTTTTCTAAATCATGAAGAAGTGTGCACTTCATGTGACTTCTTTTCTGTTAGAGTCATATCCCAAATTTAGAACGAGGTTCGGACAAGTTGCAAAGCCGGCGAAGCTTCTGTATTCCCGGTACGCTGCCCCCCTCGTCCCAAGCTGTCCGCTCGGGTAAGCCAGGTCTAGAACAAACACCCAGGTTCTGAACCTAGAATAACTCAACTTCATGTCGGATCCCTAGTAGGAACGCTTATTTGCATCATGTGCATTTGACTTAGGGGACTCAACATAGGGGTTGGGTCCGTCTAGGACAAGCAACCTGAAATGAAAAAGACCATCCTGATGCATCCTACTTGTTTTCTGTGCATTTATGTGTTCGGACTTGCATGCTGACCGGCTTTTGAATCTCGGGAATATCAGAAATTTGAGAAAAAGAAAAAGGAGAGAGAGGAAATAACAGTGTAGAGAGTTAATTACCTATTTTTAGAATAAAACCAATGCCCAAATACTGTCTAAACGCTGCCGAAATTTTGAGAAAATAAAAAGAAAATATTTTATGTTTTTAAAATTGTTTGTTTTACTCAAAAAATAAAAATGCGTGAAAAAGAGTCTTTTATTTTAGTTTGTCTTGTTTTAAAAAACGGAGAAGAAAAATAGTTTGTTTGTTTGTTATAAAAGGAATAAAGGAAAAAGAATCTTGTTTTCAAAAATAGCTAGTTTCTCTGCCCGAACTACGCAGGTTTGATTCTCACCGGATGTGAGATACGTAGGCAACCCTCATCGGGTCCAACTTCTCCTTTTGCAAAAATAGCCAAAAATGTCAAATTTTAATTTTCGTCAAATGAGGATAGATGCTGACAACCAACAAAGGAGTCGGTCGGATGAGCGGTTAATAAAAGGGTTGAAAAAGGAAATTAGTGAGTGCCGGGATGATTTGAAGAAATCTGAGGGTACCATAGCACAACTCCAGGCACAATGGGCAAACATAACAAAAGAGCACACACAGTACTTACAGCAGGCGAGGAAGGATTATGAAAAGACCATTGCCAGTCTAAAAAGGAAGGTGACCACCCTAGAGAGCGAGACGGCTAAACAAGCCAAGGCTTTTGAAACCGAAAGTGAACACTGCTATGATCTAATGGCCTTGATGGAAGATGAAATACAGTAGTTACATAAACAACATCTGCATGATTCTCGGGTTTTGAAGGCTAGAGGGGATCATATAGAACACCTACTCCTACAGAAAGACCGAACCAGGGACAAGATTTTGACTATTGCTCATGCTATTACCAGGAAATGTCGGGTGTGTGAAAACATGACCCGCACTACTTTCTTCTCGGTAGTGATGATATTTGTGAAGCAAATCATGTATGAATTGGAAAAGTTGGAAAGGGGCCTTACACCTAAGCCCGCAACAAGGCTGAATGACGCCCCGCAGGCACCCAAATTTAAAACTTTAATGTATTCGTAGTTCGAGTCTGCATTTTCTTTTTCCTTAGAGTCTGTTGTCTGTTAGAGTCTGTTTTTCCTTTCACATCAGAGTCTGTCAGAAGTTCTTGAGTTTGTACTTGGTTTGGTTTTGAGTCTGTTATTTTCCTTTCCGAAAGCGTCTAGTTTGCAATAGAATGTTTATTAATGAAAATCGAAAATTTCCAAAAATTGTCTCTTTGCTTTTCGCACTTATTTCGATAGAACTACGCACGGTCTGATTCATGCGGGGACATGATACGTAGGCAATCTCTATAGGATTCGACCACCACTAAAAAGAAAAAGGGGAAATAAAGAAGGATAGAATAAAAGAAGCTTAAAAGAAGGGGCACAATTATGAGAGGCCGGGATGACGCACGCAACCGAAGCAAATGCATGGTAGAAAATGGTTAATTGCCTAGGTGCATTGCATCCCAACGTGTAATTACATATGTGTTAAACTTTAAGAACTAACAAGTTTGTTGTTTTCCAGAGAGTTCAAGCAGTTTGTTTATTTAGAGGATACTGGCACATTATCATTACCAAACCAGATCAAAGGGACCAATACCAGAATCATGTCTATCCCGGAGGTCGACACTAGTGTTGAGGTAGAGGTGTTGGACGTCAATAAAATGAAAGAGGAGATGTTCAAGCTTAAGCAACAGATGGCCGAAATGTACCAGGCCTAGTCCCAAGGGCAATCACCACCGTCTTACCCAACCAACCCGGCTTTTACCCCACCATTAGCTCAGTCTCAGGATCATCCCACCACTGATCCAGGTTTTCCCATTTATCAACACTACCATGGCACTATTTCTCATACGCCACAAGCTCCACCACCAAAATCAATTCCATACCCTCCTCCGCCAATCACCCCTGTCTTTGTGGCATCTCCACCAGCTGCACTCCATAAATCCCCAAGTGAACCTGTGTTCCAAGCTCAGGACAACCAGTATTATTCCCCGGAGCCCACTTTCAAAGTTCCCGAAACCTACCCCTACGATCCACGTTCTAATCTCCCGAGAGAAGCTGAAAGACCAGCCAAAAATCCCGAACATGAAGAGATGTTTAGAAAAATGAAAAGCATAGAACAATCCTTCAGGTATATGAGAGGGCTAGGAGGTCAGGTAAGTGTGGCTTACAAAGACCTGTGTTTATTCCCAAATGTACAACTACCGGCAGGGTTCAAAATGCCCAAATTCGACTTGTACAACGGACACGGTGATCCGGTGGCTCATTTGAGAGGTTTTTACAGTAATATGAGGGGAGCCGAAGGAAAGGATGAATTGCTAATCGCTTACTTCAGTCAGAGTTTGAGCGGAGCAGCATTGGAGGGGTACACCCGCCAAGATCACGGAAGATGGTACACATGGGATGACCTGGCACAAGCATTCGCTTGTCACTTTCAGTATAATCTTGAGATCATTCCAGACCGGCTATCTTTGACTAAGCTAGAGAAGAAGCACAGTGAAAGCTTTAGAGAATATGGTTTCCGGTGGAGGGAGCAAGCAGCAAGGGTAGATCCCCCAATGAAAGAGAGCGAGATGGTTGATTACTTTTTGCAGGCTTTGGAGCCAACTTACTTTGGTCATTTGGTGTCCGCAATTGGCAAGTCTTTTAATGAGGTTGTAAAAATGGGAGGCATGGTCGAGGAGGGGCTTAAGTCCAACAAAATCATGAGTTATTCAGCGATCAAGTCAACTACTCAGGCCATTCAAAGCGGCACTAGGGGTGTACTAGGGAAGAAGAAGAAAGAAGATGTCACGACTGTTGAATCCGGTGCCTGGTACGGATCTAGAGGCCCGTCACCCTACTATAGCCAACCACGACCCTACTACAAAAATTACCCCCATACTCCATATAGCCCTCCACAACATTACTACCCACCACCAGATCCCCATTTTTTTGTCCATCATGCACAAACCTATACCCAAACTCCGGCACACGCACAATGGCGTGCGCCGACTCCACCAAATCTATACCCAGCTCCACAAAATACATATCCACCCCCAAGAGCCTACAGAAATTCCCCCGGAACGGGTTTCCGACCAAACCAAGCCTTCAATAATGAGAGGTTACAGAAGCAAAAGACTTTCACTCCAGTGGGGGAATCATATACCAGTCTTTTCCACAGGTTGAGGCAGTTGGGCATGCTGAATCCAATTGAGCCTAAAATGCCAAATCCTCCTCCTAGAAATCTTGACCACTCGGTGAGTTGTGAGTACTGTTCAGGAGCCCCGGGGCATGATACAGAGAAATGTTGGAAACTAAAAATAGTTGTGCAAGAGCTTATTGATACTCATCAGATCGAGGTTCAGGCCCTAGAAGCACCAAATATCAATCAGAACCCACTGCCAGCTCACCATGAGACCCATATGATTGAGTTGATACACAAAGGAGGGGATCCCAAGAAGCCCTCATAGACGGTAATGATGGTTCATTCCAGTGAAACCAGCTCAAAGGAAAAGGTAACTAATGGGAAATCAATAGTCCAGTTGAAAAGGGTAGACAATAAGCCAGTTGTGGTAGCCGAGAAAGGGTCGTCAAGCACTGTTGCAGTGAAACTCGAGAAAGCTAAAGTGGTAGTACTAGGGGTTGCAAGTGAACCTGTTGTGGTCGTGAAAGGGGCTCGCACAGAGCCTGTTATTATAAAACCAGTAACTCAGCTTCCAGTGATCAACATCAAAGTTGTTCCTTGGAATTATGAACGGGTGACGGTGATTTACAAAGGAAAAGAAATCAAGGAAGAAGTTTGTGAAGCACAAAGTTTGACTCGCTCAGGAAGGTGTTTTACTCCCGAGGAGTTAAGAAGAACTAAGGATGATCCAACGCCGGTGAAGAAAGTTGTAACTAAAGAAGAGGCAGAGGAATTTTTGAGGAAAATGAAAGTGTATGACTATTCTATTGTAGAGCAGTTGAGGAAAACGCCCGCTTAGATCTCATTGCTCTCATTGCTAATCCATTCAAATGAGCACCGCCGATCATTGATGAAAATCCTGAATAAGGCCCATGTTCCCGACAAGATCTCGGTGAACCATCTGGAAAAGATAGCCGGCAAGATTTTTAAAGTAAACAAAGTCACTTTTTCCGATGATGAATTGCCCATAGAGGGTACTGAGCATAACAAAGCCCTTTACCTGACAGTAAAATGCGAGGATTCCGTGGTTACTCGGGTATTGGTTGACAATGGTTCAAGTGCGAACATCTGTCCACTCTCCACTCTAAGCAAGCTGAAAGTAGAAGATGAGAGGATCCATAAGAACAGTATCTGTGTGCGAGGATTTGATGGCGGAGGCAAAGACTCAGTCGGGGACATAATGTTGGAGCTGACTATAAGTCCAGTAGAATTCACAATGGAATTCCAAGTGCTGGATATAGTTGTTTCCTACAATTTACTATTAGGACGACCATGGATCCACGCCGCTAAAGCAATACTATCAACACTCCATCAGATGGTCAAGTTCGAATGGGACAGACATGAAATAGTTATGCACGACAAAGATAATTTGTGCGCTCACAGCAACGCCATTATGCCATTCATTGAGGTGGAAGATGACAAGGGACCATGGGTCTACCAAGTTTCTGACACAATGTCAGCCGAGAAAGTTCCAGAGGGAAGTGTATCCCAAATCCGAAGATAACCGCCGCATCAGTCATGGTAGCGTATGAAATGCTGAAGAATGGTTTTGTACCAGGAAAGGGTTTGGGGTCAGATCTGCAAGGCATCATACAGCCCGTGTCTCTTCCTGAAAACTTGGGAACATTTGGTCTGGGATTCAAGCCCACAGCCGCAGACATAAAAAGAGCCAGGAAATTGAAACAGAGGACATGGGTCCTTCCAAAGCCGGTCCCACGTCTTTCCAGATCATTTGTGAAGTCCGGTACGAGGAGTCGCCCAGCGACAACAATTCCTAGTTCTGTGATTGATCCGGACAAGGAGTTAATTGAAAGATTTGAGAAGTTGTTCGACAGTGTGAACATGGTGGAAATTGGAGAAGGTTCTAGCAACGCGGAAGTGCAATTTGTCGGGCCAACAACAAAGCTTAATAATTGGAAGGCTACTCCTCTCCCTACTCGGAAGGAGTCTTGGTAGTTTGCTTTGATTTTCCTTTAAGTTTGTACGGATTATTCTAGGGTTGTAATCCGGATTTCATTTTTTTAGTCTATTTGAGTGTGCAAACCTTGTTATCTTTTATCATTCAATAAAATACAATTTCCCTTTCTTCATCATTCCTGATGGTTTTCCTTTTTGTTTTGCTTTCTTTTCTATACAGTTCTTTTTACGCTGGTTCTAATGACGTGGTATGCATAAGGAATCCTCAGCCCAGTCTTAAAAATCAATCTGATTCCGAAATGTTAGTTCAAGAAGTAGATTGTGATTACGAATAAGAATACGATGATGAGGATGAAGCCTTCGAAGAAATTAGTAAGGAGTTAATTCACTTCGAAGAAAAACCCAAACACAACCTGAATGACACAGAAGCCGTCAATTTAGGGGACATAGACAATGTCCGAGAAACTAAAATAACTGTCCACCTCTAGCCAAAAATCTGGGAGGAGTTAATCAAAACACTCATCGAGTACAAAGATGTTTTTGTGTGGTCATATGACGACATGCCGGGTTTAAGCACTGATTTAGTGGTCCACAAATTGCCCATTGATACAGCATTCCCTCCCGTCAAACAAAAGTTGAGGAAATTCAAAACTGATATGAGTGTGAAGATTAAAGAAGAAGTTACCAAGCAGTTGGATGCAAAGGTTATTCGGGTCACTCGATATCCTGTTTGGTTGGCTAATGTCGTGCCTGTACCGAAGAAGGATGACAAGATCAGAGTATACGTCGATTACCGCAATCTCAACAAAGCAAGTCTGAAAGATAACTTCCCACTACCCAATATCCACATTTTGATTGATAATTGTGCCAAGCGTGAGATTGGATCTTTTGTGGATTGTTATGCCGGGTATCATCAGATTCTAATGAATGAAGAAGATGCAGAAAAGACGACATTCATCACACCCTGGGGAACTTATTGCTACCGGGTAAAGCCATTTGGTTTGAAGAATGCTGGGGCAACTTATATGAGGGTAATAACTACTCTGTTTCACGATATGATACACAAGGAGATTGAGGTATACGTAGATGATGTAATCATAAAATCTAAGCATCAGGCCGACCACGTCGAGGATTTGAGGAAATTCTTCTAGAGGCTTCGCAGGTACAACCTCAAGCTTAACCCCACCAAGTGTGCATTTGGTGTTCCATCCGGAAAACTGTTGGGATTCATAGTCAGTCGGCGAGGCATCGAGTTGGACCCATCAAAGATCAAAGCCATACAAGAATTGGCCCCTCCGAGGAACAAGACTGAAGTGATGAGTCTATTAGGAAGGTTGAACTATATCAGCAGATTTATTGCTCAGCTCACGACAACTTGTGAGCCTATTTTCAAGTTGCTGAAGAAGGACGATGCGATCAAATGGATTGATGAGTGTCAAGAAGCATTCAATGAGATAAAGGGATACTTTTCTAACCCGCCTGTGCTGGTACTGCCAGAACCAGGGAGACCTTTGATTCTTTACTTGACTGTCCTGGAAAATTCATTTGGTTGTGTATTGGGGCAGCATGACGTCACCGGCAGGAAAGAACAGGCCATCTACTATCTTAGCAAGAAGTTCACGACTTATGAGGTTAAGTACACTCACCTGGAAAGGACATGTTGCGTCCTAACTTGGGTGACACAGAAATTGAAACATTATTTGTCATCCTACACTACTTACCTCATTTCGCGCTTGGATCCATTGAAGTATATCTTTCAGAAGCCTATGCTGATAGGGAGACTTGCGAAGTGGCAGATATTGCTCACAGAGTTTGACATCATCTATGTGACTCGGACCGCGATGAAATCCCAAGCATTGGCTGATCATTTGGCCGAAAACCCGGTCGATGAAGATTACGAGCCATTGAGAACTAATTTTCCCGATGAAGAAGTGATGCATGTCGATGAACTAGAACAGGCCGAAAAACCAGGTTGGAAACTTTTCTTTGATGGGGCTGCTAACATGAAAGGAGTGGGGATACGAGCCGTGCTTATTTTTGAAGCAGGGCATCACTATCCTGTTACAGCTCAACTTCATTTCTATTGTACCAACAATATGGCTGAGTACGAAGCATGCATTTTGGGTTTAAGGCTAGCTGTAGACATGGATGTCCAGGAAGTCTTGGTCTTGGGAGACTCAGATCTTCTGGTATTCCAAATTCAATGAGAATGGGAAACACAAGATTTGAAGCTCATACCGTACCGACAATGTTTACATGATCTTTGTTAATGGTTTCGATCAGTGGAGTTTAGGCATATTCCGAGGGTCTATAACGAGGTCGCCGATGCTTTGGCTACCCTGGCGTCAATGTTGCACCATCCGGACAAAGCTTATGTCGATCCTCTGCATATTCAAGTATGAGATCAGCATGCTTACTGCAACATGATTGAAGAAGAACTTGATGGCGAACCGTAGTTTCATGATATCCAGGAGTACATCAGAATGAGGATATATCTAGTGCAAGCCACGGGGGATCAGAAGAGAACAATTCGACGGCTGGCAAGTGGATTCTTCTTAAGTGGAGGAATTTTGTATAAAAGAACACCAGACCTTGGATTGTTAAGATGCATAGATGCTAGACAAGCTACGACTGTCATGTCCGAAGTACATTCAGGAGTTTGCGGACCATATATGAGCGGGTATATGCTGGCAAGGAAAATTCTCCGAGCAGGTTATTATTGGCTCACCATGGAGCGAGATTGTATCAGTTTTGTGCGCAAATGTCATCAATGCCAGATATATGGAGATTTGATTCATTCTCCACCACACACGATGTCGGCACCATGGCCTTTCGTTGCTTGGGGCATGGATATCATTGGACCAATTGAGCCAACAGTATCCAACGGGCACAGATTCATTCTGGTAGCCATTGATTATTTCACCAAGTGGGTTGAGGCCAAAACTTTTAAATCAGTGACCAAGAAAGCAGTGGTCGATTTTGTCCACTCAAATATCATCTGCCGATTTGGCATCCCAAAGGTGATTATCACGGATAATGGTGCTAATCTTAACAGTAAATTGATGGAAGAGGTATGCCAACAGTTTAAGATTACACATCACAATTCTACCCCATATCATCCCAAGGCGAATGGAGCAGTTGAGGCCGCCAATAAAAACATAAAGAAGATACTTCGGAAAATGGTAGAAAGTTCCAGGCAATGGCATGAAAAATTACCGTTGCGTTGCTGGGCTATCACACTACTGTCTGTACTTCAGTAGGTGCGACTCCTTATTTGTTGGTATATGGAACTGAAGCAGTAATACCTGCGGAAGTTGAAATCATGTCCCTTCGGATTGTCGCTGAGGCTGAAATCGATGATAATGAGTGGGTCAAGACCCGTTTGGAGCAGTTGAATTTGATTGATGAAAAAAGATTAGCAGCAGTGTGTCATGACCAGTTGTATCAAAAGAGAATGGCAAGAGCATACAACAAAAAGGTACGTCCCAGGAAGTTTGAAGTGGGCCAGCAGGTGCTGAAACGTATCCTTCCACACCAGGTTGAAGCGAAAGGCAAGTTCGCCCCAAATTGGCAAGGGCCATTCGTTGTGACCAGAGTATTATCCAATGGTGCTTTATGTTTAATGGATATCGAAGGAAAATGCATAGACATGGCTATCAATTCTGATGCAGTAAAAAGATATTATGTATGATTTCTTTTGTTATAACTGTTGATTGTTTGTATTTGGCATTATTTCAAAGATTGGAATGACGAAGGCAATTTGTTCTGCTATCTAAACACTTCACCCTTCGTTCCCCCCTTTTTTGAGCCTTATTTGTTTCTTTCATACCCCTTTTTTGGAATTAATAAAAAAAAAGTGAAAAGAGAAAGTATAACAACAAGGAAATTTAGGTGTGAACTACGTTTGACCTGACTCCTGTTAAAGGATGCGTAAGCAGCCTCACGGCTCGATCATAGTAAAATAAAATATTCAAAAATCCCCAAGCAAGAAACTGGGGCAGAAGTTGTACTTGTAATAAGAAATGTGATTCCAAGAGTTGTAATTTTAAACCCGTGTCGAAATTGCTTTGAGCCTTTGATACCCTTTCTTTCTAACCCCATCCAAAAGCCCACATTATGGTCCAAAGAAAGACCTTCCGATCAGTCTCTGAGATATGCCAAGTCGAGAAATGTACAGAGAATTCATATCAAGGGCAACACTCCAGTTTAAGTAAGAAAAATCAAAAAATGAGAGAGTCTTATTAGTGAAAACCCTCATGGGCACCATGAGGCGACGAAAGCTGAGAGAAAATAAAAATGAGAGAGTCTTATTGGTGAAAACCTTCACGGGCACCATCAGGCGACAAGTAATTGAGGAATCAACAAATGAGAGAGGTTTTTTGGTGAAAACCTTTCAGGGCACTGCAAGTCGAATGAGGTCCGTAAGTTGGCAGAAAGTAAAATTGGGTTGTGGAAATCTTGGAGAACAAAGTAAAACAATTGGAAAGGAGATTGGTTAAATAAACTGGGCTGATTAATCCAAATGCATACCATGATCATTGGTGTCGGTGATTCCACTCAGATAAGTCCCTTTTCCTATCTCCAATAGTCATCCAAATTTGGATTCTTTTCTTTATTCTTAAAATCCTTGCATTTCATTGCTGTTAACTTTACTTCTCTAAAGCTCTACCAAGTTTAGCCTTGTAAGAAGGAATTTCAAAACTTACTACCAGTTTCGAAATTGCACAAAGCAAAATGCAGCTAGAACATGCCAAAGATGATATGATGAAAAATGGGACCTATGGCGTAAGCAAAAGTTAAAACTGTGGAATGGTTCAGTAATGTCGTGGGAGATGTACGGTTTCAGGCAGAAAGGTTAGGAGGGAAAAATAGCAGTTAGGGATCTTGCAGTTAAGGATCAGTCAGAAGGTCAAAACAATCATTTTTGATCAGTTCAAGGCAGTTGGACGAAGCAAAGAATGACAACGAGAAAACCACCTCCAGCAAGAATGCCACGATGAACCACCACGTTTTAAACAGACCAAATTTTCTTTGATTTGAAACAGGGGCAAAAATGGCATTTGTTTTGGGAAATCATCCGTAGGAAGAGTAAGTACCAGGCAGAATTGATCGCGGAAATTCTCAGGACCCTCCTGGAAAATAGGACTTAGTTTAAAATTCAAAATAATCATGAGTAGCGGAATTTGGCATGAGTGCACCCTAGAAGATTATAAGTGGAACTTTGAAGTTTGTATGTTTGAGATACACTTTGGACATTACCCCATGAGAACAAAGATTCTGACTTCTCTTCTTTCCCAGATTAATGATTATGATTTTCTGTTTCCTCAACATTTTCCCCAAGCAGAAACGCCATCTTTTTCCGTCTTTTCCAAATTTAGTCGGAAATTTTCACGACCCTCATGTAAAATGGGACCTAGTTTTAAAAAAAATCAAAACAATCATAAGTAGCATGAATATACCCCAGGGAATATAAGTTGGTTTCAAAGTTTGCATGTCTAAGATAAGATGTAATTAGGAGTTTTCAGGACCCTCCTGGATAATGGGATAGCTTTAAGACCCTCTTAGATAACAAGATTTAGCGGAAGTCACACCTTTAGAAGATATAAGTTAGATTTAAAATTGTCGCTTAGGTAAGAATTGTCAGGATCACCCTAGATAATGGAACCTAGCTTTCGAATTCTTAGTAATATTTGGTAATATGATTCAGTTTAACACTCACATATGTGCCCAACCTCCAAACGGGGGAAGAAAGTTTTCTTTGTTTTATCTGTTTCATTGAAGTCAGGAGCCTGCCTGGAGAGCAGGGAATACTTTCAAGCGCAGCAATCAGGAGCCCACCTGGAGAGCAGGTAATACATTCAAGTTCAGCAGTTAGGAGCCCTCCTGAAGAGCATGGAATACATTTCAAGTTAGCAGTCAGGAGCCCGCCTGGAGAGCAGGGAATACATTCAAGTTCAGCAGTCAGGAGCCCGCCTGGAGAACAAGGGAGTACAATTCAAGTTTTAGTTTTCAAGTTCTTATTGATATTTGGTAATGTGATTCGTTTTACACTTACATATGTTCCCAGATACCCAAACTGGGGCAGAAAAATTTCCTTTGTTTTTGTCTATTTTGGTTGAATTCAGGAGCCCGCCTGAAGAGTAGGGAATACATTTCAAGTTAGCAGTCAGGAGCCCGACTGGAGAGCAAGGAATACATTTCAAGTCTAGCAATCAGGTACCCGCTTGGAGAACAGGGAGAAGCAGTTCAAGTTTAGCAGTCAGGAGCCCGCCTGGAGAGCAGGGAATACATTTCAGTCTTTACATTTTTCAAGTTTTGAAGTTGGGAGCCCGCCCATATAACAGAGGAATACATTGAAGTTTGAAGTCAGTAAAGCGGAGGGTTACAACAAAAATCCCCAGCAGAAATCAGAAGGAAGACCACAAGTCGAGCCAGAAGTAAAGAAACAGCGGAGGAAACACAAATCGACAAGGCAACATCAGTCAAAAGATCAAGTTTGGAAATAAATCTTTGTAAAGCATAGATTATAGCTTAGTCTAGCTTCTTCATTTTTGTCATGGTGTAATAAGGAGGTCAGTAGGCAGTATCAGCAGCAACAACAGCAGTAACAACAAAACCGTAGCTTCATGGTAGTCTCAACTACCAAAACTTCCCGAACTACATTGACATGATTCCTTTATAGCCAAGGATATGTAGGAAACCTTTGAAGCAGAGGTTCGGTCAAATCTTTCAAAAATGCTTCCCCACGGAATATTCAAATAGGAAAAATCGCTCGTATCCGCTCACTTTATCTTTGCACGAAAACTCTTCATGTTTCCGGAAAAAGAGGGGCAGCTGTGAGCACGCGATTTTTGGCCTCATACGAATTACTCCAAAAGAATTCCCAAAATTAGGTCTTTTCTTTAATTATGTGTTATTTTTAGGAATTATTGTGTGATTTCCCTGATTGTTCGCATATATTTGTGTGCATGTTTAATTTTGTTAATGTATTAAAAATACAAAAATATAGCATTTTCATTTGAGATTTGATTTTTACATTTTTTGGAATTAATTAATAATTAGATGTTTTACAAAAATGAAAATTCAAAAAAATATAACATATTTTTGTAATTTTAGTCAAATTGTGTGATTTTCTTTTAATTTGGCATTTAATTATTTGTGATAATTATTAGTTAGAATTAATTAGTATTTTTAAGTTAATTTGGTGTTTTATAATTAATTAGGATTTTAGTTTTAATTGTTGAAAAGAAAAAGGAAAAGAAAATTGAAAAGGAAAAGAGAATAAGAAGAGAAAAATCTGGTTGGGCCAATTTAGCCAGGCCCAAAACCAAAACTCAGCCAAACTCATTGAGAATAAGAAGAGGAAAATCTGGTTGGGCCAATTTACTAATTGAGAAACTTCTAATAGTGGTAGGGTAGTATTTGCATTATCAAATTAACTAAAATCACTAATTGAGTGGATGATTAAAGAAATAAAAAGTTGAATTGGTAGTAGAAAATGCACTAATTGAATGCCCATTTAATGGAGCTGAAAATCAGATTAGAGAAGAAAAAAAGAGGGGGGCGGAGAGAGCGGTATACACTCATTATACACTCTGGATACACTGGATATACAGGGGTAGAGAGCTAAGAAAACTTGGAAGAGATTCTGAGAGAGGGATAACATTCAAAGAGGGTAGAAGGCTAGGAAATTCGGAGAGGAAAAAAAAAAGGGGCGGAGAGAGAGGTATACACTCGATATACACTCTGGATACACTGGATATACAGGGGCAGAGAGCTAAGAAAACTTGGAAGGGATTCTAAGAGAGATATAGGAAGAGAGATACATAGAAATAGATACAAAAAATAAATCAAAAACGATTGCAGAATTTTAGAAAAATATACTGTTTCATTGAGTCATTTGGTATTTTCTGAAGTTTTCTTCTAGTATGGAAGCAATTCCTGGTTAGCTGATAATAAAAAGGGTTTAAGTCGAGTCGGGTTTGAGGTCTGCTGATTCACTAAGATTGAAATTAGGGTCTGACTATCGTATCACATCCCTTGGTTTCAAAATTAGTCTGCTGGTTCATTTTCAGGTGTTGAATACTACTGCTGTTGTTGGTTACTGCTGATACCTCATTTTTCTGCTTCATTCTTTCATTTCCAAGTGCACACTTGAACTCAAATTGATGTAGCTTTGAGATGAACATGAAATGAAAGTACTCCGACATTTGTTTACTGGATGATGCATGTTTGGACGACTATACATCTGTAGTTAAGTAGATATTAATGATATGTAACTGTGTAGTGTAGTCTAATTGGATTTATATTCACATGAAACTTGGACTGCGTAATTTGTACCTAATTGGACTCTTTGGGACTGTTAATTTGTGGTTATCCATTTGTAGCCTTAGTATAGCTTAGAACTTGCTTTAGTTTAACGGTTTTGTTTTAAAAATCAAAAAAAAATCAGAAATAGTTTTGGTGTTGCAATTGATTTTGAGATCAGCGTATGATATCCACATTAATTTTAATTTCAAGCTGAAGAGACATCTCAAACAACTTTGTATTGCAGTAGCTAAGATCAGTAGATTAGTTACTCATATCAACATTTGCGTTTCATTAAGTAGTTTAGTTTAGTTGTAAGATGATTAGATGTGAATAAAGTGTGAAGTTAGGCTATTAACCTGTTCGTGTTAATGTAAGTAAAATCTCGTAATTAAGTTGCTTAGCCTGCTCATCTGAGGTTTATATTCATGACTATTTTTGTTAAAATTCAATTCACGTTTCCCAGTTTGTTTTGCCTTTAGTAATATCCAGAAGTTCACTAGTAGGTAAATAGATAAGAAAAATCTGAATTTTAGAATATAAATCCAATCCAGTCGGTTTAGACGTCTAGCTGTTTTGAATTTTATTGAGATGAGCATATGAGTATGTCAAGTGTTGATTTGAATAAATGTGAAATAGCTCCATCATTTGCAAGTTAATAAGCCTGAATGTCAAGGGTGGGCCTGAATGAAGTCTGTCCGAAGCCCAACTTGAGTTTTGACTGTGTCTTATTCTTACTGGGCTGAGCTTGAAGCCCAATGGAATTACTGAAATTTTGAATAAAAGTCAAGGACGTAAGTATATTAGTTCTTGAACAATACTAATTAATTAGGGCTTTTTCTGTTATTATTAGAGACAAACTAAGTAGAAAATTGTAGTTTGCTTTAGGTTGGCCTTTAAATAATAAATGAGGCGAGCCCTGCTAAACAAAAATGCATAAATTGCGGGTTCCTCTTAAATGTCTATAATAAAATACTTAGAATTCGAGATGAGCCGTTTTGCGAATTTCACAGCCCTCCCCAAAGATAATAACGCATTAGTCACTTTAGGTGCGCTTTTAATAATTTACCTTCTTAAACTCGGGTGTGCATTTCATGTGACCCAAATCAAATCCCAAAAACATTGAATAAAATGTGTTCAGGATTGCGGGTGCATTTCATGTGACGCAATCCAAAGACACGTTTTAAACGACGTTCAATTTTCTCTAAAAATAATTGAATAAAAGCGGTTGAAAGCTAAAATTGGCACATAGGTTCAACATGTATTAAAATCAGATAAATAAGCTGAATATGACAGTTGAGCGACCGTGCTAGAACCACGGAATCCGGGAATGCCTAACACCTTCTCCCGGGTTAACAGAATTCCTTACTCGGATTTCTGGTTCGCGGACAGTTAAACAGAGTCATATTTTCCTCGATTCGGGATTCAATCGGTGACTTGGGACACCATAAATCTCCCAAGTGGCGACTCTGAATTTCTTAAAATAAATCCCGTTTCGATTGTCCTTTAATTAGAAAAACTCCCTTTACATATACCCTTTTCTGGGGTGTAGGTGAAAAAGGAGGTGTGACACTTATCAAAAGCTCGTACCCTAACCTTAGCGAAATGTTGTCCGCTTTTTTTTATCCTTTAAAATAGAGTTTACACTCGACTAAATAATCATTTAAATTTTCTTCTAATATTTAGGAGTTTTAAATCAACTAAAACTTTGAAGTGCTATATAAGAAATCCTAATACGTAGAATATTAAAATTAATTAAATCTTTACCTTATATAAATTAAAATATTCACTTATTCTTTTATTTATGTAGACCAAGCAAGGGAAGTTTAGCATCAAGACAATGTATATAGCAGCAAGGTCTCAATTTCAGAAAGTTACATGGAAGAATTTTGTGCTGGGAGATGTTACTATACCAAGGCATCTATTTATTCTGTGGCTAGCTCTCAACCAAAGGTTAGCAATAGTGGATAGACTGGCAAAATGGAAGATTGATGTGCCGAAGGAATGTGTGTTATGCACTAGCCAGAAAGAAGAGACGCTGGATCACCTTTTCTTTGAATGTGCTTATGCTAGATCAATATGGGTTGCATTAGTAGGGTGGTTGAAAGAAAAGCACAATGTTGGAAGCTGGGAACAGAAATTAAAATGGCTGATCAAGAGGACAAATAGCAGCAGACTACGAGCTCAAGTTCTCACATTTCTATTTGCAACAACAACTTATTACACATAGATGGAGAGGAACAAAAGACGATTTCAGAACCAGTGTATTACATATGCAGAAAGAGTTCGAGAAATAGCCTTGTAGCTGCATATCAAAGGCCAGAACATGAGAAAATGGAAGTCAATGTTAGAACAGTTAAATAGATATCCTAGCGGAAACAATGTATAAATCACGAAGAGATTAGAAAAAGTACATAACGGTAGTTATGAGAATAGAAAGACCGTAAAAGATCTAGCTCTAGAGGCCAATGGGCTAGCGGATGTAAATATTTCCATTGGTTAAATATAAATTTTAATTTTACAAAAAAAAACAAAAAACAAATTATGAACATACATATATGACTTTGATAACCATTTCAAAGTTCCAATTGGATGTACACTTCTTTTCTAATATTTAAATTATTGTATATATGTAAAATTATATAATTATTTTCTCAAAAAAACATACTTTTATAGTTAAATATTTAAAGTGTAATCCATATTTTGATTACCTATAAGTTTAATATTTTCTAGACAGTAAAAAATTATATCGTGCTATGAATAATTGTAAAAGACAATATTTTAAACAATATGGGAGAAAAAGATAAAAAAAAAATGAAAAACTATATATACAACCTACTGCAGTCTATCATTAAAGAATTAAACATATATAACTCTTAACTTTAATATTTTCTGATGGTAAACATATAACTCTTAACTGACCATAGTTTGACTATCTGTAACTCTTAACTGCCCATAACAATTTATACTACTATGAATAATTCTAAAAGTTTAGTTTTGTGAAAACAATAGAGAAAAGAAATAAAACAAATAAGAAACATAAATATACAACTCACTGGAAACAAGGTAAGATATTCTTAATTTGGTCATCTATATTTATGTAACTAAAATAATGTACAATTTTCTCAATATTCTTCTTAATTCTAACAAAATATAAAGATTTTTTCAACGTTAATTCTAACAAAATATAAAAGATGAATAAATTATTATTATAATCTTATTATTACTTTCTTTATAACAAATTCCGCTAATTAATCGCACAAGATAGAAGATAATCACTTAACTTAGTGAATTAGAGGTAAAACGTAAATAAAATGTCTGAGGTAGGTGGGTCGAAAGTTATTCTTTTATTAAGCTTGCTAAATCGATTAACTTCAACATTGTAAAAAACTTACCCTTATTTATATATATATTTATTTTATAGCTCAAAATAATATTTAATAATATTTACGTAATCTTTATGGATTGACGTGATACACACGTGCAACGCACATACACTAAAACTAGTTATTATAAAAATATGAATACAATATCGGTTTACAAAAATAACCTTATAATATTAAGCATAATAACCCATAATAAAAGGACATAAGTAGATATTAACCTTATAATCCTATTAGTTTTAGGACATAATACTAATATATTAGGAATCATACATGGTTACCTTTAGAAATTCTATTAGTATAATTACTTTTGGGTTGTCTAATTCATATAAAATTGAACAAGTAAATATCTTTAGTCATGTAATCCTATTACTTTTAGGATATACTTCTTAAAAATTTCTATTACTAATTTAATTAGAAAATATATTATAATGTCCTATTCCTAATTTAATTTTAAAATGTATTATTTGTCCAAATTCATATAGAAAAAAGGAGAGCTTATATTATTATAAAAGCATAAATACAATATTAATATATCAAAATAGCTCTACATTATTAAACGAAGGAACTCATAGGAAGAGACATAACTGCAATAACCTATTTTTTGGACTATAATACCTTATATGCTAAATTTTTAATATTTAATATTTTAAAATTAATAAAATTTTGTCTATTAAATTATTATTAAAAATGTAGGAAGGTTTAATAAAACCAATTCCATGAGAATCCTCTCTATTGACAATACATTACCACTCCATAATATCCAATACCAAGAAAAAATAAAAGTGCTATTAAATGGACTCCATAAAGAGTTGAAATTGAGAAAAAAAATACCACCATGATAATATATGTTTATATTATATTTGAACAATTTTTCTACTCAAATAATATTTTTTTAATCAATTTTTCGTGTAATATTGAAAAATACCCAATTGTTAAACAATAACTAAGAAAATTTAAGAATATAAATGTGTGAGAAAGAGAAAAAAATGATTGGTAAGAGTCAATACCACTAATGATTCCACAAACATAAAGATATAAAAGTAAAATGTCATATCAATATTTTGCTCTTTGAAAATAAAATTATGGTGGATAAATTATAATTAAGATCAAATATTCAAAACAAGAGATGAACTAATATTAAGATCTGAATCAACATAGAATAAATTATTTTTTATGTTAAAATCAAATAATAAATTCTTTTAATTAATTATTTAGCAAGAGAATCCAATTCAATTATTGTTTAAATTCATCATATGAGTAAAATTCTTATTCAAATAAAAAAAACTTAGGGTACATAATTTTATTCCATTAAAAGAGCGTTAGAACACAAAGTAAAAAAGTTAGTATATTATTAAGAATCAAAGTGCTATAGGAAGCACAATCAAAGCTAAATCCTAAACAAGAACAAGCTTTCAAGACTATATCTTAAAGAATGACTCTGCTATAACGGGATTATTCTTTGTAGATGTCTTCGGGTGAATCAAAATGACATTTTCATGTCATGCATTACTTTCAAATATCATATCAAGTGATATGACACTGTTAGCAATAGCAAGTGGTGTACCAACAACGATTTTATTATGAGGCAACCCACTTTAGATTTGATATACCTTTCAAACAACTTAAATAACTATCACAAATATATTAAAGCAGAGTAATAGTGCTAAATTCATAAGGAAAGCAAAATTGATAATATGGGATGAAACACTTACGCCTAAGTGTCAAACGATCGAAATAATTGTCCGAAGTTCTAGAGATATATTGGATATTAATGAACCGTTTGGTAGAAAATTAATGGTTTGGGATGTGATTTATGTCAAGTACTACCAGTAGTTCCAAAATCGACAAAAGCAGAGACTGTAAACGCTAACTTGCCAAAGTTATACTTTTAGTCTCAAATGAAAAAGATTCAACTAACAAGAAATATAAAGTAAGAACAGATCCAATATTTAGTGTCTTCTTGCTTCGTGTCAGAAACGAAGAAGAGCATCCAATAAAAGATAATTTAATTCTTCATGTACACTTGGTTATCAATTCAAATGGTAATAGTAGTGCATTTAATAAGAGAAATATTTTTATTATTAGATTAAAACCTAATTTGTGCGAATCGCATGATAGAATTACAAAGATATCTTAGCTACCAGAAATGAATATACTGATCAACTAAATAAAAGATTGATTGCCAAATTTTATAGTAGAAACAAAATATTTTTTTTATTTTTGATTCAGCAGAAAATGATACCAATAATTACTCCCAAGAAGGATACTTAAATACTTTAATACCAAATGGTCTTCTACCATACATGTTTGTTGTCAAGTTTATTATTTCTTACGTATGTTAGTACCGTTTATATAATCGACTAAGTTAAAATTGATCTTCCATTGTATATAGGTTAATTTTGAAGAAAAATATGCCTGTCATACTACTGAAAAACTTAGATACGCTGAATAGCTTATGTAATAGCACACATATAATATATAGAAGTTTTGACAATAACATGATACATGCAAAAACTATGATACTGGTTAATGTACTTCTAAGTATATTTTTATACCTGAATTCAACTTTCGTCTTCCGAAACAAAGGATATCCTTTTAAATTTGTGTGATTTTTAGTATGTTTATGTTTTGCAAATATAATAAATAAAGCACAAGGACAAACATCCTAAATATTGGACTATATTTATCGCAATATATTTTCTTGCACGAACAACTATATGTTTCAATTTTAAGAGAGATATCAAGATCGACAACAAGAGTTCTGGTTAAGGCAGAGTAGCCAAAGCATTAGGAGGAAATATACACAAAAAAATATTGTCCACGAAGAAGTGTTCATTAAGATACCATCACATTAAATACTTTTAAACTATAATACATAATTATCCAACTAATATGACAAAATCGATCATTTGTGTAAGTTTAATGATGTCCTTTTATTTTAAATTCATGTATTATGCTAATGTAATAATATTTTTCGGCATTCACATGAAGCCCTGGGTATGGAAAAATCCTTGGTAAGGAGCGCTTCCCCCCGAATGGGGCCCTACGCGGCGCGAATCCGGATATAGTCGGGCTCCAATACGGGTACCGGACACCGGGTGGGAAACCAAAAAAAAATTATTATACATAAAATTTCTCTCATTTAATTAAATTTTATTGTTCCTTCATATAAATAAATATTTAAATCATCACGTGCCATTATTAACGTGCAACGCACATTCATAGATACTAATACTATATTAAAAGCACGAAGGCCCTTAGCGAAATGTCATTCGTCTTTTTTACCCTTTAAATTTAATTTTACATTAGACGAAATGGTCATTTAATATTTAGGAATAAATATTTAATTAGTTTCCTTATATTTAAGAATAGATAATTAATTATTTCCCTAATATTTAGGATTTCTTTCCATTCCTTTTAGGTTTTGAAGTCCTTTTTCCTTTCATAGTTTAACATGTGTATGCATTCCTTTTTGGCAGAATTAGGCCCTTAAACTTGACCTTTTTTTTACATCTAGACACTTAAACTAACCTCATAATCTCTATTCAAACTGTGCCGATTAGACACTAGAAGCTGACATGGCCCAGAAGGTGGATATCACCCATTTTAAGCGCGTGAACCAGTTAAAAAAGAGCTGAAATAGTCTTCTTCTTCGCCATTGGGGTCACACCTTCCTGATCTCCCATGATTCCTCCGTATCATTTCCTACTAAGAAGCACCACTAGCCACTGATTTTTATCTTATTTTCTTTCCTGAAAACAGAAAATTTCTCTCGACACCTACAAACCACCATGACCATGGCCATTGACCCCCCCCCCTCTCTCTTCAATAACATAACTTCATCAAATTAAAACAACTACAAACAGAATACTGCACACAAATTTCGCAGAGAACTTCAAGAATATACCCGGCAATAAAGAAAGAAAAATGTAAAGAACAATTTTCTTCTCATCACACTTTTAAATTTTTATTTTACTTTCATAATTGTTGAAGAATTCTCGTTGTTCTCTTTGGGGCTGGTGATGTAAGATTTGTTGGTTTATTTCCAAAATACTAACTGGTACTTCCATTATAAGTAGACCCAGAAGCGTTTTTTGCAATTAATTGTTTGATATTCCATAACAGATTCAATATTGTTCCCCGAGTTAGAAAATAAAAACTTTGACCAATATCTATGGAACTTGGCCATAATTCGGCGGATGACACGTGACGATCTCGACGAGAATAATCTCCGATATGGTCTAAGAAGTCTTTAAAAAAAAAGGAAAATCATTCTGGGAAAGAAGACCAATGGAGAAAAAAATCATGAACTAACAAAATAAACTACAAATTAATTGAGATTTGAAAACAACTGCGTAATTTTCTAGGAAGAAGAAGATGAACGGGGGAGTAGAGTTGGAAAAACCAGAGTTGCGTTCTCTTTTTTAATACTCTTTTTTTTTTTTTTTTTCTAAAAAAGAAATTGCCTTAAAGTCTTTTGGGGAAAGAGCCACATGTCTATTTTCATTGGTTTTGCCACATCACCAGAGGGTGAATTACACGCATCTTATTTTCTGGATTGCTTCAGCTTCTAGTGTCTAATAGGCACACTTTGAATAGAGATTGAGTGCTCAATAGGTCATGAGGTTAGTTTAAGTGTCCAGACGAAAAAAAAGGCCAAGTTTAGGGGCTTATTTATGTATTCTGCCTTCCTTTTTCTTATTAAATTTTCACGGATTACATGTAAGCATGCCCACTTTTAATTTTTTTATTTTTATTTTTATTTTATGATTTGGAGACCTTTTTCTCCCCTTGTTGTAGCATGAGAAAACTTTTCGCCAATGTAGCTAACTAAATACAAGAGATATGCATACTATGTTATTTCCTTGCCATAAATAATTATTTCTCTATTATAATTGTATCATTAAATTTGAATAATATACCGTATATAGCATGAACACGAAGACGTCATATTTGTAAACTTTAAATCACAATTTTTGAATGCTCTTCTCCTTTCTTTTTCCAGTTATTTTTTGGTAATTAAAAACTTTTATTACCATTGAAATTATAAACAACTCACAAACAAAATCTATGCACGGGACAGTAGCCCCGGTGCTATAGAGATAACAATCTCGCTACCATACAACTGCTACATAACTTGGATAAAAGTTCAATTCCTATATTTTCCTAGCCGATTTTTTTTCGCGTCCCCGTTTTCAATATAGTTTAAAAAATTAAAATATTCTTTTAATTAAATTAGGCTTACATTTAAAAAGTCCCAATTTAAATGAAAATTGATTATACAGACACAACAAAAATTAAAAACCAAATTCATAAGACCTGGTTGAAAGAATAAATTATAGACACTTCAAAGCCAAGTACACACTTTCAATTCTAATTTTAGTCATTGGTATAAATTTTAAGTTGAATTATTAACTGATATTTATGTTGGACAATTCTTTCATTATAAAGTTAATTATATACGATCATATTAATTATTTTTAGGAACTTAAACTTTTATTAATTTTATAATTCAAAGATAAATTTTAAAAAAGTTTTTACTTTTGAAATAGGGTACACGCGCAAAGCGCGTACACTAACACTAGTATATGATAAAATGATAGTGTAGTTGCTGAATTTATTATCCAATATCCATAATTTTTCGACAACTTTATATTCAGATTTAATGTTTACTCAAACAATTTTCAGTTTGCTGCCAAAACATTAGACTATAGTTTAAGGTTTGCAATAATTTATAAAATTTTAGACCGTAGTTTAATATTCCTAATAAAATTTTAAATTCAATAAAAAAAATTTTTAGACTGTGCTTTAAAAGGTCATTAGTTACTAGACAAATAAAAAGATGATCATTTACTGAATAACTGATACAAAAGTGGACAACCAAGCGAAAATTTGACGGGAAAATGACATTGTATAGCCGCTCTCAAAATATAATATATATATATATATATAATACTATATTATTAGCATGAACACTTTTAGGTGAAGTTAGTTTACTAAAATGTCCTTCAAAAGTTGAAAGACCATTTTACCCTTCAGTAAACACTACTCCTATAAAATTATGTTTTTGTTAAATTATTTTTTTTCCCAACTATTAAATCATAAATCTAAGTTACAATGAACGTGGCTGGAATCCTACTACTAAATGCTTCTATTGCTAAAGTGAGTACAGTAAAAAAGAACATATGTATTCAGTAAAGATTTTTGGGTTCTGTTTATCATTATGTCTTCTCTATCTTATCCGTTAAGAAAGTCCTATGTTACCAATTTAAAATGATAATTAATTCTCTTATCTACTAAACAAAATATATTATTAACCTATTCTCCTAAAATTCCTCTATTTTTCTTCTTTTACATTATGTTTCTCGGGTTTCCCTTTGTAAAATTCCCCCATCCTCATTTTCATTATAACTCCTATTTTATGTCTCCCCCTTCCCCTGTCCCTTTTCCTTCTTTATGATACGTATTTTTCCCTCCCATTAATTACCCTTTTAAATAACATAAATGTATTTTATTAATTAAACTAAATATCCTATTTAATAAAATAAAAAACTAACGCCTAGGAAGAAGGCAACGTTGTTAAGAAAGATTGTTTCTAAGTTGCCACCGTTCCAAATACCTACAAACAACTCTCAATGTTTCATAATCCTTATTGACTATCAAAATTGTAAGTTAATTAAACACTACTCTTTATCACTTCAAACAGTCATTTCTTTCTTCACTTGCGTGCTTGATACAACGGGGTTCTGCTTATCAATTTTTCATGGCTATTGAGAGTAGCAGTTAAGAATCATAATGGAACAGAACTGTACTTCTCTTTTGTGCGAATTACTGAAAATTTCTTGGTTCATTCTTTTCAATTCCTAAATCTGGTAATTCATTTTATTCTCTTCCCGTTCTTTTCAGTTCTTGGCATCCAAAACTTACTTAGTTTACAAGGTAATAGATATTCAAACTATTCAAACATCTTTCTTTTTTTTATGTGTAATTGTTTACTCAACTATTTTTTTAACATTATTTTGCAAATACATGATTTGGCATACACGTGCAATGCACGTGCCGAGAAACTAGTATAGAGAAAATGCATAATTACCCCCTAACCTATACCCAAAGTTCCAACTACACACTTTTTCTTCACGGGAATCCTAGTACCCCCAAAACTATTTTTTACCTTAATATCTTGGACCTTTTATGTTGAGCTGGACTGGAACATGAACACACCTTCCCCAAGCGCGTAGTAAATTAAATAAAAAGGTTTTAGCCTATAAAAAATGGACACGTGTTGTTCTCAAAGCTGATTTGGAAGACCCCTTCTTCTAAACATAAAACGTTCTTCTTTCCCATTATGTCAGCCATTTTCAAGACCTTTGAAGGTGAGTTTTAATTTGCAATTTTCTTTGGTTTGAAGAAGTAAGTGATTTTTTTGTGTAAATTCCTCCCTTTGACTCTTTTTTCTGTTAAGGGTTTTTTAATTTCTTCCCCAATTTCGGTCTATAAAATCTTAGAGTTAGGAATGGCAAACACCAAGTTGAATAAATTGTGCATGGACGAAGATGATCCAATGTTCAATGCTGAAGTGCGATGCAAATATGGTATTTTGCTGCAAATGCAAACTTCTTGGTCAGATTGGAATTCCGGAAGACGATTTTGGTCTTGTCCTCACTATGAGGTATGTGTTCATGTTCTAAGCCTATCGATTAACTTGAAAATTAATGTTAATTGGGTCGTTATTGAATTCTTTAAATTTCAAGCCACAAATTGCAAGTTTTTCAAATGGAGAGACAACGAAAGAGTTGATGAAAGATCAAAGTTTATTTGTCACGATCCAGATTTTCCCCCCTCGGAAGTCGTGATGGCACCTACTAATGTGATCTAGGCAAGCCAATCCTTGACCGCTTACTTCATTACCAAATTACTTCTTTTAGCTATTATCAGTAATATCATGAAAACAACAAAATTAAATAAATATGCGGAAGACTTAGATTTAAAGAAACTGAACAATAATGCGAAAATCAACATATTCCTCTACCCAAGAACTGGTGCCACATTACTCACGAACTTTTAAGAGTACTAAATACAACCGTTTGAAAGAAAGATATAAACTATTTGTCTCGAATACATGAGATAACAGACTGAAATAAAAGATAGAGGAGATGTTGGGTCTGCGAACGCCTGCAAGGCTACCTCGGGTTTCATTGGACTGAAGACTGGCTCCCACACTACTGCTGCTGTCCAAGATCTGGATCTGTACAAAAGAGCACAGAGTGTAGTATCAGCACAACCGACCCCATGTGCTGGTAAGTGTCCAGCCTAACCTTGGTGAAGTAGTGACGAGGCTAGGACCAGACTCCAAATAACCTGTGCAGTTCATATATATATATGCAGAGGAAAAGAGATACAGAAATAATCAGTCAATGTGGGAGGGGAAAACATGTTGTGGGGGAACTAATAGTTCCGAATAGAAAGGCATCAAGTAAGCAAAGAAACAACATAACTAGAATATCAACAATGAAACAGAAATCAACAAATTGGCACGGCATCACCCTTCGTACTTTTACTCTCGTCCTCACCAAAACAATACACGACATTACCCTTCGTGCTTTACGCTTTCCTCACCCAAACAACAATCACAAGACAAGTAGGGTAAGAGAATCTTTAACCTTGAAGTGAATCAAATAACACCAAGTAATGAAAGAAACAACATAACTCGGATATCAACAAAGAATCAGAAATCAACAAATGCACGGCATCACCCTTCGTGTTTTTACTCTCGTCCTCACCAAAATAATCATATAATAAAAATGTGCACGGCATCACCCTTCGTACTTTTACTCTCTTAATCATATAAATCATATAACGAATCACTAGGCATGACCAGCACAAAAGGTCCAAGATATTAAGGTAAAAAATAGTTTAGGGGGTACTAGGATTCCTGTGAAGAAAAAGTGTGTAGTTGGAACTTTGGGTATAGGTTAGAGGGGTAATTATGCATTTTTCCTATATACATATATACATATATACATACATACATATACATACATATATATATATATACACACACACACACATACATACATATATATATATATATATATATATATATATATATATATATATATATGTATGTGTATATGTATATGTATATGTATATATATATATATATGTATATGTATATGTATGCGTATATGTATGTATGTATATATATGTATATGTATGTATGTATGTACATACATTATGTATGTTATAGACAAAAATTATGTGGGGGTAGCCACTTTTTAAAATGGTATTTACTTTTTATCCAGCATTTTAATGCTGAGCAAATGTAGCCACTAGTCTATTAAAATTAATATGAAAAGACAGTGTTACCCTTTCTTTTATCTCTTTTCCTTCCTAAACGGCGTGAGTGAAGGCATCGGATTTTCATGAGTTGTAACTTGGCTATAGTCTATTCTTTGTCAACAGTCTTCCATCCCACATAAAATTCCCGCAAGCTACTGTTATGCTCGATCTTTAGGACTTTTCTTTTTAGGATAAAGATTGAGGAAAAGTAAGTATGTAGCTTAAAAGGTTGAGTGTGAAGAAGAGGGAGTGAGACATGCAGTTGTCTGAAAAAATGGAGGAGGGTCGTCAAAAGTAGGGAGGTTATCGGAATAGTTAAGGACAAGTAATTCTTAACTTAGACTTACAAGCTCATAAATTAAGGACAGCTAGTCCTGAACTTACAGTAACAAGCTCATAAGTTAAGGACACTTGGTCTTGAACTTAGAGTTGGAAGTTCAAAAATTAAGGACACTTGGTCCTTAACTTAGAGTTACAAGCACAGAAATTAAGGACAAGTGATCCTTAACTTAGAGTTGCAAGTTCAAAAGTTAAGGACAGGTAGTCCTAATCTTAGACTTACAAGCTCATAAATTAAGGACGACTAGTCCTGAACTTACAGTAACAAGCTCATAAGTTAAGGACACTTGGTCCTGAACTTTATGAACAGAAGGGTATTTTCGTCCGGATGGGTAAAAGTTTATTAAAGCAGTAACTAAAGACTAAAGACATTTTAAACAATGACTTAAAAGTAAATACATATCTTATTACTGGCTAACTGTGCACTTTCCCTTGATAATACCCCTTTTGACAAATTAAGAGAGTCCTTCAGATATTGGGCCGCTTTAAGGTCCAAATTTATTACCCGGCCCATAAATGCAATTTCCTTGCCGAAAGTTGAAATTTTCCTCTTTTGCGATGGAATCTTGTCCCTTCTCCCATTAACAACAATAACAACACACAGGCAATGCAAGACTGGCACCTGGTAATATGCACAAAATTAAGTTATATTAAGAAAATATTGCAGTTTTATTTATCTGCTAGGCTGCTACATAATGCTTCAAATTTTATGCAAAGTTAACTGCTCGTTAGCAGATTGAGTTAAAGCTTGCGTTTTTCATCTGTGGATTTTCGGCACTGACTTCTTCTTGCTTGTTTTGGGTATGTTAGTAATTAATCAACAATTTTAGGAGAAAACGAAAAATAAGAGTATGTTTGATTTTTTTTGTTGGTAAAACTGGGATGTATTACCATAAGACAAACCAAACTTTACACCTATCGAGCATTTAGGAGAAGCAGCAGTATGTCAACCCCTCAGAACAGAAAAAAAAAATAGTTACAAAACTGTTGGATCAGATATTTACATTTGCTTGCTTTCCTATAGTTTTTCCTACATTCTATTCTCTCCACTATTTCTTTCTTTATCTGTTCTGTTGCTATAAATGTAGTAATATATGTCCCTCTGAATTACTTCCAGTTCCTCGCCTGCCAAGTATGATAAATTCTTGCTCCCAGTAATGCAGCTGCTATTTCCTTCTTGAATTGTTTCTAGTGCCTCCCCTTGATCCATTTTAAGCATCGTATAGTATCTTGCTTTTTGTGTTCTGATGCCCGTCCATCTTTCCAGTGCTTCTTTTACTTCCAGTGTCCAGCTACATTCATGAAATAGATGATTATGTGTTTCCCTCTTACTATCAGTGCATAGACAGCATGTCGCATCCTCCACTTGGATATGCAGCCTTTCCATCCTCTCCTTTGTAAGCAATTTGTCTTGACTAGCCAACCACACTATAAAACTATGTCTTGGCAGCATAATTGAATTCCATATCATATCTGCTTCTTGAAGACTGTCCATCTCTCCCAGTAGTGCAATGTAGCTCTTGCTAACAGAATAGCACCCATTTGAGGTCAGATTGTAGACGTCACCTGTGTACCAGCTAGTCATCACATCTTTGAGAGAATTAAGTTTCCTCCAATACCAGCTACTATCCACAGGAGGTACATGAGTCCAGATATCTTGGTTGCCTCTCATATACAGTCCATGGATCCATTTAATCCACAATGTGTCTTCTTTGCATGCTATTTGCCATATTAGCTTTCTTACAGAAGCAATGTTCCATAGTTTGCAACTTTTCACATTGAGACCTCCATACTTCTTCAGTTCTTTGGTCTACAGATTTTTTCCCATGAAACCAACGTAACTTTCCTCTTTCCTTCAGTACTTCCCCATACGTATTCTCTGCACTTCCTGTCTACTTCTTTTAGTATACTCTTGAGGCAAAACAAAGACTGCACCCCAAAAGTTATAAACTGAAAACAACACTGCATTAATAATTTGCAATCTCCCTGCATATGACAATGTTTTGCATAGGCACTTGTAATCCTGCTTGTTATCTTGTCCACAAGCTGGTGGCAATCAATCTTACTCCACTTCTTAGAGGAAAGAGGCAATCCCAGGTATCTTATTGGCAAAGTGCCTACTGAGAACCCTGTTAGCTGTACCAATTGATTCTTGATGTCATCCTCCATACCTGCCATAAAGATGCTTGACTTTTCCATGTTTGATTTTGAGGAAAGTGTTTTCCATATCATAATTTACTTCACGAAATCATGATTTGGATGATTTTCCTGTGTTTGGATTGAGTATAAGAGTAAGTGGCGATAAAGTGATCATGTAAAGTAGAATATAGGATATGATGATAGTATTTTGGTACGTAATATTTTGAGTGTTAATTGAGGACAATATGTAAGTATTGATGGAAGCAAAGTAATATAATCTAGAGTTTGTATATTTGTGAAGTCTTAAGGAAAATGACTTGTGCCGGCAAGTGAAAGAGGTCCCTTTCTATTCCTAATTCTCGGTATGGTACGAAACCAGTTTTAGGCAGGGAAAGTGCTTTCATGGTTGGTCTTAGGATTTCTTATTGTTTCTAGTTCCAATTATGTGTGTTGAAATTGGCAAAATGTTTGTCCCACATCGGTGGGAAAACAAAAGTTGGGGGGATTTTCCCCCTATAAAAGAAGGCTTAATGTTTAGGATTTAAACACACCTCTCATTTGCCTTCTCATCTGTTTAAGGCATTTGTATCTTCTCTCTTTAGTATTATTTCACTTGTATTTTTGGAGTGGAATAAAATATTGGTTGTGTCCGAGGAGTAGGCAAAATTAGCCGAACCTCGTAAATTCTGGTGTTCCCTTTATTGTTGCTTTGTTGTCTTATTTATTATTTGGTGGCTGTCATAAATTTTGGTATAGTAGTTGTGACTTATTCACACTCTATACATTTGGCTTCCGCAACAATGTGTAAAGGTGAAGTATGTTTCTCCTACGCTAGGATCAATGTAGCATGGTGTAATGCCCTGCTACACTTATATATTCATCTGTTTTTGGTATAAAAAGTATAGCCCACCTAGAGCTGAGTTTAATTGGAGCGAAGAAAAGAGCATTAAAAATGATTTGAGCAAGGACAATATTTCTAACGAAAAAAATTTCCATCATATGAAAAGTAAAAAAGAGATGATCTAAATGCCGTAGCGTGGTCAGGGAGGATTTACATAGCTAATCCCAGCTTGTTTGAGACTGAAGCGTAATTGTTATTGTTGTATAACAAAAGTAAAAAAGAGCAATATGGAGAGCAGCATTGGATGTGTTTGCAATCACAAAACCTTTTGGTATCAATTCCATTTGTGCTTGTGAATCTGTTTACAGTTTTGATCGCATCTGTTGGCAACGCAGAGTGTCCTCTACTTGGTCAAACTGCTTCTGTTTTATCTTCTTTTCCTGTTTCGGAAGCTACATCCTAGTCTCCAGTATTCTATATCATGGCCGAATAGTATCCGACTGTGTTTATTACAATATTGATTTATTTTTTCCTTCTTTTTTTGTTTTGTTTGTTTTGCCTCTTATTTTATGTCTTTGCGATGCGTGCAGTCAGGTGAATTTAGATTTTATCCACCGACAGTGTAAAATACTTTCAGTTGACAGGCTTCAACAGGCTAGGCACCCTCTTTTCCAGGTTACTATGCTACACCAAGATTGGTTAAAAAGAGCACTTTGATAAGATTTTTCAGCAGTTAATTGTTAAATAACCTGATTATGTAAATATTTGCTGGACCAACCAGACAGTGTGTGTTTTACTTGGGCAAAACTAACTCTCAAATTTTTTGTCTCCAGGAAGTTGGATATGTAAATGGACTCAAAATTTCCATGTCTGTTTGAAATATTGTGTCATAAATTACGGCTTGGTTTTGATGGCAGAGTTTGCAATGGAAGGAGAAAAGGTTGCACTTCTCTTTGGAGCATTTCTTTGCTCGAGTTACGCTTATGAGGTCTCAGTATCCTGTATGATAGCTTATGATGAGGGTGGTGCTTCAGCAGTTTTTGACTCACCTGAATGTCCTCAGTGGGAATTTTCTGCTGCTATTGGAACAGATAACTGCCTGGTAGCTACGCATCAGGGGCGTAGGAAATACCAAGAAGACCGTATTATATGTTATCCTCGTGTTATTGTTCCCGTTTTAGGTAATTTCAAACTCTACCCTCTTGGCTTATTCAGATTTCTCAGTTTAATAAAAGAGCTACAGCTACTGCCTTTCCTATTGCGTGAGAGTTAACTTGGACTTGTTGGCTATATATCTATCTCAAACTACCAAGGTAGTACCTATTTGGGACCCTTCTTTCTTTGAAGGCCCAAAAATAGGGTAGCCACTATTGCATGAGAATTGAGAACTCTTTGGTCAGTCAAAATGTTGAATGCATTATGATGACCATTCCTTTTGTTGCAGAAGATGTTGAACACATCAACACAAACCATGTAATGTACACGTAAAATATCCCAAGTTCCTGGTTCATCCTGCTCATCTTTTTCTTCATGATCACTAGGTGAAGATGGGCCTAACGAAGCTAGCCTGGGTATAGCGGCAGTTTTTGATGGACATGGAGGCAAGGAAGCTAGTGAGAAGGCTTCTCAAAAGTTTTTAGATTACTTTTTATTGCATGTGGTTTTCAACACATACAAGAAACTCTTCTCACACAGTAAGGAGCATGAAGAAGCAGGTCAATATAGCTTGAAATTCAAAGGTTTGTAACCTGTCATACAGAAATTTAGAATTTCTTTCTAGAACTTGTTATTAGTATCTCTGGTTATTTTCTGCAACATTACTTTGCCAAGCCCCTCAATCTGTCTGTTGCCATGTAAATGGTATGAAACACCTCTAACATTGCATCTGCATATGAGTTGGTAATTGCATTAAAACGAAAAGCATGTGAATATACTTTTATGCATCACAAACTATAGGAAAGTATTTCTACCTATAAATCTACTCTCAACAGTACAAGTATTGATGTTTGTTGTTTACACAGTTCTAATGGTGCATTATGTGTAGTTGATGAGGAATCGACACATGGCATCCTAGAGAAAGCCTTCTTGAGAACAATCCAAGATATAGATTCAGAATTTTCCCAGGCACATACAATTTTTCTTGTGTTTGTTATTCTCTTGAGCTGCCCTTCAGATTTTCAAGTCAAATTCTCTGTGCAGGAAGCTTTGAACAATGACTACATTTCTGGATCAACTGCAACAGTTGTTCTTTGGATGAGTGGGCAGATATTAGTTGGTAACCTGGGTGACTCAAAAGCACTCTTATGCTCGAGGAGAACTCACTTTGATCAGGACAGTGAAGGTCTAAAATCTTCCAACTATTGTTCACTAAAACTTGTCTGTTGATTAGCACATTGTTGCTCCCGGCTAAAACGCGGATTATTTATCGTCAGTTTTCCAGTTCTCTTGCTATCCTTTTACTCTGTCTGCTCTGCTTGAACATCTCAGATAATTTGGTGACAAGACTTCAAGCTGAAGAACTAACAAGGGATCACCATCCTGATAGAGATGATGAAAAGGTTAGAATTGAAGCAGCTGGCGGGGTTGTACTTGTTATTGGTGTACCTCGTGTCAATGGTATATTGGCTGTCTCACGGTCTATTGGAGATATTCGTCTGAAAAGGTCCATCCTTAACCCTTTGCCATTAGTTGTTCTTTTTGACTCAAACTGCATGCTCAGCAGTCCTTGTGTTATGCCATGAACACAAAGCAGTGAGTAGAGCGTTTCCGCTGATCTATTTTCTTTTGGTATTTCTAGGTATGGAGTTATTGCTGAACCAGAGGTCATGAGTTGGAGACATTTGACAACTGACGACTGCTATGTGGTGATAGGATCTGATGGTATATTTGAGAGAATGAGTCCCCAGGATGTCTGTGATATTTTACATGGAGGAAATGCTAAAGAGAACGCGACGTCCATTGACTCATCTTTCTGTCCATCTTCATCCTCTTTAGCCGACTGCATTGTCCAAAATGCATTTAGTAAAGGTAGCAGTGATAACTTGTCTGTTATTGTGATTCCAATGACAATGGAACACAAAGAACAGACATGAACTCTGTTCTACATTCAAGTATTCCTTGCAAGTTGAAAAGAAGGTTGATAAATGACTTATTGCTCACTTGAAAATAAAAGTGTCCTGCTAAAATTTGCTATTCCCAAATCATTTTTCTTCAGTTCTACTCATTTGGAGGAAAAAGAACTTTTAATGGAACTAGTCCAAGGTAAAACTGCAAATAACAATGATATAATATGAATTTGAGTGTTGATCACTTTGATACTATAAATGGTCACCCAAATCAAGTGATAAAAAGGAAGAGCTTTGGAGAATTATTTCCCTCCCTTTCCTTACTAGAATCAAAATTTCATTCCACACACAGGCACACGCCAAACATAAGCAAAAAAGTAAGGATTTTGAGCGCCGAATGCTACTACTTTGTTATATAACCAATTAAGGCTGTTATATTCAAAATTTTGAGTAAGGAAAGAAAAAACGTTCCGTTACCGGGAATCGAACCCGGGTCTCCTGGGTGAAAGCCAGATATCCTAACCGCTGGACGATAACGGACTTATGTGTTAGACTTGTAAACATAGCTTATTATCGGAGATTTGATAATGAGAAATAGTGAACTAAGCAAACAGTGGGATGTCAGCTTCATTTATGTTGGCTGCACTACGTTTAGTTTTGTACGCTTACCATATTGCGAAATTAGGATGCATGTTTCTCTAATTTATAGCTCTTTGAGCTACTAATAAACATCATCACCAAGTACTCCCCTTTGTTTATTTTCTTTCCCCAGCAATCTACTTCTAGTTTGCTTTTCCCATCCTTACCATACGTTAAGCAAGGTGTTTGATCTGCTTTTTGTTTCTTGCAAGCATGATCAGATAAAAAATGTAAAAAAGAAAGAGGAATCATTGCTGACCATGATTAGGTCATGCTCTGACAACCTCATACACTGGGCCAAGTAGGATTTTTACCAACAACAACAAAATTCAGTAAAATCTCATAAATGGAATTTGGGGAGGATAGTGTGTGCGCAAACTTTATCCCGACCCAAAGGGTAAAAGATTTTTACCATGAGGATTCAAACAAATAAAAAAAAAGTAAATACGTAAAAAAGCTAAATAAAATTCAACATTCAATATATATATGAAAAGATTTAACCTTATATACACGACGATAATTTTCGGGTGAAGGGGTTTCGGCCACTTCCGTCCACCTAGCTTCGCCCTTGGCCTCGTAAGTCGTTCCCTTCCTCTTTTGAGCCTCAACGGTTTCAAAAGTATATATACCTCGACACAATATATATTTTTACTATAACTATGAAACTAAGTTAGTAGACGGAGCAACAACAAAATCACTATGTAATAGTAAGTAATCTTTGACTCCTCCGATCCGACCATATTATTCTCTTTTCCATGTGCAATGACTTCTTATCTTGATAGCTCTTATATAATTTGTTTATTACTTTCGCTTTGACTTTTTACTTCATTATTTTAACTCTTTTAAGTATAAATAACGCAAATATTGGTGAAGGATTCACTATCTCTGTTACATTTCGTGTTTTCGTACGTTAAAATTTCGTTTTCAGTTAACCGACATAGACTCGGGGATGAGATCATCTTGATGTTAACATACTTACGCTATTTATAACAAGCGATAAATAAGTGTTATGAAGGATAAAGGGGTACACGGATTAAATCAAACGAGTTTCATTGAAAGTGTCCAATTTGAAATAAAATACGGGTCGAGCGATAAAACCCGATAATTATGAACTAGTACCATGCAAGGTACCATATGACCACGGTAGTATAATATATAAGGTATATATGAAGTAATTTAAAAATAAATAAAATTTTAATTAATTTATGATAATTGATTAATTACCGAGTAACAGAAAATTACCCAGTTAACTAATAAGTGGATAAAAAATTAATAAATTAACCCTCCAAACGTGGCAAGAAGCCAATAACCTAGAAAATGACTAAGTAGTTATAATTCTAGGTGGCTACCTATGAATAACATAATCATGACTTAAAGATTAAATCTTAGAAAGACTTGTAAAATCTTATACATTCTGTCTTTAGCTTTAATTCACGACTTTGGCTTGAAACCAAGAACCTTGAAATAGAAAAACATTTCGTCCAAAATCTTGCCAAAATTTCGATTGAAATTTCAAAGAGCAACCACAATTTTGTTTCAAAATTTCAAGAGATTCAAGCAGAATTTCATTTTCGTTTCAAAATTTCAAGAGATTCAAGCAGAATTTCATTCAACATATTTCACAGAAGCAGAAGCTTCATTCTGTTCAAATAATTCCAGGAACAGGTATGTTAAGGCCCTCCCTTCTTTCTTTTGGCATGGTCCATATGATACTGAAGAAACGAGCAAACACATAGTTTCCATAAATTACTCTATTTATAGAAATAGTAGGGGTGTCTATATTCTTGATTCCCCAAGAGAATTATTATTATCTTCTGTTCATGGGTTTCAGAATAATACGCAGTTGGAAAAGTTTATCTGGAAGGAATACTGAGATTATTACGTATTTTTCATGCATTTCACTCATTTATACATGTGCATTGACTCATTACCAGATGGCGTTATATACACGTATATATATAAATATATGTATATGGGATATGGAAAAATTTTACGGCATTATATACGCACCACCATCTGATCAGTGGTATATGTTGATGATGTTGCCCATAGTGGTCGAGACGATATGATGTGATGCCCTCAGTGGCTTGATGATATTGTGTACACCCACACCTATGCATGATACGACATTTATACGCATGTGCATGACGTTATAAACGTTTTAGAATTTACAAAGTTATTCAGATTTAAAGATGTGTTTTTATATGTCATGTTTTATTTATGTCTTTTACGTACAAATTTTCATGCCTTACATACTCAATACATTTTTCGTATCGACGCCCTATTTCACAGGGCCTGCGTTTCATGCCCACAGGTGCAGGTAGGCAAGCTGACGGTCCCCCTTCTTAGGATCCCTGATCAGCGAGAGTTGGCGTGCTCCATTTGATCCGGAGCTGCTTTTGATTTTGGTACGATACGTTTGTATATATATATATATATATATATATATACATATATGTATATGGGTATGACGTGGCTCAGTCCCGTCTTTGTACAGTTATGTTTCTGTTAGAGGTCTGTGGACACTATATCTAGTTGGGTTGTATGTGGCCTTGTCGGCTTTCAGTTTTGGATGTATAGTTGTCTATAGCAGCCTTGTCGGCTTGCCCACTGTATTCTGTATGTATACGTACATATGCCTTGATGGTAGGTTTTCTTCACATGTATTATTTTCGTAATCAGCAGATGTTATTCAGGTTCATATCTTAGACGCGTGCTTAGGGGTGTTTGACAGGTAGGACTCAGGAACCCGTCGCGGTCCATCAGTTTGGGTCGTGACAAAAGTGATATCAGAGCAGTTCTGTCATAGGGTTGTCTACAGACCGTGTCAAGTAGAATCTTGTTTATGGGTGTGTTGTGCACCACACTTATAAACAGGAGGATACATGACATATAGGATGTTATCCTCTCTTTTTATCTCAGATCGTGCGATACAATAATTTATGTTCCCAACAATATGCTATATTTTTAGCGATGCCTCCAAAGAGTACGGTCGCCCAGAAGGGAAAGTCCATGGCTGGTGATACTACTAGTCGAGCGCCAATAGTTACCAGGGCTCGGGGAGAGTCTCATGATGAGGTTTCATCTCAGACTTCACATACCTCGCCCTTTCCAGAAGAGTTCCGAGGGGCACCAGCTCCAGCGCCCGCCCTGTACATTCAGCACCTCAGCCGGATGCACCTGGTCAGGAGATGAGAGATCCTATTCAGTTATTGACCCAATTAGCAGCCGTAGACGCTCGGCGTTAGGAAGTAGGTATTGGTCATGCAGATAGGTCCGTGAGTACGAGGGTTCGTGACTTTATTAATTTAGATCCTCCAGTATTCACTGGAGCAGATCCAAATGAGGACCCTCAGGTATTTATTGATAGAGTGTAGAGGACGTTACGGGTAATGAAGGCCAATGCGACTGAGTTAGTTGAGCTAGCTTTCTATAGACTCCAAGATATTGCAGTTAATTGGTATGAGTCTTAGGAATTGTCCAGAGGTGAGGATGCCCCTCCAGCGGTATGGCAGGAGTTTACAAAAGCTTTTCTTCGTCATTATCTGACACCAAATCTTAGACGAGCCAAAGTTGATAGGTTTTTAACACTTCGACAAGGTAACATGAGTGTTCGGGAGTACAACCTCCAGTTTGATTTGTTGGCTAGGTATGCTCCTACTATTGTATCTAAGATAGAGGATCGGGTAAACCAGTTTGTGATGGGATTAGAGCCTCACTTGCTTAACGATTGTATGTCGGTCTCACTTCAGCCAGACATGGATATTTCTCGTATTCAGGCATACGCTCAGGGTGTAGAGGAGCGTAAATAGAAATAGAAGGCCGATCGTGAGCATGATAGGGCCCAGAATAAGAGAGCGAGGTTTTCGGGTCCTTTTGGTGAGTTTCGAGCTGGTCAGATGTAGCAGTACTCGAGGTATCCATCCCAGCCCTCGACTAGAGCACCCCCTCAGTTTGGCGGTAAGAGATTTGATCGTTCTACATATTCAGGGTCTGGTCAGAATTTTAGGGCCTCAGGTTCTCAATATAGGGGTGAGTCAAATCAGATGAGGCCACCCTTGCCATGATGTACTTAATGTGGTAAGCAACATACCAGGCAACGCCGTATGGGGTTAGGTGTTTGTTATACTTGTGGTTATCTAGGCCACGTTATGAGGGATTATCCGATGAGAGGTGATGCAAGCATAGCTCAGCCGTCGGGATCTACAGCTAGTTTGTCATCATCAGTACGCCCCCCTAGGCAAGGTCCCCAAGCACCAATGAGTCGTGGTAGAGGCGGAGCATCTAGCTTGAGCAGCCCTCAGAACCGCATTTATGCCTTGGCAGGATGACAGGACCAGGAGTCATCGCCTGATGTTGTTACAGGTATATTATGAGTCTCCTCATATGATTTATATGCACTGATTGAACCAGGTTCCACCTTATCATACGTTACTCCATTAGTTGCTGGTAAGTTTAGAATAAAACCTGAATTGGTTAACCCTTTTGAGGTATCTACACATATTGGGGACTCGGTAATAGCTAAGCAAGTATATAGGGGTTGTATAATAGTACTTCATGGTCGAACTACCGTAGCAGACTTAATCGAGTTAGATATGGTAGAATTTGATGTTATAATGGGTATGGATTGGTTGGCTTCTTGTCATGCCAACGTTGATTGTAGATCAAAGATAGCCCGATTTCAATTTTCGGGGGATCCTATTTTGGAGTGGAAAGGTAATACAGCATCGCTGAGAGGAAGATTCATTTCCTATTTCAAGGCAAGGAAGATGATCAAAAATGGTTGTATTTATCACTTTGTTCGGGTTTAGGATGTGGAAGTGGAGTCACCAACCATTCAGTCCATCCCTATGGTGAATGCGTTTCCCGATGTTTTTCCCAATGAGCTTCCGGGTCTCCTGCCAGAGCGAGAAGTTGAGTTTTCTATTGACCTACTACCAGATACTCACCCAATATCTATTCCTCCCTATAGAATGGCCCCCGCAGAGCTGAAAGAATTGAAAGGATAATTAAAGGACTTACTTGAAAAAAGATTTATTAGACCTAGTACGTCATCGTGGGGAACACCTGTTTTGTTTGTGAGAAAGAAAGAGGGTTCCTTATGAATGTGTATTGATTATAGGCAGCTGAATAAGGTGACGATCAAGAATAAGTACCCGCTCCCGAGAATTGATGATTTATTTGATCAGTTGCAAAGTGCCAAGTATTTTTCAAAGATGGACTTGAGGTTTGGGTACCATCAGGTAAGGGTTAAGGATGAAGATATTCTGAAGATAGCATTCAAGACTAGATATGGGCACTTTGAGTTTCAAGTTATGTCATTCGGTCTGACCAATGCCCCAGTAGTATTCATGGATTTGATGAACCGTGTGTTCAGGACCTTTTTAGATATATTCGTAATTGTATTTATCGATGATATATTGGTGTATTCTCGTTTAGAGGATGAGCATGTTGATCATCTACGTACTGTGCTCAGAGTTCTACAAGAAGGGAAGTTGTATGCAAAATTTTCTAAATGTGAATTCTGGTTGAACTCTATAGCTTTCCTTGGGCATGTTATTTCGGGTGAAAGTATCCGGGTGGATACACAAAAGATTGAGGCAGTAAAGACTTGGCCTAGACCCACAACACCGACGGAGGTTCGTAGCTTTCTTGATTTGGCAGTACTACAGAAGATTCGTGGAAGGATTTTCTTCCCTTTCAGCACCTTTGGCAAAGTTGACTCAGAAGGGAGCAAAGTTTCAATGGACTGATGCTTCTAAACGGAGTTTCTAAGCATTAAAGGATAGATTAATGTCAGCACCGGTTCTAGCGCTTCCAGAAGGGACCAATGGTTATGTGATCTATTGTGATGCTTCAGGCGCTAGATTGGGTTGTGTGCTAATACAACATGGTAAGGTTGTGGCTTATGCTTCTAGACAACTAAGAAAGCACGAGAAGAACTATCCGACCCACGATTTAGAGTTAGCCGCGGAGATTCATGCACTAAAGATGTGGAGGCACTCCTTGTATGACATTCATGTTGATATCTATACGGATCATAAAAGCCTCCAGTACATCTTCAAGCAAAAGGAATTGAATCTACGTCAAAGAAGATGATTGGAGCTACTTAAAGATTATGACATTGATATTTTATACCATCCAGGGAGGCGAACGTAGTAGCCGACGCCCTTAGCCGTAGATCTATGGGTAGCCTGTCGTATTTACGGCTATAAAAGAGGGGAATAGCCAAGTTCATCAACTAGGTAGCCTTGCAGTTCAGTTACTGAACTCAGGTGATATTGGAATTACTCTTCAGGATACGGCAACATCCTCTTTAGTAACTGAAGTAAAGGGACGCCGGTACGAGGATCCTGTGCTAGTTCATTATAGGGATACCACTATTCAGAAGGAGAAGACACCATTTGAAATTACAGAAGATGGGGTCCTCAGATATCAAGGGGCATTATGTGTGCCTAATGTTGCAGAGCTACGTCGGCAGGTTATGGGAGAAACTCACTATTCTCGTTATTCTATCCATCCATGAGCAACAAAGATGTATCATGATATCAAGGAAGTGTATTCGTGGGATGGAATGAAAAAGGATATAGCAAAATTTGTTGCTCAGTGTCCTAACTGTCAACAGGTTAAGATTGAGCATCAAAAATCCGGTGGATTATTGCAGGCTATGAAGATTCCGACGTGGAAATGGGAAATAATAAATATGGACTTCATCGTAGGCTTACCTCGTACCCATCATAAGTTCGATTCAATATGGATGATAGTTGATAGGCTTACAAAGTC
Source organism: Nicotiana sylvestris (assembly GCF_000393655.2). Taxonomy (NCBI): domain Eukaryota; kingdom Viridiplantae; phylum Streptophyta; class Magnoliopsida; order Solanales; family Solanaceae; genus Nicotiana; species Nicotiana sylvestris. The sequence continues at coordinate 185,164,895 of NC_091062.1, forward strand.
AGCCCATTTTCTGCCTGTTAGAACTACATATATCTCAGAAGATTATGCAAGGCTTTATATTAAGGAGATAGTACGACTGCATGGTGCCTGTATCTATTATCTTGGATAGAGTAGCTCAACCTAACTTATGGAGGTCCTTCCAAAAAGGATTGGGGACTCAAGTAAGTCTTAGTACGACATTTCATCCCCAGACAGACGGACAGGCTGAGCGTACTATTCAGACATTAGAGGATATGTTACGAGCTTGTGTAATAGACTTCAAAGGTAGTTGGGATGATCATTTGCCGCTTATTGAGTTCGCATATAATAATAGTTACCATTCCAGTATTCAGATGGCTCCATACGAAGCTCTTTATGGATGGAAGTGTAGGTCGCCTATAGGGTGGTGTCACACCTCCTTTTTACCTACCGCAAGGGCATAAGGGAGTTTTTCCAATTAAAGGACAATCGAAACGAGACTTATTATTAAAGATTTAGAGTCGCCACTTGGGAGATTTATGGTGTCCCAAGTCACCGGTTGAATCTCGAATCGAGGAAAGATTGACTCTGTATTACAGTCCGCGAACCAGAAATCTGAGTAAGGAATTCTGTTAACCCAGGAGAAGGTGTTAGGCATTCCCGAGTTCCGTGGTTCTAGCACGGTCGCTCAACTGTTATATTTGGCTTAAATTATCTGATTTTAACAATTATGAACCTATGTGCAAATTTTAACCTTAACCGCTTTTATTCATTTTTAAAGAAAATTGCAACGTCATTAAAACAAGTCTTGAACCACGTCACATAAATGCACCCGTGGTTTTTGGACATACTTTAACATCGTTGGGATTTGGATTTGGGTCACATAAATGTGCACCCGAGTTTAGGGAGGAAATGTTATTAAAATACGCGCCTAAAGAGACTAACGCGTTATTATTTTGGGGAAGACCGTGAAATTCGCTAAACGGCCCGTCCCGAAATCTAAGTATTTTAATATATACAATTATCGAGGGCCCCGCAATTTATGTGTTTTGTTTAGCGAGGCTCATCCCGTTTTATTATTTTAAAGTGCAAACCTAGAGCAATCTATAGTTTTCTACTTAATTTGTCTCTAAAATAAAAGAAAGACCCTAATTAATTTGTTACTGGACTGATGCAAACTAAGTAATATTTTATCACCAACATCCGACCATTGGGCTCCGATGTGAGCCCAGCAGAGGAAATTTAAAACGAGATATACACCATAAAATCGGCCAAAACAGACCTTGGCCCAGGCCTAAATGAGAAAGGGGCCAAAACTGGCCTGGGTCGTGCATCAATTATCCTGAGGCCCAAATGTTTAGGGACTAGCCTGTTAAGCCCTGTCTTTTACACTAAATGGAATTTCAATTTAATTAAGAACACAAATCTGATGAATCTACTACTAAAATTAACTAGCCAGTAAAATAAATTCAATGCAACATTAAACATGAGTTGGAAAGAAACTGATTTCAGATTTCATGACCCACGTAAACTGCCTATGATCACAATTTCAAACATGGTGCATACTAGTTCAAATTTTAAATTCCCTACTATGACTCATTTTTATTAAAATGCTGACTCATGAACTTTGATTAAACACTAACGTGACCACATATGAGAATTGAAACTCGAGAATTAAGGATGCTGGATGAAATGGATTGCCTAAATTAACCTTACGAATTACATATCCCATATCTACTTTTAACTTTCTGATTTCGAACCCACACACAACCACTCAAACTCAGAATTATAGATTAACTCACATCATCACTACTAAATATAAAGCTCCCATGATCAAAAGAAGTATCATACTACTTTAACAGTCTACGGCCTAATTAATCACAGCTTGAAAATACCATTTATACAGATCTAGGAAAACCGGAAATTAACTAAACTAATAGAAACTATTCTGTTAGTCCAGCATGAAATTATTACAACGAATACTCAACTAAACTCATATGTATTTATAAATATCTAACACACACTTAACGTTTCAAATGCACAAACTTATAATTAACAGTCCATCAGTATGGTTATTACAGTATAATGAAAGCAGTAAATCAACAATAGGCCTCCACTTCAACAACAATAGGCATCCACTTCATTCATTTTCAACTGGATATTTTCATACATCGAGTTTCAGGACATGTACCTGGTATGTAGAATTGGGTTATTGAAATCGTGGAGAACAAAGTAAAACAAATTGGAAAGGAGATTGGTTAAATAGACTGGGCTGATTACTCCAAATGCATACCATGATCATTGGTGCCAGTTACTCCGCTCAGATAAGTTCCTTTTTCCTATCTCCAACAGTCATCCAAATCTGGATTTTCTTCTTTATTCTTAATTCTCAAAATCATCGCATTTCATTGTTGTTAATTTTTATTCCCCTAAAGCTCTTCCAAGGTTAGCTTTGTTCCGACACATAAGAAGGAATGTCAAAAGTATACTAGCAAGATTCAAAATTGCACAAAGCAAAATACGGCTAGGATATGTTGGAGATAATATGATGAAAAATGAGACATAGGGTGTAAGCAAAAGTGGAATCGGTGGAATGGTTCAGTAATGTCATGGGATTTATACGAGTTCAGACAGAAGGGTCAGAAGTGAAAACAACAGTTGGGGATCCTGCAGCTGAGGATCAGTCATGAGGTCAAAACAGTCCTTTCGACCAGTTCAAGGCAGTCTGTTGAAGCAAAGCAGGGCAAAGAGAAAACCCTCCCCAGCAAGGATGCCACAACTAACCACCACGTTTTGAACTGACAAGATTTTCTTTGATTTGAAATAGGAGCAAAGATGACATTTGTTTCAGGAAGCACCCTGTGAGGGAAGCAAGTACCATGCAGGTTTGATCGTATAAATTCTCAGGACCCTCTTGGAAAATGGGACCTAGTTTAAAATTTAAAACAATCATGAGTAGCAGGATCTAGTATAAATGTACCCCCAAAAGAATATAAGTTGGCTTTAAAGCTTTTATTGCTAGGATAGGATTTAATTTGAAGTTTTCAGGACCCTCCTGGAAAATGGGACATAGGTAAACCCTAAAACAATCATAAATAGTAAAAATAGGACAAATATGCACCAAAAGGAATATAAGTTGATTTCAAAGTTCGCATAAGAGTTGTCAGGACCCTCCTGGATAATGGAACATAGTTTAAAACTGGCTTAGATAATAAGATTTAGCAGAAGTCATACCTTTAAAAGATATAGCTTAGATTTAAAATTGTCGTTTAGTTAAGAGTTGTTAGCCCCCCCGGATAATGGGACCTAGCTTTAAAATTCTTAGTAATATATGGTAATATGCTTCAGTTTAACATTCATGGATGCGCCCAGCTACCAAACTGGGGCAGAAAATTTTCTTTTGTTTTGGATATTTTTGTTGAAATCAGGCGTCCACCTGGAGAACAAGGAACAACAGTTAAAGTATCAGCAATCAGGCATCCACCTGGAGAACAAGGAGCAACAATTCAAGTTTCAGCAATCAGGCGCCCACCTGGAGAACAAGGAGCAACAATTCAAGTTCCAGCAATCAGGCACCCACCTGGAGAACAAGGGAGTACAATTCAAGTTTCCGCTTTCAAGTTCTTACTGATGTTTGGTAACATGATTTAGTTTACACTCATATATATACCCAGCTACCAAACTGGGGCAGAAATTTTCTTTGCTTTTGTCTATTTTTTTGAAATCAGGAGCCCACCAGGAGAACAAGGGAATACAATTCAAGTTTCAGCAATCAGGAGCACACCTGGAGAACAAGGGAATACAACTCAAGTTTCAGCAATCAGGAGCCTACCTGGAAAACAAGGGAATACATTTCGAGTCTCAGCAATCAGGAGCCCACCTGGAGAACAAGGGAATACAATTCAAATTTCAAGTAGTTAGGAGCCCGCCTGGAGAACGAAGGGAAGAAGCAATTCAAATTTCAAATAATCAGGAGCCCGCCTGGAGAACAGAGGAAAGGAAACAATAGTCAAAGGAAGATATTTAAAGGGTCAGCGATCAGGTGCCCGCCTGTAGAAGAAGGGAAGGCATTTCAAAGAATACCATTAAAGTCAGCCACAAAGGAACTTATGAGGAAGATACAAGTCAACAAGGCAACATCAGTCACAAGATCAAGTTTGGAAATAAACCTTTGTAAAGCATAGATTATAGCTTAGTATAGCTTCTTCATTTTTGTCATGGTGTAACAAGGAGGTCAGTAGGCAGTATCAGCAGCAGCAACAGCAGTAACAGTAAAACCGCAGCTTCATGGTAGTCCCAACTACCAAAACTTCCCGAACTACATTGACCTGATTCCTTTATAGCCAAGGATATGTAGGAAACCTTTGAAGCAGAGGTTCGGTCAAATCTTTCAAAAAATGCTTCCCACGAAGTGTTCAAACAGGCAAAAATCGCTCGTATCCGCTCACTTTATCTTTGCACGAAAACTCTTCGTGTTTCCGGACAAAGAGGGACAGCTGTGAGCACGTGATTTTTGCCTCATACGAATTACTCCAAAATAATTCCCAAAATTAGGTCTTGTCTTTAATTATGTGTGATTTTCCTAATTGTTTGCATATATTTGTGGGCATGTTTAATTTTATTAATGCATTAAAAATACAAAAATATAGCATTGGCATTTAAGGTTTGATTTTACATTTTTTGGAATTAATTAATAATTAGGTGTTTTACAAAAATGAAAATTCAAAAAAAAATAATAACATATTTTTGTAATTTTAGTCAAATTGTGTGATTTTCTTTTAATTTGGCATTTAATTATTTGTGATAATTATTAGTTAGAATTAATTAGTATTTTTAAGTTAATTTGGTGTTTTATAATTTAATTAGGATTTTAGTTTTAATTTTTTTGAAAGAAAAAGAAGAAAAGAAAAGAAAAAGAGTTAATAAAAGAGAGGAAATCAAATTTGGGCCAAAAGATCCCCAAGCCCAAACAAAACCCGTCCAAACCCACCCCAAACCAGCCCAGACCCGTCTGCCATACTCGGTCCACCCCTACCAGAACCAAACGACATCGTTTGGACACGTTTTGATCAGGGCCATCAATTTCATTTGATCGAACGGCCCAAAAGCTTTGCCCGTTACCCGACCCCGACCCATTTTCCGGTCTTTAAATCACTCAAACGACGTCGTTCCAATTAGTCAGATGATCCAAGCCGTTGATCTCGTTTGATCGAACGACCTGGATCCAATTTCACTCCAGTATATATTTGACCAAACAGACCCCACCCCCTCATAACCCCCCATCTCATCTTCCTCACCCAAACCCTAGAGACCAGCCGCCACCATTCCCCACCGCCTTCCGGTGGCGGCGCCGGCTCCAATCACTCCCAAAAATACACCCCAGAACCCCCTCGATCCCCTCTTCCCGGATCCGTAACCCTTTACCTTTGAACATGCCTGAATCCCTTCGAATATCGATTCAGAAGGATGAACCCTAGCTCCGCCCTAACTTTCTCCGGTGGCGGCGCCGAATCCAATCCCTCCCAAATTAACACCACACAACCTCCACAACCCCCTTAGGCCCAATATATCATTAGTTTCCCTCGAATGTATCCAGAACTCCTCGAATATCGAATCTGAGTTCGAGCCTTAGAACCTTAAAATTCCGACCAGTGCATGAAAGATCGTTTGGTTGGATTTCTGGGCTTATTCAAACTTGTTTCATCAAAAAATAATAATGCTCGTTTGTTCTGCATCATGAACAAACGTTTGGTATTATTTTGGGCTGATTCAGAGTGCCAAATCCAAGTTCGAGCCTATCCAGTGAGTTCTTTCCTAGTTTTTGTTTATTTTTATTAGTGTTATTCTAATATTCGTCTTCCTCGTCTCTTTTTCTTTTTCTAGTCAATTTCATTTGAAATTCGATCAGTTCTTTGGTGTGAATTATTTCTGTTCACTGTTGTTTCTTTAAGATTTGGTTTTATAGATTTGTTTCGTATAATTAGGATATCAACTTGTTGTAAGACTGTGAAATTGTATCTCGTTAATCACTCAGTCAAAATAATTAGGATTAGTTCAATAAGTTTAGTATTAAGTTCTTGTTTAATTGTGTCAATAAGAACTGATTAATATAAGTAATTCAAGGGTTTACCTATTTAAGAAATTTCTAGTGGATAGTAGGGTTAGGACTGCACTAATGGATTAAATAATTAAGTGGATAATTGAGTGGACAATGGAGTGAAGGATTAAAGAATTGAAAAGTTAAGTTGGTAGTGGAAAATGCACTAATTGAATGCCCATTTAAGGGAGCTGAAAATCAGAAAAGAAGGGGGCGGAGAGAGCGGTATACATTCGATATACACTCTGGATACACTGGATATACAGGATATACAGGAGCAGAATTCATTTTGGAGAGAAAAAAAAGAAGATAAAACCAAATTTTCTGAAATATTGAGAGCGGAAGAACACCAGAGAGAGTTCAAAGCTATAAAGAGAAAACAAAGAGAGATTTTCGGACTATTTTTCTTCTCCATTTTTACTGGTTTTCTGGATTGAGGTGTTGAAACTACTGTGTTGGGCTTTCTACTGATGTATTTTGCTGTTTGCTGTTGCTGATTGTTTACCCCATTTTTTTGTTCTACATACCAGGTACATGTCCTGAAACTCGATGTATGAAAATATCCAATTGAAAATGAATGAAGTGGAGGCCTATTGTTGTTGAAGTGGAGGCCTATTGTTGATTTACTGCTTTCATTATACTGTAATAACCGTACTGATGGACTGTTAATTATAAGTTTGTGCATTTGAACCGTTAAGTGTGTGTTAGATATTTAGAAATGCATATGCGTTTAGTTGAGTATTCGTTGTAATAATTCCATGCTGGACTAACAGAATAGTTTCTATTAGTTTAGTTAATTTCCAATTTTTCTAGATCTGTATAAATGGTATTTTCAAGCTGTGATTAATTAGGTTGTAGACTGTTAAAGTAGTGTGATACTTCTTCTGATCATGGAGCTTTATATTTAATAGTGATGATGTGAGTTAATCTATAATTCTGAGTTTGAGTGGTTGTGTGTGGGTTCGAAATCAGAAAGTTAAAAGTAGATATGAGATATGTAATTCGTAAGGTTAATTTAGGCAATCCATTTTCGTCCAGCATCCTTAATTCTCGAGTTTCAATTCTCATATGTGGTCACGTTAGTGTTTAATCAAAGTTCATGAGTCAGCATTTTAATAAAAATGAGTCATAGTAGGGAATTTGAAATTTGAACTAGTATGCACCATGTTTGAAATTGTGATCATAGGCAGTTTACGTGGGTCATGAAATCTGAAATCAGTTGCTTTCCAACTCATGTTTAATGTTGCATTGAATTTATTTTACTGGCTAGTTAATTTTAGTAGTAGATTCATCAGATTTGTGTTCTTAATTAAATTGAAATTCCATTTAGTGTAAAAGACAGGGCTTAACAGGCTAGTCCCTAAACATTTGGGCCTCAGGATAATTGATGCACGACCCAGGCTAGTTTTGGCCCCTTTCTCATTTAGGTCTGGGCCAAGGTCTGGTTTGGCCGATTTTATGGTGTATATCTGGTTTTAAATTCCCTCTGTTGGGCTCACATCGGAGCCCAATGGTCGGATGTCGGTGCAAAAATATTACTTAGTTTGCATCAGTCCAGTAACAAATTAATTAGGGTCTTTCTTTTATTTTAGAGACAAATTAAGTAGAAAACTATAGATTGCTCTAGGTTTGCACTTTAAAAATAATAAAATGGGATGAGCCTCACAAAACAAAACACATAAATTGCGGGGCCCTCGATAATTGTATATATTAAAATACTTAGTTTTCGGGACGGGCCGCTTAGCAAATTTCACGGCCTTCCCCAAAATAATAGCGCGTTAGTCTCTTTAGGCGCGTATTTTAATAACATTACCTCCCTAAACTCGGGTGCGCATTTATGTGACCCAAATCCAAATCTCAACGATGTTAAAGTATGTCCAAAAAACCACGGGTGCATTTATGTGACGTGGTTCAAGACTTGTTTTAATGACGTTGCAATTTTCTTTAAAAATGAATAAAAGCGGTTAAGGTTAAAATTTTCACTGGGTTTATAATTGTTAAAATCAGATAATTTAAGCCAAATATAACAGTTGAACGACCGTGCTAGAACCACGGAACTCGGGACTGCCTAACACCTTCTCCTGGGTTAACAGAATTCCTTACTCAGATTTCTGGTTCGCGGACTGTAATACAGAGTCAATCTTTCCTTGATTCGGGATTCAACCGGTGACTTGGGACACCATAAATCTCCCAATTGGCGACTCTAAATCTTTAATAATAAGTCTCGTTTCGATTGTCCTTTAATTGGAAAAACTCCTTTTTGCCCTTGCGGGTGTAGGTAAAAAGGAGGTGTGACAGCTCAGCTGTGAGCACGTGATTTTTGCCTCATACGAATTACTCCAAAAGAATTCCCAAAATTATGTCTTTTCTTTAATTATGTGTTATTTTTAGGAATTATTATGTTATTTTCCTGATTGTTTGCATATTTTTGTGTACATGTTTAATGCATTAAAAATACAAAAATATAGCATCTGCATTTAAGATTTAATTTTACATTTTATAGATTAATAAGGTGAATTGTTGTTTTACAAAAATGAAAAAATTCAAAAAAAATAGCGTATTTTGCATTTTAAGTGTTTAATGTCGAATTTTCGTGATTTTTTTTGATTTGGTAAATAATATTTGGGATAATTATTATTTAGAATTAATTAGTATTTTTGATAGGATGATTTGATTTTATTATTTAATTTAGGATTTTGGTTTTAAATTTTCGAAAAAAGGGAAGTATCAACACTGTATTGTGTTCAAGTGAAGCATTTTATTGAACTGAGTTTGGGAGATTTAGTTGTCTGAAAGGATTCAAATCCCAATTGTGGTTGGAAGTAATTGGAAATCCTTTAAGGGGTAGTCTAGGGATTGTTTAGATTGAAGGAACTTCACCTAATTGAGAAGCTTCTATAGTGGTAGGGTTTAGATTTCACTATTGAAAAATTAATTCAATAAGGGTTGAGTGAAATAAAATTTTTAAATGTTGAAAGGCCATTTTGTGAATCAAAGGGCATTCCCCATTGCCTATTTAAGGGGTTCAAAAAAGAGGAAAAAGGAAGGAGAAGAAAAAAGAAGGGGGCGGAGAGAGTGGTATACACTCGATATACATTCTGGATACACTGGATATACATGGGCAGAATTCATTTTGGAGAGAGTAAAAAAGATAGAACCAAATTTTCTGAAATATTGAGAGCGGAAGAACACCAGAGAGAGTTCAAAGCTAGAAAGAGAAAACAAAGAGAGATTTCCAGACTATTTTTCTTCTCCATATTTACTGATTTTCTCCGTGTTGCTGGGATTTCTGGATTGAGGTGTTGAAGCTACTGTGTTGGGCTTTCTGCTGCTGTATTTTCCTGTTTGTTGTTGCTGATTGCTTACCCCACTTTTCTGTTCTACATACCAAGTACATGTCCTGAAACTCGATGTATGAAAATATCCAGTTGAAAATGAATGAAGTGGATGCCTATTGTTGTTGAAGTAGAGGCCTATTGTTGATTTACTGCTTTCATTATTCTGTAATAACCGTACTGATGGACTGTTAATCATAAGTTTGTGCATTTGAACCATTAAGTGTGTGTTAGATATTTAGAAATGCATATGAGTTTAGTTGAGTATTCGTTGTAATAATTCCATGCTGGACTAACAGAATAGTTTCTATTAGTTTAGTTAATTTCCGGTTTTCCTAGATCTGTATAAATGGTGTTTTCAAGCTGTGATTAATTAGGCTGTAGACTGTTAAAGTAGTGTGATACTTCTTCTGATCATGGGAGCTTTATATTTAGTAGTGATGATGTGAGTTAATCTATAATTCTGAGTTTGAGTGGTTGTGTGTGGGTTCGAAATCAGAAAGTTAAAAGTAGATATGAGATATGTAATTCGTAAGGTTAATTTAGGCAATCCATTTTCGTCCAGCATCCTTAATTCTCGAGTTTCAATTCTCATATGTGGTCACGTTAGTGTTTAATCAAAGTTCATGAGTCAGCATTTTAATAAAAATGAGTCATAGTAGGGAATTTGAAATTTGAACTAGTATGCACCATGTTTGAAATTGTGATCATAGGCAGTTTACGTGGGTCATGAAATCTGAAATCAGTTGCTTTCCAACTCATGTTTAATGTTGCATTGAATTTATTTTACTGGCTAGTTTATTTTAGTAGTAGATTCATCAGATTTGTGTTCTTAATTAAATTGAAATTCCATTTAGTGTAAAAGACAGGGATTAACAGGCTAGTCCCTAAACGTTTGGGCCTCAGGATAATTGATGCACGGCCCAGGCCAGTTTTGGCCTCTTTCTCATTTAGGCCTGGGCCAAGGTCTGTTTTGGCCGATTTTATGGTGTATATCTGGTTTTAAATTCCCTCTGTTGGGCTCACATCAGAGCCCAATGGTCGGATGTTGGTGCAAAAATATTACTTAGTTTGCATCAGTCCAGTAACAAATTAATTAGGGCCTTTCTTTTATTTTAGAGACTAATTAAGTAGAAAACTATAGATTGATCTAGGTTTGCACTTTAAAATAATAAAACGGGATGAGCCTCGCTAAACAAAACACATAAATTGCGGGGCCCTCGATAATTGTATATATTAAAATACTTAGATTTCAGGACGGGCCGTTTAGCGAATTTCACGGTCTTCCCCAAAATAATAACGCGTTAGTCTCTTTAGACGCGTATTTTAATAACATTACCTCCCTAAACTCGGGTGCACATTTATGTGACCCAAATCCAAATCCCAACGATGTTAAAGTATGTCCAATAACCACGGGTGCATTTATGTGACGTGGTTCAAGACTTGTTTTAATGACGTTGCAATTTTCTTTAAAAATGAATAAAAGTGGTTAAGGTTAAAATTTACACATAGGTTCATAATTGTTAAAATCAGATAATATAAGCCAAATATAACAGTTGAGCGACCGTGCTAGAACCACGGAACTCGGGAATGCCTAACACCTTCTCCTGGGTTAACAGAATTCCTTACTCAGATTTCTGGTTCGCGGACTGTAATACAGAGTCAATCTTTTCCTCGATTCGGGATTCAACCGGTGACTTGGGACACCATAAATCTCCCAAGTGGCGACTCTAAATCTTTAATAATAAATCCCGTTTTGATTATCCTTTAATTGGGAAAACTCCTTTATGCCCTTGCGGGTGTAGGTAAAATGGAGGTGTGACAGCTCTGGCGACTTTGCTGGGGACGCGAACCCAGAATATCTGGTTCAAGAATTCGACCTTAGAATAATTGTTATAGTTGGCTTTATCCATTATCTGATTTTGTTACATAATTTGGACCTAATGTGCTAATTGATTGCTTTTACCGCTTTGATATTCCGTGAACTGTATATAAACTGTTGCGAAATCCTTCTCCTCTCCGAGTCTTCTAAATCATGAAGAAATGTGCACTTCGTGTGACTTCTTTTCTGTTAGAGTCATATTCCAAATTTAGAATGTGGTTCGGACAAGCTGCAAAGCCGGTGAAGCTTCTGTATTCCCGGTACGCTTCCCCCCGTCGGCTCGAGCTGTCCGCTCGGGTAAGCCAGGTCTAGAACAATAAACCCAGGTTTAAACCTAGTATATCAATGCCTCATGTCGGATCCCTAGTAGGAACGTTTGATTGCATCATGTGCATTTTGACTTTGGAGTCTCAACACAGGGGTTGAGTCTGTCTAGGATAGGTGCACCCGAAAAAAAAGACCATCCCGATGCATCCTACTTGCTATTTGTGCATTTATTTGCTTCGGACCTGCATGCTGACCGGCTTATGAATATCGGAAAAAGTTGAGGAAAGAGAAATAACAGTATGAGGGATAAAGAGAGTTAATCGCCTGATCTAAAAAAATGTCCAAATAGTGCCTAAACTCTCCCGAATTTTTTAGGAAATGAAAAAAAGGGGGGGTTTGTTTTCAAAAATAGTTTGTTTTATGTGCCAATGAAATGAAAAAGAAAAAAAGGGGGTTTTGTTTTCAAAAATAGTTTTATTTGCCAATAAAAAAAAGGGAGGCTTGTTTTTCAAAAAAAAAAGTTTTGTTTTAGCTGCCCGAACTACGCAGGTTTGATTCTCACCGGATGTGAGATACGTAGGCAACCCTCATCGGGTCCAACCTCCCCTTTTGCAAAATAGCCAAAAATGTCAAATTTTATTTTCGTCATAAATAAGTCGGGTGATGCCGTTTTTGTCAAAAATAGACGAATATCCCCAAAAGGGACGCCGGAAGGCCGATTTTGCATAAATAGCCACCTTTGGTCATTTTTAAGATTTCGATCGGTTAATCCACACAGCCTTAAAATCTTCGTCTCCGAAGTGCTGAAAGGTCGTGTTTGAAAAATCGGGTCTTTCATTTTAGTTTGGAAAAAAAGATAGTAGTTTTGTTTTGAATCAAATAAATTTACCTTTTTCTTAATCACCTTAATAAATGTGCGGATGAGCACAAATGCAAATGAATCTTTCACCATACTTAATGAGGCCACCCTCCAGCTCCACATGTGGTGGAATGATCTGGGAGAAGGCAATAAAGAAATAGTGGCTAGAATCCTGGGAGGTCTTGTCGGTCTACTAAATGTCAAGCCAAAGTCGGATGTCATCGAGGCCTTAATATCATTTTGGGACCCGACCCGCAATGTGTTTCGCTTTGGGGGTTTTGAGCTTATGCCCACGCTGGAGGAAGTAGCGGGTTATGCGGGTCTGAATGGAAATCTGATGGGTCAATATTTGCTGTCACCAAGACCGGTATCTCCGCACAAATTTTTGGATTTGCTAAACATCAGCCGGAGTGTTCAGAATGATGATATGTCGGGAGGATGTTGCGCTCTTCAGTTCCTGTATCAGCATTATGGTAATCCTCGGGGTTTCGAAGAACCAAATCTGGGACTAACCCATGCTGGGAACAGAAGTAAATGGGAAGCAAGATGAACCTTGGCGTTCATAACGGCATTCTTAGGAATCGTGATTTCTCCACGAGAAGATAAGAAAATAGAGACAGGTCTCGTGGGGATGGTTGATGTTGCAATTAAAAGGGCAGATAGCACTATAGTTCCCCTGATTTTATCAGACATTTACCGAGCATTGACTATTTGCAGGGAGGGAGGACATTTTTTCCAAGGTTGCAATTTATTACTTCAGTTGTGGATGCAAGAACATCTGTGCCACCGGGCAGGGTACATGAACTATGGGCTGACTGGGTTAAGCTGTATCAAAGAATTTGAAAAGCGGGTAAGGGGTATTGCATTTCCTGAGGGTACCGAAGCTTGGCTCATATGACTGAGGTCATTGACTACCGATCAAATTGAATAGGCATTTGGGTGGTTGCCCGTTACCGAGGTGCTATATATGTCAGCAGGAGAGTGTCATATTCTTTTAATGGGTGTTCAGAGTATCCAACCGTATGCTCCCCATCGGGTACTACGCCAGCTGGGAAGGTTTCAAGTCATCCCCAAAGATGAATACTTGAGTAAGCACATAATTGAGTTAAGTCCGAGAGCCGCATTCCCGGAAGATAACATTCGCAAATTGTGGAACGAATGCCGATCCCTCGGGCCTAAGACTATGGTCCGACATCTGGCTAAAGGTGAGGTGGTCCCGAAGTATAATGCGTGGTTTGGGAAAAGATTCCAGATTCTCCAAAGGCCCGCCAAAAGAGCCCATGTCCAACAGTTTACTAATGATTCACAAGAGCAATGGGATTGGTTAGCAAAAGAAGAGAGTTACAGGGCAGAAATAGGCAAGCTGAAGCAACAGATTAGAGACCTGGAATTTGAAAATAGTCTGCAAGTTGATGCCGATCAGGGAGAAAAGAACAAATTGGCCCAAGAAAATGAGGCATTGAAAGCCCAAATCCGACAAATGAGGATAGATGCTGACAACCAACAAAGGAGTCGGTCGGATGAGCGGTTAATAAAAGGGTTGAAAAAAAAAATCAGTGAGTGCCGGGATGATTTGAAGAAATCTGAGGGTACCATAGCACAACTCCAGGCACAATGGGCAAAAATAAAAAAAGAGCGCACATAGTACTTACAGCAGGCGAGGAAGGATCATGAACAGACCATTGCCAGTCTAAAAAAGAAGGTGACCACCCTAGAGAGCGAGGCGGCTAAACAAGCCAAGGCTTTTGAAACCGAAAGTGAACACTGCTATGATCTAATGGCCTTGATGGAAGATGAAATACAACAGTTACAGAAACAACATCTGCATGATTCTCGGGTTTTGAAGGCTAGAGGGGATCAGATAGAACGCCTACTCCTAGAGAAAGACCAAACCAGGGACAAGATTTTGACTATTGCTCATGCTATTACCAGGAAATGTCGGGTGTGTGAAAACATGACCCGCACTACTTTCCTCTCGGCAGTGATGATATTTGTGAAGCAAATCATGTGTGAATTGGAACAGCTGGAAAGGGGCCTTACACCTAAGTCCGCGGCGAGGCCGAATGACGCCCCGCGGGCACCCAAATTTAAAACTTTAATGTATTCGTAGTTCGAGTCTGCATTTTCTTTTTCTTTAGAGTCTGTTGTCTGTTAGAGTCTGTTTTTCCTTTCGCATCAGAGTCTGTCAGGAGTTCTTGAGTTTGTACTTGGTTTGGTATCGAGTCTGTTATTTTCCTTTCCGAAGGCGTCTAGTTTGTAATAGAATATTTATTAATGAAAAATCGAAAATTTCCAAAAATTGTCTCTTTGCTTTTCGCACTTATTTTGCCAGAACTACGCTCGGTCTGATTCATGCAGGGTCATGATTCGTAGGCAATCTTCATAAGATTCGACCACAATCAAAAGAAAAGAATAAAATGAATGAAAAGGGGAGGGAAATAAAAGATAGGCGTGAGTGACAATAAAAGGGAAAGATCAGGAAAAGCTGGGATGACACAAGCAACCGAGCAAATACATGATAGAAAATGGTTATTTGCCTAGGTGCATTGCATCCCAATGTGTAATTGCATATGTGTTAAACTCTAAAAAACTAACAAGTTTATTGTTTTCCAGAGAATTCAAGAAGTTAGTTTATTTAGAGGATACTGGCACATTATCATTACCAAACCAGATCAAAGGGACCAATACCAGAAATCATGTCTATCCCGAATGTCGACACTAGTGTTGAGGTGGAAGAGTTGGACGTCAACAAAATGAAGGAGGAGATGCTCAAACTTAAGCAACAGATGGCCGAAATGTACTAAGCCTGGTCCAAAGGGCAATCACTGTCGCCTTACCCAGCCAACCCGGCTTTTACCCCACCATTAGATCAGTCTCAGGATCATCCCACCACTGATCCAGGTTTTCCCATTTATCAACACTACCATGGCACTACTTTTCATATGTCGCAAGCTCCACCACCAAAATCAATTTCACACCCTCCTCCGCCAGTCACCCCTGTCTTTGTGGCATCTCCACCAGCTGCACTTCATAGATCCCCGAGTGAACCTGTGTTCCAAGCTTAGGACAACCAGTACTATCCCTCGGAGCCCACCTTCAAAGCTCCCGAAACCTACCCCTATGATCCACGTTCTGATCTCCCGAGAGAAGCTGAAAGACCAGCCAAAAATCTCGAATATGAAGAGATGTTTAGAAAAATGAAAATCATAGAACAATCCTTCAGGGATATGAGAGGGCTAGGAGGTCAGGTAAGTGTGGCTTACAAAGACCTGTGTTTATTCCCAAATGTACAACTACCGGCAGGGTTCAAAATGCCCAAATTCGACTTGTACAACGGACACGGTGATCTGGTGGTTCATTTGAGAGGGTTTTGCAGTAAGATGAGGGGAGCTGGAGGAAAGGATGAATTGCTAATGGCTTACTTCAGTCAGAGTTTGAGCGGATCAGCATTGGAGTGGTACACCCGCCAAGATCACGAAAGATGGTACACATGGGATGATCTGGCACAAGCATTCGCTTGTCACTTTCAGTATAATCTTGAGATCATTCCAGACCGACTATCTTTGACTAAACTAGAGAAGAAGCACAGTGAAAGCTTTAGAGAATATGGTTTTCGATGGAGGGAACAAGCAGCAACGGTGCGTTCATTGGGGGATCTACCCTTGATGCTTGCTCCCTCCACCGAAAACCATATTCTCTAAAGCTTTCACTGTGCTTCTTTTCTAGTTTAGTCAAATATAGTCGTTCTGGAATGATCTCAAGATTATACTGAAAGTGACAAGCGAATGCTTGTGCCAGATCATCCCATGTGTACCACCTTTCGTGATCTTGGCGGGTGTACCACTCCAATGCTTATCCGCTCAAACTCTGACTGAAGTAAGCCATTAGCAATTCATCCTTTCCTCTGGCTCCCCTCATCTTACTGCAAAACCCTCTCAAATGAGCCACCGGATCACCGTGTCCGTTGTACAAGTCGAATTTGGGCATTTTGAACCCTGCCGGTAGTTGTACATTTGGGAATAAACACAGGTCTTTGTAAGCCACACTTACCTGACCTCCTAGCCCTCTCATATCCCTGAAGGATTGTTCTATGATTTTCATTTTTCTAAACATCTCTTCATGTTCGAGATTTTTGGCTGTTTTTTCAGCTTCTCTTAGGAGATCAGAACGTGGATCATAGGGGTAGGTTTCGGGAGCTTTGAAGGTGGGCTCCGGGGGATAGTACTGGTTGTCCTGAGCTTGGAACACAGGTTCACTCGAGGATCTATGGAGTGCAGCTGGTGGAGATGCAACAAAGACAAGAGTGACTGGCGCAGGAGGGTATGGAATTGATTGTGGTGGTGAAGCTTGCGGCATATGAAAAGTAGTGCCATGGTAGTGTTGATAAATAGAAAAAAATGGATCGGTGGTGGGATAATCCTGAGACTGAGCTAATGGTGGGGTAAAAGTTGGGTTGGCTGGGTAAGGCGGCGGTGATTGCCCTTTGAACCCGGCTTGG
Source organism: Nicotiana sylvestris (assembly GCF_000393655.2). Classification (NCBI taxonomy): domain Eukaryota; kingdom Viridiplantae; phylum Streptophyta; class Magnoliopsida; order Solanales; family Solanaceae; genus Nicotiana; species Nicotiana sylvestris. The sequence continues at coordinate 185,181,791 of NC_091062.1, forward strand.
TACTTTTCGGCCATCTGTTGCTTAAGTTTGAGCATCTCCTCCTTCATTTTGTTGACGTCCAACTCTTCCACCTCAACCCTAGTGTCGACATCCGGGATAGACATGATTTCTGGTATTGGTCCCTTTGATCTGGTTTGGTAATGATAATGTGCCAGTATCCTCTAAATAAACTAACTTCTTGAATTCTCTGGAAAACAACAAACTTGTTAGTTTTTTAGAGTTTAACACATATGCAATTACACATTGGGATGCAATGCACCTAGGCAAATAATCATTTTCTATCATGTATTTGCTCGGTTGCTTGTGTCATCCCAGCTTTTCCTGATCTTTCCTTTTATTGTCACACACGCCTATCTTTATTTCCCTCCCCTTTCTTTCATTTTATTCTTTTCTTTTGATTGTGGTCGAATCTTATGAAGATTGCCTACGTATCATGACCCTGCATGAATCAGACCTTTGTGTATTTCTGGCAAAATAAGTGCGAAAAGCAAAGAGACAATTTTTGAAAATTTTCGATTTTTCATTAATAAACATTCTATTACAAACTAGACGCTTTCGGAAAGGAAAATAACAGACTCGATACCAAACCAAGTACAAACTCAAGAACTCCTGACAGACTCTGATGCGAAAGGAAAAACAGACTCTAACAGACAACAGACTCTAAGGAAAAAGAAAATGCAGACTCGAACTACGAATACATTAAAGTTTTAAATTTGGGTGCCCGCGGGGCGTCATTCGGCCTCGCCGCAGACTTAGGTGTAAGGCCCCTTTCCAGCTGTTCCAATTCACACATGATTTGCTTCACAAATATCATCACTGCCGAGAGGAAAGTAGTGCGGGTCATGTTTTCACACACCCGACATTTCCTGGTAATAGCATGAGCAATAGTCAAAATCTTGTCCCTGGTTCGGTCTTTCTCTAGGAGTAGGCGTTCTATCTGATCCCCTCTAGCCTTCAAAACCCGAGAATCATGCAGATGTTGTTTCTGTAACTGTTGTATTTCATCTTCCATCAAGGCCATTAGATCATAGCAGTGTTCACTTTCGGTTTCAAAAGCCTTGGCTTGTTTAGTCGTCTCGCTCTCTAGGGTAGTCACCTTCCTTTTTAGACTGGCAATGGTCTTTTCATGATCCTTCCTCGCCTGTTGTAAGTACTGTGTGCGCTCTTTTGTTCTTTTTGCCCATTGTGCCTGGAGTTGTGCTACGGTACCCTCAAATTTCTTCAAATCATCCCGGAACTCACTGATTTCCTTTTTCAACCCTTTTATTAACCGTTCATTCGACCGACTCCTTTGTTGGTTGTCAGCATCTATCCTCATTTGTCGGATTTGGGCTTTCAGCGCCTCATTTTATTGGGACAATTTGTTCTTTTCTCCCTGATCGGCATCAACTTGCAGACTATTTTCAAATTCCAGGTCTCTAATCTGTTGCTTCAGCTTGCCTATTTCTGTCCTGTAACTCTTTTCTTTTGCTAACCAACCCCATTGCTCTTGTGAATCATTAGTAAACTGTTGGACATGGGCTCTTTTGGCGGGCCTTTGGAGAATCTGGAATCTTTTCCCAAACCACGCATTATACTTCGGGACCACCTCACCTTTAGCCAAATCTCGGACCATAGTCTTAGGCCCGAGGAACCGGCATTTATTCCACAATTTGCGAATTTTATCTTCCGGGAATGCGGCTCTCGGACTTAACTCAATGACGTGCTTGCTCAATTCTTCATCTTTGGGGATGACTTGAAACCTTCCCAGCTGGCGTAGTACCCGATGGGGAGCATACGGTTGGATACTCCGAACACCCATTAAAAGAATATGACACTCTCCTGCTGACATATATAGCACCTCGGTAACGGGCAACCACCCAAATGCCCATTCAATTTGATCGGCAGTCAATGACCTCAGTCGTATGAGCCAAGCTTCGGTACCCTCAGGAAATGCAATACCCCTTACTCGCTTTTCAAATTCTTCGATACAACTTAACCCAATCAGCCCATAGTTCATGTACCCCGCCCGGTGGCACAGATGTTCTTGCATCCACAACTGAAGTAATAAATTGCAACCTTGGAAAAAATGTCCTCCTTCCCTGCAAACAGTCAATGCTTGGTAAATTTCTGACAAAATCAGGGGAACTATAGTGTTATCTGCCCTTTTAATTGCAACATCAACCATCCCCACAAGACTTGTCTCTATTTTCTTATCTTCTCGTGGACAAATCACGATTCCCAAGAATGTTGTTATGAACGCCAAGGTTCATCTTGATTCCCATTTACTTCTGTTCCCAGCATGGGTTAGTCCCAGATTTGGTTCTTCGAAACCCCGAGGATTACCATAACGCTGATACAGGAATTGAAGAGCGTAACATCCTCCCGACAAATCATCATTCTGAACATTCCGTCTTATGTTTAGCAAATCCAAAAATTTGTGCGGAGATACCGGTCTTGGTGACAGCAAATATTGACCCCTCAGATTTCCATTCAGACCCGCATAACCCGCGACTTCTTCCAGTGTGGGCGTAAGCTCAAAACCCCCAAAGCGAAACACATTGCGGGTCGGGTCCCAAAATGATATTAAGGCCTCGATGACATCCGACTTTGGCTTGACATTTAGTAGACCGATAAGACCTCCCAGGATTCTAGCCACTATTTCTTTGTTGCCTTCTCCCAGATCATTCCACCACATGTAGAGTTGGAGGGGGACCTCGTTAAGTATGGTGAAAGATTCATTTGCATTTGTGCTCATCCTGCACATTTATTAAGGTGATTAAGAAAAAGGTAAATTTATTTGATTCAAGACAAAACTACTATTTTTTTTCCAAACTAAAATGAAAGACCCAGTTTTTCAAACACGGCATTTCAGCACTTCGGAGACGAAGATTTCAAGGCTGTGCGGATTAACCGATCGAAATCTTAAAAATGACCAAAGGTGGCTATTTATGCAAAATCGGCCTTCCGGCGTCCCTTTTGGAGACATTCAGCTATTTTTGACAAAAACGGCATCACCCGACTTATTTATGACGAAAATTAAAATTTGACATTTTTGGCTATTTTTGCAAAAGGAGAGGTTGGACCCGATGAGGGTTGCCTACGTATCTCACATCCGGTGAGAATCAAACCCGCGTAGTTCAGGCAGAGAAACTAGCTATTTTTGAAAATAAGATTCTTTTTCCTTTGTTCCTTTTATAACAAACAAACAAACTATTTTTCTTCTCTGTCTTTAAAAACAAGACAAACTAAAATAAAAGACTCTTTTGTACGTATTTTTGCTTATTGAGTAAAACAAACAGTTTTAAAAACATAAAATATTTTTTTTTTATTTTCTCAAAATTTCGGCAGAGTTTCGACAGTATTTAGACATTGATTTTATTCTAAAAATAGGTAATTAACTCTCTACACTGCTATTTCCTCTCTCTTTCGGCAGAGATTCAGAAGCCGGTCAGCATGCAAGTCCGAACAAATAAATTCACAGAAAACAAGTAGGATGCATCAGGATGGTCTTTTTCATTTCAGGTTGCTTGTCCTAGACGGACCCAACCCTTGTGTTGAGTCCCCTAAGTCAAATGCACATGATGCAAATAAGCGTTCCTACTAGGGATCCGGCATGAAGTTGAGTTATTCTAGGTTCAGAACTTGGGTGTTTGTTCTAGACCTGGCTTACCCGAGCGGACAACTCGAGCCGAGGGGGCAGCGTACCGGGAATATAGAAGCTTCGCCGGCTTTGCAACTTGTCCGAACCTCGTTCTAAATTTGGGATATGACTCTAACAGAAAAGAAGTCACACGAAGAACACACTTCTTCATGATTTAGAAGACTCAGAGAGAAAAGGGATTTCGCAACAGTTCATATACAGTTCACGGAATATCAAAGCGGTAAAAGCAATCATTTAGCACATTAGGCCCAAATCATGTAACAAAATCAGATAATAGATAAAACCAACTATAACAATTATTCTAAGCTCGAATTCTTGAACCCTGAACCACAGATTCTGGGTTCGGTCCCCAGCAGAGTCGCCAGAGCTGTCACACCTCTTTTTTACCTACACCCGCAAGGGCATAAGGGAGTTTTTCCAATTAAAGGACAATCGAAACGGGATTTATTATTAAATATTTAGAGTTGCCACTTGGGAGATTTATGGTTGACTCTGTATTATAGTCCGCGAACCAGAAATCTGAGTAAGGAATTCTGTTAATCCGGGAAAAGGTGTTAGGCATTCCCGAGTTCCGTGGTTCTAGCACGGTCGCTCAACTGTTATATTTGGCTTAAATTATCCAATTTTAACAATTATGAACCTATGTGCAAATTTTAACCTTAACCGCTTTTATTCATTTTTAAAGAAAATTGCAACGTCATTAAAACAAGTCTTGAACCACGTCACATAAATGCACCCGTAATTTTTGGACATACTTTAACATCGTTGGGATTTGGATTTGGGTCACATAAATGCGCACCCGAGTTTAGGGAGGTAATGTTATTAAAATACGCGCCTAAAGAGACTAACACGTTATTATTTTGGGGAAGGCCGTGAAATTCGCTAAATGGCCTGTCCCGAAATCTAAGTATTTTAATATATACAATTATCGAGGGCCCCGCAATTTATGTATTTTGTTTAGCGAGGCTCATCCCGTTTTATTATTTTAAAGTGCAAACCTAGAGCAATCTATAGTTTTCTACTTAATTTATCTCTAAAATAAAAGAAATGCCCTAATTAATTTGTTACTAGACTGATGCAAACTAAGTAATATTTTTGCACCAACGTCCGACCATTGGGCTCCGATGTGAGCCCAGCAGAGAGAATTTAAAACCAGATATACACCATAAAATCGGCCAAAACAGACCTTGGCCCAGGCCTAAATGAGAAAGGGGCCAAAACTTGCCTGGGCCGTGTATCAATTATCTTGAGGCCCAAACGTTTAGGGACTAGCCTGTTAAGCCCTGTCTTTTACACTAAATGGAATTTCAATTTAATTAAGAACACAAATCTGATGAATCTACTACTAAAATTAACTAGCCAGTAAAATAAATTCAATGCAACATTAAACATGAGTTGGAAAGCAACTGATTTCAGATTTCATGACCCACGTAAACTGCCTATGATCACAATTTCAAACATGGTGCATACTAGTTCAAATTTCAAATTCCCTACTATGACTCATTTTTATTAAAATGCTGACTCATGAACTTTGATTAAACACTAACGTGACCACATATGAGAATTGAAACTCGAGAATTAAGGATGTTGGACGAAAATGGATTGCCTAAATTAACCTTACGAATTACATATCTCATATCTACTTTTAACTTTCTGATTTCGAACCCACACACAACCACTCAAACTCAGAATTATAGATTAACTCACATCATCACTACTAAATATAAAGCTCCCATGATCAGAAGAAGTATCACACTACTTTAACAGTCTACAACCTAATTAATCACAGCTTGAAAACACCATTTATATAGATCTAGGAAAACCGAAAATTAACTAAACTAATAGAAACTATTCTGTTAGTCCAGCATGGAATTATTACAACGAATACTCAACTAAACTCATAAGCATTTCTAAATATCTAACACACACTTAACGGTTCAAATGCACAAACTTATGATTAACAGTCCATCAGTACGGTTATTACAATATAATGAAAGCAGTAAATCAACAATAGGCCTCCACTTCAACAACAATAGGCATCCACTTCATTCATTTCCAACTAGATATTTACATACATCGAGTTTCAGGAGATGTACCTGGTATGTAGAACAGAAAAATGGGGTAAGCAATCAGCAACAGCAAACAGCAAAATACAGCAGCAGAAAGCTCAACACAGTAGCTTCAACACCTCAATCCATAAATCCCAGCAACACGGAGAAAACCAGTAAAAATGGAGAAAAAAAATAGTTCGGAAATCTCTCTTTGTTTTCTATTTCTAGCTTTGAACTCTCTCTGGTGTTCTTCCGCTTTCAATATTTCAGAAAATTTGGTTCTTTCTTTTTACTCTCTCCAAAATGAATTCTGCCCCTGTATATCCACTGTATCCAGAGAGTATATCGAGTATATCCTTCTCTCTCCGCCCCCTTCTTTTTTCTTCTCCTCTATTTTTTTCCTCTTTTTTTTAACACACTTCTTCCTAAATTTTCTCTTTTATTTATAGCAAATTTTCGAAATTTTTCAGATTTATTTTTTTAATATTTTATTATTTTTCAATTAAAAGAAATCCCACTTACAAATTGCTTTTATTTTTTTAGAAAAAGAAATCTCACCTTTATTTACTTTTATTTTTAAAATTCCAACTTTAATTACTTTTATCTTATTTAAAATCCCACTTTTTTATTGTTTTAAAAGAGAATCTCACTTTATTTAACTTTTCTTTAAAAAAACAAACCACTTTCTTTTCCTTTTCTTTTAAAAATGCTACTTTCATTTACTTTAAAAATTTTAAATTTTCAGATACCTTTATATTTATTTTTTAATTCCAACTTTCTTTTACTTTTTATTTTTTTTAAAATTTCCACAAAACTTTTTATTTTTTTAATTTTCTATATTCTTTTACCTTTTTAAAAAGAGAATTCCACCTACTTTTACTTTTATTTTTTTATTCAATACTTCCCTTTTTTTATTTTTTAAATCACTCCCGAAATTTTTCTTTTTTTAAAAAAAATAATATTTTCGGATTTTTTTATATAAATAAAAATAATAATAATAATATTAATAGTAATACTACAACAACAACAACAACAACAACCCAGTATAATCCCACTTAGTGGGGTCTGGGGAGGGTAGTGTGTATGCAGACCTTACCCCTACCCTAGGGTAGAGAGACTGTTTCCAAATAGACCTCCGGCATCCTTCCCTCCAAGAACATCCCACCTTGCTCTTGGGGAGACTCGAACTCACTAATATTAATAGTAATAATTCACCTTTTAAATTTTTTGTATTTTTATCCTATAATAAAAAGTGTAATAAATCTAAAATAATAGTAGGTTAAAACCCCCTAAAATATTTATATAAAAGAAGTGATAAAAAATTAAATGTTGTCAAAAATTAGGTGTTCACAGCTACAGAGCTGTCACACCTCCTTTTTACCTACATCCGCAAGGGCATAAGGGAGTTTTTTCAATTAAAGTACAATCGAAACGGGATTTATTATTAAAGATTTAGAGTCGCCACTTCATTCATTTTCAACTGGATATTTATATACATCGAGTTTCAGAACATGTAACTGGTATGTAGAACATACAAATGGGGTAAGCAATTAGCAACAACAAAATACAGCAGCAGAAAGCCCAACACAGTAGCTTCAACATCTCAATCCATAAATCCCAGTAACACGGAGAAAACCAGTAAAAATAGGGAAGAAAAATAGTCCGGAAATCTCTCTTTGTTTTCTCTTTCTAGCTTTGAACTCTCTCTGGTGTTCGTTCGCTCTCAATATTTCACAAAATTTGGTTCTATCTTTTTACTCTCTCCAAAATGAATTCTGCCCCTGTATATCCAGTGTATCCAGAGTGTATATCGAGTGTATACCGCTCCCTCCGCCCCCTTCTTTTCTGATTTTCAGCTCCCTTAAATGGGCATTCAATTAGTACATTTTCCACTACCAACTTAACTTTTCATTTCTTTAATCTTCCACTCCATTTTCCACTCAATTATCCACTTAATTATTTAATCCATTAGTGCAATCCTAACCCTACTATCCACTAGAAGCTTCTTAAGTAGGTAAACCCTTGAATTACTTATATTAATCAGTTCTTATTGACACAATTAAACAAGAACTTAATACCAAACTTATTGAACTAATCCTAATTATTTTGACTGAGTGATTAACGAGATACAATTTCACAGTGTTATAACAAGCTGATATCCTAATTATACGAAACAAATCTATAAAACCAAATCTTAAAGAAACAACAGTGAACAGAAATAATTCATAACAAAGAACTGATCGAATTTCAAATGAAATTGACCAAAAAAAGAAAAAGAGACGAGGAAGACGAATATTAGAATAATACTAATGAAAATAAACAAAAACTAGGAAAGAACTCACTAGATAGGCTCGAACTTGGATTTGGCACTCTGAATCAACCCAAAATAATAGCAAACGTTTGTTCCTGATGCAGAACAAACGAGCGTTATTATTTTGTGATGAAACAAGTTTGAATAAGCCCAGAAATCCAACCAAACGATCTTTCATGCACTGGTCGGAATTTTAAGGTTCTAAGGCTCGAACTCAGATTCAATATTCGAGGAGTTCTGGATACATTCGAGGGAAACTAATGATATATTGGGCCTAAGGGGGTTGTGGAGGTTGTGTGGTGTTAATTTGGGAGGGATTGGAGTCGGCGCCGCCACCGGAGAAAGTTAGGGCGGCGCTAGGGTTCATCCTTTTGAATCGATATTCGAAGGGATTCAGGCATGTTCGAAGGTAAAGGGTTACGGATCCGGGAAGAGGGGATCGAAGGGGTTCTGGGGTGTATTTTTGGGAGTAATTGGAGTCGGCGCCGCTACCGGAAGGCGGTGGGGAATGGTGGCGGCTGGTCTCTAGAGTTTGGGTGAGGAAGATGAGATGGGGGGTTATGAGGAGGGTGGCGTCTGTTTGGTCAAATATATAATGGAGTAAAATTGGATCCAGGTCATTCGATCAAACGAGATCAACGGCTTGGATTATCTGACTAATTGGAACGACGTCGTTTGAGTGATTTAAAGACCGGATCGGTCTCAGATGAAATGGGTCGGGGTCGGGTAACGGGCAAAGCTTTAGGGTCGTTCGATCAAATGAAATTGATGGCCCTGATCAAAACGTGTCCAAACGACGTCGTTTGGTTCTGGTAGGGGTGGACCGGGCAGACGGGTTTGGGATGGTTTGGGGTGGGTTTGGACGGGTTTTGTTTGGGCTTGGGGATCTTTTGGCCCAAATTTGATTTCCTCTCTTTTATTAACTCTTTTTCTTTTCTTTTCTTCTTTTTCTTTCAAAAAAAATTAAAACTAAAATCCTAATTAAATTATAAAACACCAAATTAACTTAAAAATACTAATTAATTCTAACTAATAATTATCACAAATAATTAAATGCCAAATTAAAAGAAAATCACACAATTTGACTAAAATTACAAAAATATGTTATTATTTTTTTTTGAATTTTCATTTTTGTAAAACACCTAATTATTAATTAATTCCAAAAAATGTAAAATCAAACCTTAAATGCCAATGCTATATTTTTGTATTTTTAATGCATTAATAAAATTAAACATGCCCACAAATATATGCAAACAATCAGGAAAATCACACATAATTAAAGACAAGACCTAATTTTGGGAATTATTTTGGAGTAATTCGTATGAGGCAAAAATCACGTGCTCACAGGTGGTTCGATGTTGGAGAATCTGAATTACATGGGCCATACCTAGTTCAGTAGGCCATAGAAAAAGTAAAGCTTATTCGGGATCGAATATTGACAGCTCAAATTCGTCAGAAGTCATATTCTGACGTGCTGCGACGAGATTTAGAGTTCGAGGTTGATGACTGGGTATTCTTAAAGGTGTCACCTATGAAGGGTGTGATGAGGTTTGGCAAGAAAAGCAAACTTAGCCCACGATATATTGGGCCTTATAGGATCATTCGGAAAGTGGGACAAGTAGCTTATGAGTTAGAATTGCCCTCAGAGTTGGAGTCTGTCCATCCGATTTTTTCACGTATCTATGTTACGAAAATACATTGGCGATCCTACCCGAGTGGTACCCACGAATGATGTAAAGGTTACAGAGGACTTGTCATATGAGAAAATTCCGGTTTCCATCTTAGACCGACAAACCCGCAAGCTGCGGAATAAGGAGGTAGCCTCCGTGAAAGTACTTTGGACGAACAACAATGTGGAAGAAATGACTTGGGAGGCCGAGGAAAACATGAAATCTAGATATCCCTACCTATTTCCTCCTTCAGAGAAGGGTCCGACTGAGATGTCATAATCATAAGGTACGTGTATAAATTCTTGTGTTTGTTATTGTCGTTGGTCATGTGAGGCCATTGTCGTTATTAATAATTATGGTAAGGTGTGGGGTTGGATTATTAAGCTTCTACAGGGAGAGTTAGTATTAGTGTTGTTACAAAGGCGACCCTGTCAAAGTTATATGGATCACGGGGAGTTGAACATTCGAGGACAAATGTTTCTAAGGGGAGGAAGGATGTTACATCTCGCATTTTCGTACGTTAAAATTTCGTTTTTAGTTAACCGACGTAGCCTCGGGGATGAGATCATCTTGACGTTAACGTACTTACGCTATTTATGACAAGCGATAAATAAGTGTTATAAAGGATAAAGGGGTACACGGATTAAAGAAAACGAGTTTTGTTGAAAGTGGCCAATTTGGAATAAAACACGGGTCGAGCGATAATACCTGATAGTTATGAACTAGTACCATGCAAGGTACCATATGACCGCGGTAATATAATATATAAGGTATATATGAAGTATTTTAAAAATAAATAGAATTTTAAGTAATTTGTGGTAATTGATTAATTACTGGGTAACAGGACATTACTCAATTAAATAATAAGTGGATAAAAAATTAATAAATTAGCCCCCTCCCCAAACGTGGCAAGAAGCCACAAACCTAAAAAATGACTAAGTAGTCATAATTCTAGGTGGATACCTATGAATAACATAATCATGACTTAAAGATTAAGTCTTAGAAAGACTTGTAAAATCTTATCCATTCTGTCTTTAGCTTTCATTCATGACTTTGGCTCGAAACCAAGAACCTTGAAACAGAAAAAACATTTCGTCCAAATTCTTGCCAAAATTTCGATTGAAATTTCAAAGAGCAACCACAATTTTGTTTCAAAATTTCAAGAGATTCAAGCAGAATTTCGTTCAACATATTTCATAGAAGCAGAAGCTTCATTCTGTTCAAATAATTCCAGGAACAGGTATGTTAAGGCTCTCCCTTCTTTCTTTTGGCATGGTCCATATGATACTAAAGAAACGAGCAAACACATAGTTTTCATAAATTACTCTATTCATATAAATAGTAGGTGTGTCTATATTCTTGATTCCCCATGAGAATTATTATTATCTTCTGTTCATGGGTCTCAGAATAATACAGAGTTGGAAAAGTTTATCCGGAAGGAATATTGAGATTGTTACATATTTTTCATGCATTTCACTCATTTATACATGTGCATTGATCCATGGCCAGATGGCATTATATACACGTATATATGTAAATATATGTATATGGGATATGGAAAAAGGTTACGGCGTTATATATGCACCACCACCTGATCAACTGGTATATGTTGATGATGTTGCCTATAGTGGCCGAGACGATATGATAGGATGCCCTCAGTGGCAGTACACTCATACATATGCATGACACGACATTTATACGTATGTGCATGACATTATAAACATTTTAGAATTTACCAAGTTATTCAAATTTATAGATGTGTTTCTATATTCCATGTTTCATCTATGTCTTTTACGTACAAATTTTCATGCCTTACATACTGAGTACATTTTTCGTACTGACGCCCTATTTCACGGGGCCTGCGTTTCATGCCCGCAGGTGCAGGTAGGCAAGTTGACGGTCCCCCTTCTTAGGATTCCTGATCAGCGAGAGTTGGCGTGCTCCATTTGATCCGGACCTGCTTTTGATTTTGATACGATACGTTTGTGTGTGTGTGTGTGTGTGTGTGTGTGTGTGTATATATATATATATATATATATATATATATGGGTATGATGTGGCTTAGTCCTGTCTTTGTACAGTTATGTTTCTGTTAGAGGTCTGTGAACAGTATATCTAGTTGGGTTGCATGTGGCCTTGTCGGCTTTCAGTTTTGGATGTATAGTTGTCTATAGCAGCCTTGCCGGCTCGCCCACTGTATTCTGCATGTATACGTACATATGCCTTGATGACAGGTTTCCTTCACTATGTTATTTTCGTAATGCAACAGATGTTATTCAGGTTCATATATTAGACGCATGTTTATGGGTGTTTGACAAGTAGGACTCAGGCACCCTTCGCGGCCCAGGAGCAAAGTTTTAATTTTATTAATGAGGTTTACTTCTCCCGTCTTTGTATTTTACCAAACTACAAGACACAAACAAACAAACAATAATGTCACCCGTGCTAAATGAATAAAAGCACGGCTCACACACCATCTAGTAAAAATATATAGCTTTATTTTTTTCTGTTTCACTTCCGGAATATGATATGTAGTTTTTTTTTTTTGCAAAATTAACTGTAATCCGTGTCCCTCTTAAACTCTCTCTATCCAGAAAATTAAGGATTTTAGACTGCAGAAACAAATTGGTGGCCTTAAGCGAAAAGTCATTTAGGCTGTTATATTTTCCAAACTTTAAATAAGAAAAAGAACTTTCCGTTACCGGGAATCGAACCCGGGTCTCCTGGGTGAAAGCCAGATATCCTAACCGCTGGACGATAACGGATTTGCTTGTTTAGTTTGTCATATAATTAAACAAGTAGATAATTAGCTACTCTATAAGTGGAACTCTATTTTAATTTGTGATAGGAAACTGGATAGTGGGAAGCAAAATGGTAGAGATCTTTTAGATTGTCGGTCTAATTTAATATGTTCTAGTAAGGTAATTATCTAGTTGTACTACATTACAATTAATAATTATTATAAAGACGTATGTACTATTACCTTATAAGTAATATGATATGATTGTGTAAAAAAAAAAACTACAATGTCAATGAATAAAACTCTAAGATTCGAGACCAGTTTCATTTTTATAGGTGTTGACGCGTTGTCTTAATTGGTACTTACTATTTTTTCTATCCTAATTTATATGTCATACTATTCTTTTTCAGTTTTGATCTTGTTTAAAAATATTTTTAAGTTTAAATTTTATATTTTATCGTTAATTAGATGACCTATTGATAAATGGCTAAAAGTGCATGATTTTGAGTGTATTTTCATCCTATTTGTCGTGTGAATTGCGGGAGATTATATGATATTTGAAGTGAATTATACTCATTACATATTTCTTATTTGTAGGAGTAAGCTTGAATGATAATGGAGCAAAAGATATCAAATTATTGCAAAAAAAGAGGAGAAAAATAGAAGGATTGGGAGCTCGTCTATTCTCATGTGTGGCACGAAAACGGATGCGAAAAAGGAGAAAAGAGAAGGCACTAAATAGCGAAGCAAAGCAAAGGCATAGATCGGTTCGCGAAATGGAAGAATTTCAAAAGCTAAATCCGCGTCCATGGGCGCGCGAAGGCAGACGCGGATTACAGCTTCTCCTAGCCAAAGTTGGATTGGAAAATTCTTCCCCTTAGCAACCCTAAGTGATATAAATACATCAAAGAATGACTTTTTAAGGGTTACACAACATCTTTGAAGGCAAGAACAATCAAGGAGCAAGACGGAAGATTCGAAAACGAGTTTTTATCTTTCTTCTTCCCTTTTTCTATTATTATTGGTGATGAATTCTTATATTGTAGTTGTGAAAATAATTATGAGTAGTTAAACTCTTTATTCTAGGTTTGATGGAACTCTTGGAGGATGAATTTTTGTTGCGTTTAATATAAATTTGCCATGGGATTTTCTCTACTTGTTCAACTACGTGATTATTGTGGTTGATTGAAGGGCCCTCATTCGTCTATGCCTATTTAGTGTGTATTACTTGGAAAAGAGTACATATTTAGATAGTTGTTGAACAACATCACTCCTAACGTATATGAGGGATTAATACGGAGGGTTGAAAGGTGGGATTATGAATAACGAAACCTTGGTGCAATCTTAGTGAGCGGTAAACTAGTACTAGCTAGCGTAGTTCGGAAGAATGCGTCTAATAAATTGTTGTAATTGCTCAGAAGAGAATTACGACACCTAAAGTGCTCACGATCGGTAAAGAGTATCTAGGAGAATTTATAGGAGATGTAAACAGGGAGGATTCTGATAAGAGGGAAAATCGTAACCCTAGACCTTTCCAATCTTGTCTACAAGATTTGCTTTGTTATTAATAAAATTCCAGTTTTTAATTACCTTGTTGTTAGTTAGTAAACACTCAACTCATTATTCAATATTTTTGAAAGTTGATTACTTGAATTCTTGCGAAACTAACAGTTGTAATTAGTACGTTAATTCCTTGTGGAATTCGACTTCGGACTTGCAAATCGGACACTACTAGAAATCCGGTAAAAAGCGACCACAAAAAGCGACCAAAGTTGGTCGCTTATAGGCCTAAAAGCGACCAAAAAGCGACAAAACATGCCTGGTCGCAATATTGTTGGTCCTTTATTTTAGGGACCAAAGTTGGTCGCTAATTAGCGACCAACTTTGGTCTCTAAGGTAAAAGGACTAAATATTCTGATTTTGACTTTAGTGACCAACTTTGGTCGCTATATTAATTTAATAATATAAATTTGGGACCAAAGTTGGTCTCTACATATGAAATACGTTGTTTTTAATTTATCATTAATCATTAGAAAGCGACCAACTTTGGTCTCTAATCCAAATATTATATTTTAAAATCTGGACAATAGAGACCAAAGTTGGTCGCTAAATTCAAGAATTTAATTTTTTTTTTAAAGATAAGCGACCAACATTGGTCGCTATATTTCCAAAAATTGTATTTTTTTAATAGAAATCTGGGCAGGTAGCGACCAAGGTTGGTCGCTATTGCCCAGAAAATTATTTTTTTATAGTGAAATGCGACCAAATAGAGACTAAAGTTGGTCGCTTTTCTTGGTATATTTTTGGCAGAAACTGCCTGTTTTGGCAGCTACACCACCTGCCAGCTTACCAAACATCCTAAACAGGCATTTTATGCCAGCAACAACAACAACAACAATTAAAAGCAACAATCAATAGAACTAACACATTAAGCTAACAAAACTAAGTTAACGCTTATTACAAGCCCATTCGAACTAAAAAGAACTAACACAATAGAACTAAATTTTTTTGTCTAGTTCAAAGTATATAAAGTACTCAAGGAGTGTTCTTTCAGCATCCTCGTCCGAAAGTTGGATTGCCTCGCCCGATTCATTAGGTGGTTGACTGCGTATGAATTCCCCCACGTCAGCTGCATGTGAAGCGAACCTATATGAAAAATTATATATATTGAATTAGTATTTCAAAATTTATATAAAAGTAAATCAAAATACTTAATGAAAAGTAAAAAACTTACATGTATATAGTCGAGGCTCGACCCTCCTTTCTGAATCAGTCTCTTTCTTCTTCTTTACAATACGAGTTTCATTGAATAGCTCATCTTGCTTCATTGGCATCATAAAGCTGTCTGGTGGCTTTGGTGATTATCCTCGTGGTACTATTACTCGGGATGAACTTGGATACAGAGAATAACTTGGATACAGTACCTGACAGGGTGTGTCTTTGATCAATTGTTGATCTCTATAGCTACAATGATAATGAGAAGGCAACGACATGTGTTTCAAAATAGTGATGGTATAGGTAGGATTTAACATTTCCTAAGTAGATAAAAGAGGTTATAGAGGAATTCTCTACTTCACTTTCCAAGAGGAAAAGAAGTTTGATTGATAGTGACAACGTTGATGAAGACGGAATGTTTTCCGTTGGTCATGGCAGTTCCCATAAAGCGGGGATCATAAGACTCTATGATGACAAAGATTATAGGAAGTTTTGTTCTAAACTTTCTTCCAAGTCTGATCCGTACAAGCTTAATATGATATTGGTGATATTTCTTCGGATTCAGACAATGATTTGACCGACAAAAGTATGGAAATGCTCTTAAAAAGAATTAAAGGTAAAATGTTTTTCTTGGTAGAGAAGGATGCTGAAAAGTTTTTACCTTTAATTCTTTTTAAGAGCATTTCCATACTTTTGTCGGTCAAATCATTGTCTGAATCCGAAGAAATATCACCAATATCACATTAAGCTTGTACGGATCAGACTTGAAAGAAAATTTAGAACAAAACTTCCTATAATCTCTATCATCATAGAGTCTTATGATCCCCATTCTATGGGAACTACCATGACCAACGGAACACATTCCGTCTTCATCAACCTTGTCATTCTCAATTAAACTTCTTTTCCTCATGGAAAATGAAGTACAGAATTACTCTATAAGCTCTTCTTTTATCTATTTAGAAAATATTAAATTCCTACCTACACCATCACTATTTGAAACACATGCCATTTCCTTCTCATCATCATTGTCGCTAATGAGAAGAACAATTAAAGGCACACTTTGCCAGGTACTATGTCTTAGTTATTCTTGGTGGAAGTTCTATTGCATGTCTAATAACGTCATCAACCTCTTCTAATAATCCTCCGGCAATCTAAAATTCCAAAACATAAACTAAAAGTTCAATTCATATCCTAAACCTTCAATTCATATCCACAAAAGTTCAAGTCATATCCTAAAGGTTCAACTCATATCGTAAAAAGTTCAAGTCATATCGTAAAATTTCAATTTATATCGTACAAGTTCAATTCACAAGAACAAAACCTAAAAACTAAAAGTTCATCAATTCTTATCCTACGAGTTTAAACATAAACTAAAAGTTCAATTTATATCCTAAAGGTTTAATTCATATCCACAAAAGTTCAAGTCATATCCTAAAAATTCTATTTATATCCTAAAAATTCAACTCATATCCTAAAAGTTTCAATTTATATCCTACAAGTTCAATTCACAAGAACAAAACCTAAAAACTAAAAGTTATATTCATATCCTACGAGTTTAAACATAAACTAAAAGTTCAAGTCATATCCTAAAGGTTCAATACATATGCTAAAGGTTCAATTTATTTCCTAAAAGTTCAACTCATATCCTAAAAGTTTTAATTCATATCCTAAAAAGTTCAAGTCATACATAAAAGCTTCAATTTATATCCTACAAGTTCAATTCACAAGAACAAAACCTAAAAACTAAAAGTTATATTCATATCTTACGAGTTTAAACATAAACTAAAACTTCAAGTCATATCCTAAAGGTTCAATACATATCCTAAAGGTTCAATTTATTTCCTAAAAGTTCAACTCATATCCTAAAAGTTTCAACTCATATCGTAAAAAGTTCAAGTCATACATAAAAGCTTCAATTTATATCGTACAAGTTCAATTCACAAGAACAAAACCTAAAAACTAAAAGTTCATCAATTCTTATCCTACGAGTTTAAACATAAACTAAAAGTTCAATTTATATCCTAACGGTTCAATTCATATCCACAAAAGTTCAAGTCATATCCTAAAATTTCTATTTATATCCTAAAAATTCAACTCATATCCTAAAAGTTTCAATTCATATCCTAAAAATTCAATTCACAAGAACAAAACCTAAAAACTAAAAGTTATATTCATATCCTACGAGTTTAAACATAAACTAAAAGTTCAAGTCATATCCTAAAGGTTCAATTTATTTCCTAAAAGTTCAACTCATATCCTAAAAGTTTCAATTCATATCCTAAAAAGTTCAAGTCATACATAAAAGCTTCAATTTATATCCTACAAGTTCAATTCACAAGAACAAAACCTAAAAACTAAAAGTTATATTCATATCTTACGAGTTTAAGCATAAACTAAAATTTTAAGTCATATCCTAAAGGTTCAATACATATCCTAAAGGTTCAATTTATTTCCCAAAAGTTCAACTCATATCCTAAAAGTTTCAATTCATATCCTAAAAAGTTCAAGTCATACATAAAAGCTTCAATTTATATCGTACAAGTTCAATTCACAAGAACAAAACCTAAAAACTAAAAGTTCATCAATTCTTATCCTACGAGTTTAAACATAAACTAAAAGTTTAATTTATATCCTAAAGGTTCAATTCATATCCACAAAAGTTCAAGTCATATCCTAAAATTTCTATTTATATCCTAAAAATTCAACTCATATCCTAAAAGTTTCAATTTATATCCTACAAGTTCAATTCACAAGAACAAAACCTAAAAACTAAAAGTTATATTCATATCCTACGAGTTTAAACATAAACTAAAAGTTCAAGTCATATCCTAAAGGTTCAATACATATGCTAAAAGTTCAATTTATTTCCTAAAAGTTCAACTCATATCCTAAAAGTTTCAATTCATATCCTAAAAATTCAACTCATATCCTAAAAGCTTCAATTTATATCCTACAAGTTCAATTCACAAGAACAAAACCTAAAAACTAAAAGTTATATTCATATCTTACGAGTTTAAACATAAACTAAAACTTCAAGTCATATCCTAAAGGTTCAATACATATCCTAAAGGTTCAATTTATTTCCTAAAAGTTCAACTCATATCCTAAAAGTTTCAACTCATATCGTAAAAAGTTCAAGTCATACATAAAAGCTTCAATTTATATCGTACAAGTTCAATTCACAAGAACAAAACCTAAAAACTAAAAGTTCATCAATTCTTATCCTACGAGTTTAAACATAAACTAAAAGTTCAATTTATATCCTAAAGGTTCAATTCATATCCACAAAAGTTCAAGTCATATCCTAAAATTTCTATTTATATCCTAAAAATTCAACTCATATCCTAAAAGTTTCAATTCATATCCTAAAAATTCAACTCATATCCTAAAAGTTTCAATTTATATCCTAGATTTCTATAAACCCTAGATTTTTATAAAATGTTAAATAATGATAAATACAACCTAAACCCTAGGTTTCTATAAAATACAATGTTAAATAATCAATTGAAACACTAGTCATTTGAAACTAATTCATAGCTAATAAACAAAACATTATAAGCTTACACAAAAGATATAAATTGTAATTATAACCTAGAATTTTTAGGAGGTGGAGAAGGAGAGAGACACAGCAGCGGCAGAGGCGACGGCGACGGGGCGACGGCAGCTGGGCGGTGGTCGTTGGTGGCGTGGGTGGGGCATCTGGTGCTGGGAGTTGAAAGGGGGGGGGGTGAGTGTGAGAGAGAAAAGAGAGATTTTGGGAAATTTTTAGAAAGAATGGGAGGGGATCCCGGTTTTGACACTCTGGAATTAAAAATAGCGACCACAGTTGGTCGCTATTTTGGTAGGTAAATCAGTTTTGAATTTTTAGAAATAGCGACCAAAGTTGGTCGGTATTTCTAAAAAAAATTATATTACTCTTAATTCAATTTAAAATTATATATATATATGTAGTATAAATTTAGGATTTTAATTCAATTTAAGCTATATATATATATATATATATATATATATGTGTGTGTGTGTGTGTGTGTGTGTGTGTGTGTGTGTGTGTGTGTGTATAATACAATTTAAAATTATGTACATATGTAGTATAAATTTAGGATTTTAATTCAATTTAAGCTATATATATATATATATATATATATATATAAACTATATTCGATATAATACTACCTAATACACTTATACTTAGTGCATAGTATAACGTAAGTATATATATATATATATATATATATAAGCTATATTCTATACAGTATGACCTAATACACTTATACTCAGTGCATAGTATAGCGTAAGTATATATATTATATATATATAAGTTATATTCGATATAATACTACCTAATACACTTATACTTAGTGCATAGTATAGCGTAAGTATATATAGTATATATATAAGTATATATAGTATATATATATAAGCTATATTCGATATAGTATTACCTAATACACTTATACTTAGTGCATAGTATAGCGTAAGTATATATATATTATATATATAAGCTATATTCGATACAGTATGACCTAATACACTTATACGCAGTGCATAGTATAGCGCAAGTATATATATATACATATATATATATATATAAGATATATTCGATACAGTATGACCTAATACACTTATACTCAGTGCATAGTATAGCGTAAGTATATATATATATTATATATATAAGCTATATTCGATATAATACTACCTAATACACGTATACTTAGTGCATAGTATAGCGTAAGTATATTTTATATATATATATAAGCTATATTCTATACAGTATGATCTAATACACTTATACTCAGTGCATAGTATAACGTAAGTATATTATATATATATATATATATATATATATATATATATATAAGTTATATTCGATATAATACTATCTAATACACTTATACTTAGTGCATAGTATAGCGTAAGTATATATAGTATATATATAAGCTATATTCGATATAGTATTACCTAATACACTTATACTTAGTGCATAGTATAGCGTAAGTATATATATTATATATATATATAAGCTATATTCGATACAGTATTACCTAATACACTTATACTTAGTGCATAGTATAGCGTAAGTATATATATAAGCTATATTCGATACAGTATTACCTAATACACTTATACTTAGTGCATAGTATAGCGTAAGTATATATATTATATATGTAAGCTATATTCGATATAATATTACCTAATAGACTTATACTAAATGCATAATATAGCGTAAGTATATATTTTATATATATATATATATATATATATATATATATAGAGAGAGAGAGAGAGAGAGAGAGACACGCACGATTCATAGTACTATTCATCTCTTGTATTACAAAAGTATTAACGGCTTATATTTATATTATTTAGATAGTAAATACAAAAGTGATTTTTAATTTTGACCATTGTTGACCTGAATAGAGACCAACTTTGGTCGCTATTTATTCAAGAATTTAGTTTAGCGACCAAAGTTGGTCGCTATATTTAAATCAGATTTAATTATATTTCATATAATATTTAAATTAATAATATAATTATTAAAATTGTATAACTGGGCCCCATTTAAGCGACCAAAGTTGGTCGGTATCTGCCTACCCTTTAAGTAGCGACCAACGTTGGTCGCCATTTTTATATTATATATATTTATATTTTATAATTTTTTTAAAATAATAATATAATTATTAAAATTTTGTAGGTGGGTCCCACTTTAGCGACCAACATTGGTCACTAATCTCAGTAAATGTTTGACCAAGAAAGTCTGACCAGTCCAGTCAACATTTTGACTAATATAACAACCAAGTAGCGATCAACCTTGGTCGCTAATTTGTTTCTTTTATTTATTTTATTATTTTCGCTAGTTTAGCAACCAACTTTGGTAGCTTTTTCCCACAGACCAATTTTGGTCGCTAAATTTTGGTCACTTTTTTCCGAATTTCTAGTAATGGGACTATATTTACAACGATCGCGTAGTCCTTTTTGAGCGTGAGCACTTATAGTCACATAAATTTTTACAATTTATTTTAAAATAAGTTTCAAAAGTCTTTCTTTTTTTCTTAAACTCCATAACTAGTCAAATAACCCTACATAATTTGGGATGGATTGGATGAAAACAGTAGCTTCTGATGTGAAAATAGCACATCAATTTGGTTCAACCTATAGAAGCAGTAATCGCTTGACAACTAGCAATCCCTATAGTAAAAGAGCAATGAAAATAAAATAGTTTAATATCAATGAATATAATTTTCTCTTCAAATTTATCTTGTTATTGTAAGTCGCTGGTGGCCCCTTTTGCCCCTAGGGGCAAGGCCGGAGGCATAGTATGGGATAGGGGTGGGTATAATATCGACCGAACCGAAAAAATTGACTGAATCGTGAATTTTGGTTTTTCGGTTTCGATTTAATCGATTTTTCGTTCGATGCACAATTTTAAAATTATTAATTTTTGGTTTTTTGGTGCGGTTTACGATTTTTTGTATTTCGGTTTTCGGTTAAACCGAAAAACCGGATTACAGTCACTTTGCACGTTCATAATAAAACTTGTCTTTTCCTTCTTTTGTATCAAAAGCTTCTTGAGACAAACTAAAAAATGACAGTGCGTCATATAAAGTGTGGGAGTAATGCATTTTAAACTTACATACTAACGAACAGAATGCAACTTCCAAGTTTTAGAGCTTAAACCAGTCAGTACTCAGTAATATATGAATGAAATGTAGTTTTCATGGATATAGAATGCAATCACACTACAAAAAAATCGAATCCAACAAGTAGAAGATAAGAAAATAGACAGTGGTCTTCATTCATTGTTTCATTTGTATTCACAAAAACCAACATAAACCCCTAGTCCCCTACCAACTATTCTAAAAAGAAAATAGCAAAACCAAAAATCCTATTCTGAAACAAAGCACAGCTACTATGAAACCTGTTTAGACCCATTTATCAATTTATTAATACTGTACGTGAGATTATGGAAAAAACTGATGATGTCCATCTCATTGAAGAAGTATTAGGCATGTGCCTAATAAGAGTTTTCTTTGGTTTGGTAGCCAACCTTGTTGACTTGGTTTGGTTGGTAGCCAACCTTGTTGAATTAGTTTGGTTTGGTAGCCAACCTTGTTGAATTTCTTTGGTTTGGTAGCCAACTTTGTTGAATTGTGAAAAGTGTGTGTAAATTGTCAAATATTGTAGGCTTTAGAGGGTGAAGCTTTGGCTATAAAAGGAGAGCTTCAACTCTCATTTCTACACACCAACAAAGAGAGAAAGAAAGAGTGAGGTTTCACAGACAAGGTATAAGAAAATAGTCTGTGAGGAAAATAGAGAGTGAGCGATATTGTAGTGAGGTGGGAATATCAAAAGAGGGTTATTTCTTTTGAGTGTTGTAGTGGTCTTTGGAGTATTTACCTCCGACCTACAAAGTGTAAAATTCCTTACTATAGTGATATCAGTTGCTCCTCTCGGGGTCGTGGTTTTTTTCCCCTTATTCAGAAGGGTTTTCCACGTAAAAATCTTGGTGTCATTGTTACTCTTTTATTCTTGTTAATTACCGTATCTCGGTGCTACATTATTATTCCGCTTTATTACCGTGAATATTATTTTGGTAAGGGGTTTATTCCCAACAACTGGTATCAGAGCACAGGTTCTGCTCGTTCACTGAAATACTATTCACTGTCGGTAGTACTATACTTGGTGAAAAATAAAAATGTCCGGAGTAAAGTACGAGGTAGCAAAATTCAATGGAGATAACGGTTTCTCAACATGGCAAAGAAGGATGAGAGATCTGCTCATCCAACAAGGATTACACAAGGTTCTAGATGTTGATTCCAAAAAGCCTGATACCATGAAAGCTGAGGATTGGGCTGACTTGGATGAAAGAGCTGCTAGTGCAATCAGGTTGCACTTATCAGATGATGTGGTAAATAACATCATTGATGAAGACACTGCACGTGGAATTTGGACAAGGTTGGAAAGCCTATACATGTCCAAAACGCTGACAAATAAATTGTACCTGAAGAAGCAGTTATACGCCCTACACATGAGTGAAGGTACGAATTTTTTGTCACATTTAAATGTGTTTAACGGACTAATCACACAGCTTGCCAACCTCGGAGTGAAAATCGAGGAAGAAGATAAAGCCATCTTGCTATTGAACTCGTTGCCATCTTCGTACGATAATTTGGCAACAACCATCCTGCACGGTAAGACTACTATTGAGTTGAAAGATGTCACATCGGCTCTTCTACTCAATGAGAAGATGAGAAAGAAGCCTGAAAATCAAGGACAGGCTCTCATCACAGAAGGTAGAGGCAGGAGTTATCAAAGGAGTTCGAACAACTATGGTAGATCCGGAGCTCGTGGGAAGTCAAAGAACCGATCCAAATCAAGAGTCAGAAATTGCTACAACTGTAATCAACCAGGTCACTTCAAAAGAGATTGCCCAAATCCAAGGAAGGGCAAAGGTGAAACCAGTGGCCAGAAGAATGACGACAACACAGCCGCCATGGTGCAAAATAATGATAATGTTGTCCTCTTTATAAATGAGGAAGAGGAATGCATGCACCTGTCAGGTCCAGAGTCGGAATGGGTGGTTGACACAGCGGCATCTCACCATGCCACACCGGTAAGAGATCTTTTTTGCAGATATGTAGCAGGTGATTTCGGCACAGTGAAAATGGGTAACACAAGTTACTCAAAGATTGCGGGGATTGGTGACATTTGTATCAAGACAAATGTCGGATGCACATTGGTTCTAAAGGATGTGCGGCATGTACCTGATTTGCGGATGAACTTGATCTCGGGAATTGCTTTAGACCGAGATGGATACGAGAGTTATTTTGCAAATCAAAAGTGGAGACTCACTAAGGGATCATTGGTGATTGCAAAGGGAGTTGCTCGTGGCACGTTGTACAGGACAAATGCAGAAATATGCCAAGGTGAATTGAACGCGGCACAAGATGAGATTTCTGTAGATTTATGGCACAAAAGAATGGGTCATATGAGCGAGAAGGGATTGCAGATTCTTGCCAAGAAATCACTCATTTCTTATGCCAAAGGTACAACTGTAAAACCTTGTGACTACTGTTTATTTGGTAAGCAGCATAGAGTCTCATTTCAGACATCGTCTGAAAGAAAATTGAATATACTTGATTTAGTATATTCTGATGTTTGCGGCCCAATGGAAATTGAATCAATGGGCGGTAACAAATATTTTGTTACTTTTATTGATGATGCTTCACGAAAATTATGGGTTTATATTTTGAAAACCAAAGATCAGGTGTTTCAAGTTTTCCAGAAGTTTCATGCTCTAGTAGAAAGGGAGACGGGTCGAAAGCTAAAGCGTCTCCGAAGTGACAATGGAGGTGAGTACACTTCAAGGGAATTTGAAGAGTATTGTTCAAGTCATGGGATCAGACATGAAAAGACAGTTCCTGGAACCCCACAGCACAATGGCGTAGCCGAGAGGATGAACCGCACCATTGTGGAGAAGGTGAGAAGCATGCTCAGAATGGCTAAACTGCCTAAGTCATTCTGGGGTGAAGCAGTTCAGACAGCCTGTTACCTGATCAATAGGAGTCCATCAGTTCCGTTGGCGTTTGAAATCCCAGAGAGAGTCTGGACCAACAAGGAGGTGTCCTACTCGCATCTGAAGGTGTTCGGTTGCAGAGCTTTTGCACATGTACCAAAAGAGCAGAGAACAAAGCTGGATGATAAATCTATTCTCTGCATATTTATCGGATATGGAGATGAAGAGTTCGGGTACAGACTGTGGGATCCTGTAAAGAAGAAGGTCATCAGAAGTAGAGATGTAGTCTTCCGAGAAAGTGAAGTTGGAACTGCTGCTGATATGTCAGAAAAGGCGAAGAATGGTATAATTCCTAACTTTGTTACTATTCCTTCTACTTCTAACAATCCCACAAGTGCAGAAAGTACGACCGACGAGGTTGCCGAGCAGGGGGAGCAACCTGGTGAGGTTATTGAGCAGGGGGAGCAACTTGATGAAGGTGTCGAGGAAGTGGAGCACCCCACTCAGGGAGAAGAACAACCTCAACCTCTGAGGAGATCAGAGAGGCCAAGGGTAGAGTCATGCAGGTACCCTTCCACAGAGTATGTCCTCATCAGTGATGAGGGGGAGCCAGAAAGTCTTAAGGAGGTGTTGTCCCATCCAGAAAAGAACCAGTGGATGAAAGCTATGCAAGAAGAGATGGAATCTCTACAGAAAAATGGCACATACAAGCTGGTTGAACTTCCAAAGGGTAAAAGACCACTCAAATGCAAATGGGTCTTTAAACTCAAGAAAGATGGAAATGGCAAGCTGGTCAGATACAAAGCTCGATTGGTGGTTAAAGGCTTCGAACAAAAGAAAGGTATTGATTTTGACGAAATTTTCTCACCTGTTGTCAAAATGACTTCTATTCGAACAATTTTGAGCTTAGCAGCTAGCCTAGATCTTGAAGTGGAGCAGTTGGATGTGAAAACTGCATTTCTTCATGGAGATTTGGAAGAGGAGATTTATATGGAGCAGCCAGAAGGATTTGAAGTAGCTGGAAAGAAACACATGGTGTGCAAATTGAATAAGAGTCTTTATGGATTGAAGCAGGCACCAAGGCAGTGGTACATGAAGTTTGATTCATTCATGAAAAGTCAAACATACCTAAAGACCTATTCTGATCCATGTGTATACTTCAAAAGATTTTCTGAGAATAACTTTATTATATTGTTGTTGTATGTGGATGACATGTTAATTGTAGGAAAAGACAAGGGGTTGATAGCAAAGTTGAAAGGAGATCTGTCCAAGTCATTTGATATGAAGGACTTGGGCCCAGCACAACAAATTCTAGGGATGAAGATAGTTCGAGAGAGAACAAGTAGAAAGTTGTGGCTATCTCAGGAGAAGTACATTGAACGTGTACTAGAACGCTTCAACATGAAGAATGCTAAGCCAGTCAGCACACCTCTTGCTGGTCATCTAAAGTTGAGTAAGAAGATGTGTCCTACAACAGTGGAGGAGAAAGGGAACATGGCTAAAGTTCCTTATGCTTCAGCAGTCGGAAGCTTGATGTATGCAATGGTATGTACTAGACCTGATATTGCTCACGCAGTTGGTGTTGTCAGCAGGTTTCTTGAAAATCCTGGAAAGGAACATTGGGAAGCAGTCAAGTGGATACTCAGGTACCTGAGAGGTACCACGGGAGATTGTTTGTGCTTTGGAGGATCTGATCCAATCTTGAAGGGCTATACAGATGCTGATATGGCAGGTGACATTGACAACAGAAAATCTACTACTGGATATTTATTTACATTTTCAGGGGGAGCTATATCATGGCAGTCTAAGTTGCAGAAGTGCGTTGCACTTTCAACAACTGAAGCAGAGTACATTGCCGCTACAGAAACTGGCAAGGAGATGATATGGCTCAAGCGATTCCTTCAAGAGCTTGGATTGCATCAGAAGGAGTATGTCGTCTATTGTGACAGTCAAAGTGCAATAGACCTTAGCAAGAACTCTATGTACCATGCAAGGACCAAACACATTGATGTGAGATATCATTGGATTCGAGAAATGGTAGATGATGAATCTCTAAAAGTCTTGAAGATTTCTACAAGTGAGAATCCCGCAGATATGCTGACCAAGGTGGTACCAAGGAACAAGTTCGAGCTATGCAAAGAACTTGTCGGCATGCACTCAAACTAGAAGACAGTGCTACCTCCTCTAGATGAATGAGACTGGAGGGGGAGATTGATGATGTCCATCTCATTGAAGAAGTATTAGGCATGTGCCTAATAAGAGTTTTCTTTGGTTTGGTAGCCAACCTTGTTGACTTGGTTTGGTTGGTAGCCAACCTTGTTGAATTAGTTTGGTTTGGTAGCCAACCTTGTTGAATTTCTTTGGTTTGGTAGCCAACTTTGTTGAATTGTGAAAAGTGTGTGTAAATTGTCAAATATTGTAGGCTTTAGAGGGTGAAGCTTTGGCTATAAAAGGAGAGCTTCAACTCTCATTTCTACACACCAACAAAGAGAGAAAGAAAGAGTGAGGTTTCACAGACAAGGTATAAGAAAATAGTCTGTGAGGAAAATAGAGAGTGAGCGATATTGTAGTGAGGTGGGAATATCAAAAGAGGGTTATTTCTTTTGAGTGTTGTAGTGGTCTTTGGAGTATTTACCTCCGACCTACAAAGTGTAAAATTCCTTACTATAGTGATATCAGTTGCTCCTCTCGGGGTCGTGGTTTTTTTCCCCTTATTCAGAAGGGTTTTCCACGTAAAAATCTTGGTGTCATTGTTACTCTTTTATTCTTGTTAATTACCGTATCTCGGTGCTACATTATTATTCCGCTTTATTACCGTGAATATTATTTTGGTAAGGGGTTTATTCCCAACAAAAACAAGAGCAAAGGAAATAAAACTAGAATAATGTTTGGCGCACTCTAATGTCGATTTGTCTCGTCTTGATTTCCAAAGGGCGCAGACATTTGTTAATCTTTTCGAGTTTTTTTCGTCATTTCTCACTGCCAATTGTATCAAATATATATATTATGCAAGAGGAATAGAAAAAGAGTGAACTTGAATCTGCAGAAATTCAATGTTGCTTTAATCCCTTGAACAACAAGAAGTCCATCTTCATTAATGTCGCAGATGACTTTCGCATATTTAGTCAAGTGGAGTGGAAGTCTACAACCGTTTGAAATCGAAAATATAGACCGGAAATAACCGAATCGAAAAAAATCGCACCAAACCGTAAATATTTTGGTTTGATTTGGTTATTAATATTACAAAACCGAAAACAGATAAACCGAACCGTATTTTTATAATAACCGACCGAACCGACCGATGCTCACCCTTAGGGTGGGATGCTGGTTTGTCGAATCCAATAACTTTTATTTAAACTATCTATTAGTTATTAAAATAGAAAAAATACAGCACGAATCTATATATTAATTAGATAGATGAGTTTTCAATGTTGGATGATTAAATCAAAAAAAAAATTACTTCTCCTATCTCTTTTTGGTTATCCAATTAAGCCACTCCACCTCATCTAAAGTCAAATTCAGACTGTGAACATAATAAATAATAAATAAAGTAGCATCTTACGTTGACAAAGATAAGACACTTGTGTTGTTGCATTTTACTAAAGGCTGTTCATTGACGACAATCACTTTTCTTTTGGATTTCAATTATATATATTCAGTACAAAAAAATTATTATCAGTATAATTTAATCAAACATAGCATGTTATACTCTGTTTTCAGATTGTCATAGCAAACTTGCTATAAAAAATAATTACTACTACTCCCTTTCAACCCATATCAACTTAATTAAAAAGCGTATGCAATGGCGGAGCCACACGTACTTAAGGCGTGTCAACCAACACGCCTTGGAAAATTATATTGTGTAGCTAGTTAATTTTTGTAAGTATATATATTTATAATGAGTTCACTTCTTTATATTTTGACCTCCTTAGTGAAAATCCTGATTTCGTCACTGTTTTAGTATTACGATCCAAACTCATGACACGTATTGTTTGCTTTGGGCCTCGGTCCGTATAGATTTGTCTTTTTGGGCTATACCACCTCGAGCCCCAAAAGGCGCGTATCATGTGAACTTGTATCAATTCTTTATATAGTTCTTCATTTTCCTCTTTCATTCTGATATGAGATTCGTGTAAGGTGACATATGCATCCAAGCATGTAGGATTTTCAATAAGGGGGTTCAAAAATTTCCGAGGGTTCAAAAGAAAAAAAGTTAAAATACTAGAAGAAATTGTGGCTAAAGGGAATTGAACTAGTGACCTTTCAAAGTTTTTGAACCCCCCTAACCATTAAGTTATGTTTTTTAGTTATATCAAGGGGATTCAAAATTCAATATATAGAGGTACATAACAGATTTTGCCTTCTATGTACAATGTAATTTTCTGGCGTGAACCCCCTTTCGCCCCCTAAATCTGCCCCTTCAAGCATGTATGCTAGTTTAGAAGCATGTCAGTTCTGTTTGACCCGCGCTCACATTTAGTGTCAGATTCAAGCCAATAAGTTGGGAACTTTTTGGAAGAATACCGAATTTCTCTACTTTTTAACACTTTGACAAAAGGGGGTGACTCTGCATTCATCTATTGGTTGCTATCTTCTCAAACCAACCAAAGGAATCAAAACAATCTGAAAACAACTTAACGTCAAAATCACTAAAACTTTTCATCACTATAATGACCATTTATGCCCTTTTCTTTTCTTTACTTTTTCCCTTTTGATAAGGGAAAAAAAAAAAAAAAAATCAAGTATCAGACATACTCACCTTTACAGATCAGACTCCAAACTCTATATGTATTGAAATAGTAATAAACAATGGATCTGTCTTTAGAAATATTTTTTTTTTAGTAACTGACAAGAAATATGTGCAGAAGAGGCAATAACTGATTTCTTGTTCTAAAGGGAAATAAAGGTACACCCCTAAATTGTGATGTCCATTACGGAGGATGAGCTAATGAGGACGAGTCAAGCACTACTAACAGACTTTTAGGTCGGCAAGCTTTTCAAAAAGGGGTACACATGTCACTTTAGACGAATTATACATTGGAATGGAAAGAAAAATGAAGAACTTTATAAGGCATGACACAAGTTCACGTGATACGCACACTTTTGCGGTTCGATATGGCGTAACCCGAAAGATAAATTCGTGCGGACCTAGGCCCAAAGCGAACAATACGTGTCATCGGCTTGGATCGTGACATCAATCTCATTGAGCAACTAAAAATTTACACTTGTAAGGAAATGAAAAAGAAAAAGGGAATTTCCAAGGGGCATTATTCATATCATACTTATATCTTTTACTTCGACATAATCAGCTATCAGATGAAGTGCACATTGTATTAAGAATCAGTTCCGATCAATTTATTATTTTTAGTTCGAACTATGTTAATATACATGTACATATGAATTTAAACCTATTCACATAATAAGATCGTATTCATTTTGAACAAGTTTAAGTTTTGAATTCAATCGTATCTGCACTATAGCTTCTCCATTTCATTCCGTATTGTTGTTTTTCGTGCTTAGATAAGCTTGTTTGTTTTGTAATACGGGAGGAAAGAAATTGTTTTTTCCGCAGTAGGGTAGGGAGAGATTCTTTCCGGCTCTACTGTACGAGAAGAGAAAGACTTATGATCCAATCTGCAGGAATCAATAAAAAGGGCAAATTCCTTATGATACATCAGACCTGGCTCGATTATTGATAGAGTGAATTGATTCTTGAAATCTCTCTTCTGATTCAAAATTGTAGTGTAACGTGTATCCTCCCCTATTCCGATCATGGAAAGAGGTTGGGCCGATACAATAATAATTGCGTACATATGTTATGATGGAAGAAATACTTAACTGTTCGTATTTCGTTCATTCCATCGAGCTCCCAAGTACCTGTAATTGTGATCTATTTGCCAAAACTAAGCTATTCATATCATAATATATGAATAGTAAGAATTAAAAGTGTTCGGTTATTGATGTTTTTTTTTTCCGGTGTTTAAGAAGATGAAAGAAGACGTACATGCCAAGTATGAAACCCCCCTCCACCCCCCCCCCCCGGAAAAAAAAAACTAAATAACCCTCCATGTTTTGAGCTCTCGTTTTTGTATCTTACAACCTAAAATGTCTTAATTTTGAATCCGCTAATGTCATTAATTGCAGAGCTAGATTACATAGTCATAAGAAAGTAAAGGCTTTTAAGTCTAGTATATTTCGAAAAAATTCTCGAAAAGCTCGTTGCCTTATTATGTCACAAGCTTTTTAGCCCAGTTTTAACAAGTACTACTACTCCCTCTGTTAACTTTTGCTTGGCACGTTTTAGCTTTTCACGCCCCTTAAGAAATAATAAATGAAGTGCATAATTTATCATGATACTCATATTAATTGATGCATATTTTATTGGATTTGAGAAAATAATTTGAAATGAGTAATAAATATTGTGGGTATAACAGGGAAATTCTTTTTGTATACTCTTAATATGCGTAAGCGTCAAGTAAAAATAAAAATTTATTTTTAGTATACATGCTAAGTAAAAGTAAACGGAGGGAATAATAACCGTAAGAGATAACAAAATACTTAGACTTGTATAAATAGATCTCCTTGGTTCTTCCAACCCACGCCTTCTAAATCCTGCCCTATTTATTAGTTCAGAGAAGATAAAGAGAACTCATCTTTAAATTTTCTTCTTAGAATTTTTGGCTTTGCCACTGCTTACATGATCGACTGGTTTTCAGACGATCGATCGTGTATCGTGAACCATTAGCAGTTGAAGCTGCCAGCATGATCTAAACTTCCCTTTTGTTTCATCTATCAAGGAAAGATCAGATCATGTGGCAGCCTCACCTGTTGATGGTGTCACGAAACTATCCACTCTTGACCTTACCACACACTGGGTATGTTGTTGATTCTTTGTGTTCAAGGTGCTCTTCTTGCATCTTCTATCTTCTCTCCATTTTCAACCGCTTTCCCGGCTTGAATCTCATTTACTTCATAAACACGTTCAATCTCATCTCCATTAAGATTACTTTATCTATTTCGTTAATGTGTGTAAAAATTATTAATTCGGCTTTTTAATAGACTAGCGATAGTTCTGCATGAACACGACCAGGAAAGAGTGTAGATGCATCCTTGATTCTTTAACTCAAATGCACCCTCTTCCATCTTCTACCATCTGCTTTTCCAACCATTTTTCCAGCTTGAAACTCACCCACGTGTAATTCCATCTTCTTTGACCACTCAACGGATTTCATTCACTTGAAAATTCGTGTAAAAGTTAAGAATTCCGACTTTCTAATAGACTCGTTAGTTTCGCAGCTCCGGGGAAGTGTTGACACATCCTTGATTCTTTACCTCAAATGCACCCTTATTCCATGGAGGCCAAGGTTTGTGATATTTTTAACACTCTCAAATAGTATACGAGGAAAAAAAATGGATATGACTAAGACAAATTTCTTGAAAAATGAACTACTTTATGTGTCACGTGCCTAACATATAAAGGGAAATCTTAGACTTAAAACTTAAAAGCCTGACTATATTTGTTCTGGTTCTTAGTGACAAAAATTCGCCTGTGTAGACTAGACTGATGCTTTTGAGATCCTTTCTTATCTTTATTCATAATTCATAATCTTTAGCTTCATCTTCTGCATTTTGCTTTTCTTGCTTATACAGTTGCTTTTTTTTTTTCTGTGAATCCCACGCTTCTTTGTCTGTATGATTTATTTCACCTTACTTTCTATTGATGAGTCTATTCAAAATATTAGGTTAATGTAGTAAGAGAAAAATAAAAAGGCAATTGAATCATTCAAATTGTGGCCTACATATTGCCTTTTTCTGCAAGACTCCTTCAACAATGTTAACTGTGTAGATAATATATTGTTTTATCTTGGGAACTTGAGACAGTTAGACATCCACTTCGGATGGTGCACACTTCATTGAAATTTAATATAGATGCTGCTATATTATTACTCTCCCCGGTCCAAAATAAGTGATTTTCTGGTTGTTTTCACACATATTAAGAAATTCACCTTTTAACATTAATTAGCAATGAAATTGACCATATTAACCTTTATTGTGTCTTCAACACATACTCCAACATTAATTAATCCAAGGGCAATGTAGGAAAAAAATAGTTAATTCATTCTTGAAAGATGAAAAAATCACTTATTTTGGACCAGAGAGAGTATAAAACTTATGATTGAATATTTGAGTATAAGAAAACATTCTGTTTCACGATGGACAGAAAAAACATATGATCACAGATGTTTCTCATACAAATACAAGTACGTTAAGAGGATTTGGGATGCAAGGTGGATGGCAGAGATTTGTAGATTGAGAAGACAAGATCACTAAGTTGATAATGAGCTTGATGTTGAAGAAAGAAACTAAAAATAATAGAAAGTTTAGTGCATTAATCCATGATGTGCATAAGAAACTTAAGTGTGAAAATCAAGTTTGCATATTACTTTTTGGACTTAAATCTGTGTATAAGTATGAAAGCTTCAACTTAATTTTGCATTCCTGCCAACTGCTTCTTCATCTCAGGTGACAAGTTCATGGCATAAATACCGTCTTTCTTAATGATGATCCCTTCCTTGACAAATTCAATCAAAGATCTTTACTTGATAACAGTTTAGATAACCACAAATAGCATTGATCTTTGATTCCTCCTTTATTTAGCAAGAAGCTAATGAAAACAGATTTACCGGTCCAATACACACAAGCACTTTGGCAGACAATGCAGAGAAGGCTGATGAAGTACCACAATAAACAGTAGCATCCATGCATCAACAAGCCACTTACCAACTAAGACCTACAAAATAAGAGTATCCAACTAATATGTCCATAACATCAGATAAGTTCTTGTAATCAAACATGAACAACAAGTACAATATCAACCCAATTACAACAGGAACAACATTAACAAACATCAATGTCATTAGTCAAGACATAAAAGCTAAAGCAGGAGAATTTCACTCCTTGGTGGTTTTGTTTATGAGGGATTTGTGAATGTGAGGAATGACACCACCACCAGCAATGGTCCCTTTGATAAGGGTGTCAAGTTCCTCGTCTCCGCGAATAGCCAGTTGCAAGTGTCTGGGGGTGATTCTCTTCACTTTAAGATCCTTGCTTGCATTACCAGCTAATTCAAGAACCTCTGCAGTCAGGTATTCCAGAATTGCAGCTGAGTAAACAGCTGCTGTAGCACCAACTCTTCCATGGGCTGAGGTTCTGGTCTTGAGCTGACGATGAATTCTTCCCACTGGAAACTAAAATTCCCCAAACATGTCAAAACAATCGAAATCAGTATTGTAGGATGGTGCTGAGGAAAAGAAAACCAAGAATCATATCAAGTTTCTTCTATTGTGCCAAAAATATCTGAATGTTCAGAACTATAAAGATAGCCCAGTGCACAAAGCTCCCTCTATGTGGGGTCTTAATGTTCAGAACTATATAGATCAGAATTGATGCCACACCTCCTCTACATATTCAACACACCCAAGACCTCAAGATCCCAAAAGAGTAAGATAGCATCCCATTAGTTTTTTGTGTGCACTTTCAGTATCACATCATTCTATCGCACAGTATTTGGAATGATAGAACTTTTATGGTAAGCCATTTTGTTGCAATATAGAATGTTGATGCAGAGTTTATGATTTTAATATGCTAATCTTTGGATATTCAATTTAGACCTGTTAAATTATCACCTCCATATGCTTATTGGAAGAAAATAAAGGATTAGACTTGTAAAAATCAAACATAGAATCCAACATATTAATAAACTTGCATCCCGCATTATTTAAAAGTTAACTTCCACCAAAGGAAAGATAGGAAAACAATTGCATTCCAAAAGCATGAAATTTCTTGATACCATAGCTGGTTCTGAACAGAGAGCTTCCAAACTTTTGCCAACCAAGAAAAAAAAGTGTACACAATAGAACAGAACAAGCAGTTGCAGTATGAAACTGAAAAGCAATTCTTCAATCTCCTTGGCACCACGTAATTGTTGTATATTCAGATTTTGGGTGGATAAAAAAAGCACTTACAGCAGTTGTTTCAAATCATATAGAAATTAAGCAATATCTGCTCTTAATTAAGGTAAAAATTGTGTATTACCTGTAAGCCTGCATGAGATGTTACAAGAAACTGGCATTTTATTGTCAACATATCAGATTTATTTTGCCAAAAGGATTTTAATGTTCTAAACTATTTAGAACCAAATTATCAAAAAATGATTTCACCCCTTCTACAAATTCAACATATACCAAAAATTTCAATATGCCAAAAGGTAAGATAGTATCCCAGTTAATTTTTCATGTGTGCACTTTCAGAATGTCACACGTCAGTAACAGACACATCCTATACCACGGTATTTAGAATGATACATCATTTTTATGGTAAGTGCTTTTGTTGCAATTGTAGAATTTGATACCAAGTTTATGATTTTAACAAGCTAATCTTCAGATACTCCGTCAAAGCAATTTAGAGAGGTATACTCAACCCTTCATATGCTTACTGAATGAAAAAAATATTATATTTGAAAAGATCAAAAGCTGCTAAAAGGCACCACAAGAATCCAATATCTTTATAAGCACTGCATTCCACATGCTTTAAAGTTTTAACGGCCATCATAAAAAAGATAAGAAAACAATTGCATTCCGAAAGCATGAAATTTCTAGATACCATAATGTGTTTTAAACAGGGAACTTCCTGACTTGAGGACAGAGGCAGAGGAAGTTTATTTGCTACAGGTTCAACCAAACCCAATACTTTTGACATGGAACATAAATATATATGTGAAAAACAATTAAAATCTCATTAAATATCAACATTTGAACCCATTGTTTTAGAAGTACGATGAGCTCAATGCTAAAAACCTAAGGTTAAAAAAGTCAAGGTTCAACCAAACCCAATGCTTTTGACATGGATATATATATATATATATGTGTGTGTGTGTGTGTGTGTGTGTGTGTGTGTGTGTATTTCACTATATATCAACTTCTAAACCCATTATTTTAGAAGTACGATGAGTTCTAGCACAAGAACCTAAGGTTAAACAAGTCAAGTTTATTTTGGATCTACCACTACTTTAGGAGACTATAAATAAAACATACACGATGGAATAGAATAGAATAGACAGCTAAACTCTGAATTTGAAAAGCAATTCTAAAAAACCTCCATGGAACAATGCAAGACTTCACAGAATTTTTTTTTTTTTTTAACTTAGGAATTGTTCATTAACGTCAAAATACAAACACCTATGACAGTAATATCAAATCCTATAAAAATCAGACAAGACCTGCTGTTAATTAAGTAAAACTATGTATTTACCTGGAGGCCAGCACGAGAAGAACGAGAGATTGGCTGTTTCTTCTTGTCTTTGTCTTTGTTAGCAGCCGCTGCAGCTGTTGTCTTCCCCGCTACTAGCCCTTTCCCTCCTTTTCCTGCCATTTTTCCTTAGCTTCAAAACTAGACTGCTCAGAACGAACAAAAACAAAAAAAGAGGAAAAGTTAGTACTTTGCTTTGGCTTTCAAATCTTACAAGGGAACAAAAAGAAACTATTATATCAGTCGCTTTTTTGCTGTTTCTAAACATTCTGGTTAAACTCTATAGTGTTGAACAATTACACACACATACACACTAAATCCGTATATGTAGGCATAAACTAGAAGTAAATACAGTAATATTCTACAGAAAACGACTTAAAATTGTAGATCTGCCTTTAGCAGAGGAGTGTACCTTCTTTTTTCCCTGTAGATCTGAAATGCAGCTTAACTGTTTGATTTATTGCCCCAGTTCTTTTTTTAGCTGTCTTGAAAAGGATCCAAAGTAAATTTGGCGGTTTGTTTTGGGAGGGAATTCGGAAATTTTGATTCTTCTTTTAATTTCGAATTTTCGTTGAATTACCAGTTTACCCTCAATTGATTGGGCCACGTATGCAACATCTCGTAAACCCGATCTAACCTGACAACCAAGGCCCAAATCGAAGTTGCGGTTCACTGGGACTGACCACCTTTGAATTATAACAAAGAAAATAATCTAAATAGCCGCTTACCCTATTATTAAATTAAAATAATCAACGAATATATATATATATATATATATATATATATATAATATTTATGTATATCAGCTGAAAAAATAAACAGTAAATTCAATCGGTTATTTTGTGTAAGATCTCTTTAACAATAACGAAAGAGGTGTGCAAACTTTTTTTAATAGCCAGAAAGCAAAAATATGGATAATGGTACACACCAACTTAGGGTTTCGAAAAGTCGGATCTGTTGTTATTAGTCGACTTCTAAGGGCTGGTTTGGTAGGACGTATAAGAATAATGTGGAATAAGGTGTGTTAGTAATGCATGGATTAGTAATGCATGTGTTAGTAATGCATGGATTAGTAATGCATGTGTTAGTAATGCAAGCATTAGTTGTGCATATATTATTTCTTATCTACTGTTTGGTGTGGTGTATCAAAATTATAATGCATTGCATAATTTTTAAGAAAAATTGTTGTTTACAAAAATGCTCTTCATATTCTCTAGCTTTAAAGGACTTTAAGGACAATTTTGTCTTTAAACATACTAATGCATGCATTAATAGTCTTGGTATTACTAATGTCATGGTTTTCTATGTATTACTAATGCATAGGATAATACCAAATATGATGTATTAGTTATACACATATTGAAAAATGTACCAAGCAAGGTATTAGTAATGAATAAAGCTAATACTTGCATTATTTACCTCCTACCAAACGACCCTTAAGTGGTTTAACTGTGGGTTGTAACGAATTTAAAGATTATTCTTTTTTAAAATTAATTACGTCATATTATTTTCAAACGAAACAATGTAGTATATAACTATACTAGAGGAGGGATGGCCAGCATGGGCCCAACACTGAATTATAAAAATAATTTCCTTAATTTTATTTCTCTAGTTATTTTGTAAAGATTGTTTATATTAATTTAAATAATATATTTAAACATAAAAAAATTATATGGATCTTTATTTATTAAAAATATTATTTTTTTGAGTTAACCATCTGATTTTAAACTTATTTTGTTCGAATTAAGCATCAGCAAAAAAATATAAAAAGGTTTCCAATATTTCATTAGCTTGCTTCTTTTTTTGTTTTTTATGTTTGTTTTTTCCTCATATTCTAATTTACAATTTACAATAAAAAAAAATTAGCAAAATAATAAGTAGGCTTGTTGGTAATACAAAAAAATTCATAGGCAACACATATTGATAATTTTCTTAGTGAGTTAAATGTAAGGAAAAAAGAGACCCTAATTTATTTAAACCTCATCAATTTGTGAATAGCTAAAGAATTTACACTTTTTCCGTTGATAATTCATTTGCTAATAGTTTTAAGGAAGATGAGATGTCCTCTTCTAGCATAAGGAAAAACACGTGTTACATTAAAAATGGAACTGAAAATATAGAAACAAATATTTCTAAAAGAATATCAGCTCTACTTTTTCTTTTTGGAGACTTTTCTTATTAAGTGCTTGAATTAAAGACATTTATTTGAGCAATTACACCTTAAAATATTTACTTGACCTTCAAAATAATCATGAAGATCGTAAAGTTATTATAGTTTGAATAGTAATATCGTGAGTTCTAATTTGAACCCATGTTATTTTCTAATCCGATTACTCTTTTCTTATATAATATATATTCCAAAAACATAAATTTACTACTAATATTCTATTTTTATTTTCCTTTTTCACATGAATTATCGTCATTGGGTTTTCTTTTTTTCTTTTTCCTAATACTGCAGTACTATGCTATTTTACAAATTTTAGTATATTCTCTATTATTATTACTCCATTATTTTGTGTTTCCAATTAAAATAAAAGGTTGAAATATAACTGTGTTGCAATGTCGCCAAAACGAAAAACATGTACACATATTGGCAATCCACGTGGTAATTTTTGACTTAGCATCATATGCAAAGCAAAAAGTGATGGATGACATTTTGTACACTTTTAAGGGCCTGCAAAGTTGCCTTAATTACCAAAATGTATAATGGCAACTCAAGTAATAACGGACCATATCAGGGTAAAGTTTTGAGTGAACAGCCGTCCCTTTTCAGCTACAAAAGCAAGAAGCACTGTATTTCCAAAGTACCCCTTATGATCCAAAATATAACCGGATATACCTCAGTTTATATTAGGACAACTAAAAGAATAAACTAAAATGCTTCATTTTTTTTGTCAATTCACTTTGACCGGAAGCGCCTCTGGATTCTCCCTTATTAATAGTAGTAAAGTAATATGCACGTTTTTTCAAAAATTATCTTATCTACACATATAGAAGGAATATATGGTGGAGCGGAACCAAAATATGGTTCTTTTGGACTCAAAGAATCGAAATATGTGGGGGGGAAACTTGGTGACCATTTTATATATAATGTCCTTTTAAAGGGCGCTATACCTTAACGACTGTTTGCCCAGTTAAGTACATCGCCCTTTTAAAAGGCGCTATATATATAAAGTTTTTCCTTATTGCGCTATAACATATTATGTAGGCCCACCAATAATTATTCTGGGCTTAACTGATATAACAATAATTCAAATGAGTATAACACCCTTATTTAAGGTGCTATACCTCAAAAATTCAACCTCAGAATTGGTTTTTGCCTTATTTAAAGACGTTAAGGATTTTGTAAAATCCATTCAGAAATATTCTCAAGTCTTGTGAAATATTCTTCGTTAAGTTGTTTTGCATTTTGTCATAATGTCTGAAGAG
The DNA here is from genome assembly GCF_000393655.2 of Nicotiana sylvestris. Lineage (NCBI taxonomy): Eukaryota > Viridiplantae > Streptophyta > Magnoliopsida > Solanales > Solanaceae > Nicotiana > Nicotiana sylvestris. Next base: position 185,221,171 of record NC_091062.1, read on the forward strand.
CGAAGAATTAGGGTTTCATTATATTTAGGGGGTGAGGTTGTGGTGGCGAATAACTCAGTAAGTTATAGTTTGTCTCTACATTATCATGTTACGGCAACTTACAATAGAATACGATACATTAGTATTGTTGTTATATAAAAAAATGAGTGTGAGCAAACGTTCGGTGAATATTAAAGTAACCGAAAGATATTCGTATTCTGTGGCTCCGCAAGGGGTTGCTTGTTATACTGAGTTTAACATCAAAGACGATGAAACTCTGAGAGATTTTTTAAGGACTCCGGATGAATACCGGGAATTTATTATGGTAAAACTATTAAAAATGTACGTCAACGCTGAAGACGTTCGCAATAATGAGGTTGCGCAAAGTAGGGATATCCCGCAACCATCGGGTGGTTATTTTGGAGCAATTTTAGTCGAACAGGTTCTGGCTGAAAGAGTTTGGCCTGATCTAAACTTATCTCCATGGGCGAATGAGAAGTGAGGAAATAATTTCTACCTTAGTTTACATATCCACAAGCCGAGTGGTAAACTTTAATTTTCCTTTGTGTTACGATGTATTTTTCTATATTGAATTTGTATTAACAATCATATATTCCAGAGGGTATACTGACCAGATATGAATTCTACAAGTTATGAACCAACGACCAATTAGAATATGCCTAGTTTTGGTGTATTGGATCATGGTGGTTCATCCTGGAGTCATCATCAACGGGATAATGTGCATCATGAGATATCAACACATTATGATTTGTAAGTAAATATATAAAGTTATATATAAGGTTTGGACCAATTTGAGTAGCTCATTATTTTATTGGTTGTGCAGTGAAAATGAGCAACTTGATGGTCTTGTCCGTACTCAATTGCCCAAAGACAACATATTTAATCGGAATCTGGCAGATGCGTAAAGTCAGGAAGACAATAGTTATTATGTCAACAATGTCGATGAGTTTGGAGATGACACACCACTCCCTGATGAGGGTGATCATGAGGAGGAAGAGAATGCTGAACCTGATTTGACGAGGGAGCATGTTCCACCTCCCGTTAGACCAATAGTCTACGAGTCCCACGTGTCGTTTCAATCAAGGGAGATTCCCTACCTTGATCATTTGTCGAGTATGTTGGATGCAGATGCCCTCACAAGGGATATTGACGAAATTCGGACAACAATGTGAGATGAATCTAGAGCAACGGTGTTGTCAAAGGGCGTGCTTTTTCCTAATAAAGCATGCCTAAGCAGGCGCTGCGAATGTACATCGTAAAAGAGTGCCATGAGATGATGGTAGTAGAGTCAACCCAGGATGTATACAAGGTTATTTGCCGTAGATAGTTTACGGGTTGTGGATGCTGCCTGCGAGGAAGAAGAAAATAAATATGCGGGTTGTGGGTAAATACATTGGCACCACAATTGTGAAATGGACACATTCAGTGGGAATCACTTTAACTTGGATGCTGACTTGATTTCTCTTGTCTTGATTCCACACATTGAAGCGCCCATAAGGTACACGATCAAAGAGTATATTACATCTATCCACCAGTAATATGGGTGTACCATTACCAAAAGAAAGGCATTTCTCGGGCGCAAACGTGAGTTTGAAATTGCTTATGGTAACTGGGATTAATCATTTGCATCTCTGCCCAAGTACATGGCTGCATTGCAACACTTTAACCCCGAAAGTGCTGTTGAATGAAAGTTTGAGCGGAGTCCGGGAATACCAGAACATATATTCAGATATGTGTTTTGGGCATTTAAACCAGCAATTGATGGTTTTGAGCATTGTCGGCCGGTAATATCCATAGACGACACTCATGTCTATTAAAAGTATGATGTTAAGTTGTTGATCGTCATTGCAGTAGATGCTAATATAGGTATATTTCCCCTAGCTTTTGCTATTTGTGCCAATGAAAGCCAAGAGATGTGGACGCTATTTTTGAACCACTTGAAGGAGCATGTTGTCAAATAATATTCAGGTATTTGTCTAATATCTGATCGGCATGGCAGTATTTTAAGTTCTGTAAAGCATTTGCCTGCATGGCAGGAAGCATATGCATACAACCGTTACTGTGTGAGGCACCTGAAGGCCAATTTCCAGAAGGCACACCCAACAAGGACTTGCATGATTTAATATGGATGGCCGCAACAGATTACCAAGAGTGTAAATTCAGGAGGAGCATCGAATCGATTAGGCAGGAAGATGAAGGAGCCTATCATTAGTTGATGTGACATAAGCTTGACAAGTGGACATTTCCTGCGGTATGATGAACCCATTTATCAGGAATACTAAAAATATTATTTGCAATATGTTTGAAATATGACCGGTGAATACGAACTTCAGCTCTTTAAGATGCAACGATAACTTGCGGCAGTGGAAGAGAAACTAAAAGAGGCGGAAGAAGAAAAAAATAGGTTGGAAGAGAAATTTAAGTGGTTGAAGCAGAGAATAATGGGTGATTGTGACTAAACAAACACATGTGTGTATTGAGTGCAGTATTTTATCTTTATGTTTTCCTTGTCATGTATTTTCATTAGTTGTACCAAATTTAAATATATTACGTTGCTATGTTTGTTTTTGTGTTGTAGTATTAAAATAACAAAGAACCCGAGAAATAAAAACATAAAGCACATATAATGTAAACCATAAATAATGTTGTTATTATTTGTTGAATGTCATATATACATAAAATAAAATAAAACATCAATGTGTCCCACAACCTTTATCTTTTAAAGCAATTGCTGGCCTGAGGCGCATCCCATCCCGCCCGGCTACACTATCAGGATCATCCTCATCACATCGCCTCTTTATCGGAGGAGCGCTGCAGCATGATCGTCAGTAAGGCTGGCAGGCTCAGTAGAAGGAGCCGTCGGTCCAATAGTAACCTATAGAATAATAAGATATTTTAGTATATAAAATATATATTAGTAATGTACGTGTTAGATAAAAAAAATTAAAATGTCTTACCATGGTATTAGCGGGCTCATGAATATAATCATCTGTCTCAGGCATGTCAGTGTCGCACAAAGCGGCCTCCGTGACGGGCGAGGATGATGGCTTAAAAAATATAGGCTTTAGATATTTATGACTAATCAATGAGATAAATACAAATATAAATATTAGTAATACAAATTAACCAAATCCCGTGAAAGATCCTCAGCATCCCTCGGTGATGAGCCATAACTCAGTCGGCTCCCACTATTCACATCTCGTACTAGACGATCTTCAGCAACTGTCAATGCCTCTGGCAGGTCAGGAAAATACTCATCCCAGACATATGAGGTAATGGCCATGCCCGCGATAAACAATAGAGCTAACGGGGTCACATGTGAAGTCCCTGGAGTAAGCCCCAAGCTAAATGAGGGCATATCACTAGGAGCATGGTCTGGCTTAGGGTGGTCACACAGCGGATCAACTCCAACGTCCTCAATAGATGCCTTAACGCCCCCTTGCTGGGGACCACCTCCTGGCTGACCCCGTGGGATACCCTACCTCCTTGGACACGCCTACCATGTCCACCACGTTCATGTTATACTGCTAGCCTACGCTGGTACTGCTCTGGTGCCATATAATTAGTCTCATATCCTAAGCGCTCATCATCTCGGGCTTGCTGCAATGTTTTGATTGCCAGATCTGTAACATGTCGGCCATACTCGTGCAAAGCGGCCACCCCCTCGCTGATATGCTGCTACATCTGTTGTCCCAACTGGTAGAACAGATGTAGACCAATAGCCTACACAACATGTAAAATATTAATTACGGAATGATAGGTTAACATTATAACTAAGTATACCAAATAACATATTAGTGTCTTATGCCTCCCGGCGTATGGGACGAATCGACCGTCAACGTGATGAACGGGATTCCCAACAAAAAGTCAGGTAATGCTGCGATACTAGCCCATATACTTATGCTCACTATCCATACGCTCAGGTGGAGGGGGTGGCAGAATCAGGTCATGTCACTGGTCCCAACTCTCGATCTGTAGTTCTAGCCATGCCACATATGTCTGGTCAACCCTGGAATGATCATCCCACTGGTATTGTGTCCTAATATAAGAGGGTGGTGGAGGTACAAGCTGCGATCGAACAAACTAGTGAAGGACTAGCTCGGTGGCATGATGCTTGACAATATCGAGACACATTAATGGGATGGAAGATCTCCATATAAGTTGGTCGGTCGAGCAATAATCAGGCAAACCAACTATTAGCTCATCGTTGTATGGCCTTCAAATGAACTATTATGTAAAAACAGGACCGTGAGTATACGCAACACATATAAAATCTAGGCTAAGTAAACTTAAGTATACAATTACCTGCGCGGCCTCCAACAACAAATTCCTTTAATAGGGGAGATCATGTTGAGCCTCGTACTCCCGTCTCTATACTCGCCTATCAAACCACCTCCTGGCTAAAGGGAGAAACGGTGGAGGTGGTGCACATGGAGTGATGGGTGGTAGAGGTGGCTGCAACTGCAAGAACCGCTCCCAAGCCCAAACCTAATATACAATTTGGACGTAAAATTTAAGGTATATTTTTAGGATGTATGTTATAATGAAATAGAGTATTTGAATATGTTTTCACCTGCAACAGCGGAAAAAATCTGCAACATCTCGCTGGGTGCCCATGCTCGCCCGGCACATCTGCCTGTACAAGTAACCAAGAACAGCAACACCCCAGCTCTAATCATGTAAATCATCTAGCCACTCAAGATGATGAAGAAATCTCAAGCTGACTAGGTTTCTCGAAGTGTTCGGGAACAATACCCCTCCAAACATAAGCAGCAACAACAACCTCGTGTACCGGTTAATATAAAGATCCGGTGTATCATCTATAATGTCATCATGCATCGCCTTTATATGCATCTGGACAGGCATCAACTGCAGACAACTAGCCCCAACCAATGCACCCTCATCCGCTGGCAGGAAATCGGTGAGCCACTGCAACATCTCCAGGTACTGATCTCCCGTATACTCTCTCATGGCATGCGGCAAAGTAACGGGATGCCCATCAACCGGCAGCCCATACAAAACCTACACGTCCTGCAGCGTGATAGTGGTCTTGCCAACGGAAAAATGGAATGTGTGCGTCTCCGGTCGCCACCACTCTATCAAAGCCATGATCAACAACCAATCCAGCTGAAGTCGGCCGATCTCAGCAATCCTATAAAAATCCGTATCCTGGAGGCGTCTGACTGTGTGGGAATGGAGATGATGGGCCCTAATAAAGTCCCACATATCGTCTACTCTTCTGGCGCAGAACGTCTGGGCCAATAATTGTCCCTCCCATATGTAGGAAGACCTATGCTCGACCTGTAGCAACAGTAGCTATAGCGAGTCAGGTCCGGGATGTAAAGGCGGAACCTCCATGACGACTACTGTAATTTCAACAATATTAATTACATTATTTTTCTTTTTCACTGCTTAAATATATTGCAATACCTTTAATATTAAATTTTATTCGATATTTTTTACTATATTGTTAATTAGGTTGATACATTTTTAATATTATAATTTTATATTTTAGTTTTATTATTTTATATGTTAGTGTTATTATTTTATATGTTTGTTTGTTAATCACATATTTTTGACTCTAATAAAATTAAATAATTAATTTTCATAACTATACGGGATTTAATTATTAAATATTCACATTTTGGTTCTGGACTCGATATTTGAGGCCTAGTAGCACCAAGGTATCCTATTCTTGTATTCATGATGAGAAAATTTCCCCAATTTATCACTCAACATGTCTGTTATTTTATATGTTAGTTTATTATTGTTTATGCTAGTTTTATTATTTTATATGTTTGTTTGTTACTCACTTATTTTTTACTATAATAAAATTAAATAATTAATTTTCATAACTATACATAATTTAATTATTAAATATTCATATAACAATACTTAGTTTGACAAATATTGTTGTTTCCTCATGTTCTTTTCTTACGTTTGTTGATTAGAATTGGAGAGACTTTGTGTTTGACTATCAGCTTTTTTGACGTATTTTTAGGTATAAGAGATACGTAAATGATTAATTTCAATAACTATAAGGATATTACGCTAAAGGGCACAATATTTTACTACGCTAAAAGGGTACGACATTACAAATACGAGCATTATATGGCCACAAGATACGCTACAAGGAACTAAAGTAACAATTTATCTATTTTACTAGTCTTTTAGCAAATAAATAATCTAAACCGGATAAAAATAACAAATAAATTTAATCACAAAAAAATCACGAAAATACATATATCACAGTAAAATATAACTAATTAATATTTTTTAACAACTAATAACAATTTTTTTATTTTACTAATTTCTTAGCACACTAATACTATAGTCCAGATAAAAAATAACAAATTAGTTAAATCGCAAAACAACACAAAATAACATATAGCACATGAAAAACAACTAATATGCATTTTTGTACAAGTTTTAACAAAAACTAAGTCAGAATACCTCGATTTAAAGTTTTTGAAAAGTTAAAGATTTTGTGATTTAAGCCTAAACGAGCAACCTACTCCAAGATAATGCCTTATCAAGGATGTGGGACCGAGAATCTATGCTTTTTGTGGGACCGTTGGGTTTCATTCGAGCTTTTTTCGTCAACAATGTGGGGGGTAGGGGCGGGGGAGACCGTTGGTTTGTTTTTTAATTGGGGGGAGGAGGGATCGAGTGTTCTATTCTATGTGTATCACGACCCAAAACTAACCCTATCGTGATAGTGCCTATCGTGGTACTAAGCAAACCGACACATTGCCAAAACAAATCGATAATTTCATTTCAAAGATAGTTCCAAAACTATTTAATATAAAACCTTCATAAAAGAGTTCAAATCAAAATAAAAGTGCGGAAAAGAAAGCCCGACATCGGGGTGTCACTAGTCATGAGCATCTACTACAACCGTCTGACAATATCAAGACTAACATAGCCTAGAAATAATTGAATACAACTAAGGGAAGATAAAAAGGGAGTAAAGCAGGGCTTTGATCGACAGACAGCTACCTTGCTAACTCCGATGGATTTGCCACCGAATAATCAATACCCTATACCAGGTCCAGAAATACTTGGATCTGCACACAAGGTGCATAGAGTAATATGAGTATGCCAACTCAGTAAGTAATAAAACTAAATAAAGACTGAGCACTAGTGACGAGCAATAAAACATATACAGTTCATATCGTGAAATCTCAGTAGAATATATAAGGCTTTTAAAATCAGGGTTTAAATCAACTCAGCTCATTTAAATCCAGTTTAAATAAAACCTTTTAAAAACATCTTTCAATAGTTTTCAAACAAGTGATGAAACAATGAGTAAAAATAATGAAAACATAAACAACCCCTCGGGCAAAACATCACTCATGAACAGCCCATCGGGCAAACATGAATCATAAACAGCCCATCGGGCAAACCTCACAATGTAACGACCCGACCGGTTGTTTTGAGCTCTAGTGCGTCGTTCAGCAGTTTGAGGCCATGAGCAGCTTCACTTCTGGTATTATGACTTATACACATGGTCGAAATTAAATTCCGGGGAATTCGGAGTTGATTTGGAAAGAGAATTCTCATTTCAGAACCTTTAAGTTGAAAGAATCGACTAAGATTGGGTTTTTGAGTAAACGACCTTGGAATCGGGATTCGAAAGTTCCAGCAGGTTCATATGATGATTTCAGACTTGGGCATATGTCCGGATTGGGATTCGGAAAACCCGAGAACGTTTCGGTGCCTATTGTGGAAGCTAGCATTTTTGAAAGAATTTCATAAGTTTGGGTTGAAGTGTATTTTAGTGTTATCGATGTTCGTTTGGGATTCCGAGTCTGGGAATAGCTCCACATGGTGATTCTGGTGTTGGGAGCGCGATCAGAAGTAAATTTTGAGGTCCATTTTGGAATCATTTGGCTAAAGATAAAAATTTGAAGGTTTTTGAGAAGTTTGATCAAAAGTGGACTTTTTGGGGGTCGGATCTCGATTCTGGAAGTTGGAGTAGATCCGTAAGGTCAAATATGACTTGTGCGCAAAAATTTGAGGTCAATCAGACATGATTTGATAGGTTTAAACACCGAAAGTAGAAGTTTGAAATTTTAAAGTTCATTAAGCTTGAATTGGAGTGCGATTCATGATTTTGACGTTGTTTGATGTGATTTGAGGCCTTGAGCGAGTTCGTATCATGTTTTGGGACATGTTGGTATATTTGGTTAAGGTCTGGAGGGCCTCGGGTGGATTCCGGATGGTTAATGGATCAAATTTGGAGTTTGAAGAAGGGCTTTAACAGCTGGGACCGCAGATACGGTTAAGTCGTCGCAGAAGCGGGACCGCACCTGCGGAAGAAGAAGCACAGAAGCGGAAATAGGGGTCGTAGGAAGGACCGCAGATACGGTAGTGGGGCCGCACCTGCAGAACCGCAGAAGCGGCCGTGTGACCGCAGGTGCAAAAGTGCTGGAAGTAGTAAGATCTTTAAAAATCGGGGGGTTGGTCATTTTCCCCCATTTTCATTTGGTGTGGACGATTTTGGGGAGCTTCAAGTAGGGTTTTTCATCATCAACGATAAGGTAAGATAATCCCACCTATCTTGAGTTAAATACATTGATTATGTGCGGATTTGAGCATGAAAATTTGGTAAAAACTTGGGGTTTGAGGGGAAACCTAGAAAATTCGTATTCTTGAAATTTGACCACGATTTTGGGTATGAAATTAAGAGAAAATCATATATTTGAGTTTGTGAGTTCATGGGTAAACTTTATCTTCAAAAAATTTCGGAATCCGGGCACGTGGGCCTGAGGGCATTTTTGTTAACTTTTCGATCGGGGTTAGAAATTGTTATAAATTGGATTGTAATGAGTAATTGAACATATGTTAATGAATTTGCATAATTATTGGCTAGTTTTGGAGCATTTAGCATCGATTCGGGTCTTCGGAAGGGCGTGGAATGCTGGTTATGGATCTTCGGAGCGAAGTGAGTCTCTTTTCTAACTTTGTAAGAGGGAATTGTCCCCATAGGTGAAATAATTGGTTATGTGCTTCTATTTGTGGGGGGCTACATGTGCACGAGGTGACGAGAGTCCGTGCGTAGCTACTATTATATGTAAGTCCGGGTAGTTTAGGTGACAAAAGTGTAGTATGAGCACACCACAACGGTGCCTAGTAAGTATCAAGACTAACCTCGGTGGAGTAGTGACGAGGAACAGTCAAGACACCTACTGGTTTAATAAGCAGAACAAGTATAAGTATAGAAAAGAACCGAACATGATATCTATATAAAGACTAAGCGATATTTCTAACAATGCAGAAAATACAATAAGGAAAGTAAACAGGAAGTAATAGTGGAAAAAAAACACAATAAAGCTCATAAAAGTGAACAAAGAAAATACAACCCAACTCGAAATCAAAAATACAGTAAGGGCAAGTCATAACTCAGCAACTACGACAACCCTCACCTCGAGTCTTAACCAGCAAGCCTCAATCAAATAATCAACTCTTTTCAAGTGATAAAAGTTGTTTTGAAATATACGTCCTTCAAATAAGTGCCCTTTTCAAGAGGGTTTCTTTCAAACTAATGCTTTCAAATATAATCTTTCCCAAAAAGAAATTCCTCTGAATATAAGTCACCCTGTGACACCGCATCTCATATTATACAATACGGGTCACAATACCTGAACCCTAACACTTGGCATCATGTGCACTCATCACCCCTCATAATAATACTGACAACTCACGTGCCCAAAGAGTCATCCTCACATGGAAGGAAAATAAACAAGGGAGTGTGTCTATACTCGGAAATCTCAAAGAGCCTCCTACCGAATAAGGGTGATTAACAACGTGTATGCTTGTGCAAGTGTCCTAACATAATTCGCACCAACTAGTAAGTATAAGGAATGGAACATACAACACACATAATGTTTACACACGGATAGGAACAATGAAAACATCAGCTCAGAACACAATGATTTTAACAGGGGATCTCCCAGGATATCGTCCCGTAGTCCCAAACGTAAATATATGCGCTAGGGATCTCTTGGTATCCTCAATATATGTGCTGGAGATCTCTTGGTATCCCGAGGATCTCTTGGTATCCTCAATATATGCATTGGAGATCTCTTGGTATACTCAATATATGTACTAGATATCTCTTGGTATCCTCAATATATGTGCTGGGGATCTCTTGGTATCCCGAGGATCTCTTGGTATCCTCAATATATGTGCTGGGGATCTCTTGGTATCCTGCACTACAGCCAAAATCAATATATATGCAGGGAAATCTCCCAGGTACTGTCCTGTAGTCCCAAAAGTAAATACGCAGCTCAACCAATAGAGATAACAGTCACAACACAACAGAAATCTTGTATATTACCACGATACATATAACAACAACAATAAATGACAATAATACAAGGTAAGACAAGTAATCAACTTAGGGACTGTAAATCACAAGGAAACGGTCGAACCAGCTCACAAGGAATTACCACAGAAAATAATGATGAAATAATGGGAACAATTTAACATGGGAGAGCTAATGTATAGCGACAATCCCCCCCAATGTACAAGTCAATAAAAAGGAAAACAACGCGAGTCAAGTAGTCCCAAATAATGGCAAGTCAACAAGGATATAGATTATCTAACTCCTTTTTAAGGTTGGACAAATTTCGAGAATATTCGACAATTCAATTAGGGAGAGATGATCTTTAGCTTCACTTAATACTAACAAAAGTTTTAGGAAGGATGCTAATGGTTCTCAAATAAGACAAACAACTACGAAAAGATAGTATAACAATAGGAGAGGCGAAATTCTTCAATTAAATCAAGTAGGAGTCAGTTAAGCAATAAGAGTGAATCATGAAGCAATTATTTCCAATCAAGCATGTAGATGTGAAACTAGTAATTAGGAAACTCAGTCATGTCAAGAACACATTGATACACAGTGAATATAAGGATCTAACAACTCTAAAAGACCAATTTTTCACATATAAGTCTAAGCACGCACTCGTTACCTCGCAAACACGAACTACAATCAATCATAGAAGACTCAAATCCTAGGGGGAAGTCTCCCACACAAGGTTAGGCAAGATACTTACCTCAAAGACGATAAACTGATACTCTAGGATGCACTTCTTGGGTAACAAGACCTCCGGATGGCTCAAATCTAACAATTTAACTTCAAAGCATAAATAAAACACATAAGAAACTATTCTGAATCATAAGGTCTCAATCTTGATCAAATTCTAAAAATCGGTTCAAAAGTCGACCCCTAGGCCCGCACCTCGGAACATGACAAATTTTACAGAACTTGAATACCCATTCCGATACGAGTTCAACAATATAAAATTTATCAAATTTCGATACCATTTGGTCCCTCAAATCACGATTTTTCATTTTAGAATCTTTCTTCTAAACCAACTCCTTCCCCAACCTAAACACAATTTAAATGATAAAAATAAAGACAAATTCATGGAATATATTTAATTATAGTTGAAAAAAACTTACCCAATCAAATTTCGCGAAAAACCCACCAAAAATTGCCAAGAACTGAGCTCTAGAAGTCAAAATGTGATGAAAATGGTGAAACCCTCGATTTTGGAATATATTCTATCTTCCCAGGTTTTTGTGCATCGCAATCGCGGGAGAAGAGACACAATCGCGTAGAAGAAATAGTTGCTGGCCCAAAGTGTGCTACGCGATCGCTAAAGGACTAATGCGATCGCGTAGAAGGAAAATGGCTACTGTCCAAATTTTGTGCTACGCGATCGCGAACTAAACAATGCTATCGTAAAGAAGGAAATATGTTGAGGCCCAGAGCTACACTATGCGATCGCGAACCTATATATGCGAACGCAATGAAGGAAAATATGGCAGGTCGACATTGTACTACGCGATAGCGGCTATGGCTATGCGATCGCATAGAAGGAAACACCAGATAGCAGAACAACAGTTCAAACATAGGGGAAAATGACCCGTGGCCCACCCGGAACACACCCGAGGCCCCCGAGACCCCGTCTAAACACATAAACAAGTCACATAACCTAACACAGACTCGCTCGAGATACGAATCACATTAAACAATGTCGAAACAACGAATCAAACCAAAAATTGAACTTATGAACTTTCAAATCTTCAAATTTCTAAACTTGAGCTGAAACCTATCAAATCAATCCGGAATGACGCCAAATTTTGCAGACAAGTCCAAAATAACATAATGGAGCTCTTCCAAATCTCAGAATCGCATTTCGATCCCGATATCACAAAAGTCAACCATGGGTCAAACTTCTCCATTTTCCAAACTTCAACTTTTCCAACTTTCGCCGAAATGCATCAATTTACCCTACGGACCTCCAAATCTGAATTCGGATGCATGACTAAGTCCAAAATCACCATACAAAGTTGTTGGAATCATCAAAAAATTATTCCAGGGCCGTTTACTCAAAAGTCTAACTCCTGTCAAATTCTCGCCGTTCAAACCTCCAAAACTAGATTCCTTCTTCCAATTTGACTCTGAATCATCCATTAACTGAATTCAACTATGCACGCTAGTTGATACTCATATTATGAAGCCGTTCAAGACCGTATGGCACTGAACGAAGCTTAAATTCTCAAAATGATTGGTCGGGTCATTACATCTGGGCCAATTCTACACTGCTTCCACTTTCTTCTGATCCACCTGAATACCCTCACTCGATACCACGTGGCCTAAGAATACCACGAAATCCAACCAAATCTCACATTTCGAGAACTTAGCATATAACTTCTTTTCCCTCAGAGTTTGGAGCACTATCCTCAGGTGCTGCTCATGATCTTCCCGACTCCGGGAATACACCAGAATATCATCAATAAAGACAATGATGAACGAGTCAAGATATGGCCGGAACACACTGTGCATCAAACGCATGAAGGCTACTAGGGCATTGATCAGCCCAAATGACATAACAAGGAACTCATAATGACCATACCGAGTCCTGGAAGCAGTCTTCGGGAATCTGGCTCCTGAATCTTCAACTGATGGTAACCTGAGTGCAAGTCAATCTTAGAAAACACCCATGCACCTTGTAACTGGTCAAACAGATCATCAATACGAGGCAAAGGGTAACGGTTCTTCACTGTAACTTTGTTCAACTGGCGATAATCAATACACATCCGCATAGAACCATCTTTTTTCTTCACAAACAAGACAGGAGCACCCCAAGGTGATATACTAGGCCGAATAAAACCCTTATCAAGCAATTCCTATAACTGATCCTTCAACTTCTTCAACTCAGGAGGGGCCATAAAATACGGAGGAATGCCAAAATCAATAACTCTATCAGGCGGCATGCCCGGAAGATTAGCTGGAAACACATCAGGAAAATCCCGTACTATTGAGACTGAATCAACTGAAGGGGTATCAATACTGACATCTCTCACATAAGCTAGATACGCGTCACACCCCTTCTTAACCATACGCTGAGCCTTAAGGAAAGAAATAACTCTATTGGGAGTGTGATCTAAAGCACCCATCCACTCAACACGCGGTACACCTGGCATAGCCAGCATCACGATTTTGGCGTGATAATCAAGAATAACATAATGGAGAGACAACCAGTCCATGCCCAAATAATATCAAAATCTACCATGCTGAGCAACAATAAATCGGATCTGGTCTCAAAACCACTAAGAGCAACCAAACATGATCGATAAATGCGATCCATAACAAGAGAATCTCCCACACGAGTAGAAACATAAATGGGGGAACTCAAAGAATCCCGCAATACACCCAAATGCGGAGCAAAATAAGAAGACACATAAGAATAAGTGGAGCCTGGATTGAATAAATTGATGCATCTCTATGACAAACCAGTATAATACCTGTGATGATAGAATCGGAGGCAACAACCTCGGTACGGGCAAGAAGGGCATAGTATCGGGCTTGGCCTCCCCCTCTAGGGCGACCTCTACCTCCCTGACCTCCACCTCTAGCTGGTTGGGTGAGTGGGGTAGCAACTGGAGCCGTAACCATAGCCTAAGAACTCTGTGGGGTACGTTGTGGTTGAGAAGTATGTAGAGGTGCACTCCTCCCAAGTCTAAGGCAATCCCTCACCACATAACATGTGTCACCATACTCAAAACAAGCTCTGGGAGAACGTGACGGTTGTGACTGGCTCGGGCCAGGTCTGCTGGACTGACCTCTGAAAGCACCCAGTGCAGGAGGCGCACTAGATACTGGAGGTGTATAATAAGGCTCATAAGGCCTAGGAGGAGCTGGAATACCACTGGATACTGGAAGAGATGAATGAATGGGGCGACTCATATAACCCCTACCATGACGACCTGCAGCTGGGGCACGAGCACCAAAATAATGGTCCAACTCTCGAGACCTCTTGGCCCCCCTCTCCTCTCTCTCCCTAGCATGCATACCCTCAATCCTCCTAGCAATGCTCACCACCTGCTGATAAAAAATATCCATCTCCAACTCACGAGCCATGCTAGACCTGATGCTGGGAATATGCCCCTCAATAAACCGGCGAACCCTCTCGCGAATAGTAGAAACCAAGGCTGGGGCGTGTCTAGTCAAGCTGGTGTAACGGACAGCTAACTCCGAGAAAGTTATAGTACCCTAGCGCAAATGCTCAAACTCTGCATGCCATGCATCCCTGAGGCTCTGAGGAACAAACTCCCTTAGGAAAATATTCGAAAATCGAGTCCAAGTCAGTGAAGCTACCTCATCCAGACTGTCTAACTCATAGGTATGCCACCACTCATAGGCGGTTCTTCGAAGCTGGAAGGCAGTGAAAGAAACCACACTTGATCCTGATATACCCACAGTGCGGAGGATACAGTGACACTCCTCCAGAAATCCCAAGGCATCATCTGATGCTGACCCACTGAATACAGGAGGATCATACTTTTTGAACCTCTTAAGTCTCCGCTGCTCATCCTCTGAAACCACTGCCCTGTCCTCGGGCTGACCTGGGACTACATGCAATACAGGAATAATCTCTAGGACTTGATCAACATGCACTCGCTACTCAAGAGTGCGGGCGGCAGGAGTCTATGCTCCTCCCCCGACCTGAGATGTGGCTGCAACAAAGGGAAGCAACCCTGCCTGAGCCAGTGTGGTGTACATGCTCATGAACTGCGCAAGAGTCTCCTAAAGAGCTGGAGTAGTAGTAGTAGTAGGCGTATCAGGTGCCTGGACTCCGGCTGAAACTGCTGGTGGTACCTTGGTAGCAGCTCGCGCGGGTGCTCTGGCTGCACCTCGTGTGCATCCTCGGCCTCTATCCCGGCCTCTGATGGCTGCAGTATGGGGTGTGTGTGCCTGATCATCTCGGGTAGCACGTGTCCTCACCATCTGTGAAAAAATAGAAGACAAAAGTTTAGAATTGTGATGTCAAAATCTCGCACGACAAGGAAATCAAATGAAGTGGAATTTTCCTAATAGTTACATAGCCTCTTGTAGATAAGTACATACGTCTCCATACCGATTAGCGAGACTCTAATAAATCGGCTTGTGATTCATGACTCCTATGAACCTAGAGCTCTGATACCAACTTGTCACGACCCCGGTTCGCCCTCCGTGAACCATCGTGATGGCACCTAATTTCTATAACTAGGTAAGCCTAACAATGCGGAAAATAAACAAAATTTGCGGAAGAAATAAATAAAAACCGAAATAGTGAAATAAAACAGTGTTTAAAATGCCACTTGGCATACACAATAACAAATCTCGAAACTAACATCTTTTCCCAAAACCCGGAATCTCATGATCACAAGCTTTTAAATGTCTACAAGCATCTAACTCCATAATATCTAACAAAGAAACGAAAGAACAAAAGGGCTAATACAAAAAGGGAGAATAGAAAGGGACTCTTCGGTCTGCGGACACGGAAAATATACCTCGGAGTCTCTACAAGCGCCTCGTCTCAAGCGTGATAAGTCTGAGTGGAGGTACCTGGATTTGCACACGAAAAACATGCACAGAAAGGGCATGAGTACACCACAACGGTACTCAGTAAGTGCCAAGCCTAACCTCGGTCGGGTAGTGACGAGGAAGGTCAGGGCCCTACTGAGATTAAATGAAACATAAGATATAATAAAGTAAGATAAAACAGTACAGTTGAAAGCTAACATTAAGAATTAAAACATGGTAATAAGGATAACAACAACTGAAACAAAGACAAAAACAATCATAAGGAATACCACTCTTCACAAAGATAATAACCGGGGATCTCTCAATATCTCGAGGATCTCTTAGTATCCTCAATATATGACAGGGATCTCTGGGTATCCCGAGGATCTTTCGGTATCCTCAATATATGTGCTGGGGATTTCTCGGTATCCTGCACCTCC
The DNA here is from genome assembly GCF_000393655.2 of Nicotiana sylvestris. Lineage (NCBI taxonomy): Eukaryota > Viridiplantae > Streptophyta > Magnoliopsida > Solanales > Solanaceae > Nicotiana > Nicotiana sylvestris. The sequence continues at coordinate 185,237,476 of NC_091062.1, forward strand.
GTTCAAATCCAAAATACGTATAGGGGATCTCCCGAGATGTCGTCCCGTAGTCCCAAAGTAAAACACACAGAAATAACACAAGAATACTCAATTAAACTCGACTTCACACCAAGGTAAAACAGGTAATTCTAACCTATCATGCTTCACATAATACCAATAAGGCAGTTTAAGCAAATAAAGCAATTAAGTCAATTAGACATGCTTCTCTAAGCTAACAGTAGGTTTAAATTCCAAGTAGTATAAACATGAAAGGAAAAATACAATTAAAGCTACTTTAGTGACAACAGGATTTTCAACAATTAGCACAAGTACGCACTCGTCACCTCACGTACAAGACATTTCATTTATCACAATACCAATCCTAAGGAGAATGTCCCCCACACAAGGTTAGGCAAGCCACTTACCTCGAACCGGCTCAAAATCAACCCGAAACCACGTTCTTGCCGCGAGTACTCGACACCAAATGGCCCAAATCTATTCAATTCAATTGCATAATGTAAATAACACTTCAAGTAACTGATTCTACAAACAAATTCTAAGCTAATATGCAAAATTAGGTAAAATGACCAAAATGCCCCTCGGTCCCTACGTCTAAGAATCGCGTAAAATTTATATTTTCAGACTCCTCATACTCTCATGAGTCTATACATATCAAGAAGACTGAAATCGGAGTTCAATTGACCCTCAAATACCCATTTTAAGGTCTCTAAATCTCAAGCCCTAATTACCAATTTTGCACCGATTATTCCCTAATTTTCACCACTAATTAGACCTTTAATCACATATAAATGAGTTATGAAGTCAAGAATATTACCTCCAAGTGATTCCCCTTTGGTTTCCTCAAAAATCTCCCCCAAAAGCTTCAATCCCGTTCAAAAATGGTGGAAAAATGAAGAAGGGTCATGGATTGGCCATTTAAATACTGCCCAGTCATTCCTTCTTCGCGAACGCGGAAGGACCCTCACGGTCGCCAAGTACAACCTCGCTTGGGTCCAACTTGCTTCATGGCGAATGCGATTCCCAGGTCGCGAACGCGATGCAACACCTCTTCCAGCTTCACGAATACGGGAGAACCTTCGTGAACGTGAAGCATTAAAACTCCCCCAGCCTCAGCTACTCTTCGTGAACGCGAGACCCTACTCGCGAATGCGAAGAAGGAAACCAGAACTGGGCTGCTGCAGTTTTTCTACAATTCCAACAAGTTCCAAAATGCCCCGTTGAGCATCTGAAACACACCCGAGGCCCCCAGGACCTCAACCAAACATGTCAACCAATCCTAAAACATTATTCAAACTTGTTCCAACCTTCGAAACGCTCAAAACAACATCAAAAAACTAATTAAACATCGGATTCAACCTAAGAACTCCAAAAACTCTCAAATTACGCTTTCGATCAAAAGGTATATCAAACCTCGTCCGAATAACTTGAAATTTTGCACACACGTCACATTCAATACTACAAAGCTACTCCAACTTCCGGAATTCCATTCCGACCCTCGGATCAAAATCTCACTATCGAACCGGAAACTTCAAAAATTCAACTTTCGGCATATCAAGCCTAAATTAGCTACGGGCCTCCAAAACATAATACGAACATGCTCCTAAACCCGAAATCACCCAACGGAGCTAACAGAACCATCGGAATTCCATTGTGAGGGCGTCTTCATAGTGTTCCGACTACGGCCCAAATTTCACAACATAAACTCTCATTTAGGGACTAAGTGTCCCAAAACTCTCTAAAACTCTGAATAAACCTTCCCGACAACTCACAATAGCAGAAACAAATACGGGAAAAGTAGTTAAGAGGGGATCGAGGCGTAAATTCTTAAAACAATCGGCCGTTTCGTTATATTGATCCTAGGAGAAAGTTCATCAAACTAGGTCTTCTATATTAGAAGAAAGATTCATTAGACTAAGATTTTGTTCCTAGAAGAAAGTTCATCAGACTAGGTCTTTTTTTTTGGTATCTTAGGAGAAAGAATCATCTTACTAAGATTTCTATCCTAGAAGAAAGATTTATCAGACTAGGTTTTTTTTTATCTTAGGAGAAAGATTTATCAGACTAAGATTTCTATCCTAGGAGAAAATTCATCAGACTAGGTCCTTTTTTTTTTGGGTATCTTAGGAGAAAGGTTATCAGACTAAGATTTCTAACCTAGGAGAAAGTTCATCCGACTAGGTCTTCTATCTTAGGAGAAAAATTCATCAGACTAAGATTTCTATCCTAGGAGAAAGTTCACCAGACTAGGATTTCTATCTTAGGAGAAAGTTCATCCAACTAGGTCTTCTATCTTAGGAGAAAGCTTCATCAGACTAAGACGTTTATCCTAGGAGAAAATTCACGAGACTATATTTTCTATCTTAGGAGAAAGATTCATTAGACTAAGATTGATATCCAAGGAGAAAGTTCATCACACTAGGTCCCTTTTTTGTTATCTTAGGAGAAAGATTCATCAGACAAAGATTTCTATCCTAGGAGAAATTTCATCGGACTAGGTCTTCTATCTTAGAAGAAATATTAATCAGACTAAGATTTTGATCCTAGGAGAAAATTCATCTGACTAGGTCTTTTTTTGTTATCTTAGGAGAAATATTCATTAGACTAAGATTTCTATCCTAGGAGAAAATTCATCAAACTAGGTCTTTTTTTTGGTTATCTTAGGAGAAAGATTCATCAGACTAAGACTTCGATCCTAGGAGAAAATTTATCAAACTAGGTTTTCTTATCTTAGGAGAAAAATTCATCATACTATGACTTTTATTAAGAGGAAACCCATCAGACTAGTATGTATTACCCTAGGAGGAAAAAATGTGAAGAGCAATGGCAAGATTTTATGCACATTATCAAGACAAATAAAGGCAAAAATTTGAGAAACTTTCCTTTGTCGGCGCTTCTCTTCTCTTTTTTTTTTGCTTTTATTTGTACCACTTTTCTTGCAGTGCTTTGTTCCTATTTCAAATAAAGAAAACTTTGTCAGTTTTGAAAGTGATGGTCGATTTGTGGTCTTGAGTCTTGGGTAGCTTGGCTTTGCTCAATCATTTTAAGTTGGTTTCAAGAGACTTTTGCTCTGCATCAACCCTGATTGTTTTACACCCGGTACTATTTGTATTTGCGGCTCAATTAGCCTTATCCCAACTTGAGATCTTTGCTTAGGTGACCTTTTCTTATATCTTGAATGACTTTCTACTTTTGAGAAATTTGTTTGTCAGAGAGGATCACAAGTTATCTTTGCTTGCGGCAAGTAGGCTGACAAGAGTCTTTTGGGGAAGCCTTTGCATGAATCCTCAAAGTATATTAACAGTAACAACTAAGTGTGCTGGCCAAATTTACTTTATGCAACTGAAAAACTCGCAGCAGATTTTGAAATCTTTTCTTGCTTGTTTTGACAAGGACCAACTCAGAGTGAAGGATACAATGATGCAAAGAAACAAGTATTAACAAGAAATGCCCCTGTCGGGAAGGATAGAAGGAAGAGATTTTTTTAATGGTAATTAGCCTTAACGATCATGACATGCATTTTTGGACTTAATGGCCTGATCTATCAAACTAATCAAATCTTCCTTTTTTACTATCCTTATGACCTTTGAAATCGGGCTTGTTCGTGCCAAATTTTTTGCATCAGCTTCACGATTCACTTTCGACCAGTGGTGCCCCAAGGGATTTTCACCAACAAGTCTCTCTCATTTATTCATCTCTGCTTACCGTCGTATTATAGTACCCATGGGGGTTTTCATTAATAAGACTCTCATTTTTCTTTTTCTTTTTCTTTTCTTTCCCTCTTTTTTTCTGTGAGCAACTCGACAGTGTTCTACTTCGTATGACAATTGTTGCTCATTGCATGCTTCTCTTAGCGTTCTTTAAGGTTGATTAGGAGGTCTTTATTTGGAAGATTTTTGGATAGGGTTGGAAAGAAAGGACGGCATAGAGGCTCAAAGTAGACTCAAAATGAGCGGCTGTGGACTTACAACTCTTAGAATCGACTCTTTCAAAAGTGAAATCTGCCCCAGTTTTAGATACTGGGGATTTTTGAATATTTTTTTTGAATTCTTATTTGGTTAAACCGAACCGTGAGGCTACCTACGTATCCCGTTTTAAGGAATCAGGTTAAACGTAGTTCAAAAATCTAATCTAACTATTTTTTCATCTTTCTTTCTGTTTTTTGTTTTCTTTTTTTCTTTTTGTTTTCAAAACAAGTTGAACCAACTTCTATTTTTTTTGAGGGCATGGACCTTTGGCAATTCTTTTCTTCGTCATTTTTTTCACGTGAACTTCTAAGAATTGCCCCAGTTTGTATTCTTGGGACATAGACTTTTTTTTTCTTTTTCTTTTTTTCATTTTGTGTTTTTTTCGACTCTTGGCTCTAAACTTGATTCCAAAAAAGGGTGGTCAACGAAAATAACATTGGATCAAAAGGGGTAGCGAAGGATATAAAGTATTTGGATAGCAGAAAAAGGGCCTCCCAGCCTCGAGAACGCCAAACATAGTATCATTTCTCAATCATGGCATTTATGAACATGTTTATTTTCTTGGTGTGTCGTGGTCGAAAGAAACTTTCCATCCATTAATGTCAAACTTTCAACCAAGCTTGAATTGATTCAATATCCTCAAGCCCGATCTTTACAATGATTTGAAGGTGAATTTTACTCGATCTTAATTCCAAAGTATTTCAACTCTTTTTCATCCTCAAAAGTATCTTTTTCTCTGTTATTCAATTCAAACTTAAATCAATTTTCTAAGATCTGGCCAAAAATTCCACATGTATGTCATATCATTAAAACTAGCGGGAAAAGAACTAAGTATGGAATGACACAAAAGGACAAACTGTATTTTATTGAGTAAACAACAAGACAAACAACCTAAAATCCGAGTTACAGCCCTAAAACAACTTGGCTACTGAAAGTAGCAACAAAACATGCAGACAAGACTCACACAAACAGAATAGTGGGATAGAAGGGTTTGACTCAATAAAACAAATAAAATCTAGATCACAACCCTACATTCACCTAGATAATAGAAAAACATCAAAACAAGCTACCAAGACTCCTTCCTAGTAAGGAGAGAATGATTTTTCAATTGCTAAGCTTGACATTTAGCCACAAATTTGCTCATCAAAATCACCATGGCCTTCTCCAATTTCAATTGGCAAGTTTCCGAGAGGATTCTCATACTCCATGTCATCAGGCATCATCCCCACACAGTGTGCATCATCATGTGCAGGTAAAGAATTCTACGTGATATTCTAGGTGTCACTATCTTGGATCACAATTAGTTTTCCTTGGATCATCCTTTCTATTTCTCTTTTCAAATCCCGGTAGCTTTCAACATTGTGCCCCTGGGCATCGGAATGGTATTCGCACCTTTTAGAAGGGTCAAAGCTTCTTTCACGGAGGTCTACATGATTTGGAGGAATAGGTGAAATCATGTCATAATGCTTTAATTTCTCAAACAAGCTTGCATAGGACTCTCCTATTGGTATAAAATTATCTTTCAACATTTGTTCCCCTTTATACCCCTGGCTTGGATGTGGGTTATAGGGCACTTGAAAATTTTGTGGAGGTTGGTGGAGATTTTGTAATGCTCGTGCTCGCCTTTTTGGGTGATTTGGTGGCTGGACAACATATTGAGGTGGGGCAACAGAGTATTGTGAGTTCTGAGGTGGATAGTAGTGCTCAGCAGAGTCATGGGAAACCTGATGAGGTTGCACATACCTTCGAGATGTTCTCCTGGGACCTCTTCTCGACCCTTTTGTAATCATGGTTTCTTCATCCTTCCCATCCGTGTCACTAAAATTATCAGATTCAATCTTGACAGCCTGAGTTGTGGCTTTGAGAACTGCATGACTTATAATTCTGCCTGTCTTGAGGCCGTTCTCAACTATTTCCCAAATCTTGATTGCTTCTGAGAAGGATTTTCCCACTGCGGACATCATGTTTTGAAAATAATCTGACTCTTAAGCCTGAAGGAAGAAAATGATTAGCTCGTGGTCATCCATGGGTGGCTTAACTCTAGCCGTTTGCTCTCTCCATTTAATGGCATATTCCCTGAAACTTTCAGTTGGTTTCTTCTTTAGGTTTGAAAGGGAATTGCGGTCTGGAGCGATGTCGATGTTATATTGAAAATGTTTGACAAAGGTCTGGGCCATATCATCCTAGACATATCAGCGAGATGTATCTTGATCCATAAACCATTTGGAGGCAACTCCCGTAAGGATTTCCCCAAAGTAAGCCATCAGTAATTCTTCCTTTCCTCCCGTACCTCTTAGTTGATCGCAATACCTTTTCAAGTGGGCTATGGGGTCTCCATATCCATCATACTTTTCAAATTTGGGAGTCTTAAAACCATATGGCAAGTGGACATCGGGGAACATACATAGATCCTTGAAGACAATACTCTTTTTACCTGCCAACCCTTGCATGTTTTTCAACTGTTGTTCTAATCTTTTCAATCTTTGGGTCATTTCTTCTGGTGCCATTTTTCAGGCAGGCTTCTCAATCTTTGCAGGAAGATCAAATAGGTACGAGTGGTACTCAGGAGAGTGGGACTGTTCTTGCTGGGTAGCAAATTGTGATTCATAAGTTTTCCTCTACACCACCTTCAGTTGTGGGATGGTGAAGACGGGCATAATAGTAGTGGTTGCCTGATTGGTTGTCAATGGCGAACTTTGAGAACATGTAACAGAAGTTCCAGTTGTAGTCGTACAGTTGGGATAAGGACTGAACCTAAGTGGATAGGATTGATCAGACAATGAGACTGGAATGGCAGTCGTCGAGATGGATGTGAAGTCTGGGAAACCATGAGAAGAAAAGGGCGATCCATGGTCATTGGCCCATGCTTGACATATTTTAGTCATTTTTTGTTTCAGTACTCTATTTTCCTCAACCACAATAGACTCTTGTTGAACCCTCTGACCCTGAGTATCTTAAACATTTGTAACAGCTTCGATGTTAGTTGTCAATGATATTTTTCCTTTGGATCTTGTGTTGCCAGCTTACCACAAACCAACCACCTCAACTTTCTTCAAAATTCAAAACAAAAACATGTTAGAATGGACTCGGTCGGTCCTTATTATTATTATTCTTCCTCTTTATTTTCACCTTCTTTTCTTTCTTTTTTTTTTCAAAATCATTTGATCGAACCTGATGTGGATTGCCTACGCATCATGTGGGAACATGAATCAGATCTTGTGTAGTTCGGGAAGATTAGGAATAAAGAAAATAAACTAGGAGAATTTCAAAAGAAAATCTTCTAAAGAAGAAAGATTTTTTTTTTTGGATTTTTAGACTTTTATGTTAAAATTATGAAAGAAAGACTTCTAAAGAAAATATTTTTGAATCTTGAATTTCTTTTCAATTTTCGAAAGAAAAACTTCTAAAGAAGAATGAAAATATTTTTTGGATTTTTAGAGTAAATTAAAAGAAAATATTTTTGGAATTTTTTTCTTAAAATTGAGATCTCAAAGAAAGACTTTTTTAAAGAGGTAGTAAAGAAAAATATTTTTGAATTTTTTGAAAATTATGGTTCAAAGAAAGACTTTACTAAAGAGGACGTAAAACAAAATATTTTTAGATTTTTTGAAAATTGTGGGTCGGAACCGAAGTGGTTTACCTACGTATCTCACATCCTGTGAGAATCAGACATGCGTAGTTCGGCCATTTTTGACGGAACAGGGAAACATGACTTTTGAAAATATTGGCTTATTTTTTTTCATTTTAAAAAAAAATTTGGCAGAATTTCGAAATTTCTCAAATACCTACCTCTCACTCTTGTTTTTTTTCTTTTCCCTTTTTCTTCTTTTTTTTTTTAAAAATTTTCTTTCCCTATTCTAGAAGCCAGTCAAAATTCAAGCCGAAATAAAAAGATACGCAAATGACACGTAAGATGCATCATGATGGTCTTTTAATTCGGGTACACCTGTCCTAGGCGGACCCAACCCCTGTGTTGAGTCCCTAAAGTCAAGTACACGTGATGTAAAGAAACGTTCCTACTAGGGATCTGACATGAGGATATGTTATTCTAGGTTAGAACCCTAGGGTGTATTGTTCTAGACCTGGCTTACCCGAGCGGACAACTCAAGCCGGGGGGAGGGGGCAGTGTACCGGAAATATAGAAGCTTAACCGGTTTTGCAAATTGTTCGAACGTCGTTCTAAAATTACGATATGACTCTAACAGAAAAGAAGTCACGCGAAGCGCACGTTTCCCAGATGTTTAGAATACTCGGAGAGAAGAGGGGTTCGTAACAGTTTATATATAGTTCAAGCAATATCAAAGCGGTAAAAAGTGACATTTAACACGTTAGGCTCAAACACGTAAAAATCAGATAATAAATAAAAGCCAACTATAATAGTTATTCTAAACTTGAATTCTGAACCCTGAACCAGAAGTTCTGGGTTCTTATCCCCAGCGGAATCCCCGAAGCTGTCACACCTCCTTTTTTCCGCAGGGGAATGAGATAGGGGGTTTTCCCAATTAAAGAGACAATAATCGAAACGGGATTATTTATTTAATTTCAGAGTCTCCACTTGAAATAATTTATGGTGTACCAAGTTCACCGGTTTATTTTAAATCCCAGATCGAGGAAATTTGACTTCATTTAAAAGTCTGCAAAATCAGAAAAACTAGGTAAGGAATTTGTTAACCCGGGAGAAGGTGTTAGGCATTGTCGGGTTCCGTGGTTCTATCATGATCGCTTAACTATTAATAATTGGCCTAATTATCTGATTAATTACAAGTTTTAAACCTATTGTGCATTTTTAACCTTTTTAACTGATTTTAATTATTTATGGAGTTATTGCTGGAACAAGTCACGATTGTCGTATACTTGCCATTTTGGAATACATTGCAAACCACGCTACATGAAATGCACACGCGATTTGTGCCATGTTTATTTTATTATTATTCGAAGTTATGATCGGGTCACATGAAATGCACACCCAAATCGAAATTTACGTATTGTAACCATACCACGAGAATTGTACCTATAGTCACGATGATTTTGTTAAGCGCGCCTAAAGCAAGCTACAATGTTCCAGATTGGTGAAAAAAGAAAAGCTTTCTGATTCAGCTAAAGGGAATAGCGCCACAATTTAACCAGTCGTGCAAAGGGTAATTGATGGAAAATATATTATGACATACAATTAACGAGGATTGCAAAATAAAAACATTAGAGAGGAAAGAGCTAACCAAACGTTCTGGATTTAAAATCATTTTACAGCAATAGAATGCTAAGCATTTTAAGCCAAATAATTAACAATGAATCTCATAGGCAACCACGCCATCCAAAGTCAATTAAGCAATTTTATATTCATAAAGAAATATATTCTGTTGACAATTAAGTTTACAAATCGGCAGCCTTATCATCAAACTAAATAAAGTACGAATGTTGCATACTCAATTAAATTAATGCCTCAACACACCATATTTAGTAGGCATCATAGAAAACATCGCAGTAAACTAAAGAAAAGGCATTCTATCACAAAATAAGCACAAACTTGATTTAACATTTATTAAAATTAACAATAATGTATGAAGTTAAGAACATGTTTGAAATAACAATAATGTATGAAGTCAAGAACATGTTTGAGAAGTGGACTTTTTGATAAAATTATCTCCAAAGCAAATTGTATAGCAACAGAGAAAAACTCCGACAAAGAGCCGGTGACCACTGAATCACAGAACCATGACCGAGACTCCAACGACGGCGGCGAACTCGACGGACGGAACTCTAGTGCAACTTTACTGTAGCGGCAGTTTTGGAGTCATTTTGAAGGGGTTTTTACCGTAGTTATCAGCTGGTGTTCTAGTTTTAAGAGCTGGAGTTTTGGGGTTGTTTCTCAGCTCACTTCCATGGCTGAAATGGAGTTTTCAGGCAGCTATTTATATCCGCTTATTTTTCTTTGCCGTTTTTTCCAGGGAGGTGGGGTGGGGATTTTGGGAGTTCTCTCCTCTGCCATTCTTTAGCTTAGGGAATTAGAGATTGATTTTAAAAAAAATGACTGCTATTTTTTAGCTCTCCATTTAGGTTAGCTCCCCTCCCTCTTAAGTGTGAAAAATGAATATATATCTGGGCCTAAGTGATTATCTTGGATAAGAAGAAAGAAAAATCCAAACCGTGTGGACCCCCTTCAGATTTTTGTTGTTGTGTACCTGACTTTTTTGTGAATGTGTATCTGTTGTGTGTAGAAAATGAGTGGGCCTAGTTGGTGGACTAATAGCCTGTTTGACCAAGCTACAAAAATCAGCTTATTATGAGAAGTGTTTTTTTTCAAAAGTGCTTTTCTCAAAAATACTTTTGGTGAGAAGCAATTTGTGTTTGGCTAATTAGTTTGAAAAGCACTTCTGAGCAGCAATTAGTGTTTGGCCAAGCTTTAAAAACTGCTTCTAAGTGTATTTTTCTCAAAAGTGCTTCTCAAACAAGTATTTTTGGAGAGAAGCTATTTTTTTCTGCTTCTCCAAAACTGTTTCTGTTTCTCCTCAAACTTCCAAAAGCTTGGCCAAACACCTCAAATTGAGGTCAAAAGTGCTTTTGGCTAAAAAAAATCACTTTTGGCCAAAAATAAGCTTGGCCGAACAAGCTATAATTCTCCTTCTCTTTCTTGCCTTTTGCTTTTGTATTTTCTCGTTCCTTCCTTTCTGTTATCCCTCTTTTTTTCTTTTTTTTTTTCTAAAGATTATATACTACTAAATTAAAATAGCAAACAAAAATTCCAAGTGCTTCAAATTAATAGGAAATATTAAAAGAAAAATATAATGACAAATTAAAGAATTCAACTACTACTAAATATTTATCAAATCCCATGAATTAACTTTTTTACTAAGATTATATAAGAATATTTTTTGAAACTTTTCTTTTCTATCCTTTGTAAAAATAAAATAAAACTAACTAAATAAAATATCAATAATCTAAAATAAAGAAAATATTTTTGTTGTTGTTTTAGTTTTTAAGATAAAATAAAGCAAAGAAGTTTAAAAATAGCCAAATAGCGATATTAGACCTAAAATAAATATATAAACGCTAAAAATGTATAAAATCTAGGGGAGTGTCAAAAATTACATGTGTGCATTAATGCCCAAGTGTCACATAGAACTATTGGTGCTTGAAACTTCAAATCATTGTCTTGTTGATAATTCATAAGTGTTGTGAGTAATTGTTGGTCTCAATTGATGTGTGCTTGAGACAACCTAGTTTAGTTGGAAAAACTCTTAACATGTGGAGGTGGGAATTACTTTAATTGCTTGAGGACAAGCAAAAGCTTAAGTTTGGGGGAGTTGATAAGTTGAAAATTTGACTACTTATTTGCGCCTTTTGACTTTTGTTTTAGTCCAAAAATGCTTAATTGTATTTCCGAAAACTGTTAAAATATGCTTAATTGCAGGAGCATTGGGAAATGAGCCAAAAGGATGAAATACAACTCAAAAAAAAGTAAAATGAACTCAAGAGCAAAAAGTAGGAAAAAGGGCTAATGCGCGGACCGCAGAATTTCTTCTGCAGCCGCTGAATGCAAAGGAAATCCAACAAAGCTTAAGAGCAATGTGTGGTCGCAAAAGCCACCAAAGGGTTCAAGTTTAGAGAAGTCTCAGTTCGAGCTTCAAGGATATGCGGACCATACAATTATTGTGCAGCCACAGAACTTAGCCATGCGGCCGTACTCAGAATTGTGCGTTCTGCAAAAAGTGCCCATGCAGTCTCACTCACTATTGTGCGGACTGCAGAAAGCAACATGCGGACGCAATCTAGAATTATGCATCTGCAGACCAAGATCCTGCCAAGACTAATGAAGAATTTCGGATCGCACATGGAATTGTGCGGTCACAGAACCTCCGAAAGCGCAATTTTATCCAAAATTTATAGCTGTGTATAAATAGACTTCTTTCACGAAATTAGGTCAAGTTTTAAATTGCCAAACATCTGTAGCCATTTTTCTTTAATGGTTTTAGCAACTTTAGCTTACTTTAGTGATTAAACATTAGATTTTTGTCTTTTAATCTTTCAATATGAGTTTAATTATCATTTCTTCTCTATTTTCTTCATTACCCACTATGTGTAGCTAAATTTTTAACTAGGGTTGTGACCCAACCCTAGTGGGGATGCCTAATGGGTATTTGATTTAGGGCTTGTTTATGATTGAGTGTGTAATATTTAGTCTAGTTCTTGCTATAATTGTAGAATTGATGGTTGCAAACATTGATTCAAGCCTATTTGACTTAGTCTCTATTTGAGAAAGAGAGGTTTAGTCTAGGAATACTTGGATAACAAGAAATTGAGATGAATTCAAGATATTGATAGTCCCAATTAAAGGGTTGAACCTAGAGATAATAAAATCCGACTTGATCATTTATCAAATATTTTGTATAATACCCATTTGGACTTGAAAAAGATAAATTGAGCAAAACCACTCTCTTAGTGAGACGTATTGAGTGGGTAATTATGTGTTGATTGATATAATACACCCCGACAAATGAAACTCGTTCTAAAGACCACAACCTGTTAGGTAAATACCTAGGTAGAAATCACAGCCCTAGACCTTTTATATATTTTAAAAATAACCACAAAAACATTATTCTCTAGTTTCATACTTTATATTTGCAAGCTATAGCATAATTTAGAAGTAGAATCAACACAAATTTTGTGAAAGTGCAACTTAGACACTTTACGCGCTTAGTCCAAATATGTACCACTAATCTTATTTACGCTCCCTGTGGATTCGATCCCAACTCCTAGTTGGGTAATTGTTATTGCAATCGACTGCTTTATAACCCCAATTTGAGGTGTGATTTGGGCAAGACTATCTTCTCGTTTGGATGCTCAGAAGAAGATGGAGATACTTGAGTTGGCGAATAAGACTCTCCAAATCGAGTGGAGAACGATCAATCAATGTCAAGAGCCAAGGAAGACCGACTCGAGGAGAGGATCGGAGAGTTGGAGAAAGATAACTCTGTTCTTCATGATCGAGAGGCCGCTTTGGAGACTGAAAAGGCCCAATTACTTGCACAGCCATCCTCCTCCCGTATTTCAGATTTTCCCAATGTACCTCGGGAGTTATATGAAGAATGGATTCATGCTGAGGCCTAGTTAGATGTATTTCGAGATTTGCATGCGGTGGGTCCCTATCTGAGGATGCCCTTAAAGATGTTCGTGTTAAGGCTCGTGAAGCTCGATTTGTTTATGGATATGATCCCGCTATTCCTGAGGCCAATGAAGAGGCTGGGGATGAGGGTGTAGACCGGCTTGAGGAGAATGCCTGGTATGATACCGCTTATCCTCAAGGAGAAGGTGGCGACAGTGAGGGGGACAGAGATAGTGAGGGTATCAATGGTTAGGGTGGTGAGGCCATTGAAGAAGGAGCTAGTAAGGGCACTGAGGGCTGTGATAGCGGTGACCAGTAATTTTCTTTTTTATTTTTTTTGTGTATTTTTGCCGGCATCTTCATGAGCCTTTGTAAATAGTTTAAGTATGAAATATTAAATTTGTTCCTTTGCTCGTTTCTCTTTTTGTCCTTCTTATTGTTGTTGTGTTTAGCTGGTCGGGGCCTTGGAGCCGAATATTCATATATCGCATGCATTTCTTCATTGAGATGTCGCCAAAGGCCGATAGGTGTTTGTTCGAACGAGGTCGAATATAACCTTTCATTAAATCTTGGCCGAGGGCCGGTAGGTGTTTATTTGAGCGAGGTCGAACATAATCTTTCATTAAATCACGGTTGAAGGCCGGTAGGTGTTTGTTCGAGCCTTGTTAAACATAACCTTTCGTTAAATTTTGACTGAGGGCCGATAGGTCTTTGTTTGAGTCTAGTAGAACATAACCTTTTATTAGATCGCGACTGAGGATTGGTAGGTGTTTGTTCGAGCGTCGAACATATTCTTTTGATGAATCGTGGCTTAGGGCCGATTGGTATTTGTTCGAGCTTAGTCGAATATAACCTTGATACAAAAAATGTGAAAAAGGTGATAAACGTAAGTTTCTTATTACTTTGATGTTGTTGTTCTGGTTACGTACTTGGAGAGAGTTAAAGATTTTAGGTGTTGCTTGGCATTTCAGTCCTAGTCCCTTCATTTTTGGACTTGGAGAGTATTGAGAAGTTGAGCAATGAAAATAACATGTCCCTCCCTCGCGTACTTCGAGTCATTGTTTCCCTTTGCTTACTCATTAAACCTCCTTGAGAAAACCCAAATGGGATAAAACTCAATCAAGGGAAAAAGAGCACGACTTGGGGGACACTTTCTCTCGAAAGTTGAAGTATTTGAGGTGGCTGATGTTCCAATTGTTTGGTAGTTGCTTTCCTTGCATTGTTTCTAGTTGGAATGAATTCTTATTTGCTTTGGCTATGATTTTGTATGGACCATCCTAGTATGTTCCCAACTTACCTTCCCTGAGGTCTTTGCTCGTTTGAGTTTTGGCTTTTAGCACAGTCTCTGACTTTAAGTGGCTGGACCTTTGCTTTCTTGTTGTAAAAGTGTTCTGCTTGTTGTTTTTGGGTGACCATTCTTATATACGCCATATCTCTTTGAGTTCCTGCCTTCTGATCTCATTGTTACTCATATTGCTTTCGTAGGAGTACCTTAGGCTAGATTCTCTGACTTCGACAACCATTACTGCCTCGGTCCCATAGACCAAAGAGTAGGGCGTCTCTCCTATGCTTGTCTTCGGAGTCGTTTGGTAGGCCCATAATACTTATGGTAGTATTTCTAGTCATAGTCCCTTGGCGTCCTCGAGCTTTTTCTTCATGATGTTTAATATGGACTTGTTGGAGGACTCTGCTTGCCCGTTACCCCACTGGGTGATATGGGGTTAAGAGTATCCTCTTGATATGCTATTTCTCGAAGAATTCGGCAGTTTTCTTTCCCATGAACTGGGATCCGTTGTCACAATTGATATCCTTGGGTAGGCCGAATCAGTAGATGATGTTTCTCTATATAAAGATGATTACCTCTTGTTGTCATATTTGGGAGAATGCTCATGCTTCCACTCATTTAGAGAAATAGTCAGTTAAAACCAAAAGGGATCGTACATTACCTCGCCCTACTGGGAGGGGGACTATGATGTCCATTCCTCATTTGATGAACGACCACAGGGAGGTGACTGAGTAGATGTGTTCTCCTGCTTGGTGAATCATTAGGGCATATTTTTGACACTGTTCACATTTTCTCACAAAGTCTATGGCGTCCTTTTTCATGGTGGGCTAATAGTATCCGACCCGTATGAGGCATCTAACTAGTGCTCAATTGCCGAAGTGAGCACCTCAATGGCCTTCATGGACTTCCTCGAGGACACCCTGGGTTTGGTTTGGGACCAGACATTTTGGCAGGGGGGCGTTGTAAGTTCTCTTGTATATGTCGCTATGAAGGAGACTATATCTGGCTACTTGCATTTTAGTTTCTTGTATTAATTCTTGTGCCTGGGAGTGCGCCTTCCTGCAAATAGATGATAATATGATTGCGCCAATCCCAAGTCAAGTTTGTGGTTCTTTCCTCGATTTGGTCTAGTGATAAGTTGAGGAGGTGGACTATGCTTTTTTCCCCGGTCGTGATGCTTTTGGTAGCAGAGGCCAATTTAGCGAGGCCATCTGCTTTGGCATTCTGCATCCATGGGATGTGGTCGAGCTGGCATTCATCGAACTTAGGTAGTAGCTTGTAGACCTCGATCTAGTATATTTGCAACCTTTGTTCCTTGATTTGGTAAGTCCTGTGACTTGGTTGATTACGAGCTGGGAATCACAACGAAGTTTCAACCGCTTAGCCCCATATTTGAGTGTTAGCCTCAATCCTGCAATTATGACCTCGTATTCGACCTCATTGTTAGTCATATCCGATCACCTTACGGACTAGTAGATTACTTCGCATGTAGGGTCCTCAAGTATGAGTCCCTATCCGGACCCTGATGCGTTGGACGCACCATCGGTGTATATGACCCAGAGGTATTGTGCTGGGAGGGAAACTTGGATAGCTTCCCTTTCAACTTCAGGCATTATTTTTGCACTGAAGTCAGCTAGCACCTACGACTTTATCACCGTTCGCGACTGGTATGTGATATCGTGCTTGCTTAGCTCGATGGCCCACTTGTCCAGCCTCCTCGATAGCTCGGGTTTATGCAAAATTCTTTTTAGGGGAAACATTGTGACGACCGAGATGGGGTGGCACTGGAAATAGGGTCTATGCTTTTGTGAAGTTACGACCAATGCCAGAGCAAATTTTTCAAGATACGGGTACCTCACCACGACGTCGATGAGTATTTTGCTAATGTAATAGATAAGAGATTGTGTAACTTTGCTTTTGCGGATCAGGACTGCACTTACCTCTACTTTGGAGACGGCTATATATACAAAGAGTTGCTCCCCAGGTTCGGGCTTTGAAAGTAGGGGAGGTGATGATAGGTATGCCTTCAGTTCTCACAGAGCATGGACGCACTCGGAAGTCCATTCGAGGCTATTGTCCTTTATGAGCATGCCAAAGAATTTTTGTCATCTCTCATACGAACTCATGATGAATCTTGATAGGGCAGCGATTCGACCAGTGAACTATTGGACTTGCTTCTTGGTAGTCAAGAGGTATCCCTTTGATAGCATTGATTTGGACTGGGTTGACCTCGATCCCCCATTGCGACACCAAAAAACCAAAGAACTTTCCCGAGGCTATGAAGAATGCGCATTTCTCCGGGTTTAGTTTCATACCATACCGTCTTAGTATGTCAAAAGCTTCATTCAAATAATCGATACGGTCCTCTGCCTTTATGGACTTGACCAACATGTCATCCATATATACTTCCATGGTCTTGCCAAGCTGGTCTTTGAACATCTTTGTCACCAATCTTTGATAGGTAGCCCCGGCGTTCTTCAGCCCAAATGGCATGACCCTATAACAATATATTCCTTGATGGGTGATGAACATGGTCTTCTCCTGTACTTCTTCCTCCGTAAGAATTTGGTTATAGCATGAGTAAGCGTCCAAAAAACTCAATAGCTCATTCCTGGCTATTGCATCGATGAGTTGGTCGAAATTAGATAACTGGGACGAATCCTTCGGATATGCTTTGTTCAAGTCTGTGAAGTCCATGCACATCCGCCATTTCCCATTTTTCTTTTTGACCATCACTACATTGGCGATCCATTAGGGTACTTCGACTCCCAGATGGAGCCGTTCTCCAACAATTTTTCCACTTCCTCGCGGACTGCATGGTTGATGTCACGACCCAATTTCTCCTATAGGCTATGATGGCGCCCATCGTCGCCGTTAGGCAAGCCAACAGTGAACTAACTATGTGATTGTTCCTTTTAACAATTTAGAAATAGTTGATTTTTAATTATTAGAAAAGTAATAGGTGAGAAATTTAATAAAAATAAAGTGTAAACAATTATAAGAAGAAGTGTGGCAAAATAAATACTCAAAAGTCATCAAATGTCTACTAGCATATTTTCCAAGACCTGATGTCACAAGTGTATAAACTACTAGAAAAATATACAAAACTCTAAACTATTGTCTGAAATAGAATAGATAGAAAGTAAATACAAAAGAGAGAGAGAGAGAGACTCCAGGTGCTGCAGAACATGCTCGAAAAAGCAGCTCACCATAAGTCTCTGGGTACCAGGGGTGCACGCCGAGAAGACTGCTAGATGCACCTGCCTCAGATCCTGCACGGTTAGTGCAGAAATGTAACATGAGTACACAAACAGTATGTACCCAGTAAGTATCCAATCTAATCTCAAATAAGTAGTGGCGAGGGGTCGACATCGACACTTACTATGGGCCAACAAATAAAATACAGAAATTCTAAATAAGCATGGATTATGTATACAATAATATTAAATCAATAACAAGCAGTGAATAAATAATCCTTCAACTAATAGTAAATTCCAAGTCAATTTTTGTAATTAAATAATTATAACCTCTCAAGTCATAACATAATATCAAGTATACTTAGGCTTCGAGTATTTTCACGAGTAATTTATGCCGAGGTCGTATGACCCAATCCCAATAATATAATGTGTGCACTGCCGAGGGTCGACCTACATGAACCATAGATGCATCTATTAACTTGTCCAGGCAAACGGCCCACTCCCATGAGAATAGAGAAGTTTACCTCGCTCGCAGGCGTACTTGCAATGCGAGAGGACATGGATTTCTCAGAGTTATTAAATATTCCTCAATTATTTCCCGAAAATAAGAAATCTAACTTGGATGTTTCGACTTTAAAAAATCTCTAGTCTCAGATCTATTTTGAGATAATTAATATGCATAACAAACATGACGATGCAATTAAAGCATGATATAAATCTAATACTAACCGGACATCTCATGGAATATAGCCACGCACGGACTCTTGTCACCTAGTGCATACATAGCTCCCCACACAAGAGATTCACAACAAAAATATACCGAAGGGGATGTGTTCCCTCTTACAAGGTTACGCAAGAGACTTACCTCATTCTCAAGCTCACTTACGGTCCGCATATACACTCTAAATCCTTAACTCAGTGCCAAACAACCCAAAACTAGCCAAATATTATATAAATAAGTCAATATTTACTCAAAAGTTTATAATCTAACTATTGGAGTAATTACCCGATCCAAATTGGAAGATTCCTAAAATTCATCCCCGGGCTTACGTGCTCAGATTCCAAATTTTTTTGAAGAATAATGTTACCTATGACCTTACGAAATCAAATATATCCTTTTCACCCAATTCCATAATTATTTTTGTCAAATCCTAGGTTTTTAAACTAAACCCATAATTTCCAAAATTTTACATGTTAAAATATACCCATAATCTATGTATTTAATTTACATTGGATAGAAATTACTTATCTTCAATAGCTAGGTGAAAACCCCTCTCCACAAGCTCCAAAATCGCCCAAGGGATGAAAGAAATGAGTCAAAAATGGTCTAAGTCCGGACTTAAATGAACCTCACTGCCCAGAGATTTTTCGCACCTGCGATGCCACTATCGCACCTGCGGTTCTGCTTCTGCGGACATAACCTTGCAGGTGT
This sequence comes from Nicotiana sylvestris, assembly GCF_000393655.2. NCBI lineage: Eukaryota > Viridiplantae > Streptophyta > Magnoliopsida > Solanales > Solanaceae > Nicotiana > Nicotiana sylvestris. The sequence goes on from NC_091062.1 coordinate 185,256,455, forward strand.
GGACCAAACCCAGGTCGGCCTCCTTTTCTTCTATGGCCAACGGCTCACTTTTGCGAGCCCGTTTCTGCGGCGCGCGCGTCGCACATGCGGCCTTCCCCGCTTCTGCGATCGCCTGCTTCGCACCTGCGCCATCGTAGGTGCGGTCTCTGACTCACTTCTGTGATCGCTGGGCAGCCCTCACTGGGTCGCTTCTATAGTCGTTGGCTCCCTTCTGCGAGCTCACACCTACAGCTAGCCCCTCGCAGGTGCAATTACACTAGAAGTTCTGCTACTTCAGCCATTTCCTCCAAGTCCAAACAAGTTCCGCGCATCGTCCGAATGGCTTCCGGTGCCTCCTCTAGAATCTTCTCCCTCAAGCCATCAACATTAGGAACACATAGGTGACCCTGGAGTCGAAGAGCACCATTCTCTCCGATAGTAACCTCCTTGGACCCCCCTCCCTCTCGTAGTACCATCTCCCTAAGAGCCAACAAGTGCGGATAATCAAACTTACGAGCCTTAATCTGCTCGAATGATGAAAACTGAGTGATGATGCATGCAAGAATTCGGTTGGGATATGAAATATCCAACCTCACAAGTCTGTTAGCCAAGGAATGAATGTCCAAAGCTAATGGCCTCTCCTCTGCTGAAATGAATGCCAAACTACCCATACTCTCCGCCTTTCTACTCAAGGCATCTATAACTATATTCGCCTTGCCCGGATGATAAAGGATGGTGATTTCATAATCTTTTAGTAACTAAAGCCACCTGCACCACCTCAAATTGAGATCCATCTGCTTGAACAAATGCTGCAAGTTGTGATGATCGGTGTAAACCTCATAGGACACCCCATAAAGATATTGCCTCCAGATCTTAAGAGCATGAACTATTGCGACCAATTTTAAATCATCTATGGGGTTTTCTTCTCGTGGGGCTTCAGCTGACGTGAAGCATATGCAATAAATCGCCCATCCTGTATCAATACATAACCCAAACCAACGCGTGAAGCGTCGCAATTCACTGTGTACATTCATGAACTGGAAGACAACACTAACACCAGTGTTGAAGTCAATGCACTCTTGAGCTTCTGAAAGCGTGCCTCACAATCATCAGACCATCAGAACGGAGCACCATTTTGGGTCAATCTAGTCAAAGGTGCTGCAATAGATGAGAAGCCCTCCACAAACTGACGATAATAACCTGCTAACCCCAAGAAGCTCCTGATCTTCGTCTCTGTGGTAGGATGAGGCCAACTCTGAATTGTATCGATCTTCCTAGGATCTACCTTAATACCCTCACCTGATACAACATGCCCCAAGAATGCCACTAAACCAACCAGAACTCACACTTGGAGAACTTAACATATAGCTTCTATTCCCGCAAGGTCTGAAGCACCACTCTAAAATGCTGCTCGTGCTCCTCTATGCTACGCGAGTAGATGAAAATATCATTAATGAAGACAATGACAAATGAATCAATATATGGCCTGAAAACCCAGTTCATCAATTCTATAAACGCCGCTGAGGCATTAGTCAAACCAAAAAACATCATTAGGAACTCATAATGGCCATTCTAATCTGGAAAGCCGTCTTCGGAACATCCAAATCCTGAATCTTCAACTGATGGTACCCCGATATCAAGTCGATCTTAGAGAACACCCTGTCACCCTGCAACTGGTCAAACAAATCATCAATACATAGCAACGGGTACTTGTTCTTAATGGTAAATTTGTTCAACTGGTGGTAATCAACACATATCCGCATTGTCCGATCTTTCTTCTTCTTCACGAATAACACCGGTGCACCCCAAGGTGACACGCTCAGTCTGACAAACCCTTTTGCTAGCAACTCCTCAAGTTGTTCTTTCAATTCCTTCAAATCTTTAGTAGCCATGCGGTACAGTGGAATAGAGATAGGTTGGGTACCTGGAGCCGGATCAATATAGAAATCGATATCATGATCTGGTGGCATGCCTGGTAGATTAGAAGGAAACACATCGGAGAACTCCTGGACCACGAGCACTGAATCAATTGCCAAAGTCTCTACAGCCGCATTCCGAACATAAGCTAGATAAGCCAAATAATCCTTCTCGACCATGTGTCGAGCCTTCATAAAAGAGATAATCCGACTAGGTGCACTAACAAACGAACCCCTCCACTCCAATCTAGACAACTCTGGCATCGCCAAGGTAACAGTCTTGGCATGGCAATCAAGGACGGCGTGATATGGAGATAACCAATCTATACCCAGGATAACCTCAAAGTCGGTCATATCAAGCAACAGAAGACCCGATCTAGTCTCACAACCACAGAAAGTCATGATACATGACCAATATATCCAATTCATAACAACAGAATCGCCCACTAGCATGGACACATATACAGGAGTACCCAAGGACTCGCAAGAAACACCTAGGAAATAAGCAAACAGAGATGACACATACAAATATGTAGACCCTGGATAAATAGTACCGAAACATCCCTACCGCAGATAAAAATAATACTTGTGATCACGACATCTGAGGCCACTGCATCTGGTCTGTATGGGAAAGCATAGAACCTAACTGGAGCGTCTACTGACCTGACTCTGCCTGATTGGCTTGCACCTAGCTGTAGGGCTGTGCATGGATCAGATAGAATCAGATTTAGCATATTTCGAATCGTATTTCTAATTCTATAAAATGCAATCTAAATCCGATCCGAATTAATATCGGATCGAATCGGATTTTAAAGTTTGGATCGGATCAAATTTTTGGATTTCGGATCGGATTATTATGCCTCAAATTTGCAAACTCATATGTATATTTCTTTGTAAAAGAGGCAATACAGTAAGAAAAATTCTGTGAGAGTACTGTGGTGCCAATATAGCTAAGTCCATTAATTGTAAAGGTAATAACTTGGAGAAAAATGTAAAAGAAGTACTAACCATACTAAATTAAAGTATAGTATTTATACATGCCCTAATAATTTTGGATTTCAAATCGGATCGAATTGTATCGTATTAAGATTATACCAATCTGATCCAAAATCCGAAATTTTAATAAACATAATCCGAAATCCGATCCAATCCGAAATTGAACGGATCGGTTCGGATTTTGGATATCTGATCCAAATGAATAGCCCTATCTGGCTGGCCTCTACCTGGCTGGCCTCCACCTCTAGGACGACCCTTACCCACCTACTCCTCGCCTCTGGGCGACCGAATGGCTGGTGTGACGGCTGGTGCTGTAATCATAGGCTGATGACCCTGCTGCACTACCTTACCCCAAAGCCTGGGGCAAAACCTCTTCATGTGGCCGAGATCCCCGCCCTCGTAATATCCCCTCGGAGCGGTGGGTTGCTGACCTAAAGACAAACCCCAATGGCCTGAATACCCACTGGAGAAACCCTGAATAGCTGGTGGACGATAGGAGCTCTATAGAATTGCACTGAAATAGGGCCGCACTGGAGCACCCCGAGAAGGGAGCGATGCTGGATATGTGGGCCTGCTAGACTGACCTCTCACAAATTGACCTATGTCCCAAGACGGGGCGCCACTGAACCTTCCAAAATATCAAAAATGCTTGTCACGTGTCATTTTATCTCGGCTCCACTGACGAACACCCTCTATCCTCTAAGTTATCTCCACAACCAGCTCGTAAGAAGTCTCCATCTCAACCTCTCGGGCCATGGTGCCCTGTATACATGAATGTAAGTGCCGATACCCAATTTTTCCTATAATATTTTCAAAACTATGTCTGGGCATCAATTAGTATTTTTCATACAATTTTTGCAATTTTAAAATATTTTAATTAATCCCAACATTCATTTTATAAAAACAATTACTAATTGCATCACAAATAGCTTTATAATAATTTTTGTGGTTTAATTTCATTATTTGCATTTGTACTAAATCTCAATTATTGCACAAATAGTCACTTTTGTATTTTTAGGCTGCAGTTGTAATTACTTTGCAATTATAGCCCACACACGCATTACTACATTATTTTACCAGAAAAAATCCTTTTATATTTTTAAAATATTAAGTAATTATTTTAAAATATTTCCAGGCATGAAAATCATTTTTTACAACATATTGGTTATTTTTAAAAATTGTTTTATCAATTAAATAGGGTATTTAACAAATGGCCCTCTTATTTCAAATTTAGCCTAAATATCCAGCCCAATTTTAACCCCAATTTCAAAATTAAACTAGCACAAATAGACCCAGCCCAAATCTTAATGTTCGATCCGACCCCAAACCCTTTCAATCTCGATTGTTGATCATAGAGATCAACGACCACAATTAACCCTTTCCTTTTTTAGTTCCAAACGATCCCCCAAACCTGGCCATTTCTCACCAATCGCCGCCCTGAAACCCCCTTTCCTCTCCAATTCTCTCTAAGATCTAAACCTAACCCTAGCCACCGCCACCCAAAATCAGCCCTAATCCCTTGAATCCCTGCCCGATCTATAACGTCCTATGGTTGTACGAAGCCTATACTTGTCTCTTATCTCCCTGATTGTTCGATTGTGTGGTTTTTGTGGAAGGACCTCGAAGAAATCTGGTCTAGATCTCGTTTAAGGCTCTTCAAGAGTTTGTGGTTCAAATCCTTGATTCAAAGGTCAGATTCTCTTACCCTTTCTCTTTTCTTCAAGAAACCCAATGTTTGGACTTGAATCAGTTTAGATCTCCGTAGATATGGAATGATCTTGAGTTCATCGTTTATTTTTCTAAGAGTTCCTTTACTTCTTTACTAGTTAATCAATGTCTAAATATTTTTGTTATATTAGGGTTTGTTTTCTTGTTGCTTGATGGTCGAACCTCTAGGTGTCTGAAACATTTTATAAACTTCCATGGCCCCTTCTGTGTTATTTTACTCCTTTAATAATGACCGATTTTTAAACACTACAATACTTCAAGTTTTGACTTCTATGACTTCTATTTGTTCGAATCTCTGTATGTCGACATGCCTTCAAGTTTTCTTCTTCAAGTGTTTTCAAACTAGGGCTCCGTCCCTTTAAGTTTTCTTCTAAATTTCTTAAGTGTTTGACTGTGGTTCTCTTTACTTGTTCGACCAATTTTTCATATCTATGTTTTAATCCCTAGGTTTTTTGCTTACTTCACATGATTATTTCAAAATAATTTACCCATTATTATTTAGTTCTGTCAATTAAAGGGATTGACTGATTTTGTTTGCCTAATAAGGGTTCAAATTATATTTTTGCCGAGATTGGTACTTCCATGTGATCTCTTTCCTTATTTGTGACTCATGACTGGTACTACTTGCCTTAATTAGTTTATTAGCCTGATTTATGAGATTTAATTGCTTTACCTAGAGGGTCTTTGATTGATTTATTTACCTTATTGAACCTATAACTTGGATGTTAATTGATTCTCCCTAATTTAAAGGGTGCTTTCTGGATTCTGTTGAATTATTTGATTGGGTTTAACCCCAATTAACCATTTAATTTTACTTGCATACCTTATATGGAACTCTTAATTATTCTTTGCCTTATTTGGTTTTACTTTGCTAAGTGCTATATAATTTCCCCATTCTGACTTTTGAAAGACACGAACACTAGTTCATTTATACTCTCACTCACTCAAAAGCTCTCTATTATCTTCTATTACTTGCAATTCTCACTAATCCAACCGGCTGTAAGCCAAGGCTGGTTATTTGCACCATCTCTGCTCTATATTATGTATTCTCTCCTTAACTGATATGTCCTGATTCAATTGATCACATTCCAAAACTATGTGTTTTCTTTGTTGCTGCAGTTCATTAGTTGTGATTTCCAGTTCTATTTACTATTCTATTGTCATGTGCTCAATGTGTAACCAGCATGCTTAGATTACACTGCCTAACTACTGTATCACTTAGCATGTTGAAGTCTGTTCTGACTAGTTTATTTACCCACAAAGATCCGTTTACTATTTAGCATGTCCAATCCTATTTTGAGATAATTGCATGAGTCTTGTATGTTCACTAGTATACATTGTTTGTTTATTATGTCACCCAGCATGTCTACATCCTGCTTGTTCTATGTGTGATTAGTATTTCTAAACTTTGAATGCTTCCTGAAGTACTTGCCTAGTTTGTATATTTGAGTCCAACCTACTCTATTTTTGAGATCATGTTAAAACATCTAGCCCTATAAAGTACTCTGATTGTGTGTCTAAGACTTATGTGTTCTCAGCATGTCTTTGTTAGATTCTTTGTAACTAACTTATCAATTTCACAACCTCTTGAGAAATTTGTGTATCTGTTTGCTTATAGACTAGGTTGCATTTTATGTGTCCCCAACTCCTCTCTCTCCATGTGTGGAATATGTTTGCCCCAAAATGTTTCTGAAACTGTGTGTTCTGTGACTTGCACTCTGATTTCAAAATGTTCTTCATGATTTTCTCAAACTGTTTTACCACCCAAACTAGTATTGGTTTCAGAAAATCTTTTCACTCCTAAGGCCCTCTTGCTACTGTTTACCAAAACTATTTCAAGCATTCTCACTTACTCTTAGGTTATTAAGTTTTGCTCCTTTGGTATGTGTACTGCTTAGAGGTCCCTGAGATCTCTCTGAACTCTGGCATATCAGGGCTGGCACTTTCGCACTGCACATAATCAGACTTTGTTTGAGGAAAGTCTAGGTGTGAGCACTGCCCGGGATCCTTGAGGTCCTTAGGAAACTTTGACGCACCTAGACATGAATTGGGATATGGAACTTTGGGCATTTGAGACAAGTGAAGGCTTGGTACACCAGGATTGCTTTGGGCCTTCTTCAGGCTCCCTATAGCTTAACTTCTATTCTATTTATGTAATTTTTATTCAATCATTGGTCTGTAATAATTATTGTAAACAAATATTGGGGTGACTAGTGAAAGGGAGGGTACTTTTATACTGTGGGTAAAGTGGGGTAGATAACATTCCTATAGGGTCCATTTCGACTCAAATGTGTTTTTGTTATATGACACGCCTATAGGGGTTCATTTGGTTCAAATGTGTATGTTAGATAATATGTCTATAAGATGTTCTTTGTTTTGAATACATTCTGCTTGCTTTACTTTTACATAATTAGAAGTCATGCCTATAGGGTCTAAAATTAGCTTAACTGTAGAAATCATGCATATAGGATATAAAATTAGTTTTAGTTAGGCCTAAAAGTTAGTTTAACTCACGCTTGTAGATTCTGAATCAGTTTAATTAACTAATTCGCTCATCTCTCCAATGTTGTGTTAATTAATATCACTAGAAAGCATGCCTATTAGATTTTAATTGTTCGTTTAAAATCGTTTACTATTTTACTGCATTCCTGATCAATGATTAGATACCATACTCATAGGACATCACTATTATACGCCTAGGCAAGCCTGTAGGGTGACTAAAATTCTGCAAGCTGTAAAACTACGCCTTGTTATTTGTGACTGCTCATATTCAACGGGTTAAAATCAGTAGGCAAACATATTAAATTCTTTTACACTTTGGTTTTAAATCAATACTGCATATTCTCTACTCACCTAGATATCTTGTTCTAGGGCTTCTCTTAAATACCTGAAATTGTGTTTAACATGTGCACTTGATTGCTTTGTTTGTGGAGGTAAAACGTGAGCCTTTTAATTGTTATCTCTTTAAGTTCAGTCCTAATTGTTTTGGCCGTCGCCTAGAATTTTCTCCTTTAAGTGCCTTAGGATGGTCTAGAACTACCTAAATTAGAGGTCCTAAATACCTTTAGGGCCACAAGGAAGGGACGGGTAGTGCACACATAGGATATGTTTTAAGGTTGCTAGAATGCTAAAGGCTATGACCAATGAGAAGGGAATTAGGTAGTAAGGATATGATGACTGTGCGCTAATGTCACGTGTAGCCTCTCATTGAGGAGTGATTACCGGAAATTGCATGGGCATGATCCTGTAGGCTAACCAACCTAGGACCCCTCTTTCCCAATTCCTATGTGTTTTAAATGAACTTCTTTTTCTTTACGTATATATAGGCAAGTTGTTCAAACCTCTCCCTTTCTTCCCTTATCTGAATCGTACATATGTTTAGAATGTGAAAAACTGCCTTTATTTGTGAATATGTGTTGGAATTGTTTACTTGTAAAGGGACTAATTCACATAGTTTAAGTTCGGCCAGGACCCATCGTTGTCGACCGCGAGGGGTGCCTAACACCTTCCCCTCAAGGTTATTTCGAGCTCTTACCCTAATCTCTGGTAATGCAAACTAATCCATGAGTTAATCGCTCTAGGTGCCCTAACGCACCGTAATCCGTTAGGTGGCGACTCTTCAAATACTCAATTCCCAAAAGGAAACGAGTTGTTCCCACTGAATGTCAAAACCTGGACTCCACGAGGAAAAAGGGGGCATGACAGCATGGCGACTCTACTGGGGATATTTTTAGGCTCTTACCATATGAACTTATTTTTGTGAATTAGTCCAAGCATGCTCCATCCCACGTACCCTTTCCCCTTATTTTAATTTAACCGTCTATTTTCAAGCATTTATGATTCTTTTATTCCTGAAACTGACTTGTCTCTTTATTTTCTTTTTTCGTAATTGTCTTTCAATTATTTAAATACTGCATTTATCATATTTTTACGTGCAAATACTTGACAACATGCTATTTATTGTTGCATAAATCATGCTCAACATTATATTTCACTCGTGCGTAATTAATCATATAGCAACGCTTGATGAGTGTTTGCGCTCTTGCTATATATCACCCTTTAAATTCGGAAAGGTGTATTTGCAGTAAAACTAGTCGATCAGCGGTGCGTTCGACAGTTTTGTGCCTTTCCCCCTCAAGTTGTCCGCTTGAGGGTCCCAGTCTAGACCTCTATAGCAGCCTTACTCCGATTAAATTGTACATGCATCATGGTCAAACCTAGTTAGGTTAATATGTTGTTCACATAATAACCATTTAAGACAAGCCTTGTCCAAAGTCCATCGGGTTTTCCATAATCTCAACGAATATAACCACAATTATGTGCATTAATTTGGAGAAATAAGTGCCAATATTCTAATCATTACTGTATAAATAGACGAACCTGGAGGGGGAAAGGGCCTAACTCTCTTTGTTTTGTAGAAAATGAGGCACGAGGTCCCCAGATTCAGTATGGTTGGAAGCATACCTTCACTCTTGCTAGATTGGTGGAGGGATCTTCCTTCATGTGACAAAAACCATGTGAAACGAGTCTTAGGAAACTTGCCTTCGCTGTTGGATCTTCAGCCCAACAAAATGTTGATCGAGGCAGCAACTATGTTCTGGGACAAGGAAAAGGTTGTGTTCTATTTTGGGAACATAGAAATGACTCCCCTTCTAGAAGAAATAAGATGATTTGTTGGGTTGCCTTGGGATAGCCCTAATCTATTAGCACCTGAAAATCGGACTACTAGGGGATTTTTGAAGATGATAGGGCTGAAGAGAAATGATAACTTGAAATGCCTAAAGGACTCCTACATACCTTTTGAAATCCTTTATGAAAGATACGGTCACAGCAGCTCTTACCGTATTTTTTATGATGAGTTCTCAATCACTTCTTTAGATTGGATTCATCGTAGGGTCTTCGTGTTTATTATGTGTTTCTTGGGCATGCTGGTATTCCCAATCCAAGGGGATAGAATCCATACTAGGCTGGCCATGGTAACCAAAACTCTGATAGACGGGATCAGGGGGGGGACATACACTATCATCCCTATGATCGTTGCAGACATGTACCGGGATTTGGAGCGATGTTAGAAGGGGTTCAGGTTTTTCGAGGGTTGCAACTTGCTGCTACAGGTCTGGTTGTTGGAACATCTCCAAAAGGGTCAATATCGTCAAGAATTTCTGCGAAGGCCGTGGAATAATCACATAGCCTTCCATCATCCCAAAAGAATGAACTATATATCAGACATGTTTGCTCAGCCAGAGGACGCTGAGGGATGGGTGTAGCTTTTCGAAAATTTGACCGAGGATCAAGTCCAATAGATGTTCGAGTGGTTCCTTACTGATGAGTTCATTATCAGATCCAGAGATTTTCCACACTTGGTGTTGATTGGGTTGAGGGGCATATACCCTTATGCTCCTCTCAGGGTTATGAGACAAGCAAGCAGGAGACAAATCATACCACGGGTTGCTAAAATGTGCCACTTCAGAGCCAATTTCCAAGGTGACACCATCTCGTATAAGAATGAAGCGCAACACATGTGGACCTTGAAGATTATTGTGGAGAAGGATACTATTGATCCAAATCGATATCACATGGGCCACTCATACCTTTACCCTTCGTGGTTGGAGTATAACATAACTGGGGTCGTTGAGCCAAGGGCTGGGCCAGGAAATAGGGTCATAGACGAGGTTGTTGAAGCAGAGGTGAAGTATAACAAGCTGCAGAAAAGAGTTCGAGAGTCTGCAGCCGAGCATATGGCACTACATAAGGCTGATATAGAAATGATTAACGAGTGGAAAGAAAGAGCTGTTAAATCCAGTGAGAGGCTGGAATATCTGGAGTACAGTTTAATGGAGTTGGAAGGGAAGATGAGAAAAATGGTCACTGACTGTCAGAACGCCGAGGGAAATAAAGGAGGGCTTCTAGCAAGGGCCTTCCTGCTGCTAAACCTGCAAGAGCTGGGAGACTTGATCGACAAGAGCATCCAGTCTAGAAAGGGTCCTTTTGGGATCAAGTAGATTAGATTTACTTGCTTTTCAAATGTAATAAGGCCAAGAGCCATTAGTGACATTATCTTATTTAGTTTCATTTTGGTTTGTTTACTTTTACATTAATGAAATGAAGGATCTATTGGCACTAAATTTCTCCAAATTTATTTGTTGCTAGGCTCACCTCGGGCACAACGAGGTTCCAAAATTAGGACATGAATTTACATTCCCGCAATATGTGTTTAAATATTGCAAACATTTCATAATCCTTACTGACTTGTTTACCTATTTGTTTTTTTATTTCTTTATTCCCACACCCTAAGGTTGGTTCACTCATACTCGCATCATCAACATATCACACCAGATCTAGAGGCCCTTCACCTCCTCCTCCTCCAAGTAATACAAAGGGCAAAGGAAAACAAAAATGGACGACTTAAGTGGTATTCGAAAGGAGAATGCTGAGAACGCAAAAACTTCAGACGGCCGGAGTACTCCGGCACCAAATGATCTAGTTTTGAGGTTGGAACAAAAGATATTGGAGCTACAGGGAGAACTTGAGCAGGTCCGCAACCTGGCAAACCTATCACTCATCCTGAATGTTCCCGATATCAACCAACAAAACATAAAGAACCCAGCACCTCCCTAAAACACACCAAACCAACATCCACAAAACCCTCCTACTCTACATCAATATGCAACCCCACCCCAAAATCTCAATCCCTTGCCAATACCAACTCCGCCGCAATATCACCATCAACTAATTCAGTACCCACCAACCACCACTTATCATACTCCCCGAAACACACCACAACCCATTCCTGACCCTCAAAACTCGACCAATGACCACCATTACACCCAAGCACCTAGAACTCACCAAAACAACCCCATATACGTGGAAACCATACCTCACTCTATCCAACCAATCTCCTATACACCAGAATCCTCCGAGAAGGACCTGCTCATTAAAAACCTGGCTGAAGAACTCAAGAAGTTGACAAGTCGAGCTCAAGGTGTCGAAGGAGGCAAAGGAATAAAAGGTTTGAACTACGAAGATTTATGCATACAGCCAGATGTAGAACTGCCAGAGGGTTACAAACCTCTTAAGTTCGAAATATTTGACAGTACAGGTGATCCCAGGGTTCATTTGAGGACTTATTGTGACAAGCTTGTTGGGGTTGGAAATGATGAAAGGATCCGGATGAAGCTCTTTATGAGAAGTCTTACGGGTATGCTTTGTCCTTGTACATTAGCCAGGATTCTATGAAATGGTCCAACTGGGTAATTATGGAGTTTGATTTCATGGACCGATTCAGGTTCAACACATAAAATGCACCAGATGTTTTCAACATTCAGAACCTTAAGAAGAAGCCCACCGAGACTTTCCACGAGTATGCTACTCGTTGGAGGTCGGAAGCAGCCAAAGTCTGGCCATCTTTGGACGAGTAACAGATGAACAAGTTCTTCATCAAAGCACAAGATCCACAATATTATGAAAGGTTGATGGTTATTGAAAACCATAAATTCTCTGATATCATCAAACTCGGAGAAAGAATCGAGGAGGGAATCAAAAGCGGGATGGTGACAAACTTTGAGTCATTACAGGCCACAAACAAGGCATTACAATCAGGCGGCATATCAAAGAAAAGAGACATTGGGGCAGTAATGGTGGCTCAAGGCCCGAAATCTCCACTTACATATCAAACACCTCCACCCACATATCAAACACCTCCACCCACATACCAAGCACCGTCACCCACATATCAACCTTTATCTCCCAGATATTCCCAACCAGCCACTGCCTATCACACCTATAATTCTCAACCATCTCATTTTTATTCACCTCCAACTCACCAAAATTATCCAAGACCACGACCCAATTTTGACCGCAAGCCACCTAGACAGTATACCGCTATTCCTGAACCCATCGACCAACTGTATGAAAGGTTGAAAGTCACTAGTTACATCACCCTTATTCATGCTATGGCATTAGAGAATCCATCCCAATGGGTCAACCCAAACAAAATCTGTGCATATCATTCCGGTATGAAAGGGCACACCATTGACGAGTGCCGAATATTAAAAGATAAGATCTAGACGCTTATTGACAATAAGGTCATACAGGTAAAGGAAGTCGCACCTAAGGTCTGCAACAACCCTCTCCCTGATCATAGAGATGGTGGGGTACATGTGATAAAAATGAACGAAGAGTGGGACCTGAGGGGTCGATTGGGCTTATCCGGGAAGGCGATGACTTTAAACCCTCAGTCACACTCACTCCTATTATAGTGCAGACTCAGTCACCGATCAAAGTTAAGGTATCTGCACCAGTCCCATTTGATGTAGAGGTAGCTCCACCTGCGGTCACCCCTGTTTCATTTGAAGTGGAAGTGGCCACACCTTTCACGGTGACAGTATCAACCACACCTCCTTTTGACTCAAAATCAATACCCTGGGATTATGTTGCTGGGTCTAGGCGAAAAGGAAAGGCAAAGATGGAGGAATCCGATGCTGCCCAAGGAATGACTAGAACCGGGAGAATCTACACACCTGAACACCTGGGAGGATCATGTAAGGATGCCGCTACCAAGTAGCCTGTCATTGAAACAAGGCCTGATGACCTTTGGAGGAAAGTACAAGCAAGTGAATACTCCGTCATCGATCATTTGAACAAAATACCAGCTCAGATATCCATACTGTCACTGTTACAAAACTCAGAGGCACACAAGAATTCTCTAATGAAGGTGTTGAGCGAAGCCTACGTGCCCGACAATATCACCGACGGAGAGATGGCCAATATGGTAGGGCATGTGCTGGAAAGTCATAAGATAATCTTTCACGAAGATGAGCTACCGCCGGAAGGGTTGAATCACAACCGAGCATTGCATATCATAGTGCAATTTGAAGAAAAATTTATTGCCAGGGTCTTGATTGATGGAGGTTCAAGTCTCAACATTTGTCTGTTGGATACTCTGAAGAGATTGGGCAAAGGTTTCCATGAAATACGGGCAGGGAGCATGAACATGAAAGCTTTCGATAGGTCTCAAAAGGTCACGACTAGGGAAATTAATCTTTGTCTACAGATGGGGCCAACTTGGTTCGATGTCAAATTTCAGGTGCTTGACATATCAGCCTCATACAATCTTCTATTAGGCCGACCATGGATACATGTAGTCAGAGTTGTGGCTTCCACACTACATCAAGCTGTGAAATTGAATGGAACCACAAGAGGTGATCATTCATGGAGATGGGAGTAACCCCATTTACACCAGTCAAACTATCCTGATTATTAGAAACACAAGAAGGTTAGGAGGGGAAACCTACCATCACATCAAACGTGTCAATGCTGTCAAGAAAGACAAATGGTGGAGTGGCAAAATAGAAAGCATACTGGCATGGTCTAGGTATGAACCCGACAAAAGGCTTGGAAGAATCTCTAGGGTATTACTAAGCCGATACAACTGAAGTGTCACGGTACTACCTTTGGGCTCGAATATCAGTATACATGGCAGAAGTATAATGATTGGTCGCCTCCATGGCACAGACTGTATTACCCTCTCGAGCAACCAGTGCCACATCTAGATCAAGCTTTTCACCAGGATGAAACAATATAGGGAACTGAAGAAGAAGAAGAAGAAGAAGCATTAGCCAGGCTGAGGAATCTATTTTTGGAGGATGAAGATATGGACTGCAGTGCAATAATTGAGGAGGAAGAGGAGGAAGGCCTCACTATTTAGACTGTGGAGAAGGGAGATGTTCTCAGGAACTAGACCTCCACACCATCCCAAGCCCGCCAAGTCCCTGGGTAGCTTGGCAGATTTTATTCCTATAGCCATTCTAGGCATTTAAGATTTTCAGTAATTTTGTTTTTAAGATTCACTTGTTTCAAAATAAATGCTCAATTCATCGAGCCGTACTCATTTGGATGTTTTAAGTATTAATCAAATGCATTGTTCTTTATTATTTATTATCATCTTTCATATTTTTCTTTCTACATCGTTATTGTTACTTTTCCTGATGAACCGGTGACTGTGACATATAATAAGGCAACACAATGAGAATAGTGATTCAGATGAAGAAGATGAGATACCTTAGGAAGTTGTCAGGGAAGTTGAAAACTTTGAGAATAAGCCTAAGTCCAACCTGGACGAAACCGAAGTAGTAAATTTTGGGGGACGCCGAGACCGTCAAGGAGACTTGCATCAGCATTCACTTATCACCGACAGAGAAAAAAGAATACATCCATTTTCTAAAGGAATATGAGGACATTTTTACATGGTCATATGATGACATGACCGATTTGAGCTCGTCTATAGTGGCTCACAAGTTGCCTACTAATCCCACGTGTCTGTCAGTGAAGCAGAAACTCAGAAAGTTCAAACCAGACATGAGCCTGAAAATTAAGGAGGAAGTTACCAAGCATATCAAAGCCAAAGTTCTCAGGGTGGTTGAATACCTAACCTAGTTAGCTAACATTGTGCCAGTATCGAAGAAATATGGGAAAGTCAGAGTATGTGTTGACTATCAGGATTTAAACAGAGCAAGTCCCAAGGATGACTTCCCACTACCAAACATACATATCTTGATCGATAATTGCACTAAGTATGAACTTTAATCTTTTGTAGATTGCTTCGCGGGTAATCATCAGATTTGGATGGATGAAGAAGACGCAGAGAAAATAGCTTTTATCACACCTTGGGGGGTATACTACTACAAGATAATGCCATTCGGTCTAAAGAATACTAGGCTACCTACATGAGGGTCATGACAACCATCTTTCATGATATGATACACAAATAAATAGAGGTATATGTGGAAGACGTCATTATCAAATCCAAGAGGGATGCAGAACATATAGCGGACTTGAGGAAGTTCTTTGACAGGCTAAGGAGGTACAACTTGAAACTGAACCCCACGAAGTGTGCATTCGGGGTTCCCGCAGAAAAGTTACTAGGATTCATTGTTAGTCATCGAGGGATCAAGCTGGATCCGTCTAAAGTCAAAGCTATTCAGGAATTGCCACCACCTAGGAGCAAAAAGGATGTGATGAGCTTCCTAGGACATCTCAACTATATCAGTCGCTTCATAACAAAGTCCATAGTCATATATGAACCCATCTTCAAGATGCCGAGACAAGCTGGACCGAGGATTGTTAGAAAGCCTTCGACAAAATCAAGGAATACCTATCCATACCACCAGTTTTGGTCTCGCTAGAGCCAGGGCGACCTTTGCTACTCTATCTATCTATGTTGGATGGAGCCTTCGGATGTGTTCTGGGACAATATGACGAGATAGGAAGAAAGGAGCAAGCCATATACTACTTGACAAGAAGTTCACACCTTACAAAACACGATATTCCCTGCTAGAACGCACGTGCTATGCTTTGACTTGGACAACCCAGAAGCTGAGGCATTACTTCTGTGCCTATACTACATACCTCATATCCAGGATGGACCCTTTGAAGTGCATATTTCAGAAACCCATGCCAACCAGGAAGTTAGCCAAATGGTAGATACTGTTAAGTGAGTTTGACATCGTCTACATAACTCAAAAGGCAGTCAAAGAACAAGTATTGGCAGATCACCTTGCTAAAAATCCGGTGGGAGGAGAATACGAACCTTTGAAAACTTATTTTCCTGACGAAGAGGTGTCATTTGTAGGAGAGGACATTACCGAAGCATACAATGGTTGGAGGATGTTCTTCGACGGAGTTGCAAATTTCAAAGGAGTGGACATTGGAGCAGTTTTGGTATCAGAAATGGGTCAACATTATCCGGTATCTGCTAAACTCAG
Source organism: Nicotiana sylvestris (assembly GCF_000393655.2). Classification (NCBI taxonomy): domain Eukaryota; kingdom Viridiplantae; phylum Streptophyta; class Magnoliopsida; order Solanales; family Solanaceae; genus Nicotiana; species Nicotiana sylvestris. Next base: position 185,272,836 of record NC_091062.1, read on the forward strand.
ATTTTCCTGCACCAACAACATGGCAGAATATGAAGCCTGCATACTAGGACTCAACATGGCAATCGACATGAACATTCAAGAGCTACTGGTAATCGGTGATTCAGATTTGCTTGTACACCAGGTACAAGGAGAGTGGGCCACCAAGAATTCCAAGATATTGTCATATCTGCACCATGTGTAGGAATTGAGAAAGAGGTTCACGAAGATAGAGTTCTGATATGTACCTAGAATTCAGAATGCATTTGCCGATGTATTGGCCACTTTGTCATCTATGATACAACATCCAAATAAGAATTTCATTGATCCCATCCTAGTGAGAATTCATAATCAACCGGCTTACTGTGCTCATGTTGAAGAAGAAACAGATGGAAAACCTTGGTTCATGACATGAAGGAGTATTTGGCAAAAGGAGAATATCCGGAGCATGCAAACCACACTCAGAAACACACACTCTGAAGATTATCCAATAACTTCTTCCACAGCGGAGGAAACTTGTACAGAAGAACTCCTGATTTGGGATTGCTAAGATGCGTCGATGCAAAGAAGGCTTCTAAACTACTTGAGGACATATATGCTAGGACCTGCGGCCCGCATATGAATGGTTTTGTCTTGGCCAAGAAAATACTTAGGGCCGGTTACTTTTGGATGACCATGGAGACAGATTGCGTCTAGTATGTTCGCAAATGCTACGAATGTCAAGTGCGCGCCGATATGATAAAAGTGCCGCCAAACGAGCCCAATACAACAAGCTCACCTTGGCCATTTGCTGCCTAGGGAATGGATGTCATTGGTCCGATTGAACCCACTGCTTCAAACGAGCACAAGTTTAATCTGGTAGTCATTGATTACTTCACAAAATGGGTAGAGGCTGCAACTTACAAAGTTGTCACCAAGAAAGTCATCGCAGACTTTGTCAAAGATAGTATCATTTCCCGATTTGGAATTCCTGAGTCCGTTGTTACTAATAATGCTGCCAATCTCAACAGTGATCTGATGAAGGCCATGTGTGAAACTTTCAAAATCAAACACAAGAATTCCATAGCCTATAGACCTCATATGAAAGGAGTCATAGAAGCCGCCAACAAAAACATCAAGAAGATACTAAGGAAGATGGTATAAAACCACAAACAATAGCACGAGAAGCTTCTTTTTGCTCTGTTGGGGTACCGCACCACAGTTCGCACATCAATCAGAGTAACTCCCTACATGCTGGTTTATGGTACCGAAGCTGCCATCCCAACCGAGGTAGAAATTCCTTCTTTAAGAATCATACAAGAAGCTGAACTCAGTGATGCAGAGTGGATTAGGAGCCGCTATGAACAATTGGCCCTTATAGATGGAAAAAGGATGAAAGAAGTATGTCACGATCAACTTTATCAGAACAGTATGTCCAGAGCTTTCAACAAAAGGGTCAAACCAAGACAATTTGCACCAGAATAGCTGGTACTGAAGAAGATCTTCCCACATCAAGACGAAGCCAAAGGGAAATTCTCTCCCAACTGGAAAGGTCCTTACATGGTTCACAGGGTGCTAACAGGAGGGGCGCTCATACTTGCAGAAATGGACGGAGAAATCTGGCCAAAACCAATCAATTTAGATGCAGTCAAGAGATACTATGCTTAGACTATTTACATTTCCTCATCTGATGTAATTGAACTATGCTTGACCTGATTTCCGTTTAAGAGGGGATACGTATGCAACCTTATGGGTTCGATCATATCATAATAAAATTTCCATTTCCCCCAAAATAAGAAACTGGGGCAGAATTTTGAGGAGGACCTTCAAAATTCCGGAGCAAGTCCAGCCAATGCCAACATATACCAGATTGTCAGAAATTGGTTAAGAAACTGGGGCAGAATTTTGAGAAAGATTCTCAAATTCTGAATAAGGTCCAACAAAGTTCACAAACGGCCGAAGAATCATCTACCAAACTGGGGCAGAATTTTGAGGACCCTCAAAATTCTAACATGAGGAAGCTGCAATGTCTCTGAAATGTGTTACAGTTACTAGTTCATCTAAAATTACTTGATATTTCAATATGTTTCTAAAATAACTCTATTTTTATCAATAATTGCATATTTTCGAAAACTCTATTTTCATAACAGTGAGGTGTTACCCAGGGAAACTCAAATAAGGCCTCCAGAATGGAACAAAGCAAGGCCAGTGGACAAAGGCACGAACCAACCTCCCTCTCACAAAACTCACAATTTTTCTTTGAGCACATGCACATTTGCTACGTAGCAAAAATGTATACACAAAGAAAAATCACTATCAAACAGGCCATCAGACACCGAATATATCTCCAGCTAGAAATATACTACTCTTATTAGTTACTCACTCTTTTCATGGAACTAATCCATGTCCCGCATACTTGCATGAGGCTAATCCTTGCCTCCATATTTGCATGAGGCTAATCCCTGCCTCCATATTTGCATGAGGCTAATCCTTGCCTCCACATTTGCATGAGGCTAATCCCTGCCTCCATATTTGCATGAGGCTAATCCTTGCCTCCACACCTGCATGAAGCCAATCCCTGTCTCCCTATCTGCATGAGGCTAATCCTTGCTTCCATATCCGCATGAGGCTAATTCCTGCCTCCATATTTGCATGAGGCTAATCCTTGCCTCCCTATCTGCATGACGCTAATCCCTGCCTCTGTATTTATATGAGCCTAATCCTTGACTCCATACCTGAATGAGGCTAATCCCTGCCTCCATATTTGCATGAGGCTAATCCCTGCCTCCATATCTGTATGAGGCTAATCCCTGCCTCCATATCTGTATGAGGCTAATCCCTACCTCCATATCTATATGAGGCTAATCCCTGCCTCCATATCTATATGAGGCTAATCCCTGCCTCCATATCTGCATGAGGCTAATCCCTGCCTCCATATCTGCATGAGGCTAATCCCTGCCTCCATATCTGCATGAGGCTAATCCCTGCCTCCATATCTGCATGAGGCTAATCCCTGCCCCCATACTTTCATGAGGCTAATCCCTGCCCCCATACTTGCATGAGGCTAATCCCTGCCTCCATACTTGCATGAGACTAATCCTTGCCTCCATATTTGCATGATGCCAATCCTTGTCTCCCTATCTGCATAAGGCTAATCCCAACCTCCATATTTACATGAGGCCAATCCTTGCCTCCCTATCTGCATGAGGCTAATCCCTACCTCCATATTTACATGAGGCTAATCCTTGCCTCCCTATCTGCATGAGGTTAATCCCTGCCTCCATATTTGCATGAGGCTAATCCCTGCCTCCATATCTGTATGAGGCTAATCACTGACTCCATATTTGCATGAGGTTAATCCCTGCCTCCATATTTTCACGAGGCTAATCCCTGCCTGCATATCCCTACCTCAATATTTGCACGAGGCTAATCCCTGCCTCTATATCTGCATGAGGCTAATCCCTACCTCCATATCTGAATGAGGCTAATCCCTGCCTCCATATCTTCATGAGGCTAATCTATGCCTCCATATTTGCACGAGGCTAATCCCTGTCTCCATACTTGCACGAGGCTAATCCCTGCTTCCATACTTGCATGAGGCTAATCCCTGCCTCCATACTTGCATGAGGATAATCGCTGCCTCCATACTTGTATGAGTCTAATCCTTGCCTCTGTATTTGTATGAGGCTAATCCCTACCTCTGTATTTTCACGAGGCTAATCCTTGCCTCCATACCTGCATGAGGCCAATCCTTGCCTCCCTATCTGCATGAGGCTAATCCCTACCTCCATATTTAAATGAGGCAAATCCATGCCTCCATATCTGCATAAGGCTAATCCCTGCCTCCATATTTGCATGAGGTTAATCCCTACCTCCATATTTGCATGAGGCTAATCCCTGCCTCCATATTAGCACGAGGCTAATCCCTGCCTCCATATTTGCACGAGGCTAATCCCTGCCTCCATATTTGCATGAGGCTAATCCCTGCCTCCATATTTGCATGAGGCTAATCACTACCTCCACATTTGCATGGGACTAAGCATTGTCCCTCCTTGCATAAATATTATTTTATTCTGGTACTATCTATTTGCTTTTCGATTGGGCTAAGCTCCGCCTTTCATTTCACAAGACTAAGCCTTATCTTGTTAACATCATATTATTGCATCCCATGGGATGAAATATCGCCAACCTATCCAAAGGCGTCATAGTCTAAAAGACATCATCCTCATAGCCAGAAGACATCATGCCATGGCCGAAAGATCTCTCAAATTTGCATATCATTATTCAAAGGCGCCATGGTTCGGAGGCACCATATTCATGGCCCGAGAACATCATTTCATGGCCTACGAATCCCTCACCAAACAATTCATGGTTCAGGACTTCATGGTATGAGGACGTCATCCCTAAACCGTCTGAAGACAACTCTCATGGTCCATAGGGAATATGCATCATGTTTAAATTTTCGCACAAATGCATGTTCATAGCATCTCTTTATTTGTAGGTGACCAGTAAGCAACTGCTATCCTGACGGGAGAAACCTCGCTCCATCTCCTTCAACTATCTCAAACCTGGATCATTCACCATAACCACTCATGCATCCAGTCCGAAATCTCGTGTCCATTCTTGTGATGACTTCATCGGTACACTCCGCCAATGAATCCAGAACTACACATGGCATGATTCCTGTAAAACCAGGGATATGTAGGTAGATCCAAGACCAGAGTCCGGCCTCTATCTTTCAAGACATCCCATCTGGTCAAAATTGGCCATCATTTCTTTACCCGGAAACTCTTTCATCCTTCCCAGGTAAAGAGGGGCAACTGTTGATACCCAATTTTTCCCATAATATTTCAAAACTATGTCTGGGCATCAATTAGTATTTTTCATACAATTTCTGCACTTTTAAAATATTTTAATCAATCCCAGCGTTCATTTTATAAAAATAATTACTAATTGCATCACAAATAGCTTTAAAATAATTTTTTTGGTTTAATTGTATCATTTACATTTGTACTAAGTCTTAATTGTTGCACAAATAGTTTGTATTTTAGGCTGCAACTGTAATTACTTTACAATTATAGCCCACACATGCATTACTATATTATTTTACCAGAAAATAACCTTTTATATTTTTAAAATATTAAGTAATGCCTATTGGTTATTTTTAAAAATTATTTTATCAATTAAATATGGTATTTAACAAATGGCCCTCTTATTTCAAATTTAGCCTAAATATCCAGCTCAATTTTAACCCCAATTTCAAAATTAAACCAGCCCAAATAGACCCAGCCCAAACCTTAATGTCCGATCCGGGCCCAAACCTTTTCAATCTCAGCCGTTGATCATAGAGATCAATGGTCACAATTAACCCTTTCCTTTTTTAGTTCCAAACGACCCCCCAAACCTGGCCATTTCACACCAACCGCCGCCCTGAAACCCCTTTTCCTCTCCAATTATCTCTGAGACCTAAACCTAACCCTAGCCACCGCCACCCAAAATCAGCCCTAATCCCTTGAATCCATGTCTGTTCTATGGCGTCCTATGGCTGTACGAAGCCTCTACTTACCTCATATCTCCCTGGTTGTTCGATTGTGTGGTTTTTGTGGAAGGACCTCGAAGAGATCTGGTCCAGATCTCGTTTAAGGCTCTTCAAGAGTTTGTCCATGGTCTATGAATGATTTCTATCGAAGTTTCACGGTTCAAAACCTTAATTCAAAGGCCAGATTCTCTTACCCTTTCTCTTTTCTTCGAGAAACCCAATGTTTGGACTTGAATTGGTTCAGATCTCCATAGATCTGGAACGATCCTAAGTTCATCGTTGAATTTCCTAAGAGTTCCTTTACTTCTTTACTAGTTTATAGATGTCTGAATATTTTTGTTATATTAGGGTTTGTTTTCTTGTTGTTTGTTGGTCGAACCTCTAGGTGTCTGAAACATTTTTTTAAACTTCCATGGCTACCCTTCTGGGTTCTTTTACTCCTTTACTACTGACTGATTTTTAAACACTAAAATACTTTAGGTTTTGATTTCTATGACTTTTGTTTGTTTGAATCTCTGTATGTTGACATGCCTTCAAGTTTTCTTCTTTAAGTGTTTTTAAACTAGGGTTCCATCCCTTTAAGTTTTCTTCTGAATTTCTTAAGTGTTTGACTGTGGTTCTCTTTACTTGTTCGACCAATTTTTCATATCTATGTTTTAATCCCTAGGTTTTCTGCTTACTTCACATGATTATTTCAATATTTTACCCATTATTCTTTAGTTCTGTCAATTAAAGGGATTGACTGATTTTGTTTGCCTAATTAGGGTTCAAACTATATTTTTGCTGAGATTGGTACTTCCTTGTGATCTCTTTCCTTATTTGTGACTCATGACTGGTACTACTTGTCTTAATTGGTTTATTAGCCTGATTTATGGGATTTCATTGCTTTAACCGACTCCTAGAGGGTCTTTGATTGACTTATTTACCTTATTGAACATGTAACTTGGTTGTTAATTGATTCTCCCTAATTTAAAGGGTGCTTTCCGAATTCTGTTGAATTATTTGATTGGGTTTAGCCCCAATTAACCATTTAATTTTACTCGCATACCTTATCTGGAACTCTTAATTATTCTTTGCCTTATTTTTTTTACTCTGGTAAGTGCAATTTAATCTCCCCATTCTGACTTTTGAAAGACACGAACACTAGTTCATCTATACTCTCACTCTCTCAAAAACTCTCACTCTCTCAAAAACTCTCTATTCTCTTCTGTTACTTGCAATTCTCACTAATTTAGCCGGTTGTAAGCCAAGGGTGGTTATTTGCACCATCTCTACTATATACTATGTATTCTATCCTTAACTGGTATGTCCTGATTCAATTCACATTCCAAAACTATGTGTTTTCTATATTGCTGTAGTTCATTAGTTGTGATTTCCAATTCTATTTACTATTCTGTTGTCATGTGCTCAATGTCTAACCATCATGCTTAGATTACACTTCCTAACTACTGTATCACTTAGCATGTTGAAGTCTATTCTGACTAGTTTATATGACCACAAGGATCTGTTTACTGTTTAGCATGTCCAATCCTATTTTGAGATAATTGCATGAGTCTTGTCTGTTCACTAGTAAGTCCAAGCTACATTGTTTGTTTATTGTCTCGCCCAGCATGTCTACATCCTGCTTGTTCTATGTATGATAATATTTCTAAACTTTGAATGTTTCATGAAGTACTTGCCTAGTTTGTACATTTGAGTCCTACCTACTCTATTTTTGAGATCTTGTTAAAGCATCTAGCCCTATAAAGAACTCTAATTGTATGCCTAAGACTTATGTGTTCTCAGCATGTCTTTGTTGTAATCTTTGTAACTAACTTATCAATTCCACAACCTCTTGAGAAATTTGTGTATCTGTTTGCTTATACACTAGGATGTATTCTATGTGTCCCCAACCCCCCTCTCTCTCCATATATGGAAACTGTTTGCCCTAAAATGTATCTGAAACTGTGTGTTCTGTGACTTGCACTCTAATTTCATAATATTCTTTATGATTCTTCTAAAACCGTTTTACCACCCAAACTAGTACTAGTTTCAGAAAGTCTTTTCACTCATAAGGCCCTCTTGTACTGTTTACCAAAACTCTTTCAAGCACTCTCACTTAGTCTTAGGTTATTGATTTCTGCCCCTCTGGTATGTGTACTGCTTAGAGGTCCCTGAGATCTCTCTGAACTCATGCATATCAGGGCTAGCACTTCCACACTGCACATAATCAGTCTTTATTTGAGGAAAGTCTGGGTGTGAGCAATGTCCGAGATCCTTGAGGTCCTTAGGGAACTCTGACGTACCTAGACATGAATTGGGCTATGGAACTTTGGGCATTTAAGACTAGTGAAGGCTTGGTACACCAGGATTACTTTGGGCCTCCTTCAGGCTCCCTATAGCTTAACTTCTATCCTATTTATGTAATTTTTATTCAATCATTGGTTTGTAATAATTATTGTAAACAAATATTGGGGTGACTAGTGAAAGGGAGGGTAGTTTTAAACTGTGGGTAAAGTGGGGTAGATAACATGCCTATAGGGTCCATTTCGACTCAAATGTGTTTTTGTTAGATGACATGCCTATAGGGGTTCATTTGGTTCAAATGTGTTTGTTAGATAATATGCCAATAGGATCTGCTTTGGTTCGAATAAATTCTGCTTGCTTTACTTTTACATAATTAGAAGCCATGCCTATAGGGTCTAAAATCAGCTTAACTGTAGAAATCATGCCTATATGATCTAAAATTAGTTTTAGTTAGGCCTAAAAATTAGTTTAACTCACACTTGTAGATTCTGAATCAGTTTAATTAACTAACTTGCTCATCTCTTCAACGCTGTGTTAATTAATATCACTAAAAAGCATGCCTATAGGATTTTAATTGTCTGTTTAAAATCGTTTACTGTTTTACTGCATTCCTGATCAATAATTAGCTACCATGCTCATAGTACATCACTATTATATGCCTAGGCAAGCCTGTAGGGTGACTAAAATTCTACAAACTGTAAAACTACGCCTTGTTATTTGTGACTGCTCATATTCAACAGGTTAAAGTCAGTAGACAAACGGATTAAATTCTTTTACACTTTGGTTTTAAATCAATACTGCATATTCTCTGCTCACCTAGATATCATGTTCTATGGCTTCTCTTAAATACCTAAAATTGTGTTTAAGACGTGCACTTGCTTGCTCTGTTTGTGGAGGTAAAACATGAGCCTTTTAACTGTTATCTCTTTAAGTTTAGTCCTAATTATTTTGGTTGTCGCCTAGACTTTTCTCCTTTAAACACCTTAGGATGGTCTAGAACTACCTAAATTAGAGGTCCTAAATACCTCCAAGGCCACAAGGAAGGGACGGGTAGTGCACGCATAGGATATTTTTTAAGGTTGCAAGAACACTTTAGGCTATGACCAAGGAGAAGGGAGTTGGGTAGTAAGGATATGATGACTACGCGCTAATGTCACGTGTAGCCCCTCATTGAGGAGTGATTACCGAGCATTGCATGGGTATGATCATGTAGGCTAACCAACCTAGGACCCCTCTTTCCCAATTCCTATGTGTTTTAAATGAACTTCCTTTTCTTTAAGTATATAAGGCAAGTTGTTCAAACCTCTCCCTTGCTTCCCTTATCTGAATTGTACATGTGTTTAGAATGTGAAAACCTTCCATTATTTGTGAATATGTGTTGGAATTATTTACTTGTAAAGGGACTAATTCACATAGTTTAAGTTCGACCGGGACCCACTGTTGTGGACCACGAGGGGTGCCTAACACCTTCTTCTCAAGGTTATTTCGAGCCCTCGTCCTAATCTCTGGTAATGCAAACTAGTCCATGAGTTAATCGCTCTAGGTGCCATAACGCACCGTAATCCGTTAGGTGGCGACTCTTCAAATACCCAATTCCCAAAAGAAAACGGGTTGTTCCCAATTAATGTAAAAACCCAGACTCCGCAAGGAAAAAGGGGGCATGACAGTAAGCTCGTAACAAACCTCCACGCTCTTTATGCATCGGTGGGGAGTATCATAAGTGCATGGCAAGACTACTCAGAGAATCTCGCCTCCTAGTCGGTCACTAACATCTAACCCTGCTAGAGCTACTCAAACGTAAACCGCAACTCTTCCCTCTTAGAGGGTGGAATATACCTATCCAGAAAGATACGTATGAACTGGTCCCAAGTCAAGGAAGGAGAACCTGCTGGTCTGCCAAGAAGATAGGACTGCCACCATCTATGAGCCTTGCCCTCCAGTTGAAAGGTGGTAAAGTCCACCCGTGGGACTCCAATATCCTCATGTTGTGTAGTCTGTCCCTGCACCGATCAATAAAGTCCTAGAGGTCCTCATGTCTCTCACCTCCAAAGACAGGAGGATGAAGCCTAGTCCATCTGTCCAATAGCTTCTGTGGCTCGCCGGTCGCAGCTGGTCTAGGCTTATGTATAGCTACTGCAACTAGATGGGCTCTGCCCACGGGTAGTGCACCGGGTGTTTGATATATGACAATTGCATCCCCAGAAGCCTGAGCGGTAGGGGTCTGTGCTCCCCCTCCTGCCCCTGCTCCTCAATGACAGGATCCTCCACTGGATTCGCTGGTGGTACAACTAGAGCAACTTTAGGACGCCCTTGTCCTCTACCTCGGGCTGGATCCCTCCCTCGGCCAATTTCTCCTATAGGTCGTGATGGCGCCCAACGTCGTTGTTAGGAAAGCCAATGCTGAACTAACCATGTGATTTTTCCTTTTAACAATTTAGAAATAGTTAATTTTTAATTATTAGATAAGTAAAAGGTGATAAATTTAATAAAAATAAAGTGTAAACAATTATAAGAACAAGTGTGGTGAAATAAATACTCAAAAATCATCAAATGTCTACTAGCATATTTTCCAAAACCTGGTGTCACAAGTGTATGAGCTACTAGTAGAATATACAAAACTCTAAACTACTATCTGAAATAGAGTAGATAGAAACTAAATACAGAGAGAGAGAGAGAGAGAGAGAGAGAGAGAGAGAGAGAGAGAGACTCCAAGTGCTTTAGAATAGGCTCGAAAAAACAGGTCACCACTAACTCTCTGGGTACCAGGGGTGCACGCCGGGATGACTGCCAGATGCACCTGCCTCAGATCCTGCACGATTAGTGCAGAAGTGCAGCATGAGTACATAAATAACATGTACCTAGTAAGTATCCAGTCTAACCTCAAAGAAGTATTGACGAAGGGTCAATATCGACACTTACTATGGGCCAACAAATAAAATACAGAAATTCTAAATAAGCATGAATTATGTAAACAATAATAATAACTCAATAACAAGCAGTGAATAAATAATTCTTCAACTAATAGTAAATTCCAAGTCAATTTTTGTAATTAAATAATTATAACCTCTCAAGCCATAATATAATATCGAGTATACTTAGGCTTCGAGTATTTTCACGCACGATTTATGCCGAGGTCGTATGGCTCAATCCCAATAATATATTGTGTGCACTGTCGAGGGTCGAATGACATGAACCATAGATGTATCTATTAACCTGCCGAGTCGTACGACCCGCTTCCATGAGAATAGAGAAGTTTACTCGCTCGCGAAAGTACTTGCGGCGCAAAAGGACATAGATTTCTCAGAGTTATTAAATATTCCTCAATTCTTTCCCGAAAATAAGAAATCTAACTTGGATGTTTCGACTTTAAAAAATCTCTAGTATCAGCTCTATTTTGAGATAATTAATATGCATAGCAAACATGACAATACAATGAAAGCATGATGTAAATCTAAGACTATCCGGACATCTCATGGAATATAGCCATACAAGACTCTCGTCATCTAGTGAGTACGTAGCTCCCCACACAAGTAATTCACAACAAAAATATATCTAAGAGGATGAGTTCCCTCTTAGAAGGTTAGGCAAGAGACTTACCTCGTTCTCAATTTCATTACCCCAGTTCGCCCTCCGTGAACTATCGTGATGGCACCTAGTCTCTACGACTAGGTAAGCCTAACAAATGCGGAACATAAATGAAACTTGCGGAAGAAATATTCAAAACCAAAATAACTGAATGGAAACAATGGTTATAATGCCATTCGGCATATATATCGCAACATTCCCAAAACCCAGAAACTCACGGAAACACAAGCCTTTGGAATATCTAACAGTCTAACTCCAGAATATCTAACAAGAAGGAAAATACAAAAGGGCAATGTTTAACAGCTAGAATAGAAAGGGACTTCTCGGTCTAAGGACGCGGAAGATGTACCTCGAAGTCTCTAAAGCAGGCAAAGAAGCTACCAGAATCCCACATCCGTAGTCCCAAAATAAACAGGCAAGGGGGAGCTACCAGAATCCCACATCCGTAGTCCCAAAATAAATACACAGCAGCAACAGGAAAATATACATTTTCATATTAAGACAACAAGTGATTCTAGCCTAGCATGGTGCACAGAATTCAAGTAAGTCAGGTTGAACAAATAAAGTAATTAAGTCACTTAGACATGCTTTCCTAAGCTAACAACAGACTTAATAGTGCAAGTAATAGAAACAGGAAAGGAAACATGCTAGTAATTACTTAAAGAAAACCGGATTTCCAACAATTAGCACAAGTACACAAGCGTCACCTCACGTACAAGGCATTTCAATTATCAAATATACCAACTCTAAGGGGAAGGTCCCCCCCACAAGGTTAGACAAGCCACTTACCTCGAATCGGCTCAAAAATCAATCTGCAACCACGCTCTTGCCACGAGTACTCGACTCCAAATAGCCAAAATCTATTCAATTCAATTTCATAATGTGAATAACATTTCAAGTAACTAATTCTACAATTAAATTCTAAGCTAATACGTGAAATTAGGTAAAATGACCAAAACGCCCCTCATGCCCACGTCTCGAAATCGGGTAAAATTTATAGTTTCTGAATTCTCGCACTCTCACAAGTCTAACCATATCAAAATTATCCCAATCCGATGTCAAATCCCCAATCAAAACTCAATTTCTTGGTCTAAGAACGTTTCCCCCAATTTCCACCAAAATTTCAAAAGTAAAGGATGGATTTAAGTGTAGATTCATGAAAATTAGTCTAAACCGAGTAGGAATCACTTACCCAAATCGCCCAGGTGAAAATCTCTTCAAAAATCACAATCTGCCGAGCTCCCAAGTACAAAATATGAATTATGGCTAAAACCCTCGATTTTGGGTTTTAAAAATCTGTCCATGTGTTTCCTTCTCCGCGAACGCGGTCAAATCTCCGCATTCACGAAGCACAAATTTACGTTGACCATTTTTCCTTCTTTGCGAATGCGTCCCCTTCTTCGCGAATGTGAAGGCTCAGCTCTCAGCCCATCGCGAACGCGACCCCCATCTCGCGAACACGAGACCTCCCTCGCGAACGCGAAGGCCAAACCTTCAGCTCCACATCCTATCCCTTCGCGAAAACGATGGCCAGTCGCGAATGCGAAGAACAACTGTCTGCAACACACCAGCAGTTTTTCTGTAACTTCAAACATTAAGAAATGGTCTGGTTAACCACCCGAAACTCACCCGAGGCCCCCAGAACCTCTACCAAACATACCAACATATCCTATAACCTCATTCGAACTTGTTCCAACCTTCGGAACGCACAAAACAACATCAAAACACCTATTTCTCATCGGATTCAAGCCTAAGAATTCCAAAAATACTAAAAATACGCTTTCGATAAAAAAGTCTATCAAACCTCGTCCGAATGACATGAAATTTTGCACACACATCACATTCAACACTACGGAGCTACTCCAACTTCCGGAATTCTATTCCGACTCTCGGATCAAAATCTCACTATCGAATCGGTAACTTCAAAAATTCAAATTTCGGCATTTAAAGCCTAAATTAGCTACGGACCTCCAAAACACAATCCAAACACACCCCTAATCCCAAAATCACCCAACGAAGCTAACGGATCCATCGAATTTCCATTCCGAGGTCGTCTTCACACTGTTCCAACTATGGTCAACTCTCCAACACTTAAGCTCTCATTTAGGGACTAAGTATCCCAAAACTCTCCGAAACTCAAAATAGAACATCCCGGCAAATCAAATTAGCAGAAATAAACTTGGGGAAAGCAGTTAATAGGGGATCGGGGCATAAGTTCTTAAGATGACCGGCCGGGTCGTCACATCCTCCTACACTTAAACATTCATCCGTCCTCGAACAAGCATAAAGATATACCTGAAGTAGTGAAAAGATGAGGGTAACAGTTGCACATATCCTGCTCGGTCTCCCAGGTCGCCTCCTCGATCGGCTGGCCCCGCCACTGAACCTTTACCGAAGCAATGTTCTTTGACCTCAGCTTTCTAAACTGCATGTCCAATATTCTCACTGGCTCCTCAACATAGGATAGATCCTTGTCCAACTGGACTGAACTGAAATCCAACACGTGCGACGGATTACCATGATACCTCCGGAGCATCGAAACATAAAATACCGTATGAACTCCGGCCAAGCTGGGAGGTAAGGCAAGCTCAGAAGCAACCTCCCCAACACGCCTCAATATCTCAAAAGGGCCAATAAACATCGGACTCAACTTTTCCTTCTTACCAAATCTCATAACGCCCTTCATAGGCGAAACCCGAAGTAGAACCCGCTCTCCAACCATATAAGAAACATCACAAACCTTCCGGTCCGCGTAACTCTTCTGTCTGGACTAGGCTGTACGGAGTCTATCATGAATCACCTTAACTTTCTCTAAAGCATCCTGAACCAAGTTTGTGCCCAATAGTCGAGTCTCACCTGGCTCAAACCAACCTATTGGGACCTACACCGTCTCCCATATAAAGCCTCATACGGTGCCATTTGAATACTGGACTGATAGTTGTTGTTGTAAGCAAACTCCGCCAATGGCAAGAACTGATCCCAAGACCCTCCAAACTCGATCACACACGCACAGAGCATATTCTGAAGAATCTGAATAGTACGCTCGGACTGTCCGTCCGTCTGATGGTGAAATGTTGTACTAACTCCACCCGAGTACCCTACTCATGCTGAACAGCCCTCCAGAATCGTGATGTAAACTGAGTACCCCTATCTAAGATGATGGACATTGGAATACCATGCAACGAACAATCTCTCGGATATAAATCTTCGCCAACCGCTCCAAAGAATAAGTAGTACACACAGGAATAAAATGAGCGAACTTGGTCAGCATATCCACAATCACCTAAATAGCATCGAACTTTCTCAAAGTCCGTGGGAGCCCAACTACAAAGTCCATGGTGATCCGCTCCCACTTCCATTCCGAAATCTCTATCTGCTAAAGCAACCCACCCAATCTCTGGTGCTCATACTTCACCTACTGACAGTTGAGGCACCGAGCTACAAATCCAACTATATTCTTCTTCATCCGCCTCCACCAGTAGTGCTGCCTCAAATCCTGATACATCTTCGCGGCAACCGGATGAATGGAATACCGCAAGCTATGGGCCTCCTCTAGAATCAACTCTCGGAGCCCATCAACATTGGGTACACAAATCCGACCCTGCATCCTCAATACGCCATCATCACCAATTGTCACATCCCTAGCACCACCGTGTTGAACCTTATCCTTGAGGACAAGCAAATGAGGGTCATCATACTGCCGCTCCCTGATACGATCAAATAAGGAAGACCGAGAAACCACGCAAGCTGGAACCCGATTGGGTTCCGAAAGATCCAATCTCACAAACTGGCTGGCTAAGGCCTGAATATCCATCGCCATAGGCCTCTCCGATGCTGGTAAATAAGTCAAACTCCCCAAACTCTCCGCCCGACAATTCAAAGTATCGGCCACCATATTGTCCTTGCCTGGGTGATACAGAATAGTGATGTCATATTCGTTCAGCAACTATAACCACCTCCTCTGGCACAAAGTTAGATCCTTTTGCTTGAACAGGTGTTGCAAGCTCCGATGGTTAGTATAAATCTGGCAAGGCATACTATATAAGTAATGGTGCCAAATCTTCAGGGTGTGAACAATGGCAGCTAACTCAAGGTCGTGAACAGGGTAGTTCTTCTCATGTATCTTAAATTGTCTAGACGCGTAGGCAATCGCCCTACCGTCCTGCATCAACACCGCTCCGAGGACAACCCTCGAGGTATCACAATAGACCATATAAGACCCCAAACATATAGGCAATACCAAAATTGGGGTTGTGGTCAAAGCTATCTCGAGCTTCTGAAAGCTCGCGTCACACTCCTCTGTCCACTAGAACGGAGCACCCTTCTAGGTCAACCTGGTCATAGGGGCTGCAATCGATGAAAACCCCTCCACAAAATGACGGTAGTAGCCCGCTAAACCAAGGAAACTACGGATCTCGGTAGCTGAGGATGGTCTGAGCCAACTCTGCACGGCCTTTATCTTCTTCGAATCCACCTGAATACCATCACTCGATACCACGTGGCCTAAGAATGACACTGAATCCAACCAAAACTCACATTTCGAGAAGTTAGCATATAACTTCTTCTCTCTCAAAGTCTAAAGCACAGTCCCCAGGTGTTGCCCATGATCTTCCCGACTCCGGGAATACACCAGAATATCATCAATAAAGACAATGACGAACGAGTCAAGATACGGCCGGAACACACTGTGCATCAAATGCATAAAGGTTGCTGGGGCATTGGTTAGCCCAAATGACATAACAAGGAACACGTAATGACCATACCGAGTCCTGAAAGCAGTCTTCAGGATATTTGGCTCCCGAATCTTCAACTGATGGTAACCTGAGCGTAAATCAATCTTAGAAAACACCTATGTGCCCTGAAGCTGGTCAAAAAGATCATTAATACGAGGCAAAGGATAACGGTTCTTCACTATAACCTTGTTCAACTGGCGATAATAAATGCACATACGTATGGAACCATCCTTTTTCTTCACTAACAAGACAACAACACCCCAAGGTGATACACTGGGTCGAATAAAACCCTTATCAAGCAATTCCTGTAACTGATCCTTCAACTCAAGAGGAGCCATACAATACGGGGGAATAGAAATGGGTTGAGTGCCCAGCAATAGATCAATGCCAAAATCAATATCTCTATCAAATGGCATGCTTAGAAGATCAGCTGGAAACACATCAGGAAAATTTCGTACTACTAGGATTGAATCAACTGAAGAGGTATCAATACTGACATCTCTCACATAAGCTAAATACGTGTCACACCCCTTCTCAACCATACACTGAGCTTTATGAAAAGAAATAACTCTACTAGGAGTGTGATCTAAAGTACCCCTCCACTCAACACGCGGTATACCTGGCATAGCCAGCGTCACGGTTTTGGCGTGACAATCAAGAATAGCATAATGGGGTGACAACCAGTCTATGCCTAAGATAATGTCAAAATCTACCATGCTGAGCAACAATAAATCGGCTCTGGTCTCAAAACCACTAAGAGCAACCAAACACGACCAATAAACACGATCCACAACAAGAGAATCTCCTACGAGAGTAGAAATATAAATAGGAGAACTCAAAGAATCCCGAGATACACCCAAATGTGGAGAAAAATAAGAAGACACATAAGAATAAATGGAGCCTAGATCGAATAGAACCGGTGCATCTCTGTGACAAACTAGTATAATACCTGTGATGACAGAATCGGAGGTAATAGCCTCGGTATGGGTAGGAAGGGCATAGTATCTGGCCTGGCCTCACCCTCTAGGGCAACCTCTACCTCCCCGACCTCCACCTCTAGTTGACTGAGCAGGTGGTGTAGCAACTGGAGCTGTAACCATAGCCTAAGAACTCTACGGGGCACGTTGTGGCTGAGAGGTCTGTAGAAGTGCACCCCTCCCAAGTCTGGGGCAATGCCTCACCATATGACGTGTGTCACCACATTCAAAATAAGCTCTGGGAGGACGTGGTGGTTGTGACTGGCTCGAGCAAGGTCTGTTGGAATAACCTCTGAAAACACCTCGCGTAGGAGGCGCACTAGAAACCGGAGGTGCATAATAAGGCTCCTGAGGCCTAGGATGAGCTGGAGCATTACTGGCTACTGGAAGAGCTAAATAAATAGGGCGACTCATAGAACCCCTACCATGACGACCTGCAGTTGGGGTACGGGCACCAAAATAATGGCCCAACTCTCGAGACCTCTTGGCCTCCCTCTCCTCTCTCTCCCAGGCATGCATACCCTCAATCCTCCTAGCAATGCTCACCACTAACTAATAAGAAATATTCATCTCCAACTCACGAGCCATGCTAGATCTGATACTAGGAATAAAGCCCTCAATAAACCGGCGAACCCTCTGGCAAACAGTAGAAACTAAGGCTGGTGCATGCCTAGCCAAACTGGTGTAATGGACAGCATACTCTGAGACAGTCATAGAACCCTGGCGCAAATGCTCAAACTCTATGCGCCATGCATCCCTGAGGCTCTGAGGAATATACTCTCTCAGGAATAGATCTGAAAACTGAGTCCAAGTCAGTGAAGCAACCTCATCCGGACTGTCTAACTCATAGGTGCGCCACCACTCATAGGCGGCTCCTCGAAGCTGGAAAGTAGTGAAGGAAACCCCGCTCGATCCTGATATACCCATGGTACGGAGAATGCGGTAACAATACAGGAGGCTTGTACCTCTTGAACCTCTCAAGCCTCAGTTGCTCCTCCTCGGAAGCCGCTGCCTTGTCCTCGGGCTGAACTGGCACTGCAGACGATACAGGAATAATCTCAGGGACCTGCTCAACATGCACTCGCTGCTCAGGACTGCGGGCGGCGGGAGTCTGTGCCCCTTCCCCAGCCTGAGATGTAGCTATAGTAAGGGGAATCAACCCTGCCTGAGCCAGAGTGGTGTACATGCTCATAAACTATGCCAAAATCTCCTGAAGAGCTGGAATAGTAGTATCAGTAGGCGTGTCAGGTGCCTGAACTCTAGATGGAACTACTAGTGGTACCTCGGCGGCAGCTCGCGTAGGTGCTCTGGTTGCACCATGTGCGCGTCCTTGACCTCTACCCCGACCTCGGCCTCTGACGGCTGTAGTAGGAGGTGCGAGTTCCTGATTATCTTGGGTAGCACGTGTCCTCACCATCTGTGAGAGAATAGAAGATAGAAGTTTAGAATTGTGATGTCAAAATATCGCACGACAAGAAAATCAAATGAAGTGGAATTTTTCTAAAAGTTACATAGCCTCTCGTAGATAAGTACAGACGTCTTCGTATTGATCAGCGAGACTCTAATAAACTGGCTTGTGATCCATGACTCCAATGAACCTAGAGCTCTGATACCAACTTGTCACGACCCCAGTTTGCCCTCCGTGACAAATGAAGTGGATTTATGTTCCGCATTTCTTTTGCGGAACATAAATGAAACTTGCAAAAGAAATATTCAAAACCAAAATAACTGAATGTAAACAATAGTTATAATGCCACTCGGCATATACAACGCAACATTCTCAAAACCAAGTACACTATCCCAAAACCCGGAAACTCACGGAAACACAAGCCTTTGGAAAATCTAACAGTCTAACTCCAGAATATCTAACAACAAGGAAAATACAAAAGGGCAATGTTTAACAACTAGAATAAAAAGGGACTTCTCGGTCTGCGGATGCGACATATGTACATCGAAGTCTCTAGAGTAGGCAAGGGGGAGCTACCAGAATCCCACATCCGTAGTCCCAAAATAAATACACAACAGCAACAAGAAAATATACAGTTTCATATTAAGGTGTGATTCTAGCCTAACATGCTGCAGAGAATTCAAGTAAGGCAGGTTGAACAAATAAAGCAATTAAGTCACTTAGACATGCTTTCCTAAGCTAACAACAAGCTTAATAGTGCCAGTAATAGAAACAGGAAAGGAAACATGCTAGTAATTACTTAAAGAAAATCGAATTTCCAACAATTAGCACAAGTACGCACTCGTCACCTCACGTACAAGGTATTTCAATTACCAAATATACCAATCCTAAGGGGAAGGTCCCCCATACAAGGTTAGACAAGCCATTTACCTCGAACCGGCTCAAAAATCAATCTGAAACCACGCTATTGCCATGAGTACTCGACTCCAAATAGCCCAAATCTATTCAATTCAATTTCATAATATGAATAACACTTCAAGTAACTAATTCTACAATTAATTTCTAAGCTAATACGCGAAATTAGGTAAAATGACCAAAATGCCCCTCGGGCCCACATCTCGGAATCGGGTAAAATTTATAGTTTCAGAATTCTCACACTCTCACGATTCTAACCATATCAAAATTATCCCAATCCGATGTCAAATCACCAATCAAAACTCAATTTCTTGGTCTAAAATTTTTTCCCCAATTTCAAAATTAAAGGATGGATTCAAGTGTAGATTCATGGAAATTAGTCTAAACCGAGTAGGAATCACTTACCCAAATCTTCCAGGTGAAAATCTCTTCAAAATTACAATCTCCCGAGCTCCCAAGTCCAAAATATGAATTATGGCTCAAACCCTCAATTTTGGGTTTTAAAAATCTGTCCAAGTGTTTCCTTCTTCGCGAACGCGGTCAAACCTCCGCGTTCGTGAAGCACAAATTTACGTTGACCATTTTTTCTTCTTCACGAACGCATCCCATTCTTCGCGAACGCGAAGGCTCAGCTCCCAGCCCATTGCGAACGCGGCCCCCATCTCGCGAATGCGTAGATCAAGGCCCCAGCCTTTCTCGAACGCGGGACCCCCTCGCAAACGCGAAGGCCAAACCTTCAGCTGCACGTCCTATCCCTTAGTGAACGCGATGTCCAGTCGCGAATGCGAAGAACAACTGGTCTGCAACACACCAGCAGTTTTTCTGTAACTTCAAACATTAAGAAATGGTCTGGTTAACCAACCGAAACTCACCCGAGGCCCCCGGAACCTCAACCAAACATACCAACATATCTTATAACCTCATTCGAACTTGTTCCAATCTTCGGAACGCACAAAATAACATCAAAACATCTATTTCTCATCGGATTCAAGCCTAAGAATTCCAAAAACACTAAAAATATGCTTTCGATCAAAAAGTCTATCAAACCTCGTCCGAATGACATGAAATTTTGCACACACGTCACATTCAACACTACGGAGCTACTCCAACTTCCGAAATTCCATTCCAACTCTCGGATCAAAATCTCGCTATCGAACCGGTAACTTAAAAAATTCAACTTTCGGCATTTAAAGCCTAAATTAGCTACGGACCTCCAAAACACAATCCAAACACACCCCTCAGACCAAAATCCCCCAACGGAGCTAACGGATCCATCGAATTTTCATTCCGAGATCGTCTTCACACTGTTCCGACTATGGTCAACTTTCTACCACTTAATCTCTCATTTAGGGACTAAGTGTCCCAAAACTCACTGAAACTCAAAACCGAACATCCCGACAAATCAATTTAGCAGAAATAAACTTGGGGAAAACAGTTAATAGGGTATCAGGGCGTAAGTTCTTAAAACGACTGGCCGGGTCGTCACACTCAAGCTCACTTTCGGTCCACAGATACGCTCTAAATCATCTACTTGGTATCAAACAACCCGAAACAAGCCAAATATTATATAAATAAGTCAATATGTACTCAAAAGTTCATAATCTAACTATTAGAGTAATTACCCAACCCAAATTGGAAGATTCCTAAAATTTACCCCTGGTCCCACATGGCCATATTCCGGAAATTTTCAAAGAATAATATTACCCATAACCTTACGAACTCAAATATATCCTTTTCACCCAATTCAATAATCATTTTTCGTGGTTAAATCCCATTTTTGTCAAAACCTAGATTTTTCAACTAAACCCAAATTTCCAATATTTTACATGTTAAAATCTCCCTATAATCTATGTATTTAACTTACATTGGATAGAAATTACATACCTTCAATAGTTAGGTGAAAACCCCTCTCCAAAAACTCCAAAATTGCCCAAGGGATGAAAGAAATGAGTCAAAAATGGTCTCTATCCCGACTTAAATGGACCTCATTGCCCAACGGTTTTTCGCACCTGTGATGCCACTATCGAACCTACAGTTTTGCTTCTGCAGACAAAACCTCGCAGGTGCGAACCAAGCCCAGGTCGGCCTCCTTCACTTCTGCAACAAACTGCTCGTTTCTGTTTTGAGATAATTGCATGAGTCTTGTCTGTTCACTAGTAAGTCCAAGCTACATTGTCTGTTTATTGTTTCGCCCAGCATGTCTACATCATGCTTGTCTATATGTGATTAGTATTTCTAAATTTTAGATGCTTCATGAAGTACTTGCCTAGTTTGTACATTTGAGTCCAACCTACTCTATTTTTGATATCATGTTAAAGCATATAGCCCTATAAAGTACTCCAATTGTGTGTCTAAGACTTATTGTTCTCAGCATGTCTTTGTTGTAATCCATGTAACTAACTTATCAATTCCACAACCTCTTGAGAAATTTGTGTATTTGTTTGCTTATACACTAGGTTGCATTCTATGTGTCCCCAACCCCTCTCTCTCCATGTGTGGAACATGTTTGCCCCAAAATATTTCTGAAACTGCGTGTGACTTGCACTCTGATTTCAAAATGTTATTCATGATTCTTCTCAAACTATTTTACCACCCAAACTAGTACTGGTTTCAGAAAATCTTTTCACTCCTAAGGCCATCTTGCTACTGTTTACCAAAACTTTTTCAGGTACTCTTACTTACTCTTAGGTTATTAAGTTCTACCCCTCTGGTATGTGTACTGCTTAGAGGTCCCTGAGATCTCT
Organism: Nicotiana sylvestris; assembly: GCF_000393655.2. NCBI lineage: Eukaryota > Viridiplantae > Streptophyta > Magnoliopsida > Solanales > Solanaceae > Nicotiana > Nicotiana sylvestris. The sequence continues at coordinate 185,294,978 of NC_091062.1, forward strand.
CTGAACTCTGGCATATCAGGGCTGACACTTCCACACTGCACATAATCAGTCTTTGTTTGAGGAAAGTCTGGGTGTGAGCACTGCCCGAGATCCTTGAGGTCCTTAGGGAACTCTGACGCACCTAGACATGAATTAGGCTATAAAACTTTGGGCATTTGAGACTAGTGAAGGCTTGGTACACCAGGATTGCTTTGGGCCTTCTTCAGGCTCCCTATAGCTTAACTTCTATTCTATTTATGTAATTTTTATTCAATCATTGGTCTGTAATAATTATTGTAAACAAATATTAGGGTGACTAGTGAAAGGGAGGGTAGTTTTATACTATGGGTAAAGTGGGGTAGATAACATGCCTATAGGGTCCATTTCGACTCAAATGTGTTTTTGTTAGATGACATGCCTATAGGGGTTCATTTGGTTCAAATGTTTTTATTAGATAATATACCTATAGGATCTACTTTGGTTCGAATAAATTCTGCTTGCTTTACTTTTACATAATAAGAAGTCATGCCTATAGGGTCTAAAATCAGCTTAACTATAGAAATCATGCCTATAGGATCTAAAATCAGTTTTAGTTAGGCCTAAAAGTCAGTTTAACTCACGCTTGTAGATTCTGAATCAGTTTAATTAACTAACTCGCTCATCTCTTTAACGTTGTGTTAATTAATATCACTAAAAAGCATGCCTATAGGATTTTAATTGTCCATTTAAAATCGTTTACTGTTTTACTACATTCCTGATCAATGATTAGATACCATACTCATATGACATCACTATTATACGCCTAGGCAAGCCTGCAGGGCGACTAAAATTCTGCAAACTGTAAAACTACGCCTTGTTATTTGTGACTGCTCATATTCAACAGGTTAAAATCAGTAGGCAAATGGATTAAATTCTTTTACACTTTGGTTTTAATTTAATACTGCATATTCTCTGCTCATCTAGATATCCTGTTCTAGGGCTTCTCTTAAATACCTGAAATTGTGTTTAAGACGTGCACTTGCTTGCTCTGTTTGTGGAGGTAATGAGCCTTTTGATTGTTATCTCTTTAAGTTCAGTCCTAATTGTTTTGGTTGTCGCCTAGACTTTTCTCCTTTAAGTACCTTAGGATAGTCTAGAACTACCTAAATTAGAGGTCCTAAATACCTCCAGGGCCACAAGGAAGGTACGGGTAGTGCACGCATAGGATATCTTTTAAGGTTGCTAGAACACTTTAGGCTATGACCAACGAAAAGGGAATTGGGTAGTAAGGATATGATGACTGCGCGCTAATGTCACGTGTAGACCCTCATTGAGGAGTGATTACCGGGCATTGCATGGGTATGATCATGTAGGCTAACCAACCTAGGATCCCTCTTTCCCAATTCCTATGTGTTTTAAATGAACTTCCTTTTCTTTACGTATATAGAGGCAAGTTGTCCAAAACTCTCCCTTACTTCCCTTATCTGAATTGTACATGTATTTAGAATGTGAAAACATGCCTTTATTTGTGAATATGTGTTGGAATTATTTACTTGTAAAGGGACTAATTCACATAGTTTAAGTTCGGCCGGGACCCACCGTTGTGGACTGCGAGGGGTGCCTAACACCTTCCCCTTAAAGTTATTTCGAGTCCTCACCCTAATCTCTGGTAATGCAAACTAGTCCATGAGTTAATCGCTCTAGGTGCTCTAACGCAAATCTATTAGGTGGTGACTCTTCAAATACCTAATTCCCAAAAGGAAACGAGTTATTCCCAATGAATGTAAAAACCCAGACTTTGCGAGGAAAAGGGGGCATGATAGTAAGCTCGTAACAAACCTCCACACTCTTTATGCATCGGTGGGGAGTATCATAAGTGCATGGCAAGACAACTCAGAGAATCTCGCCTCATAGTCGGTCACTAACATCTAACCCTGTTAGAGCTGCTCGAACTGAAATTGTAACTCTTCCCTCTTAGAGGGTGGAATATACCTATCCAAAAAGATACGTGTGAACTGGTCCCAAGTCAAGGAAGGAGAACCTGCTGGTCTTCCAAGAAGATAGGACTGCCACTATCTACGAGCACTGCCCTCTAGCTGAAAGGTGGTAAAGTCCACTCGTGGGACTCCAATATCCTCATGTTGTGCAGTCTGTCCCTGTCCTAGGGGTCCTCATGTCTCTCACCTCCAAAGACAGGAGGATAAATCCTAGTCCATCTATCCAATAGCTTCTGCGGCTCGCCGGTCACAACTGGTCTAGGCTTATGTATAGTTGCTGCAACTGGATGGGCTCCGCCCATGGGTAGTGCACAGGGGGTTTAATATACAGTAGTCGCATCCCCAGAAGCCTGAGCGGTAGGGGTCTGTGCTCCCCCTACTGCCTGAGATGTGGATGGGTCTGCTGGAAAAAACCAACCTGAGTCATAGAATCCATGAACTGCATCATACGACCCATGACCTCCTGGAACCCTGGTGCGGACATGTAATCCACTAGGGTTGGCCCTACTGCAGGTACCTCCCCTGCTCCTCAATGACTGGATCCTCAACTGGATCCGCTGGTGGTACCACTGGAGCAACTCTAGGATGCCCTTGTCCTCTACCTCGGGCTGGATCCCTCCCTCGACCAATTTCTCCTATAGGTCATGATGGCGCCCAACGTCATCTTTAGGAAAGCTAACGGTGAACTAACCATGTGATTTTTCCTTTTAACAATTTAGAAATAGTTAATTTTTAATTATTAGATAAGTAAAAGGTGAGAAATTTAATAAAAATAAAGTGTAAACAATTATAAGAACAAGTGTGGTGAAATAAATACTCAAAAGTCATCAAATGTCTACTAGCATATTTTCCAAGACCTGGTGTCACAAGTGTATGGGCTACTAGTAGAATATTTAAAACTCTAAACTACTATCTGAAATAGAGTAGATAGAAACTAAATACAAAAGAGAGAGAGAGAGAGAGAGACTTCAGGTGCTGCAGAACAGGCTCGCAAAAGCAGCTCACCACTAACTCTCTGGGTACCAGGGGTGCACGCCGGGACTACTGCCAGATGCACCTGCCTCAGATCCTGCACGATTAGTGCAGAAGTGCAGCGTGAGTACATAAACAACATGTACCTAGTAAGTATCCAGTCTAACCTCAAAGAAGTATTGACGAAGGGTCGATATCGACACTTACTATGGGCTAACAAATAAAATATAGAAATTCTAAATAAGCATGGATTATGTAAACAATAATAATAACTCAATAACAAGAAGTGAATAAATAATTCTTCAACTAATAGAAAATTTCAAGTCAATTTTTGTAATTAAATAATTATAACCTCTCAAGCCATAATATAATATCGAGTATACTTAGGCTCCGAGTATTTTCACGCATGATTTATGCCGAGGTCGTATGGCTCGATCCCAATAATATATTGCGTGCACTGTCGAGGGTCGAATGACACGAATCATAGATGCATCTATTAACTTGCTGAGGCAAACAACCCGCTCCCATGAGAATAGAGAAGTTTACCTCGCTCGTGAAAGTACTTGTGACACGAGAGGACATGAATTTCTCAGAGTTATTAAATATTCCTCAATTCTTTCCCGAAAATAAGAAATCTAACTTGGATGTTTCAACTTTAAAAATTTTTTAGTCTTAACTCTATTTTGAGATAATTAATATGCATAGCAAACATGACAATACAATTAAAGCATGATGTAAATCTAAGACTATCCGGACATCTCATAGAATATAGCCACGCACGGACTCTCGTCATCTAGTGCGTACGTAGCTCCCCACACATCTAATTCACAACAAAAATATACCTAAGGGGATGAGTTCCCTCATAGAAGGTTACAAAAGAGACTTACCTCATTCTCAAGCTCACTTCCAGTCCACAGATACGCTCTAAATCCTCAACTTGGCGCCAAACAACCCGAAACAAGCCAAATATTATATAAATAAGTCAATATGTACTCAAAAGTTCATAATCTAATTATTAGAGTAATTATCCAACCCAAATTGGAAGATTCCTAAAATTTATCCCCGGTCCCACGTGCCCAGATTCCGAAAATTTTCAAAGAATAATATTACCCATAACCTTACGAACTCAAATATATCCTTTTCACCCAATTCCATAATCATTTTTGTAGTTAAATCCCATTTTTGTCAAAACCTAAAATTTTCAACTAAACCCAAATTTTCATAATTTTACATGTTAAAATCTACCCATAATCTATGTATCTAACTTACATTGGATAAAAATTACTTACCTTCAATATTTAGGTGAAAACCCCTCTCCAAAAGCTCCAAAATTGCCCAAGGGATGAAAGAAATGAGTCAAAAATGGTCTTTGTCCCGACTTAAATGAACCTCATTGCCCAACGGTTTTTGCACCTGCGGTTTTGCTTCTGCAGACAAAACCTCGCAGGTGCGGACCAAGCCCAAGTCGGCCTCATTCGCTTCTACGACAAACTGCTCGCTTCTGTGAGCTCGCTTTTGCGGCATGCGTGTCGCACCTGCGACCTTCCCCACTTCTGTGATCTCCTGCATTGCACCTGCGCCTCCACTGGTGTCGTCCCTACCTCGCTTTTGTGATCACTGGGCAGCCCACGTTGGGCCACTTCAGCGGTCGTTTTCTCGCTTCTACGAGCTTGCACCTGCGGCTAGCCCATCGCAGGTGTGATTGCACCAGAAGTTTTGCTCTTCTGCCATTTTTTCCAAGTCCAAACGAGTTCAGTGCATAGTCCGAATGGCATTCGGGGCCCCCGAGGCCTCGTCCTAATATACCCACAAGTTCTAAATCATAAAACGGACCTACTCGACCTCTCGAAACATGGAAAACAACACCAAAACTAAGAATCACACTCCAAATCAAATCGAATCAACTTATGAACTTCAAGTTCTTCCAACTTGCTTCGAACGCGCCGAATCATACTTAAACTACTCGGAATGACACCAAAATTTGCATGCAAGTCTTAAATCACCGTACGAAATTATTCCCCGGCTCGGAATCCCAAACAAACCTCGATAACTCCAAAACCTACTCCAAACCAAATTTATAGAATTTTAAAACCTTCAATGCACCAACTTTCAACTTTATACACTGAAATTATGTCGAGCCATTCAAAACCCGATTCAAACATACTACCAAGTCCAAAATTATCATAAGAACCTATTGGGACCGTCATATCCCGATTTCGAGGTCGTTTACTAGAAATGTTGATCCAAGTCAAACTTAACCCTTTAAAGCCAATACTAAGGAACTAAGTGTTCCAATTTCAATCCAAACCCTTCCAAACCCGAAATAACCATCCCCTCAAGTCATAAAACACTAAAAGCACATATGGGGAATTTTATTTAGGAGAACAAGGATCTAGAAAGGGAATTGACCGATCGGGTCGTTACAGTTGATGGCGGGGGTGAATTTATGCCCGACCTCTCTTACTGGGGTGGAACGGGTCGAAGTTTAATTTGTGTGTGGCAATTTCCCTTGGGATGCTCGACATATCTGCATAGCTGAATTTACCTGGTTCCCAGAGTTTGTAACCAATATAGGCCTTTTTTCTGTGGTCATTGAGGTCCAATTGAATGGCGTCAAGGTCTTCTATGGTCAAATTTGTGGCCTCGACCATTGCGGGATACATGGTCACGTCTCCGGTCTCTCCTTGCATCGACCTCGGTCTTGCTGATTATTATGCCTCTTTTGCCTTGTCTTTTTCTGTTGGGTTGTCGTGCTGTCTATGGCAATACAGTAGCATTCCCGGGACATGAGCTGTTCTCCACATACGTTGAATATTCCCTATAGTGTTGGGAATTTAATTATTTGGTATAGACTATAGGGGATGACTCTCATAGGATATATCTATGGTCATCCCACTATAGCATTGTATGTGGTGGCCTGATCCATAATGTGCAGTGTCATCTCCAGTGTTATGCCACCGGCCAGACGGAGAGTGTAATTTCCCCTGATGTTTGCAAAGCTGCATTATCAAAACCGGTTAGCGTGATGACCGCGACACTATTTTATCCTCTAGTCTTATTTAGGTAAGGACTTAATGATGGATAATGCATGCCCCTCTTACATCATCCACCATGATACATTTGACATCGGTATCTAAAATTCGTAAAGTAATAACGAGGGCATCATTATGAGGAAAAGTCAAATCGTCGGCATCCGTCATCGAAGATGATACTTTCTTCGAGTTCGTCGTATCATTTGCGGGTGATAAATTGCTTGAGCTTGTGAGTGGTGGTGAAATTCACGACGTTGATAGAGGCATCAACGCCACCATCGATGATCATATTGATAGTACGAGATGGTGATGGTGGCTTCAGTGGGCCTTGGTGTTCGCGTCCTCTGACAAAGTTGTTTCTACCCTTGTCGCTTAGCAACTCTTTGAGGTGTTCCTGTTGTAACATATTTACAACTTCTTGTCTGAGGACAATGAAATCTTTTATTTTGTGCCACGTTCCTAGTGGAACTCACAGATGGCGTCTAATTTTTTGGTAGTCGGTTCTGATCTCATCTTCTATAGCCACTTCAACTTTGGTCCAAGTTTCTCAAGAGCGTAGACTATTTCTCTAGGTGACACACAAAAATTGTGTGCGGATAATAAAGGGTGCATACCTTTTTTGTTCCGGTGAGTCCCTATTCTTTGCCAGGATGGGCATTCTTCATAGCGTGGGGAAGGTGCGGCGACCGCCTTAATATATGGTGATGTTGTTCCCTATTGAGTCGCAAAACTGGGTGATCCCTCCTGATGTTTGTCTCTTTATTCTTTTCTAGATTCAATTTGTACTGAGGTTACTTGGTGAGTTGGTCCATTGAGGTCATCTTCATATGCTCGGACCTCAACACAATAGACATTATGGATTTCGTCCCAAGTGGTTAGAGATTTCATCAATTGGTTAAATAGTTTTCTAGTCTCTCTCGAACCATCTCTATTCAACCCGTTCTGGTAGGCAGCGACCGCCATCCATTTGGATACGTTTGGCAGAGTCATCCTTACTTTGTTGAATCGGGCAAGGAAGTCAGTTAGTCCCTCTCCCAAGGACTGCTTTGTAGCGAATATGTCGTTTACTCTTGCTTCGACCTTTTTAGCTCCAGCATGAGCAGTTACAAACTTATCGGCCATTTCCTCGAAAGTCTCTACAGAGCGAGCCAGTAGTTTTGAATACCATGTAAATGCCCCTCCCGTACGAGTTTCTCCAAACTTCTTCAGCAAAATAAAGGACATTTGTTACTTGGTGAGGTCGTTGCCTTTCACGGTGGTGACATAATGGGTCACATGATCCTCAGGATCGGTCGTCACATTGTATATCCTGAGGCAGGACGGCATTTTGAAGGTCTTTGGTATGGCATGAGGGGCTGCATTAACAATGCACGGTTGCTCTTCGAACCTGCCAGCATCGATTTTTGGCAATAGCTTATGAGCGCCCAGTATCTTGTCGAGTCGTTCTTAGTGTTCTTTCATCTGATCTCAGAGAGCTTTGTTTTCATTCTCCATTTCCTCCATCCTATTTAGAATGATAGCGAGGTCATTTTCGCTTGCACTATTAGTATTATTGTTTGTTATACCTATCATCGGAGGGCTTGGTCGGTTACACTGCTCGTCCGTTTGTTGTATCATGCAAGCTCTTGTGGTTTTCGTAGTCATGCCTGGACCGGGTCTGTTGAGGATGCTCACCAGCGTGTCGGTTAGCCATGCTTCGAGGAGGCCTCTTTTTCATTGGGTTTTGTTATGCTGCAGCGGGGGGGGACCTCTCACGCCTAGGGGAAGCGCTGGGCAGCACGTCCTCGCCTACTGTTTCGCAGCTCTTGTTGATAGCATTCATGAGGTTGCTGGGGAGATCATTTGTTATTCTCGTCCTCTCTCCTTGGTTATGTGCCATGTTGGTTTCTGTACGTACAAAGAGAGAAGAAGATCTTTGGGGTTTGCGAGGTTAGTGACTTCCGTTAATTACGGATCTGAAGGAAACTATAAAATTAACAAAGAAATCACCACAGACGGCGTTAAATTATTTGATAAAAATGTAGATCTCGGTTTAACTAATTAAATTTATATAAATGAAGGTTAATCTTTGTTAACAATAATATCCTAAAAAGAAATTCCTAGTGGTGTAACAAATGATGCGCAGATCTGCTCCAACAGATATATATGACATCATGCAATAGTCAATAGTCAAGAATCAAAATAGAAGTAATGCAATATTGAATGTTGATGAACAATAATAAATGGTATTTATATAAATAAATGTAAAGGAGTCACCCGAGACAAGATGGAAGTAATAAATTCTCTCTGACAATCCAGAATGATGAATAAATCTTTGAGTGCCATAGATATTCTCGGATCTAGTGGAAAAGTGTAGGCAAGAATCTTCGAAAAAGGGTTATTTTTGTGTGATTATAATTGAAACCTGGTTTTCTCTTTCTCAAGTCAAAAGTGTCTTTTACAAAACAGCAAAGGGCCAAATATATCCCTGTACAATGAGAATATATTTAAATATAACCTTTGTTATACTTTGGATCCAAATATATCCCTACCATAATATTATTGGTTCAAATATACCCTTTTTCTTTTACATTTATCTAAGGTGGACATTCAATCCTATGCGGCACTGATATTTGATGAGATGGATATCACATGGCACGCCACCTCAACACCCCTAATCTATATATAAAAGACTAAAATTTGAAATACCAATATTTTTCATGGTAGGGATAATGGTGAGAATAGTGGTAGAGGAGTAGGAAATTTTAGTGGTAGAAAAAAAACTAGAAGAGAAGGGTAAAATGGGTTAGGGCGCTGAGGTGGCAAGCCATGTGGCATCCACCTCATCAAATGTCAGTAGCATGCAAGATTAGATGTCCATTTTGGGCAAACTTAACGGAAAAAGAATATATTTGAACCAATAGTATAATTACAGGGGTATATATGGAGCCAAAGTATAACGAGGGGTAAATTTACACCTTTTATGATAGTGCATGGATATATTTGACCCTTTTCCGTTTACAAAATGAATATCACATGTCTCTTGTCATTGTCTCTCTTTTCTTTTATAGGGAACATGTTTGTAGAAACCCTAATAGTACAAGTGCAGAGAATATCTACTAACAATATTCTCCTTCAAGTCCTATCTTAAAGCTAGCCATTATAACTCTGTCAAGGGCATACAACATCGGCATCTAGGGGTGTTCATAAAAATCCGAAAACTCGAATCAAACCGAAAACCAAACCGACCAAAAAATCCGATACTTTTTGGTTTGGTTTGCTCTTGGTTTTGAAATTTAAAAGTCGATCAAATTTGGTTTGGTTTTGGTTTTAATTAAAAAAATTGAACCAAACCGAATATAGGAGTAACTATTTTAAATTTATTATTACACCTATATATATATATATATATGTGTGTGTGTGTGCGTGTGTGTGTACTTTTATACAAAGTTTTAAAAAAATTATAGTAAATATTAATCGTTTGCACTTTTAGTACAGTTCTTTACCTTTACATTCTAGTTTAATTGGTAGTTTTCTTTTGTTAAGTGTAAGAATCTATTTTATGTTAAAAATAATATATTTTTAATTGAGTCCTTCAATTATTCATCACTATTTGATTCAATTATCATCAATATATCTTGGTAAATAATAGACTTCTCAAAGGACAATTGATTTAATAGTGTTACGTTGAAAATGTGATCACCGAAATGTGTGTTTGGTAGTGTATGTCTTATATTTAAGAAAAAACCGACAAATAACCAAAAAAACCGAAAAACCGACATAAACCGAATCGAGAAAAAACCGACTTAATTGGTTTGGTTTGGTTCTAATATTTGAAAAACCGACTTAATTGATTTGGTTTCTTTTTAGAGAAAAACCGATCCAAACCGAACCATGAACACCCCTATCGGCATCGATTATTGACGACTCCTCGACTTTGATCGTTGGTGACTCTTCGACCACGACCTTCATTGTTGATTAGATCACTCCGACCCATGATGACCTGGAGATGCTTTACCGATATCATTTTAACTTATATTCTAGAAATAGATTTTGACTCATATACATATCTCATGACATGTATCAAATCAAATGGCAAAAATTTTACTTTGTCTTTTAAATCAAATCAAATAGATTTACATGAAATAAAACAGATGGAATATTTAGTCCAACATAAAAGTTGAAAAACATATTTGTTCAACGTAAGGGGGTTGACTTTTAGCACGAAGATAAAATAGAGCAAACTAAAAAAAAAAAGATAAATAAAGCTGCTGATTAACGAACTTAGAAGCAAAGTCATCCCAAATCCTTATTACGATTTCTTCTCTCTCTCTCTCTAAATTTCTCTTACATTCCAAATTTGGGCGGCAAGAATCTCCTACTTTGCGCTCACCTGCTGTTTTCTGAAACATCAAAATACAGACAATTTCTTATAAACAAAAAACAGACCAAGATCCTTAACCTGCATCCTCGGACATGGCTTCTCCTTTTTCTTAAGATCACACGCTTCCCTTTCTCAAAACATTTCCACAAAAAAAAAAGTTGTTCTTTTTTCTTCATTTTGTCCTTCAAATGCTCTTTTTAGCTGAATCCACTTGTAACTTTAAGGCATTTGCAAGATAACAAGTAATACCCAAAATAAATGAAGTTTTTTTATCAAATCAGCGTTTTCTCCTTCATTTTCTGTGTTCTTGCAACTGGGTCCTTTTCTATTGATAATTTTCATCAAGCGTAAGCCGTTTTACTGAATTTTGTACATGCCCTTTTCTGCATGCATCTTAAAATTTACTTCTTTAACTTTGAATTTTTGCTTTCTTTATAATCTTGGAGTGGCATTAGTAATGTCACTACAAAAAAAAAAAAAAAAAAAAGCTGGAATTAGCTATAAACTTGGTGTTAAGTCTCTCGTAGCTAACATAATTTTTTGTTAATTCGTCGTTAAATAGGAGTAGCAACGGATTTTCTGTTTAGCTACATAATTTGTCTGTTGCTATTTTAGTAGTGTGTGGTTCGTTCCATGATATTTGTATGGTACACTTAGCAGTTGCCTCTTAGTCTTGGTATCAGCATTTCATATAGTTTTTTGTGCATCGGCTGGCGTAAAATATAGCTACACAATCAGGTCAAATACTAGGTAATTACAAGTAAATCTCTGATAAAAATCGTAATTGACCTGCTATCACAGGTTAAATTCACTACTTTATATTATCAGTGTATATAACTTAAAATAGTGTTTTTTTGAGGTATCATATTAGTATGATAAAGAGTTATATCAATGAAATTTATCCCCAAAAAGAAGCTATTTTATTATTAAAAATCTATGTAGTGTGGACCAATAATGTTTATTGAGCATGAAGGGCTTCAACTTTTGATAAGATTATGCCATTTTGTGGCTTAGTGGAACTGTTGATGTTGTTTCATTAAACTTTACTTTGTTTGGTTTCAGTTTTTTCTTTTTTCGTACATATTGAGACTGTTACTTTTGCTATCTTTGAATTGCTTCATGTCTTTTTGATGTTTCTAGATATTGCTATGGTTATATTTGACAGGTTTCCTATTGTAGAGCCTGATACCGGTCACACGAAACTTCGCCTTTCAAGAGAAGGACTAGAGGCAATAGAGAAGATAACAACACCCATTGCAGCTGTTGCTGTATGTTTTGCATTAATCTCTTGGTTATTGACCAAACTAAAAATATTATGTGACCAAAAAGCTTTGAAATATGAGTCACCTTGATATTATTTGGTGATTTGAGTTATTGAATAATTTTTGCACTGGCGAAATATGTTTACGCTGAAGCATTTGCTAAACATCTGTTCTTGTTATCTAAATTTCCTGTTGCACCTTCTCTTTCTGTATTATAACATTGCTGCTAAGAATTTCACCAGGTGATTGGCCCATATCGTTCTGGAAAATCGTTCCTCCTTAATCAGCTTCTTTCCCTTTCTTGTAATGAAGGTGATTCCTCAATGATTGCTAGTTCAATTCCCACTTCTGTTTTTACTTGTTAGGTTTCTGCTAATTGGGCAGCCTTAGGTTTTCATGCATTTTCATAAGCAACTGATTTTTCGAGCTCTATGTTTACAGGTTTTGGTGTTGGGCATATGCGCGATACTAAGACAAAAGGTGAGTATGCAAGATTTTGCTGGGTGCTGTCTGTCCTAGGGAGATGTAGACATTATTTAACATGATGTTTACCTTTTCTTCCAGGGATATGGGTTTGGGGTACTCCAATAGAGTTGGACATCAATGGAGTAAAAACTTCTGTTTTCTACCTTGACACTGAGGGTTTTGAAAGTATTGGAAAGTCAAACATATATGATGATCGGTAATATGAAACCCCTGAGAGATAATATTTCTACAATAATGTGTGACTAGTCATGTTTTTCTATTCTCTGTTATGCAGGATTTTTGCCCTTGCAACTGTTCTGAGTTCCGTGCTTATATATAATTTACCTGAGACGGTTCGTTTCTCTGTCTATGACTTCCACTCTCTTTGTTTGCGATATTCGGAGTGGATATCTCTTAGTCTTTTCATCTTCTGTTGCAACAGAAAAAAGAATTAGATATCCATAATACTGAGTGGTGGAATAAAGATATTAGTAATCAATGGATGAGAGATTGGTTGTTGCGTCAAGTTACTTGTGCAAATCTATGCTGTGTTAGGTTAGGATGCTCATTTAAATGATGCTACATAACAAAGTTTAAATCAATGCCCACCAAAACTTTGTTTTAAGTGCAAGCATGATGTATATATTGACAAACAAAATGCTTTAGAAGATGTACGCATTATGTTTGGGCTTGTGTATTACTGGAAAGAATATGCAGGGTTCCACAATTATATATATATGTGATAAAAATACTGTCTGCGGTGAGCCGGTGACCTAGTTCCTTTAATCAGGTTTTCTCTTATGGTAGAGTAATTCTTGTGAGGTAATTGACAAGAGCAATAATTAAGAAGGGCTAATAGATCATGATACAAATGTGAGTATTTTTCTGCTGAGAACAGTTAATGAATAGAATTAATCTTAATCTAGAGTCTCCTTCAAGCTCTGTTGCATTTAGCAATATTGAAACTGGTTGAGTCAGATATGTATTGCTCTGTTATAAAGAGTATCTTAGCTGATTCAAAATCGTATCTGCTACTATTGTGCAAAAGCAAATGCTTTATTCTGTCATTCATATAATCCACGTGAGAGGCCAGCACGTGCAGAGTTAACAGAACAAGATTGTACTGAAGATGTACAGTCCTTGCCCCACATATTCATGTCTAAATAGATTGAATATTGGTGTCTTAATTAATATGCTTCAGGTTGTGACTCTATGGGCGGAAGCTTATATACTAGCCTCTCGGTACAAGAAAGATCGACTTCCTTAATGGTGTTTTGTGCATTTGTTTTATGTTTTAGATCCGTGAAGCTGACATATCCCGACTGTCATTTGCACATGAACTTGCTGAAGAGTTCTATGGAAGGTCCAATTTTTAATCAATTGTTTCAAAAGTTTTCAGTCTCATGTTATGACTTTTTTGTTTCTAAGTTATTCACAGCCTCTTTTCTTTTCTGACTATGTTGTTTCATCGATGTTCATCACTTTCCAGAGTGAAGGTAAGCATTTATCTTTGATTTATCTTTCACCTCAACAAAGGGCCAAAGAAAGAAAGGAAGAAACAGATTCTTAACAAGATAAGTGACATGCTTATGGGGTGGATGTTGTGTAGGGGCAAGGCGTCGCTTTCGAACCTGCAAAACTCCTATGGCTTATCCAGCGTGATTTTCTACGTAAGTCGAGAAAAATTGCCATATATGTTCCTAACTGCATTTTAATAAATGTGGATGTCGTGTGTTTATGGAATACAGCCTCCAATATAATCTATTTGTTACTATCAACAGAAGGAAAATCTGTGCAAGAAATGGTCAACGAAGCTCTGCAACGAGTCCCCAATAGTGATGGTTGGTTCGCTTATCTTTATTTGCACGTATAATAAATAACTTTAGTGTCTATTGAAAAGTTAACTATGGTTTTATCTTTATGTTTCTGCAGGTAATAAAAATATTGATAAGGTACTTCTATATACTGCATTCTGCAAATTATAAAGATACTTGCATAAATAGGTATGTTTTACTTGTTCGTTTCATCATATCAGGTGAATCAGATTCGAGATTCGTTAGCTGTAATGGGCGACAATAGCACCGCCTTCAGCTTACCACAAGTATGAACTTACCTTTGCTATGAATTATTACCCGTAAAACGGTATAGTTAAATTTATATGTGGTTTATAGACAAGTGAATTAATTTGATCCAAAAAATTAGACAAAAATATAAGACTTAGCCATAAAATCGAGATAAACGACAGATATCTTGGTTCCGAACGCAAAGCTACCAGGAGCAATAAGAACAATGCACATAAACAAGAAAGTAAAATGTTATTTGAGCTTTTGATGAAGTATAGTGTCTGTTTGTCAGAAAATTCGTGTCTTTACCATGATGATAGAGCTCTCTATTTATAGTTATACCTAGGAAACAAGGTCCTAGGATTAAGCTCCTCTTTAATGACAATTATGATGGCCATTGAAGAATGTGTAACGGTGGACAGTGAATGTCATATTCTCTGTAACGGATCATGCACTTAATGCTGTAAATATTTTTCATTGAATACTACCAGATGGCGACATTTATTTTGTCTTTATGAGTATCATTCTCTCCGATGACAAGCGGGATCATTGCCTCCAGGTTTGGCTATCCTCTGTCTTCGGTTCCACATGTCGCTTTCTCATGCGATCATTAAATATGAACATAATTTACCCCGTACAATGCATCAATCTTTTCTTCTTGATTTTGTAATTCACAACTTACCGCAATGACAATAGTTGACTTGGATTCATTTAGACATCAATCTTTGTTCATTGATTTTTTTCTTTGTATGCTCTTATATTATTCCTGTATACTAATTTCTTGATGTTATTTGTTACCTAGTGGTAGACACCAGGCACTTCATTATTCTTCTTATGGTTAGCAGTTGTTGTCTCTCCAACAATTCTGTTGCTCCAAAATAGATTAGATAATCTTCTTGTTTTTGGAGGTAGGTGTGGGTGGAGGAAGGTTTGGGATAGTAGGGAAGGGGAAAACAAATAAATTCTTTGTACTAGAATTTGTTTAAATATCCGTAAGCAGGTGTATCTGTGGTTAAGCTATCTATATTACAATTCCAACTTAGTGTTCATCAAGAAACACGAGGAGCTTAGCCCCCCCCCCACCCCCCACCCCACCCCCATCCTATTTTGTGGAATAATAAAGATGCATGCTGAGGATATTGTAGCAGCCTTGATATCTTGTCAGCTAAGCATTTTTCTTATTAGAACTTGGAATGATGCATCAACACTCTTAGCTTTTCTGCAGCCTCATCTTCAGCGTACGAAGCTTTGTCACATGAAGGACGCTGAGCTGGATCCTGATTATGTCAAGAAGAGGGAGCATTTGAAAGAAGTTGTAGCATCTATTATTCGTCCAAAGATTGTCCAGGGTAAATCTCTCAATGGAAAGGAGTTCGTATCATTTCTTGAGCAGGTTTTTGTCTCTTATCTGTTAACTTTCCTTCTTTCCGTTCAACTGCTTTTTGAGAACTGATGCGATTGTTCTAACCCTGTCTCTTTAATGGTAAATTGGTGTCAGATACTTGATGCCTTGAATAAAGGAGAGATCCCAGCGACGGGTTCCCTTGTGGAGGTTTTTAACAAGGGTATCTTAGAACAATGTCTAAAACTGTACACTGACCAGATGGCTAACACGGTTTTACCTATGCGAGCAGAGTCTTTGCAAAAAGCTCATGAAGAGCAGAGAGATGCTGCAATGAAAGTTTTTGACGAACAGCATTTTGGTCGTCAGCATGCAAGGAGATCAGTTGATCAAATGGAAGAGGAGATTAAAAAGGTTAAGATTTAGAGTAGCAAAGCATGGTTTTTATGCATCCCTATAAATTTTGCTTAATTTCATGTATTTGCAGGAGTATGAGAATATCATGTTGGCAAATGAATATCAATCCTCAAAGGTGTGTGAGGCTTTTTATACTAGATGTGAAGACAAAATGGACGAACTTCAAACCCTCAGGCTTCCTTCAATGGCAAAATTCAACGCTGGCTTCCTCCAATGCAACCAAAGTTTTGCAAGAGAATGTGTCGGACCTTCTAAAAGCAACTATGAACAGCGAATGATGAAGGTTTTCCCACACTTAGTTTTTAGCTCTTTCTAACTTCATCATTGGATTTTTTTATTACTATTTTTAATTGTTGTGTTTAATGTAACCTACTCTCAGCAGTAAAAAATGTATATATCTTATAATTATGCAGATGTTGAGGAAATCAAAATCATTATTCATTAAGGAATACAATCAGCGACTATTTAATTGGCTGGTGGTTTTCTCACTTGTTATGGTGGTGTTAGGGCGGTTCGTTATAAAGTTGTTTTTGGTCGAGATTGGCGCATGGATACTTTTTATCTTCTTAGAAACATATACAAGGATGTTTTGGTCCGCTGAGTCACTTTACTACAATCCAGTCTGGCATTCTTTTCTAGCAACTTGGGAAACACTTGTGTATAATCCTATCCTTGATCTGGACAGGTGAACTAACTTTACCTTTTATTGCTTAAATTTAGTATCATTTTTAAGTATCTTTGTGAATTTCTAATTTTCTGTTTCTACGAAGCATAGTACAAGAGTATTGTAGGAGCCATTAAGCAGAGTTGCTTTCTGTTATTGTCATTCATGATGTGTTAGATATGGCCATCCTTGTGTATCATTGTCATATGACAACTAGGCACATTTTGTAGTTACTTCATTTTGAAGCTCAAACTGTAAAAGAATTTTAGTTTTGTAGTCTTGAAGTAAAAGTAATTTCTCCGTTCCATTTTATATGACATTTCTTTTTTAGTAAAGGACAACCCGATGGACTAAGTTCCCGCTATGCACAAGGTCCAGGGAAGGGCCGGACCACAAGAGTCTATTGTACGTAGTATTCTCTAGACTGTTTCCACGGCTCGAATCCATGATTTCCTGATCACATGGTGTAACTTTACCAGTTACGCCAACTTTTTAGTATGTTTCTGAAAGAATGATCTTTTTATTTTTTTAAACTCTTTAAATTTCTCATTCTACCCTTAAAGACATACTCTTATAGTCGTAGAAATGTCATGGGATGTTTGAGATGACAAAAACTGAGGGTCCTTTTGTATGTGCCAAAAGTTTTTTGTGTTTTCCTTAACCTCCATGTTTAGTCAAACATTGCAATATAAACTGAAACGGAGGAAGTAGTGTTATAGCAGCGGATTTAATGACGATTGAGGATATTCTAATATTTTGGTTTCTAAAAGTTTCACTTGTTTGGTGCTGCAGATGGGCAATTCACATTTGTGTGATAGCTGTGATACTTGTGGTTTGTTGGCGATGTTATGGGAGAAGGAACATTAGCTCCATGTTGTTGTTACCTGTGTACAGCAGTCATAAAGATAGTCGAAGATCAGAGTAGTTGATCAGTAGCTTCTTAGGTATATACAAATGTTACAAACTTTTCATTTTCAATTCTCTTTATACCCTTCAATCCAAAATTGTAACATTTGGAAATGTTGTATTGCTATCATTCATTCTCTCTTTAACACTAACAATACACAACAGTTTACTTCCCTCCAACCTGTAACCTTCGTTTACTACTGTTATTCAGAGGCGGATCTAGGATATTTAGAACATCGATACACCACTAAAGAAAGGAGTAAAAAAGTATTAAGTGAGAATCGATCCCTATTCCTTTGGATAAATAACTTAGTATTCTATCAAGTGCACCATTCAGTCTTTTTGGAGTATGAATACCAACAAATAATATTAGAATAATTTTAGAAAAATACATACATAAAATACGTAGTTTGGCAAAGACTATGGGTTCACATGCCCTATAATCTAGCTTGTAAATACGCCTTTGCTGTCATTATACAATGAAAAGTAAGACATATAAATTGGAACTGAGGAAGTATCTTTTACTGGAGGGATTAAGAGGGTAGAAATAAATTACATTTTGAATAGAGTTCTACTTTTTTAGTTGTCTTCTATTGCTTGAGTAGTTTTGTGGTAATTGCTCTAGTCATACATTTTTAAAATGTTTATGGGAAAATTACGTTTACTCTAAAATTGAGTATACCCTTAAAAAAAATTGCGCTTATAACTCCGTATTACAACACTTGTTTTGGCCAAAAAAACTACAATACTAATTGAGCTTTTAAATGATTTACTGCTTTTCTCGGATTCAGTTTAGCAATTAACATTCAACATAACATTTGATATTGCGCTAATTTTTTAATCTCTGACCCCATATTGTATATGTATATGTATATACTCTTTGAAAATATATAGCAAATTCTTCAAAAAAACAAATACAAAAAACTCTTTGTACAAGAAAAACTGAAGCTATACATTCTCTATACAAGACTAAAACCATGGAGATATAAATCCCCAGCCTTCTCTCTTTCTTGTTCACGTTGATTTGATTGCAGATCTGAGTATATTTCCCAGCTTAGGCTTAGGATTTTATACGTAGCGGCGGATACAACAATGAGTTCACAGGCTTAGTCTTTCTGAAATGACGGATCCAACAATGAGTTTGAAGATTAGGCAGATCTAATCCAGTACTTTGAGGCCGAACCTTATACTATGTGTCGTGAAAACACAAGTACATAGAGTTAGATAAACATTTTAGAACTCTTCGAACGCAAGACACGAAAACATCGTCTAAATTCTGAATTCGTCACTGTCTACAAAGATGCTAAACCTTTAGCGTCAGATCCTTTCATAATTCTAAGTCTTTTGCAAGAGTTGATGAACATATCCCAAGGTACATCCCCAGCAAGCATCCAATCACCATCTTTGTCTTCATAAGTTGGTACATAATCAGATCCATTGTAACCTTCTCTTTCTGAGTATACTCCTGAAATTCATAAATAAAAAAGAAAAGGTAAGACTTTGATCCAGCAGGTACGATTACATATAGGACTAAATGCGAGGCAGATCTATGGCGGGTTAATTATGTGGATTCAACTGATTCATTATTTTCAGCTCAATCTATGTATGTATGTAGAAAAAAAAAAGTACTTTCGTCCAATTGATGTGGCGGTGTACAAAGTTTCAAACAAGTTTTTCGTTGATCATAAAAAATTTCATATGTCTTTTAATTATTTTGAACTGTTATTATTGTGACTTGTATTACTTTTACATAATTTTCAAATATGCAAATTTTGTTCCAAAAAAACAGATTCTATGTCAGAATTCAGTCAAAATTAAGATTCTGCGTCCTAATATACGGTCAAAATTTGACATATAAATTGGAACAAAAGGACAACATATATACATCTAATGAATTCGCTCTCTAAATTTTGAAATATTAACTTACCAATGGAGCACTTGAACATGTTCTCTAAAGCCTCGAGTAATTGTGAGTAGCTTTTGTAAAGATTAAGGTCAATTTTTCTAAGGTAAGCTGCTCCATCCATGCTCACTTTCACGTAGCTTGCTTGTAAAACATTCTTTCTGTAAGATCGAACTGGTGGCCAACCAACAACTTGTGCTCTGAGAATTATCAAAACAAAAGTTGTTAATACATCATTAAAATATTCTAAAAGAAAATATTGTCACATAAATTGACTTACTTTGGCACGGGCTCATCAGTATTTCCATTATCCATCTCTGATGAAAGTCTTTTGTTGCTAACTTTAGCACCAAAATTAGTAGAAGATGATGGCTTCTCGTGTTGATCATCTGACCCAGGTAAACCTAATCTTAGCTCAGTTGCCTTTAAATTCAGATCATCTTTCTCGTACGTTACAGCTGCCATTTCTATTCTTGGATGATAACTTATTTGTTTGTGAGTTTTCCGATGAAATCTTGAAGTAGTTCCGATGACAAATTAAAAAAAACGAGATGAAGAATAGTTTGCAATTGTTGTGAATAATGAATGAGAAGGGAACGTAGGACTCAATGTTTTATAGGATGATTAAAGAGAGACAATCCGTAGACGACTTATTCTCTCTGTGCATGAATTTCCTAACACGCCAATTATTACTTCTTCACGCCCTTTCTACCCACGCGCTCCCTACAAATTAATTATATTCATGTCCAAACACAACTCTAATTTTTAAATATCATTTTCACATAAATTTTTATTTTTTTATTTTTTTAAAATTTTACAATTCTTATGTCCAAACGCCCACTAGGTATTCGCTTTCGAGTCCCAAATAATTTAAATTTGTATCTTATAAGGGCTATTAAAGGAGGAAAGCACTTCATATTAGAATTCTTTTTAACTACTTGAACTCGAGAAATTTAGTTAGGATGAATTGGACCACAATCCTTGTTAGTTCAGAGATTATGGGGCACGTGAACCCATAGTTTTTATGTAAAATAAGATAGTTTACGTACATATTTTTTAAAATTGGTATAATATCAATTGTTGGCACTCATGCTCTATGAAGGCCGGATGGTGAACTTAGTTGAAGGTTGAGTTTATTTAACAAGAGAATAGAGATAAATTCTCACTTAATACACTTTTTTCTCCTTTTTTTAGTAATATACTCATGTACTAGAAATCCTAAATCTGCCCCTGTGTTGGTTCTCTCAATTTATTTTATGTGACTATCTTTTTAGCACTTTTTCTGGTCCATCTACTTAATACTCTTTACTTATGGATTTAATTTAAAATATGCACTTTATAAATTTTAAAAATTTATCATTTTATCTAATAACATACTTTTATAGTCATATAAATAATACGAAACATTCAAAATTATAGAATTTAAAATTCTCTTTTTCTTTCTAAAATTCCTTACCCAATCAAAAGCCACCATACAAATTAAAGCGGAAAGAGTATATTTTCATAAAAATGATCCCTTATACAAATTTTGGGCTATTTAATTTAAACAATTATGCAACAAAAACACATATTCTCTCCATTTCAATTTATGTGAACTTGTTTTCTTTTAATAGTCACACAAAATATGTGCCTTATTTTATATTATAAGTTTAAAAATCTTCTCTTTTTTCTTAAATTTCGTACTCAATCAAATAGGAACACATAAATTAAAACGAAGGGAAGGGAGTATATAACATATTAGAATAACAAGTTTAGTTTTTTTTAAAGATTTAAATAAAACGGGTAAGAGTGAAAAGTGAGGTGGCACGTGTGTTCTACGCGCGTTTGGCGTAGGATGGTCCCAGAACACGGGTTGTAAGTGAATTTGTCGGTCACATGAGAGACATGAATGAGTCGACTGAAGTGAGATGAGGGAACATGGAACAGACACCGACAACTTGAGGTATTTAAGGTGGTGGTCCAGAAAATGGACGGTCCAGATTTGTTGTACTGAGATTGACCGAGTGAATTCAGGAGCGTTGGATCATGCGGAAATCGTTAAAGGGTAGTGGGTCAAAACTTCCCGCATGTGAGGTGGGTCCCAAGCATTTTGGTTTGATGAGGTTTTAGGTATGGGCAAAAAAGCTACAATTGTTTTTTAATTTTCCAAAAAAAAAAAAAAGTATATTGCTTTTCATTTACTTTTTTTTTGGCTAAATAGAAGGATTTGTTATTAATAAAGTAGGAAATTAAAAAATATCAGTACAACATGGAACTGCATCGTTATCCCTAAATAGTCTTTGCAAAATAGTAAAAAAATAAATAAAGGTTGTTTACTTCAAAATGCGTCTTCGCACTCACCACTTATATGTGAGTCCAAGGTACTCCCATATTTTGCTAAAATATGTGCGACTTGATTCCTTTCACGGCAGGTGTGCCTAACGGGCAGTTGACCCACTGCCTCAAGCAGGAACCTGCGGTCATGTAGAAAATTAACATAAGCTAAGCTTTGGTGTCCTCTTGCTTTTTTATTTCTCATCTCGTATATTTGATATCTGCAGTCGAGCTCCGACTAATTGATACCCACTCAGTATAAAATTCACTAATGGAGAAATGCTTCCTGTGCCTTACCAAAAAAAATTATTGCTAGAATTTGGACCCAAAATCTCTAACGAAAGTGAAGGAATTCTATTATTCTTACCACATCATAATAGTGAATGTAAGTTACATGAATTATGCATTATAATTAGTGGACCTACCTTCAAATTTGTTTAGAATTTTATATTGTTGCTAGTATAGTTTATTATATTAATTCTAACTATAATAAACTCTGAAGTGATAATAATTGTGTAACTATTTAGCAGAAATTACATGGATGAACTATGCTTTATTTAACTATAATTATTAATATCCAGCCATAGTTAACTACCATATAAACAAATGACATATGCTATCACCTTAAATTTATTAGTAACATGAATCATTTGTTTAAGGTCCAAGTTCAAGGAATTCTGATGAACATGAGATAGTGTGGGAAAAAATAAAAAATAATTAGATTTACGGCCGGTACTTGAAAAATAGCCACAATTTTAAAAGTAATTGAAATTTAGTCACTTTTTATGTAAAGATAAAATATAAACAAAAATACCTTTAAAAATACAGAAATATTCTAGCATAATATAATGGAGTTCAAATTTTTTTACATATAAACTTCCAACATAATGTGTTGGAGTTCTAACATAACATACGCAGATGCGGAACTAGGATTTGAAGGTTATGGGTTATGACATCATTGAACCCTAGCTCGTGTTAGTTACTGGGTTCGCAAAAAAAAATTCTATAAATTTAATGAATTTTTAATACAAATACAGGATTTAAGCAAAAACTACTCGGCTCGTCTCAATCCGTAGCTACTACACTGTCTCCGCCCCTGAATATGCGGGAAGTTTATATGCAGGAGCTTCATAATCCAGCATGTTATGCTAGAACTTTCTGTGTGAAATTCCAACATAATATGCTAGAAGTCTATACACAGGAGTATTATGCTGGAATTTTCCGTGTGCTGGAGTTCCAACATAATATGCTGGAAGTTTATATACAGGAGCTCCATAATCTTGCATATTATGCTGGAACTTTCCGTGTGCTGGAGTTCCAACATAATATGCTGGAAGTTTATACGCAGGAGCTCCATAATCCCGCAAATTATGCTGAAAAATTCAGTGTTTTAGCAATATAGTGGCTATTTTTCAATAACTTTGCAAACGCGGGCTATTTTTCAATTATCATTCCGAAAACTGACTTATCCGCGCTATTTTCACATAGAGTGTGCTGCTATTGGGTTTTCTTTTTTGTTGCCCACAGTTTGCTAGTAATTTTCCAAAACCATGGGATTAATTCATCGTATTCCATTCAAAATATGTAGAACAGTGACAAAAGCACTAATGAAACTGCTAGCCGCCGTTGTTTGCAATTTAACCAAGTATTTTGTCCACAAGATTCCTGCTAATCAGACTAATCTATTGCCAGCTCATTTAACAATCGTGTAATAGAAAAAAGATCGAAGAACCATCAAAGATTAATACGGCAGGATTAATATATATGAATCCTCAATCTTTAACATAAATCTCGAGTTCGAGTTATTTGCATGAAATTAAATTAATCGAAGTTAAAATATGAATATGTTAGGTGGAAAATAAAAAAGCGATAAAGAGAATGAAGAGATACATCATTCTCATCAAATTGCTAAGCTTTTGAGAATTAATGACATACCTAACTTTGTTCATATAACGTTGAACGTTCTTCTCATAAAATAAATATGAAAAGAGGAAGAATTAGGAAACGAGTGAGAAACCAGGACAAGTCTGATGTCCCTAGGTTTAAATGCATTGATCGTACCTTCGCCAATTTCATCCACACACTGAACTTTTTTGGTCATTATGCAAATGAATTCTTAGTCCCTACAGCTAATTTTCAGCATAATATAGCTGTAGCTATGACTACATTCTCACCTCATTTTCTCTTCGACAATGCGTATAACATTTTTTTGGTTTCCAACCCAATCAGGGGCGGATCCACGGTATAAATGTGGTTCACATAAATTCGTGATCCTCGAGTTAAAGTAAATATATAATGTGCATAATTTGGCAAAAATACATATACATATTTAATGGAACCCATGATCAAAAGATGCGAAGTGGTTCACTAGTTTTGGTACCTTATTTCCGGCAGCCTAAGGTCAAGGGATTGAATCCCTTACCAAATGTTTTGTTTCATTTTTTTCTTAACTTCTTTTCTTTCTATTTTTACTAACGTAATTTTTCTTTTTATTCTTTAAATCGCTAAAGTAATCAATTCCCAATTTCTCAGTTCCCACACGCCTAACGTTTACTCGATTTTCCCATCCCGGAATAATACACCGATCTTCTCGGAATACTAGATACGCTTCTGCACCCGATGTCCGGGACTTATTTTGGGATTCGATTAATCATAGTGTATTTGTTTTTGTTTTAGGATTTCAAAGGGAAATGTAAAATGATACTCCCCGATCTCAAATATTATTAGTCATCTTGAGGAATCAATTTATTTCCAAATATTTGAGGTTATAGAAATACAAGAATATATGACTTGAAAATATAATACACAGTACATCGTCCTTTTATGTTTAACATTGTATTTACATGAACCGACAAGCCTAAAACTTTTGAGACTTTGGTCAGAAAATTAAATTATAAACCCCAAAAGAAACAGGCTAAGACATTCTCATATCCAGCAAAGCTTACATATTTTGGGTTCCCTAAAGGCCACACACTTACATGGCAAAACTAATCAAAACAGAGAAGCATTTTATTAAAGTATTTGTCACGTTACGTGTTTATGTAGAAACTCATATATATATATATATTATATTAAAAGCATGAAGGCCCTTAGCGAAATGTCGTTCGCCTTTTTTACCCTTTAAAACTAGAGTTCAGACTAGACAAAATAGTCTTTTAAATATTATCCTAATATTTAAAAATATTTATTTAATTATCTCCCTAATATTTAGGAATGGACATTTAATTGTTTCCTTTATATTTAGGAATAATCATTTAATTATTTTCTTAATATTTAGGATTTCAAAATTAATTAAAATTTTAGATATTAAATCACTCCTTATTCAAACTATATACAAAACTTCTATAATCGAAGAATTTAAAATAAAGAAAAAATTTAGCTTTATAAATTCTTTCCTTTTAAAATTCATTACTTCTAACACCAAAGATTTAAGCAATAACTCTTAGCTAAATATTAAAAACGATTTTACTTAAATATTCTCTTACCAAATATTTGGAAGTTTGACCCTAGATGTCGTATCAATTTAAAATCTAAGAACTAAAATAAATTCAATTTAAGGAATTTATTTAATAACAAGACAATACTTTAGAATGGAAAAGAATGATTTTCTTAACATAATTTTCTATTATATTTTGATTAAATTAAGTAATATGATATCTTATTTATTAAATGCAAACTGAGATATATTATTCTTAATTTCTTAAGGATTATACAAAGTTCAACCAAGATATTATCATAGTTGGGTAAATACTTACTCACACCATGTGTTTACACCAAACTATATTAACTCACTATGGTTAATTAATTTAATTAGATGAGAATGAATATAATTTACTATGGTTAAATGATTGAAATCCATATGCAAGACACATGCCATGTATCTATTGGTTATGTGTAAACATCCAGTGCGGGTAATAATAATATATTTTTAATTATTTTATTACTTTCATATTAAATTAAAATTAAGAAATACAAATTATGAGGAATAATTGGGATCTCAAATTAATAAAAATTTATTTATTATATTTTTTCTCTCACTTAAACTATGTAGGAAATTGTTTATCTATCTATACTATATTAAAAGCACGAAATCCCTATTGAAATATCTTTTTTACTATTTAAAAGCTAATTTTACTCTAGATAAAATAGTCATTTAATTATTTTCCTAATTTAGGACTTCAAATCAACTAGAATTTTACTTACGAAGATCCTAACAATTAGGACTTCAAATTGAATTAAATTTTAACTTATTAAATCATTCCTTATTTGATCAGTTTTTTATAAATATTCTTTTGGAGTTTAGTACATTTCATTAAAGTTATTTTAATTCTTAGCCTATGAGGTATATAATAGTATGTTTCTCTCTCTAAATTATCAATAATTGATTGCCTAAAATATGAAACATCCATCAACAATGCATGTTCGCCTTTTTCCTGTTAACATTTAAGAGTTTTGATTATCTCAACTTTAAATTTCTAGAAGATTGAACTAAAATGATGTTAATTTAGAAATAAATTAAGCTACAGTCATACTATGCGAATTTGTAACTACGTTTCATTTTTTAAACTTAAGATAAACTAATGCATTTGGAACTCTTGAAATAGCTATATATTTGTCATCCTCCCCCCAATCCCCCCCCCCCCCCCCCCCATAATTTTAAAAAATTGACCTTAATAATGTGAACTCTTGAAATTTCAAAGTTGTCAATAGCATAGTGCATTTAGAGTGAGTTTAGGATAGTATTAACTTTTATTTGGTGTTGGATAAACGTGCAAAGTAGGGAATTTAGACTTAGATCAATAAGAATCTAGATAATTTGTTTACACAAGAAGAGGTTCATTTGGCTTGTCTATAATTTTGATTAACTTTGAATGAACAATTATTTTTTTGTATAATAACATTATGAACGTAGAGTTTACAAAGAGTTGGTAGATGAAATAACAACCTATCATATTTGTATCTTATATAATTAAATATTTATAATTATAAATACTATAGAACTAATTACATTAAATTCTTTCAGAAATGTTGAATTCAACTATATATTGCATCAATGTACTAATATTTATTTTCATCATTTAAACATATATTGCATTGAATTTAACCTCCATCGCTATGTTTCTATAATTCATATATATTTTATATTGACTAACGTGATGCACACGTGCAACGCACGTACACTAAAATTATAGTATATTAAAAGCACGAAGCCCCTTAGCGAAATGTCGTTCACCTTTTTTATCCTTTAAAAATAGATTATATATTGGACAAAATAGTAATTAAATAATTTTTTTGATTTTTAAGGCTTTGAAATCAACTAAAATTCTCTTTCCTTACTTGAATTAGGTAGAAACTACTAATTTTAAAGACTTTTAACTCAACTAAATTTTACTTAATAATTCCTTCCTTATTTGAAATTACCCATATTTCCTAGAACGTCCAACAAAGTAAATGTTGATTCGTTAGGATTCTAAAGTTTTAGAAGTGATTTAAACCACTTTTTTATTTGTCCTCATTGAAATTAATAACTAAATTTTTATAAACAGTTATAATGCAAAAATCCTATCAACTCAATCAAAATTATCGAAGTCATTATGTAGAGCTCCTTTTTATTTATTTTTTATATAATTTTTTAAGGAGTATTTGTTCTAAAGTTCACCTTTAGCTATTGCCTTTTGCTTTCACATAACAAATATTTGTTTGCAAGAAACTATTTTGTCATCTATCATAATATGTTGATGAACTCTGTTTATTTTCAACCTTTGTATATGTTTAAATTTCTTCTTCTGTTAAATTTCGAGCATCCAGATATTTATTGGGGTTCTTTGAATAAAATTTTATATTGGATAAAATTATAATCTAAGTTAATCTTTTTAATATTTAGAACTTTATAATCAACCGAGATTTTCTTACTAAATTATTTCTTACTTGAACTAACATAACCTTAATAAAAGAATGTTACTATATTAGTTTATGGTGCACGTTACAAATTTAGTGATAATATTGCTTCTCTTCATGTTTTCTCCATGCACACGTTGTGTTTTATCTATATTTTCTTTTTCATTAGTTTTAATTAATTATTTTAGACTAAATTAGATTAAAATAAATTTGTTGGTGATAAATATATATAAAATTATAAGAAACAAATATATCAGCATAAATATGCATTGCATAGATATAATTATAATTTTCATTAATATTTTAAATGTTGGATATTACAATTTATTTTTAAATATTGAATTAGCTAATATTTTTATTCTATGTATTTTAATTATCTTAGTAAAAAAAAGACTAAGTACGAACTATAACTAAAGCTGATAATTCGTTGCCACTCCTTCTCAATTAAAAATTTATAACTGGTAATACAATTAAAATCAATTAATTTTATATGACTTAATTATCTTAGCAAAAATAAAAAATAAAAAGAAAGAAAGACTATTTATGAAAAAGCATGTTTGATCCTCAGGTTATATAATAGTATGTCCATTGCCTTTTAATCAAATCTATAAATTTTATGTACTAAAATTTAAATACACATTCTAATAGATATTATTATTTGATATAAATTATTTCAATATCCATAATTATCATACCCTTTAATTCAATATAAATTCTAAAAATATTTTGGAAATGATACTTAACAATTGTACATAGTTTAATAATTTTTATATGATTAGTAAAGTTTTATACTAATTAATATGAGATATATGCGCAAAGTACAAAGCCCTTTAGTGAAATTGTCTTTTTTATCCTTTAAAAATAGATTTCACGTTAGATAAATTTATAATTTTAAGTTGCTTTTCTAATTTTTAGGTAGAAAATCCCAATATCTAACACATTAAATTTGTTTAACTTTTTACCATATATGAATTTCCTTATTTGAAGTCCCTTATTATTAAAGCTATCTTAAACTATACGATTTTCTTACTTTTAGAAACTTTAGAAATTATGCATTAGCAAAATTTTGTAGGAGTCAAAAGCACAATGATTCCTGGAGCACAACAATTCAAAATTGACATACTATTTAACTATTTGAAAGTAGAATTTTTATTGAATAAAATTATAATTATAATAAGTATATAAATTTGGGATGAGCGAATTCAAAATATTGAGAACAAATAATTAAGTCGTTAAATTAACTGATTAGCAAAATAATTCGATGTAACTATTTTTAAATTCATCGTATAAGTAAAAAAAAAACTCAAGTTGATAAAACTCTTAAGGTACATAAATTAATGGTGAAAAAAGTAAAAAAAAAATTGATTATAATATTAAACTAAGAGTCAAATTGATAACAATGCAAATTTAAAGCAATAAGGACGAAATAGTAGAGGATAAAATGTATTAAAAATGAGTTACCATTTGTTTTTTCCCTTTCTTAAATTCAGTCCAATAGGTGACATATATATATATATATATATATATATATATTATAATACATTTTATCCTCTATTTCTTATATATACTAAATATGAGTAATTTATTATAAAATATTATTCAAAATTAGTTATTCTTTAAACCTTACATTATCACTATCAATTTTTAGGAGGTATAGCGCCAATTTTTTCATCCTAAATTTCTAAAAGACCAAAAGATTGAATTTTAATTTTGAAATTCTGATAAGTCCTTTTTAAATAACAAATAAGGCATCTGAAACTTTTGTAGTATATGGCATCTTTATTTATTGATCTATCTAACTGGGAATAATATTTGTCATTTTCAATTTTTTTTTAACTTTTAGTTTATATTTTTACGGAATTCTTAAAAACTTATATATTCATTGATACGGGTACATGCGCAAAGCGCGTACCCTAAGACTAGTATATATATATATGCTTAATTAGTATTACCTGTATGATAGCTGGTAGGGGTGTACATAGGTCGGGTTAGTTCAAATTTTGTAACCAAATCAAACTAATTGTGTCAGGTTATTAAATCTAAAGACCAAACCAAACCAATAAAACTTGTGTTTTTCAATCTCGGTTTTTCTAGGGTTATTCGGGTTTTTTCGGGGGATTTTCCGATAAAATCTTCGTAGCACAAAACATATAACTTGTGCTCAAAATATTTCGTTAATCCTAGTAAGATACAACTATATAAGGTGTTTCCTAAGAAAATAATATAAAATATAAGATGTGTCATGGCATTATCCTAAAATATCCAACAATAAAGACAATAAAATTATGTAATATAAATATTGCTAATTAAAAAGCCATAATAAAATAAATATAATCTAAAAGTACTAAATCATGCTAAAATAAGTAGACTAATAAGGAACTATTAATTACATCACTAAATGCAAAATAAAAAATAAAAATAGGTTATGCATTTTTATCTAAATTATTGCAAAATAAAAAATAGATATTCAATACATTGTCATTCGTAGTATTGAATTGAATGTCTTTTGTTAGCATTATTATTGATTTGATTTTGGTTTGGGCTTTTGTTAGCATTATTTAAGTTACTAATATTAATAGCTATAAAACTTATTGGAACATTCAAAAGTTTTAAGTTCAACCTTGAAATAGTACCTTAAAAGATAAAATTATGAAAAAAATTTAAGAAATATTTATAAATTACATCACAATAAGTATATTTATATATTAAATATATCTAAAATTTCTATATATGTAATGTCGGCTTAGCTTGGTTTCGGTTTGACTTTCTTTATCTAAAACCAAACTAAACCACTTATGGTCGGGGTTTTTTTTCCAACATCAAACCAAATCAAACCAAATTATAGTCGGGGTTTTTTTCTCGATTTAACTCGGATTATTGGGTTGGTGCGATTTGTCGATTTTCTTTGTATACCCCTAATAGCTCGTATATAACTCCCCCTCCCCCTCCACCCCCACCCCTTTACCCAATTTTAGCTCGTATATAATTGAACCCCCACACCTTTACCCAATTTTTTTTGGTTTCTCACCTAGAGTCTGTTATCTGCTTTAGAACCAAAAATATATTCTATTACCTTTATTAATAATTAATATCCAAAAAGATTACAAAATATTCTTGTAAATTATGATATGACCTATACCGGTATATAAGTAGTTTCAAGACTATGTTAATCATACACTGAATTTAAAATACCAATAGAAGTGGAGAGTTCCTTCAAATAGCAAAAGATTATGTGAACTATTAAATCATATGATATTGAGCATTTTCCCCTCTCTTCTCGAGAAACAAGTCGGTTATTCCTTTACAAAATTGTGCTCATCGGGAAGTTCACTTTAAAGGTAAAAGTGTTTCATATCAAAAGCGACTACATTCTCATAATTTTAATTCGAAACTTCTAATTAAAAATAAAGGTTTACTTACTACCCACGACAGCTCATCTTTACAATATTGCTAAAAAAAATTGCTTAACACAAAAACCAGACAAAAGAGATGGAGATAAATTTTGTAAACTATTGGCAGACAGTATAAACAGTCTCAATTGCAAATATTAATTGCTCTCAAAGCAACATAAAGCATCTTCTATGAAAAAAAACAACTAACTGAATTTCAATCTCAAGTAAGCCTGAATCGATTATATAAATTCTGAATGACCCTCACTAACTAATCTCATTTCAATCCAATAGATATTTACAAAATCTTCCCACAAAATAAACTAGAGCAATTTGAATGATAATTTGTAAGACAAACGAAACAAGAGTAGCAACTAGCAAAAGGAAAAAAACTTTGCAGAGAACAATGCATGTGAAATACCACCGAGGATTACGGTAGAATGAGTAGAATTCTATCCTTGATCAGAAATCTCGAGTTCAAGGGAAAAAAAATCCTCATAACGAGCGATACTTCCTTTAATCGGTCTTACTTAATACGAATCTATATTAATCGGGGTCACAAATGACAAAACCTATACCAGAACAAGACATGTGGAATGAGTTAAATCCCAAAAAGAAAAAGGAATGAGTTGAATCCGAAAAGGCACGCACGTATGAAGTATTAAATAGCGATAGGGAGATGTGGGCCTAGCCGCACGTGTAATTGAGTTCTGGACTTTGGTACCATTTGAATACTTACTTTCTTGTCTGTAGGTATGGGTTGGCTTTGGGTCAGTCCATGGCCCATTAGCATGTTCTTGTGTTTATTCTTATCCACTTATTCTTCAATATTCCACCTCATATTCATGTCCATTCATACATCAAACTTCCCAGACACAAAGCATTCTATTTTATTTGAGTAAAGATGAAAATTATATAATTAAAAAGGTAAAAATTGGAACTTTGTTATAAAATATAACCCAAAATAACAATATAGAACAAGCAAAACAAATTAAGAGATATAGATACAAAGAGAGGAAGAGAGATTCTTATTTCTTCTTCAATTATGTGTATTTTCCTATCTATTACAAGGCCTTTATATAGGCATAAAAAGTGAAGAAAATATGTCATGGAATATGTCATTGAACATACAAAATATGTCATTGAATATGTCATTAAGCATTTGAGATGAAGATCATGGAAGAAGAGTAGACATCCATCATAATGTGATATTTATCATAACACTCCCCCTTGGATGTCCAAAGATAATGTGCCTCGTTAAAACCTTATTAGGAAAAAAAACTCTATGAAAAAAAATCCTAGTGAAGGAAAAAGAGTACACATGTTTAGAAATACGCCTTTTGGTTGCCTCGTTAAAAACCTTGCAAGGAAAACCCAGTGGGACAAAACCTTGTAAGGGAAAAAGAGTACAACGCGTATTAACTCCCCTGATGAGAGCATCAACTCACATCCTTGAGTCTTCGCATCCCAATTTTGTACACCAGTTTCTTGAAGGTTGATGTTGGTAGAGATTTGGTGAACAAATCAGCCATATTATCACTTGAACGAATTTGTTGCACATTGATATCACCATTCTTTGAAGATCATGTGTAAAAAATAACTTTGGGGAAATGTGTTTTGTCCTATCTCCTTTTATGAATCCTCCCTTCAATTGGGCTATGCATGCTGCATTGTCTTCATACAAAATTGTGGGTAGTTTTTCACACTTCAAACTACATTTGTCTCGGATAAGATGTATTATAGACCTCAACCAAATACATTCTCGACTTGCTTCATGAATAGCAATTATCTCAGCATGATTAGAAGAAGTAGTCACGATTGATTGCTTAGTCGATCGCCAAGATATGGCAGTGCCGCCATATGTAAACACATAACCTGTTTAAGATCGAGCCTTATGCGGGTCAGATAAATACCCAGCATCGGCATAACCAACAAGATCGGGATTGCAATCATTGCCATAAAATAAGCTCATGTCGGTAGTCCCTTTTAGATATCGCAATATGTGTTTGATCCCATTCCAGTATCTCCTTGTAGGAGCAGAGCTATATCTTGCTAAGACATTAACCGAAAAAGTTATGTCAGGCCTTGTAGTGTTAGCGAGATACATTAGTGCACCAATTACACTAAGATATGGTACTTCAGTACCAAGAAGCTCTTCATTCTTTTCTTGAGGTCGAAACGGGTCCTTATTCACATCAAGTGATCGAACAATCATCGAAGTACTTAATGGATGTGCTCCATCCATGTAAAACCATTTCAATACCTTTTTAATGTAGGCCGATTGATGAACAAAAATCTCATTTGTCAAATGTTCAATTTGCAAACCGAGACATAATTTTGCCTTTCCGAGATCTTTCATCTCGAATTCCTTCTTTAAATAATCAGTTGCCTTTTGGAGTTCTGTAGGAGTTCCAATAAGGTTTATGCCATCAATATATACGGCAAGTAAAACAAATTCCGATGTTGTTTTCTTTATAAAAACACATGGACAAATGGCATCATTTATATAATACTCACTAAGATGGTTATACCACATTCTTCCTGATTGCTTTAGACCATACAAAGATCTTTGCAATTTGATTGAAAATGTTTCCCGGGAATTTGAATTCTGTGCGTTAGGCATTTTAAATCCCTCGAAAATTTTCATGTATATCTCATTATCAAGTGAGCCGTAAAGGTAGGCTGTAACTACATCCATTAAATGCATGTCAAGCTTTTCATGGACAGCAAAACTAATGAGATAACGGAATGTTATAGCATCCATAACAGGAGAATATGTCTCTTCATAATCGACACCAGGCCTTTGTGAAAATCCTTGTGCAACAAGGCGTGCCTTATATCTTTGTACCTCATTTTTCTCATTCTTTTTGCGTACAAAGACCCATTTGTAGCCAACAGGCTTAACACCATTAGGTGTTTGGACTACATGCCCAAAAACTTCACGTTTTGCAAGTGAACTTAACTCTAATTGGATTGCTTCTTGCCATTTTGGTCAATCAAGTCTTTGTCGATATTCTCCAACAGATTGAGGTTCAAGATCCTCACTTTCTTGCATAATGCTAGATGCAACATTATATGCAAAGATGTAATCTGCCACTATATCCATTCGATTCAAATTTGTCTCAATATCGATTGGATTTATTGATAGTTCCTTATTTTCTTGAGTCTCAGGCTCATTGATTTCCTCATGAATCTCAGGATTGGTTAAATCGTGAATTTCTTTATGAGACTCTTTCGTAGTGTCATCTTGATCATTTGTTTTTCTTTTTCTAGGATTTCGATCCTTAGAACCTAATGGTCTGCCACATTTTAGGCGTGCTTTTGACTCATTAGCTATGACACTAGAAGATTGTCCAATAGGGACATCAATACGGATTGGAACATTCTCTGCAGGGATATGTGATTTTGTTATCCTTTTCAAATCCGTAAATGCATCTGGCATTTGATTTGCTATTTTCTGCAAATGGATAATCTTTTGCACCTCTGTGTCACAAATAGATGCACGTGGATCAAGATGAGACAATGATGTATTTTTCCACAAAATTTCACGTTTTGTTTCACTAATTTCTCCCCCTAATTTTGGGGAAAATGTTTCATCAAATCGACAATCTGCAAAACGAGCAGTGAACAAATCTCTCGGTAATGTTTCAAGGTAACGAATAATGGAGGGTGATTCAAACCCAACATATATTCCTAACCTTCTTTGGGGACCCATCTTGGTGCGATATGGGGGTGCTACATGCACATATACAGCGCATCCAAAAATTCTTAGATGAGATATATTAGGTTCATGACCCAAAACTAATTGCAACGGGGAATATTTGTGATAATTTATCGGTCTGAGACGAATTAGCATTGTTGCATGTAAAATGGTGTTACCCCAAACAGAAGTGGGCAACTTCATTTTCATGAGTAACGGTCTTGCTATCAATTGCACACGTTTAATTAAAGACTCTGCAAGGCCATTTTGAGTGTGAACATGAGCTACAGGATGTTCCACTTTTATCCCAATTGATAAGCAATAATCATTAAATGCTTGGGATGAAAACTCAGCAGCATTATCAAGTCTAATAGACTTAATTGGATTATCGGAAAATTGTGCCCGTAATCAGATTATTTGTGTCATTAATTTTGCAAACGCGAGGTTGCGAGATGACAATAGGCATACATGAGACCATCTAGAGGATGCATCTATTAAGACCATAAAATATCTAAACGACCCATTAGGTGGGTGAATAGGTCCACAAATGTCCCATTGTATACGTTCTAAAAACGCAGGGGACTCAATTCCAACCTTTGTTGGTGATGGTCTTATAATTAACTTGCTTTGATAACAAGAAGTGCAAGAAAATTCATTATTTAAAAGAATTTTCAAATTCTTTAATGGATGCCCATTTGAGTTTTCTATGATTCGTCTCATCATAATTGATCCAGGATGGCCCAATCGATCATGCCAAAGTACAAAAGTATTGTAAGCAGTAACCTTTTGGTTTAAGGTAGAATGTGCCTCAATTGCACTAATTTTTGTCCAATACAGGCCACAAGATAAAGATAGGAACTTCTCAATAATTCTTTTCTAGCCAGAGACATTCTTGGTAACGATGAGATATTCCATATTATTCTCATCTATTGTCTCAATATGAAATCCATTTTTGCGGATATCTTTAAAACTCAACAAGTTCCTCTTGGACTTGGAGGAGAACATTGCATTCTCAATGATAATTATTGTTCCCATAGGCAGAGTTATAGTAGCTCTTCCAGAGCCTTCAATTAGATTACTACTACCAGAAATTGTAGTAATATCTGCCTTACACATACTTAAATGAGAGAAATATTTCTTCTCTTTGAATATTGTATGTGTCGTACATGAATCAATTAAGCAAATATTTTTATAATTGAACTTTGATCCAAGTTTGCTTTGAAAGATATCCATATTTGCTTCTCATAGTTTGACATACAAAAGAAGTATATGAATAAATATTAGTATTTTTAGAGAAAAATGGAAAAGAAATAAAGTTAAACCAATAATTCAATAATAGTCTTTAATGCATTTTCTGGCAAATTCTAATTATTATACAAATAATTACGCAAAAAAAATAATACAAGTACACATATGACTAATACAACTACAACAAATTTATTTACACGTATAAATTATTTGCATTTTCCTACACATTGTATGAAACTTAATTGATCCGTGTAAGAAAAGAACATACTCATAAAAAAAATTTAGGGTAAAGTAACAAAAGTTGTTCCAGGGTGCTTGTAAACCTTTTCTTAAAGAGAATTAAAGCAATGTATAGGAAAGTTAAAATCGTTAAAAGATCATTGAGACTAGAATACTAATTAATAGGATATTACTCATTGTTTGTGAAATTTATAAAATTTCGAAAATAAAAATATTCTTAAGAACTACATAAGAAGAATTATAGAGTGCAATAAAAATTTCAAGATGTTTATTCATTACATACTACGAATAAAAAAGCATAAAAATTAAATTGCTAAATCATCTCTAAACACAGATCCATCACCGATCAAGTGGTTTATTTTTTCATTAGGGTACTCAAAAAAAATCTGTCACATCCAAGTGGGTGATGTCAAATTCATTGTTTCGTTCAGCCACAAGTAGAAGAGAAATCAACTGAGAGTACTTTGTGAAGCCTTTCTCTCGGTACTGTTGTTGCAAGACCATATTGGAGGCATGAAACGTTGTAAATGTTTTTTCAAACATATCATAGTCACTGATATTATCTCCACAGAGTTTCAATTTAGAAGTAATTCTAAACATAGCAGAATTATATTCAGAAACAGACTTAAAGTCTTGAAGCCTAAGATGAGCCTAATCATATCGTGCTTGTGGAAGAGTGACCAACTTTAAGTTGTCATATCTTTCCTTTAAACCATTCCACAAAACAAATGGATCTTTCACTGTGAGATATTCAATTTTTAACCCTTCATCAAGGTGATGGCACAAGAAAATCAAAGCCTTAGCACAGTCTTGTGTAGATGCTTTATCTTTATCTTTAATGGCGTCTCCAAAACCCATTGCATCTAAATGGATTTCAGCATCCAATACTCATGTCATATAGTTCTTGCCCGAAATTTCAAGGGCAACGAACTTTCTTTTCATAATATCAGACATTTAAAAAAATACAAATTTGAGAAAAATTATACCTTAATTTTCTCAAAGATCTTCTTGAGATGGTAGAGCCTCGTGCTGATAACATGTTATAAAATATAACCCAAAATAACAATATAGAACAAGAAAAACAAACTAAGAGATATAGATAGAAAGAGAGGAAGAGAGATTCTTATTTCTTCTTCAATTGTGTGTATTTTCCTATCTATTACAAGGCCTTTATATAGGCATAAAAAATGAAGAAAATATGTCATGGAATATTTCATTGAACATACAAAATATGTCATTGAATATGTCATTAAGCATTTGAGATGAAGATCATGAAAGAAGAGTAAACATCCATCATAATGTGATATTTATCATAACAAACTTGTAGTTGTGTGTGTACAATTCTTTTTTTTAATAATTGTGGTGACCAAACCAGCTTGTGCGCACTTGACTAATTATACAAAATACCTACCACCTCGTATCAGCAATAGATACCAAGTAACTTATATAAATCTTTTTTTAATTGACATAACTTTTGGTTTGAGGGACCCACTCTTATTAATGAGCCAACTATTACACGAAACACGTCCACTATGTTGTTAAAGGTCCATTCTAAAGAGCGGAAATAATGCCAGGTAGAGCCAAGCACATTATTTAAAATATATTCACAATTTACAATATATTTAAAAATTAGCCAATTTTGTTCAAACTTCAAGACAAGGCGTCTTAGAGTTTAAACTTCAAAATTCAAACTTCAGGATATCGTGTTCTAAAGTTCAAAAATTATGTTTAGAAGTTCGAATCTTATCTCCTAAATTTTAAATTAGTCCAGGACTAGTGTCGTGAATTTCAAATTAAGAGCTCAAAAATTCAAGACAATAAATCTTAAATTTCCAAATTCAGGACAATTATTATTTTGAAGTTTGAGTGAGTTAGCTAATCTTTAAATACATTATAAACCGTAGATATATTTTAAATAGCAAGCTTAAAAGTGGCTATTGCTACACTTCTCCCTTCTAAGGAATTGGTTTGAATCTTTCAATCATAAAAACGCTTAAGGTGCAGCATTCTATGATTACTTGTTTATATCAAGATGAAAATGAACTTACTCCAGCAACGTTTTAGTTTCCATGAGAAAGAAAAAAGAAAAGAAATTCTATGCTGAATAAGTGAATTAAGTCCAAAACTATAATTTTCATGATTAGTTATTTGGTCGAAGTAATTTCTTGTCAATCCCATTAGTTAAACCACCGTCCAACAATTTATCTTTTAACTAAAGTATAGATATATAGAAAAATCTGTTAATGATTTGAAGCAATTGAATGCACATCATCATTGCTGAGAGACCCTTCAAAGATTAAAAATTATTGGACATTTAAATAATGGTCTAATTTTTCAACTAATTTTACTCGAACTCAAAATAGAAAAAGAACAAAAGAAAGTCACTTTAAGTTTAGATACAAGATAGTCTAAAGTAGAAATGCCACATTTGCCATATCAAAACGATACTAAACAATGGATTTATTGTGGGGGAAACTTTGGTCTTTTGTTTTCGCAATAT
Organism: Nicotiana sylvestris; assembly: GCF_000393655.2. Classification (NCBI taxonomy): domain Eukaryota; kingdom Viridiplantae; phylum Streptophyta; class Magnoliopsida; order Solanales; family Solanaceae; genus Nicotiana; species Nicotiana sylvestris. The sequence goes on from NC_091062.1 coordinate 185,333,610, forward strand.
GTGACGTCTTTTTACCACAAGTTTCATAGAGTTACTTGTTTATTGAGAAAGGGAATACAATGAGCAGTTTCTCCTGTTTCTCTTCATACAACAAATTGTTATAAACTAACAATGGCAGCAGAAAACAGGCACTGTAGACTAACTTACAAGCACAGTACAACGGCGGCGCTTCGAAATCCTCTTTTTCTTCCCGTCAATTGGCTGCAAAACAAGTAAACCATGTCACCCTCTTTGATAGATATTTGAAAAGAGAAATAAGCTTCTACCCATTATTTCACTAGAATAGAAATGGGAACAGTACTAAACAGATGTCTTTAGTTCCATTCGGATAAATAATATATGAAATGAGGAACATAGCATCCAGTAAGTCATTTCTTAGTATTACCTGTGGACTGAATAAATGTGGAACCATGATCCTTTTCGAGCCATCAGGAAGACGTTTGCAATGAAAATGATCTTCTGCAGTTATAAAATCATTGCAAACCTGCATGCAACAAAAAGGGGAATCAGAGTTAATAAACACATTCTAGAAATATAATCGAAGTGCCCTTCGTTTAACTTCCCTAGAAACTTTTAGATCACTATTTTTTTTTTATTTGCACCGGGTGTCCGAGTCTCTAAGAGTCCGACTAATCCCAGGGGTATACAGGCCCTCGGCAAGGAGTTTCCCGCAAGTGCACCATGGTTAATTCAGGTTTTACCCAATCCGATGGCCCTCAAAAATTGTTTGCACCCAGTGGATTTCGAGCTTGACACCTTGAAAGGGAGTAAACCCCAAGGCTCAAGTCAATTGCCACCAGGCCAAGGGTTACTTTTAGATCACTATTTCATGCAAATGTTTCCGTTTCACCCGGAAATTTTTGTTCACAATTCCGAAAGACATCAAAAGATAACAAGCAGGGAACATAGTAATAAGTGTCTTGAAGAGAACACAAAGGAGGTTTGATTGCTAAATAGCAAGAGTCGAACACAATCATAAGAAACAAACTGACTTGCCAATAAGAAAAGAGTGAAATTGCTCTGCCACCAAGAATGTGGCCACGTTCAAACGGCATACTGGTAAAGAAGGCCGTTGCAATATAACTCATGAGCTGTGAGTTTGATGAGCTGATGCAAGATGCTGAGTTGGCATGATGATGAAGCAGCTTTTTTTTTAATTGCAGAAGATACTTTAGATATTCTTCAGTCGTGGGCCTACTCTTACGATTTATCAGTTGTGGACTTACCTAGTCTTACGATTTTTCAGTTGTGGTCTTGTGAATACCTAGTCTTTAGGCATGTTTTTTTTTTCAGTTGTAGTCTTGTGGATACCTAGTCTTTAGGGATGTATTCTGTTGGTTGAGTAATTCCTGTTTATTAGGAAGTTTCTCTTTCAGATTTTACTGTAATTCTGTTGGGAACTTATTGTATTTCAACAGCTTTCATTAAATACCAATTTGAGACTTAATAGAGACTATCTTTCCCTGTCCTCTGTATGTCTTTTGTTAACACACATCCAGGGGGGATAAAGCAGAATTAAGATGAAGTTCAGAACGTGGGAAATATCCACTAGTTTACCTGATTCTGAAGGGTTTCAACCAACATGTCCTGGCAACCTAATGCATGAACACTTTCCAGATTGGGGCACTGGAGTAACAATCTTTCTGTAAGGAAAGGTAAAAATGATTAAAGTCAATTCTAGCGAAAATGCTTTATTTTCCATAAAGCTCAAAGGCTTAAGAGGAACATCAAAAAAACAGACCTGGATTCAGATTTATACAAGAGTTCAGGTTCAAATCTTTAAGTTCTGGACAATTCAGATATAATGCCTGCATGAAAATTTCAGTCAGCTAAAGCAGAAAGGAGACAAGGAAAGCTTAGATGCTATTGACTGAAGAATCTCACATCTAATCCAGAGCAACCCCATAAGCTGAGTTTCTTCAAGCGGGTATGTTTAATAATCAGTTTTTGATATATAAGGTGCATTTTACTGTTTGAAGTTCTTTGTAACTGGAGATCATTATTTTCCTGAGTTGTACTGTCTAGATTCGGATCACAAATGGTCATACCACAGTCCATTAGCTCTAGATTAGGCAACTGAGCTGTAGCAAATTGAATGCCACCTAAAAGAATCCAACACAAATTCCAAACAAATTAGTGAACATGCAACAGGTTGCTGGGTTGGATAATCAAGGAAGCAGATATGAATGTTTACTTGAAGTGATATTTGGACAAACAGCAATGAGAAGTTTAGACAATGTCTCTGGGAATACATTGCATATCATTCCAATGCCACTATCACTAATGCTGGACCTGCAACAACAAAAAAAGCAATAGAAAATACTACCCTCAATTTCCATTCAAATAAATTAGTTGCTTCCGAAAAAAAGAAACAAATGCAATATAGGACCAATAACCATGTCTACTGAAGGTATACTTTAAGATGATATCCAAATTTCACGTTAGACTAACTTCCCTAGATCCTATTGCATATGTTTCCTTTCCATGACTTGTTCACTTTTTTATATTGCATTTCTTTACTGCTGATATTGTGCTTACCTGAGCCGACGGTCTATCGGAAATAGCCTCTCTACCTACACAAGGTAAAGGTAAGGTCTAGGTACAAACTACCCTCCCCTGACCCAACTTATGAGAATATACTGGGTATGTTGTTGTTATTGCCTAGATCCACAAAAGCAAATTGATATCCTAGTCAACCATCAACTATGGTTCAATTGCAACCACTATGTTGGTTGGTGATACAGCTTTCAGTATATCAACTAACAGCTTCTTTGGATGGTTGTTACCCATTATATTGTATTGTATATTTACTTTTAATACAATGTTTGTTTCAATTGTTACTTAAATCTTATTGTATCGTATAGTTAAATTCATCGTTTCATAACAATGAAAAGTGTCAATTTATGAAACGGCAGATTTGGTTTGGTGACGTAGTTTCCTTGCTTTTTCCTATCATCTTGCCCTTCCTTATTATTGAAAAATCATATTTTATTATTTAACCTACTTTTTTATATAATAATTCTACTTTGTATTCTATTTTTTCTTAATAATGTTGCAAGTTTATTCTTCATATTTTTAGTGTGTGACATCATGAATCGACAGCAAACGATACAATCAATCCAAACGTTGTATTTATCAAACAATACAATACAATACAATATGATAGATACATTATGAAACGATATGTAACAACAATCCAAACAAGCTGTTAAGCTCCAGTTTGTTTTGTTTAAGGGGCTGACTATTCTTTGTGGATCTGCAGACATACCAGGAAGCAAATAACCAAAAGAAGGAAACTCAACCAGTGTATCGATTACCCGACATTCATTTACTTGTTATCACCCACAGTGTGGAGGAACCACAAAAATGGCTCAGGGAAGTAAAACTTACCCGCTTAAATCAAGCAACTCTAGGCTTGAGTAGCTTGAAGCAATAGCTGCAACAGATGCATCAGTTATTTCTGACCCCAGTACAAGAGAAAGCATTTGTAACCCCCTGATGTGCAAGGTAGTAAAACAATTATTAACAAGCTTTATCAAGGGAAAATCAAGGTGCCTTTCAGAAAAGAAGGTCATAAGAGATCCAAGTGGATGAACATTGCAAACCTTAAATTTGCTGCTGTTAAAGCAAGCACAACAGCATTTGTAAGCCGGATGGAAGCAATGTGAATGCTCTGGAGTCTAGGACAGCTCCTTCCAAGACCATCCACCATGAGAGTTAGATCAGTGGTATCATTTTCTTGCCGAGAAAAATCCACAGAAATTTCCTTCAAGTTGGGGCAGTTAAAGACCTAGAGAGGTGAACACACATCACGCATATGTTTGCAGCCCAGAATAAGTACCATAACATCATACGCTATTTACCATCTTAGAGTGACAATAGAGATCTGAAAGCCAAAGAGTGGAGAGACTGGTTGAACAAAGAGTAAAACCCCCAAGATTAGAGCAGCCTTCCATCTTGAGATTAGTAAGACATCTTTTGTCAGCAACAAAACGACCCAACTCATCCCTGCATTAGATGGCATGGCTTTCATAAAATATATAGAGAATGCAATTTGCATCCCCTTAGCAACTATATATTGCATGAACCTAAATATTAGATAGGCCACTCCCACTATGCAGCTAGAGGACTTTAACTAAATGATTAGTTATCACAAAATAACAAACGTTCCAATTGGGGTACCAAATAAGTGACTATGCAGAAAAGGCATTTATGAATAATTCATGGCATCAATTCCCAAGATTGCAGAAACTATGATTTACAGACGAGGTTTTTTAACCTAGCATACCCCTTTCCTCCCAAAACCGAGTTCATTGAACTCAATATATTGCAATTGAACAAGATTAACTACGCAAGAAACATGTCCATTGGCAAAAACAAAGGGTATAACTCACAAGACTTATAGCAAATTAGAGAACTAAAGCATAGTAGCATACCCCGTGATCCGATTGACTGAGGTACCAGATGTGAAGATCTCTATCGAATCTAATTTCGGGCAGGAAAATGCAATGCATGCCAACATGGTAGCATCAACATCACTGTAAAATAGAGACCATCAGTAATAATCAATCAAATGTACATTCTGTTACTACGTATTACACAACATCATTTAACTCAAATCTAACCTAGTACCGCACAAAACTTGCATTCCAAACTTATTACAAATTTTAAAAGAATTTAAGTTATACACACTGACAATAATTCTGTATTCAAGGTTATAACATTATACAGCAATTTCATTGCAAATTATCAAATGTTAAACAAATTACAGTTTTTTTTGTTAGTATTTACTTTCATTGTTCAATCAAACTTCATTTGTTAAATAGAAAAAGTTTAGTCCTTTTATATTATTATTCCTAGATCCGATTGACAAATCCTAGATCCGACCCGCCATTCCATTTTTTTGAAAGAACCAACCTTTCCATTGTAACAGAAAGCTTAACAAGCCCAGGACACTTCTTCAACACCGATCCAACAAGTCCAATCTGGGCCTTCACCGGAACCCGAAGTCTAAGTTCCTCGGCAGACTTCCAGACCCTTCTAGAAGTATCCCTCCACCCTTTACAAACCCTAGCCGCCGTTAGCAACGCCGGAGGCGGCAATCTCTTAAACACCTCCCATAAACAATACCCCGGCAACTTTCCGGACCCGATTACATCCGATTCATTATCCGGATCCAAAAAAAACTCATCTTCCTCGTCATCAGATTTACATGAGTCAGTAACATCAATGTCATCGAATGAAAGTGCTCGCCGGAGTTGCGGGAGTATAAGACGTTGCTGCGGCGGCGGAGGAGGTGGCGGCGACTGAGGACGGACGACCGAGAGTGGAGAAGGCAAACGGAATGATTCAGGATCGGGACTGGGATTAGAACTAGGACTAGGAGTGAGATTAGGGTTTGGATTACTAATAGGATTAAGGTCCTTAGGAAAACTACAAACGTGGCCTTTTTTAGGAACACCACAACGACCACAGGTGTAACTACCCCGTTTTTTGCCTCGCTTAGGGAGGATAACGTCGGCGATAGGAGTGGCGGTGTGGGGGTGGTGTAGGCGACCCTGCATTTGTACTTTGCCGGCGCTTAGAACAAGTGACGGATCCAAAATAACTTGCAGTTATTGAAGTGTTAGATATATATATATATATTTCAGCTTTTAAATCAGAAATAATGGTGTCTAAATTTGGAATCCGCCACTTTTCGCCGGCGACAATGAAACTGTGAAATGTGTAGGTGAAAATGAGGTTAGAAATGAGTTGAAAACTTGAAATAAAGGGCGGGGGTGTTTAGTGCATGGAGGGAGAAAGGCGCGGGCTTTTTGTGCATTTTGGCGCCTGAAATCTCTCCAATTTTCTTTTTAGTAATTACTGTAATTTTTATTTACTAGTAACACTAACAAAATATATAAATGTTAAAGAATTTGATTATCAAAGGTAAAACTTAAATACAAAGAATGGTCTGGTTCAGAGTTTTTATAAATTTGTGCAGGAACTCTTAAATAAGTACTCTTATGTGAGATGTGATAATTATATCATTTTACACCCTCCTATATAAAAACAAGTGAATTTTAAAGCAAAATTACACAATATAAGGAAACTATTGTACAACCTATCCAGGTACACTATGCTAGCGTTTGGCCATAGATTCCTAAGTTTGTTTTGAAAAATCTTATTTGGGTGAAATTTGGTATGAAAATGAAAATATGTTTGGACATATGTTTTCAAAACATATTTCCCAATTTTATTTTAGAAAAACATGTGTATTATTAGGGATTTGGCACAAAATCAGCTATTGAGCTAGTTTTGGGATTTGAGATTTTGTCAAAATATAGGCAAAATTTATGACCAAACATGTGTTTGCCAAATAAAACTCAAGTTTATTTTGGCCAAACGGATCCTATATAACTCTAAAATAAGTTGAATTAATATCTTAAATTATGTATTCGGCCAAACATTACCATATTAATTAGAAAAATAGAATATAATTTTCTTTTATTTTGTTTCAGTCATATATTTTATTAGACCGGTGAGGCGATGGTAACCAAAATATACCCTCCTCAAATGGCCCTGAAATCAAAAAACCAACCAGGAATAGAGTTGAGAATGATATTAGAATTCAATACTTATATAGGAGTATTAATAAGTTTTATAAGGATATAATTTAATTAATTAAGTAAAATTACACTACTTGAAACAAAAAAGAATAATTATGAATGTGTGCGTAACACGCAAGAGACTTTTTATTTTTGGGATTGTAAATTTGTAATTATCTCTACGACTTGTGCATTGTATACACTATACTGTTACTTACGTAGTCTAATGGTTAGTGGCGGATCTAAAATTTTAAATTCGTGTGTGCTAGCCAATTAAAATTCCAAAAGAAGAAGGAAAAAGAGTTTAGTTATGAGTGATCACTCAATATTTATCCAAATATTTTTATAATCCTGTTGAGAAAGGGGTTACATAAGGGCATTTTGGTATTTTCCCTTATTAGACTCCATCAATAGGAATAAAGAAGGCGGTTAAGTCAGTTAGCCATGTGGAGCTTATATAAATATACACTTGTAATATTCAATTTTTCTAATTAATGAGAATAACACATCTGATACTATCTTCTTCCTCCTTATTTCTATCTTCTCTCTCATTCTCTCTCGTCCATCTACTACTTCTGCTACTTCATACAATTTCATGGTATCAGAGCATAGCTAGTAAATTCTAGCTTACGATCCATTACAATTCATTTCTTTATTAGTTAAGTTTACTGTTTTCTTTGTCTCTGTCTCCTTCTTTAAATTGATTCTTAAACTTCTTGATCAATAATGGCCATTCCTTCAAATCAAACAAACGAGGTACATGCAACAACTCCAGTTCCTCCGGCTCCTGTATTAGGGGTGAATCAAATGCCTGGAATAGATTACAATCACCCATTATTCCTATCTCCGGCAGATGTTAGTGGAATTCAAATCATCTTATTTCAATTGACAGGTATTGAAAACTACTCTATTTGGTTTAGATCAATGAGGGTAGCTCTGTTGGGGAGGAACAAGTTGGGGTTGGTAGATGGTTCTTGTACTAAAGAAAAGTTCCCAGAAATATTATGGAATCATTGGGAAAGAGTTAATGCAATTGTTCTTTCTTGGATTATGAATTTTGTGGCTAGTGGGTTACTAGGTGGAATTATGTATGCTTCAAGTGCATAGGCTGTGTGGAATGATCTGTTTGAAAGATTTAATAAAATTGGTGGTGCAAGATCCTTTAATCTTCACAAAGAAATTGCTACCTTATGTCAAGGAACTGCGTGTGTTTCTGTTTACTTTTCAAAATTAAAGGATTTATGGGAAGAATTTGAAGCAGTGGTCCCATCTCCGGGTTGTGATTGTGAAAAATCGAGGGATTTTATAATACATTTGTAGAAACTGAAGTTGTTTCAGTTCTTGATGGGGTTGAATGACTTATATAGTCAAGCAAGAAGTCAAATATTGTTAATGAGTTCAATGCCTACTGTGAATCAGGCATATGCTATGATAATCAGCGATGAGAGTCAGAAAACACTAGCAGCTTCAGCAGGGCTATTAGGTGCAAATCCAACAAATATATCTGATCAATATGAGGTGGCTATGTACTCAACAACAAGTGGAAATCAAAGGTTCAATCAGAAAACAAGGAAAAATTATAATGTTCAATGTGATCTTTGCAAACTCAAAGGCCATAACAAAGAAAAATGTTACAAGACTGTGGGATATTCACCAAAGTTTAAACTCAGAAAGAGAGGGGGAGTTGGGAATTACAATGCTCATAACTCAATGGCTGAGTCTATAACTCAAAACAATGGAAATGCAGGAAATGCAAGATTCAACAATGCAGCTGCCTACAATGTTCTAAATGAGGACAATATGCAGAGCAGTCAAGCCACTGGTGATATGTTTGGACAATTCTCTGGGTTAATAGATGTTGAAAATCAGTTTGTGGGAAAAAAAATAGTCAGCTATCCAGCTATACATTCACCAAAGAGCAGTACGAACAGAATCTTCAGTTACTAAACAGTAACAATACTGGACAAACTTATAGTGCAAATGTAGCAGGTACAACTAAGTATTTTAAAGAATGGATAATAGATACTAGGGCTACCAACCATATGGTAGCAGATTTAGGCTTGTTGGATAAGTCTACTATAGTACAAACTCAGTATCCAAAAAGAGTATTCATGCCTAATGGGAATATTACTCAGGTCACTCACACTGGAGCCAGTACAATATCTAGTAGAGACACAATAACTAATGTGTTCTCTATCCCTGAGTTCAAATTTAATCTTCTTTCAGTATCTAACTGACAAAAGAATTGAGGTGCTTAGTAGCTTTCTTCCCTGATTTTTGCATTTTTCAGAAACTCTTCACTGGGAAGGTGAAAGTGATTAGTAGAGAAAATGATGGGTTGTACATTTTAAGAAGTCAATCAGAAGGAAATAATTCTAGTGAAATTACTCTAGCAGCTACTGAAGGTGCAATTACATATGAGATCAAACCAGCAAAAGATATAGAGTTGTGGCACAAAAGATTTGGACATGTATCAGCAAATGTCCTTAGAAATTTACTACCTGTTACTGTAGAGGTTATAACAGAAAGAATAAATAGATGTGGTGTATGCCCATGTCCAAAACAAACAAGGCAGAGAATAAATAGATATGTTGTATGCCCATGTGCAAAACAAACAAGGCAGCCTTTTCCTACTAGTTGCATTAAGTCTACTGCTTCTTTTGATCTGATACATGTAGACATTTGGGGTCCCTATAAAGTGCCTACATTTGATGGCAACAAGTATTTTCTAACCGTGGTAGATGATTTCTCCAGAAATACATGGTTGTTTTTACTCAAACTCAAGTCTGATGTATGCACTGTTCTTCAACAATTCATAGTGTTTGTAAAAACTCAGTTCAACAAAACAATTAAAGTCACTATAAGTGACAATGGTACTGAATTTGGCAATACAAACTGCAACAAAATATTTACTAATTTTGGAATAGTTCATCAGATTACTCGAGCATACACGCCACAACAGAATGTTGTTGCGGAAAGAAAACATAGACATCTTTTAGAAGTCACACGAGCAATTAGATTTCAAGGGCATATACCTATAAAATTATGGGGATACTGTGTGTTGGCTGCACCTTATTTGATTAATAGAATGTCAAGTTCTGTCTTGGATAACATGTCACCATATGAGAAGTTATATGGAAAGAAGCCTTCTCTAAAACATATTAGGGTTCTATGATGCCTATATTTTGCAAACACATTGCAAGAACAAGATAAATTAATGCCAAGATCCAAGGCAGTTATACATATGGGGTATGCAACTTCTCAAACGGGATATTTACTCTATGATTTGAATAACAAAATCTTTTTTGTTAGCAGAGATGTTATCTTTAAAGAAGATGTTTTTCATTCAAAACTCTCAATCAAAGACAAAGTCTACCTATGTTCACAAATAATAGCTTTCAGTCAATACCAGATGATACATTCGACCAATTCAACATTGAGAATCATAACATTGTTCAAACAAATGAAGCTGGGAATACTAATTTTCAAATAGGACAAGCTGAGGGCATTCACAACATGGAAGGTTCAAATCAGCAAACCTCAAGTTTAATAATTGAGCCTATACAATGCACTACTTATGGAGCCTTACAACAATACACGTCAACTAAGCTAACTACTGATATTTCACCTTCAGAAGTCACTAATATACAACAGACTAATTTATTGAGAAAATCAAGTAGAGACAAGAGACCACCTCTTTGGTGTGAGGTTGTATGGGTACATCAACTATTAAGTGAAGTTGGCTTCCAAACTACATTGCCAGCAAAGTTGTGGTGTGATAATCAAGCTGCTCTTCATATCTCCTCTAATCCTGTATTTCACGAAAGGACTAAGCACATTGAAATAGATTGTCACTTTGTTCGTGAAAAGATTCAACAAAAGCTCATCTCTACAGGTCATGTTAGAACTGGAGATCAATTGGGAGACATTTTCACAAAAGCTTTGAATGGAGCTCGAGTTGAATATATCTGTAACAAGTTGGGCATGATCAATATATATGCTCCAACTTGAGGGGGAGTGTTGACATACAAGTTGTCTAGCACATGTATACACATGTACTACATCATAGCTAGCACATGTATATGAGTTGTATAGTAGGTGTAATACAAGTTGTGTAGCACATGTATACACATGTACTACATCATAGCTAGCACATGTATATGAGTTGTATAGTAGGTGTAATTAGGTGTATGACAACTAATAGATTAGGTGAATTAGTATTATAAATAGGCCTTGTAATCTTCTCTTCTAGATATGAAATATAGAACTTCTTTGGTTTCTAACATGGTATCAGAGCATTGAAGTTTTTTCATCAGTTTGTTGTTGGAATTTTTTTTTTCCCCGTTCGAATTATTTTTGTTCAGAACAGTATTTCGCTGCTTTGATTCTATTTCACTATTTCCGGCTATTTTTTGCCCCGGCCGCTTCTTTACAGATTTTTCTACTCACTATTCCGACCAAAGTGGTACTGTCAGAATTTTTTTTTCCTGACAACTTTCATTTTCCAAGATCACTGTTCCGGCACTGTTCACTATATTGTTCACTGTTCACTGCATTGTTCACTATTCAAATATTACTATTCAATGTTCACTGTACTATTCAAATATCACTGTTCACTGAACTGTTCAAATTTCACTGCACTATTCTTGACTATTTGATTCTGCTATTATTCGGGTGCAAGATGACTGAAACGAAACCTACCGTTGATGTCATTCCGGTTATGTCCAAAATTACGGAGAATAAGTTCATGGGTTCCAATTACATGGATTGGAGTAAGACGATCCGTCTCTATTTGCGGAGCATCGACAAAGAGAACCACTTGGTTGATGATCCACCCAAGGATGAGACTAAATCAGTCTGGTTAAAGGAGGATGCAAAATTGTTTCTCCAAATCAAGAATTCGATGCACAGTGAGGTAAATGATCTAGTTTCTCATTGTGATTATGTGAAGGATCTAATAGATTATTTAGATTTTTTGTACTCTGGCAAAGGAAACTTGTCTCGTATGTATGATGTGTGCCAGACATTTTACCATCCATACATGCAAGATCGCTCTCTCACCACTTACTTCTCAGAGTTTAAGAAGGTGTATGATGAGCTTAATGTTATATTGTCGTTTAGTCCAGATGTGAAGGTACAACAGGCTCAGCGTGAACAACTGATGGTCATGAGTTTCCTTTCTGGTTTTTCTCCTGAATTTGAAGGGGCCAAATCGCAGATTTTATCTGGGACTGCTATATATTCCTTAAAAGAGGCCTTTACAAGAGTGTTCATACTGAAAAGTCTCATCCAGGTCCGACAGCCACGATCGATAGTGGTGCTCTGCTTAGCCGCGTCCAAAAGAATAAGAGTCATAGTAATCGCAATCGGAGTAGCGATAGTCGAGACCTAAAGCAAGGGGAAGTTGAATGTTTTTATTATCATGAGCTCGGTCATACCATACGTTATTGTGTGAAGCTTCAGAATAAGAACAAAAGATCTCAGTATGCCAACATTGCCACTTCCGAGACTATTTCACCATCTCAGTCATCATCTCCTCCTATCAATACTATCCCTGAGTCAGGTAAAATCACTAAGTGTCTCCTCTCTTCGTCATCTAAATGGGTCATTGATTCTGGTGCCACAGATCATATGACAGGTAACTCTAAACTCTTTTCCACTTTTCAGTCACATACCCAATGTTCCACAGTTACTTTAGTCGATGGTCTACCTCATATGTTTTAGGGTCTGGCACTGTTAACCCAACATCTTCTCTTTCCCTTAGTTCCGTCTTAAATTTGCCTGATTTCTCTTTCAATCTAATATCTGTCAGTAAACTTACGCGTACTCTAAATTGTTATGTCTCATTTTTTCCCAATTATTGTCTTTTTCAGGATCTTACGACAAAGCAGATTATTGGTAAAGGTTCTGAGTCTGGGGGTCTCTATGTTCTTGAATCACAGGTGTCGAAATCCATTTCTTGTTCAACTGTGTTGTCTCCCTTTGATGTACACTGTCGATTGGGTCATCCATCCTTGTCTAGTTTGAAGAAGTTATATCCTCAGTTTCAGAGTATTTCCTCTTTAGATTGTGAGTCATGTCAGTTTGCTAAACACCATCGCCTTCCTAAAGTTTCTAGAGTCAATAAACGGGTCGACTTACCTTTTGAGTTAGTTCACACCGATGTTTGGGGTCCATGTCCTATTATCTCTAAAACTGGTTTTAGATATTTTGTTACCTTTGTGGATGATCATTCTCGTGTTACTTGGTTATATTTAATGAAAAATCGTTCGGAGTTGTTTTCAATTTTTTGTGCTTTTTGTGCTGAAATAAAAACTCATTTTAATGTTTCCGTTCGTAATTTAAGGAGTGACAATGCAAAAGAATATTTTTCGGATTTGTTTAAAGATTATATGGCTACAAATGGTATTCTACATCAATCTTCTTGTGTTGACACCCCTTCTCAAAATGGGGTTGCAGAACGAAAAAATAGACATCTTCTTGAAGTAGGCCGAGCACTCCTCTTTCAAATGAAAGCGCCAAAATGTTTTTGGGCTGATATCGTCTCTACAACTTGTTTTTTAATAAATCGTATGCCATCTTTTGTACTTCATGGTAATATTCCTTACAACATTCTTTTTTCCTCTAAGCCATTATTTCCTATTTAACCCAAAATATTTGGTTGTACTTGTTTTGTTCGTGATGTTCATCCACAGGTAACTAAATTAGATCCAAAGGCCCTTAAGTGTGTGTTCTTAGGGTACCCACGTCTTCAGAAAGGTTATCGGTGTTATTCTCCAGATCTCAAAAGGTACTTAGTGTCTGCCGATGTCACATTCTATGAAAATTATCCGTTCTTTTCTTCATATGTTTATAACAGTCATGAGGAAGAAGATGATACTTTGGTCTACACTGTCACACATCCAGTTAGTTCTCCAACACCTCTTCCTCAGTCACCCGTTTCCCTCGATCGACCATCTGAGCAGCCACCTGTTCTTCGTGTGTATACCAGGCGACAACAAACCTCAGAACCCGATCTTTTACCTACTTCTGCTTCGTCGGTAGATCCAACCTCCTGTGTTTCAGATCCTAGTTTGGATCTTCCTATTGCCATTCGCAAAGGTACACGACAATGTACTTATCCTATTTCTTCTTTTGTGTCTTATGACCATTTGTCTACTTCTTCTAACTCGTTTATTGCATCATTAGATTCTGCTAGGATACCTAAAACTGTTCGTGAAGCATTGTCCCACCCAGGTTGGCATGCTGCAATGATAGAAGAGATGATGGCTTTAGATGAGAATGGTACTTGAGAGTTGGCCGATCTGCCCACTAACAAAAAGGCTATTGGGTGTAAGTGGGTATTTGCTGTTAAGTTTAACTCCGATGGGACAGTAGCTCGCCTTAAGGCACGCCTTGTTGCAAAAGGGTATGCACAGACCTATGGAGTCGACTATTTGGATACTTTTTCCCCGGTCGCCAAGTTAGCTTCTGTTCGATTATTCATTTCCATGGCAGCTACTTATGATTGGCCTCTGCATCAGCTTGATATAAAGAATGCTTTTCTACATGGAGATCTTCAGGAAGAAGTATATATGGAGCAACCACCTGGATTTGTTGCTCAGGGGGAGTGTGGAAAGGTATGTCGTCTTAAAAAATCTCTTTATGGGCTGAAACAGAGTCCTCGTGCTTGGTTTGGCAGATTTAGTGAGGCTGTTCTAGAATATGGGATGAAGAAAAGCAATTGCGATCATACGGTGTTTTATAAAAAGTCTGATGATGGTATTCTTTTATTGGTAGTATATGTTGATGACATCGTTATTACTGGAAGTGATATTACAGGAATTTCAACTCTAAAGTCTTTCCTTCACACTCAATTTCAGACGAAAGATTTAGGGCAACTAAAGTATTTTTTGGGAGTTGAAGTTACACGGAGCAAGAAAGGCATCTTCTTGTCCCAAAGGAAATATACTCTTGACTTGTTAGCTGAAACTGGAAAGTTGGGATCTAAACCATGCATCATGCCAATGGTTCCTAACACACAACTCGTGAAAGAAGACGGTGAGTTATTCGAAGATCCAGAGAAATATAGGAGATTGGTTGGGAAACTGAACTATCTTATAGTAACTCGTCCCGATATCGCATACTCTGTCAGCATTGTGAGTCAGTTTATGTCTTCCCCAACAGTCAGGCATTGGGCGGCTCTGGAGCAGATTCTTTGTTATCTAAAGGGATCTCCAGGACGGGGTCTAGTATATAAGAATAATGAACACACTAACATTGAGTGTTTCACAGATGCAGATTGGGCAGGGTCAAAAGCCGATAGGAGATCCACCTTTGTGTGCAATTTTGAGAATTTTTGTGACATTTTGGATAATTATTTGTATTTTTCTGTGCATGTTTATTTGTTAAACTAATAAAAAAATACAAAAATATATCGCATTTGCATTTAGGATTTAATTCTACAATTAGGAATAATTAGGTTTGTTTTACAAGAATGAAAATTACAAAAATATGCATCGTTTGCATTTTTAGCATTTAATGTCCAATTGTACAATTTTATACTTAATTATTACTTAATTGTGTGTTAATTGTTATTGGGAGTTAATTTGCCCTTTTATGAATTAATTTAGTTCTATATGATAATTTAAGGATTTTAGAATTTAGTTTCAGTTTAAGAAAAAATAAAAGAAGAAAAGAGAGCAAAAAATATAAAGAAAATCGGAATTGGGCTCTTCTTAAAATTCAAGCCACAGACCCAAAAAATACCCAACCTTCCCCATGACCCGGTCCATTTCAAACCGGGTCGACCCAGTCCATAACCCAAATACCCAACACCCCTCCTAATCTTCATTTCATTTCCTAAACCTAAAACTAAACCATCCCCCCTCTCTCTTCCCCTCTTCTTCTCCAAAACTCCCAAAAAACCCTCCAATGGCTGCCTCACCTTCACACACACGCACAACCCCTCCATCGACCACCCTTCACCAGTCGTCGAACCACCATAGCCATCCGTTCGTTGCTTCTACTTCTGCTTCGTCTCCAAACGACCACCTTCTTCAGTCGACCACCAGCGTCCATCGCCAAGACCACCCCTGGAAGCGCAGCTGCTATCTCGCCGTTCTTCAGCTCAACCAGTCGCCCAACCCGCACCCTCACGTCCATACACGACCAAACAAACCAGCCACCTCCCCTCCTTCTCTTCTCCGCCAAGCACCAGTTAACCCATGGCTGCTACTTCCTCGTCGATCTCCAGCAGACCCAAACGTCTCACCTTCCATGCTGCCTTGTCGAGCATCTAGTTCAAAACCAAACTCCATCGAGCTCCAGTCACAAGCTTCACCATGAGTGACCTCATGCCACAAAGATCCGCCACGAACGACTACCCTCGAGGTCCAGCTCCCATGGCTGCCCCTTTGCTGCTTTGTCTTCTCCATGGCGAGCTCAAGCTCGTCCATGGACTACCCCCCATCACCATCTCCCTTGAACCCATGGACAGTCCAAACGACCACTCATCTTCACCTCCTCGACGACCATGGCTACTGCCCATCCAGTTGAGCAGCATTTGCTGCCATTGCTTCGAGCTCCAGCCATGAGCGAGCGAGCAGCGACAATCCTATCTCAAGCTCAGTCCGTCAAGCTCCGGCTCAGCGACGCAGCAACAGTCAGGCCCGTCGTCATTTTTCGTCGTCGAGTTATTTTGGTGCGATAATCGTTTCCGGACAGATTTGTTTTCATTCAAGTTCTTCGTCGTTTCAATCCGGTTAGTGGGTTTGAATTTCATTTTGTCCGTATTTTGTTTTGATATTCTCGGATCTAAAATCGGTAAATGTTTGATTCTTGTTTTGTTCGTGTTTATCGTTTTTGTTAACTTGTTTCAGTTTGTTTCATGTGTTTTTATTTATTTTTTTAAAAGAAATTGTTAGTTTAATTTTAATGTTGTTAGATTCAAATTGAAATTTAATTAATTATTTCTTCAGTTTGTTTCATGTGTTTTTATGTATTTTTTTAGAAATTGTTAATGTTGTTAGATTCAAGTTGAAATTCAATTAATTATTTCTTCTTCGTTTAAAGAATTAGTTGTAATATAGAAATATGTTAGTTTGATCACTTGAATCATCCATCTTTGTTGATTAGTTTAGATTTAATTCGTGTTCATCTTTTGTTTGAAGTTCGTTTTTAATCTAGTGATTTAATGTGAGTTCATGTATTGGTTTTAATTTTTTGATTTAGTTTGAATCATGTATCTTTGTTGTTAATATTGTTGTCTCCTTGCTCGTTCAGTTGTGTCTAGGTTAACCAGGATTGGTTCCCAATATGGTTAGCTTATTCCCATTAATTTGATGTTGTTCAATCTGTGTTCATGAGATTTGTTGTTTGAATTTGTTTAGAAATTGGTCATATTTGTTGTATTTTGGTTGAAATTGATTAGGTGAATTGGTTATAGCTGATGGGGGTAGATTGGTAAATTGCAGTAAGTTCAGGGGTAAAATGGTAAAGGAGTTTTTCCAATTATAGGACAATTGAAACGGAATTTGTTTATTTATTTCAGAGTCGCCACTTGGGAGATTTAGGGTGTCCCAAGTCACCAATTTAATCCCGAATCGAGGAAAAGAATGACTTTGTATTACAGTCCGCGAACCAGAAATCCGGATAAGGAATTCTGTTAACCCGGGAGAAGGTGTTAGGCATTCCCGAGTTCCGTGGTTCTAGCACGGTCGCTCAACTGTCATATTCGGCTTGTTTATCTGATTTTATACAATTATGAGCTAATGTGCAAGTTTTAACTTTTAACCGCTTTCGTCATTATTTATATATTTTTTCAAGAATTGCAACATCATGGAAATACATCTCCAACCACGTCACATCAATGCACCCGTGGTTGTTGGCACATTTCAACTCTGTTGAGATTTGGATTTGGGTCACATAAATGTGCACCCGAGTTTTAAGAAAATTAAATTATTAAAAGGCGTGCCTAAAGCGACTAGCGTATCATTTACTTTGGGTAGGGCCGTGAAATTTTGCTAAACGGTCCATCCCGAAGTCTAAGCAATTTTAAAGCAATTATTGAGGGCCCCGCAATTTGCATTTTTATTTGGCGAGGCTCGTCTCATTATTTTTTTTTTTAAAAAGGGATAATCTTAGAATGACTACATTTTTTATTTTTTCGTTTTTCTCTAAAATAAATGAAGAAAAGGTCCTACTTTATTTACATACTTTCGAGTTATTATAGTTAAGTTTCGAAAGTGAGTCGTTTAAAGAGTTTACATGGGCAGCGCATAGAATGTTCTACATACAGACAGTAAAAGAAAGAAAAGACTACATTAAACTACAACTTCAAATCTTTCTCATTTTTGCATTCATGCTTCGAGTAGCTTACAAGATGAACCAGTGTATCAGTTTGTGTACCTGGTGTCACACCTCCTTTTTTCGCCCCCGCGAGGGGTAAAAGAGTTTTTCCAATTAAAGGACAATCGAAATGGGATTTGTTTATTTATTTCAGAGTCGCCACTTGGGAGATTTAGGGTGTCCCAAGTCACCAATTTAATCCCGAATCGAGGAAAAGAATGACTTTGTATTACAGTCCGCGAACCAGAAATCCGGATAAAGAATTCTGTTAACCCGGGAGAAGGTGTTAGGCATTCCCGAGTTTCATGGTTCTAGCACGGTCGCTCAACTGTCAAATTCGGCTTGTTTATCTGATTTTACACAATTATGAGCTCATGTGCAAATTTTAACTCTTTACCGCTTTTATTATATTTTTAAAGGAATGTGAACATCGTTTAAAAACATGTCTTTGGATTGCGTCACATGAAATTCACCCGCAATCCGGAACATATTTTTATTCAATGTTTTGGGATTTGGATTTGGATCGCATGAAATGCACACCCGAGTTTTAAGAAGGTAAGATTAATTAAATCGCGCCTAAAGAGTCTAACACGTTATTATCTTTGGGGAAGGCAGTGAAATTCACTAAACAGTCCATCCCAAATTCTAAGTATTTATTATGACCAATTATTGAGGGCCCCGCAATTTGCATTTTTATTTGGCGAGGCTCGTCTCATTATTTTTTTTTTTTTTAAAAAGGGATAATCTTAGAATGACTACATTTTTTAATTTTTCGTTTTTCTCTAAAATAAATGAAGAAAAGGTCCTACTTTATTTACATACTTTCGAGTTATTATAGTTAAGTTTCGAAAGTGAGTCGTTTAAAGAGTTTACATGGGCAGCGCATAGAATGTTCTACATACAGACAATAAAAGAAAGAAAAGACCACATTAAACTACAACTTCAAATCTTTCTCATTTTTGCATTCATGCTTCGAGTAGCTTACAAGATGAACCAGTGTATCAGTTTGTGTACCTGGTATTTGGAAAGCAAGGAAAGAAGATGAAGATCAGTAGAAGCAGCAGTAGTGTAAATACACAGCAACAGTAGGTTCAGCAATACAGCAAAACCAGTGACGACCAGTAGAATAACCCAGTAACAGATTGAAAAATCAGCAATACAAAAATGCAATCGCAGTCAAAGCAGAAGAGAGACGGATACAAGATGCAGTAGTTTACTGATTTTGAATAACACTCAAGGAAAGACAAACGGAAATTATTCAAGTAAAAGTTCAAATTGTCTTTCTATTTTGCTCTCAAATTCTAGTTTTCTCAAAATTCAGTCAACTCTCTCAACTTTTTTCTTCTTCTAAAAGTCTCTTCCTTTTTTTCTCTCTCAGTCCAAGTCCAAGTCCCTTCTAAAATGTTCTCTCCTAAAAAAAATGTCCCCTTTAAAATGTGTCAAATGACTCTATTTATAACAAGGCTCTTGTCTTGAACCCCCAACCCGAAATATTCCCCTAATTGCATGTTTTGTTCCCCGTTACCCTATGTCTTCTTTATTTTAAACCCTTGTCCCCCATGCCCACATGTTTTGTCCCCCACTACATTAAATAAATATATCAACCCCACCCCATTATATCTTGTCTCCCATGCTTAACTTAAATAATTACATTATTTCCCCCCACTACATTATGTCTTGTCTCCCACTATATTAAACAATTATATCATCTCCCCACTAATTTATGTCTTGTCCCCCACAATGTATTTTTTTAATATTGTTAATGTCTAGTGGACAGAGCACTCAGATTAAATAATTGTTCAAATGTTCAATTCCAAAATACTCCTCCGACCTTACTGAAATTACCATTTTACCCCTGAACGTACTGCAATTTACCAATCTACCCCCATCAGCTATAACCAATTCACCTAATCAATTTCAACCAAAATACAACAAATATGACCAATTTCTAAACAAATTCAAACAACAAATCTCATGAACACAGATTGAACAACATCAAATTAATGGGAATAAGTTAACCATATTGGGAACCAATCCTGGTTAACTTAGACACAACTGAACGAGCAAAGAGACAACAATATTAACAACAAAGATACATGATTCAAACTAAATCAAAAAATTAAAACCAAAACATGAACTCACATTAAATCAGTGGATTAAAAACGAACTTCAAACAAAAGATGAACACGAATTAAATCTAAACTAATCAACAAAGATGGATGATTCAAGTGATCAAACTAACATATTTCTATATTACAACTAAATTATTTAAACGAAGAAGAAATAATTAATTGAATTTCAACTTGAATCTAACAACATTAACAATTTCTAAAAAAATACATAAAAACACATGAAACAAACTGAAGAAATAATTAATTAAATTTCAATTTGAATCTAATAACATTAAAATTAAACTAACAATTTCTTTTAAAAAAATAAATAAAAACACATGAAACAAACTGAAACCAGTTAACAAAAACGATAAACACGAACAAAACAAGAATCAAACATTCATCGATTTTATATCCGAGAATATCAAAACAAAATACGGACAAAATGAAATTCAAACCCACTAACCGGATCGAAACGACGAAGAACTTGAATGAAAACAAATCTGTCCGGAAACGATTATCGCACCAAAATAACTCGACGACGAAAAACGACGACGGGCCTGACTGTTGCTGCGTCGCTGAGCCGGAGCTTGACGGACTGAGCTTGAGCTTGGATTGTCGCTGCTTGCTTGCTCATGGCTGGAGCTTGAAGCAATGGCAACAAATGCTGCTCAACTGGACGGGCAGTAGCCATGGTCGTCGATGAGGTGAAGATGAGTGGTCGTTTGGAATGTCCGTGGGTTCAAGGGACATGGTGGTGGAGGGCAGTCCATGGACGAGCCTGAGCTCGCCATGGAGAAGACAAAGCAGCAAAGGGGCAGCCATAGGAGTTGGACCTCGAGGGTAGTCGTTTATGGAGGATCTTTGTGGCATGAGGTCACTCATGGTGAAGCTTGTGACTGGAGCTCGATGGAGTTTGGTTTTGAACCAGATGCTCGATGAGGCAGCATGGAAGGTGAGACGTTTGGGTCTGCTGGAGATCGACGAGGAAGCAGCAACCATGGGTTAACTGGTGCTCGGCGGAGAAGAGAAGGAGGGGAGGTGGCTCGTTTGTTTGGTCGTGTATGGACGTGAGGGTGCGGGCTGGGCGACTGGTTGAGCTGAAGAACGGTGAGACAGCAGCTGCGTTTCCGGGGGTGGTCTTGGTGATGGACGCTGGTGGTCGACTGAAGAAGGTGGTCGTTTGGAGACGAAGCAGAAGCAACGAACGAATGGCTATTGTGGTTCGACGACTGGTAAAGGGTGGTCGATGGAGGGGTTGTGCGTGTGTGTGAAGGTGAGGCATCCATTGGAGGGTTTTTTGGGAGTTTTGGAGAAGAAGATGGGAAGAGAGAGGGGGCGGATGGTTTAGTTTTAGGTTTAGGAAATGAAATGAAGATTAGGAGGGGTGTTGGGTATTTGGGTTATGAACTGGGTCGACCCGGTTTGAAATGGACCGGGTCGTGGAGAAGGTTGGGTATTTTTTGGGCCTGTGGCTTGAATTTGAAGAAGAGCCCAATTCTGATTTTCTTTATATTTTTTGCTCTCTTTTCTTCTTTTATTTTTTCTTAAACTGAAACTAAATTCTAAAATCCTTAAATTATCATATAGAACTAAATTAATTCATGAAAGGGCAAATTAACTCCCAATAACAATTAACACACAATTAAGCATAAAATTATACAATTGGACATTAAATGCTAAAAATGCAAACGATGCATATTTTTTTAATTTTCATTCTTGTAAAACAAACCTAATTATTCTTAGTTGTAGATTTAAATCCTAAATGCAAATGCGACATATTTTTGTATTTTTTATTAATTTAACAAATAAACATGCACAGAAAAATACAAATAATTATCCAAAATGTCACAAAAATTCTCAAAATTGCACACAAAGGAAAATCATTTTATTTTGAATTTTTGGGAGTAATTCTTTCATAGGGAAAAAATCACGTGCTTACAACTAACATTGAGTGTTTCACAGATGCAGATTGGGCAAGGTCAAAAGCCGATAGGAGATCCACGACAGGATATTGCGTTTTTGTTGGTGGAAACTTGATTTCGTGGAAGATTAAGAAACAAAATGTTGTATCTCGATCTAGTGCGGAAGCAGAATACAGAGTTATGGCACAATCTCTGTGTGAGGTTGTATGGGTACATCAATTATTAAGTGAAGTTGGCTTCCAAACTACATTGCCAGTAAAGTTGTGGTGTGATAATCAAGTTGCTCTTCATATCTCCTCTAATCTTGTATTTCACGAAAGGACTAAGCACATTGAAATAGATTGTCACTTTGTTCGTGAAAAGATTCAACAAAAGCTCATCTCTACAGGTCATGTTAGAACTGGAGATCAATTGGGAGACATTTTCACAAAAGCTTTGAATGGAGCTCGAGTTGAATATATCTGTAACAAGTTGGGCATGATCAATATATATGCTCCAACTTGAGGGGGAGTGTTGACATACAAGTTGTCTAGCACATGTATACACATGTACTACATCATAGTTAACACATGTATATGAGTTGTATAGTAGGTGTAATACAAGTTGTGTAGCACATGTACTACATCATAGCTAGCACATGTATATGAGTTGTATAGTAGGTGTAATTAGGTGTATGTCAACTAATAGATTAAGTGAATTAGTATTATAAATAGGCCTTGTAATCTTCTCTTCTAGATATGAAATATAGAACTTCTTTGGTTTCTAACATCAAGAAACATTCTTTCCAGTAGTAAAGATGAAAACTGCTAGAACTGTGTTAGCAATTGCTGCTACTAAACAGTGACATATACATCAAATGAATGTATATAATGCATTCCTTCAAGGGGATTTACATGATGAAATATATATGGAACTGTCTCAAGGATTTAACAGTCAGGGGGAGACAAGACCACAGTGTAAACTGATTAAATCCTTGTATGGATTAAAACAAGTACCAAGGCAATAGAATGCAAAGCTCACTGAGGCCTTGTTAAAAGCTCAATTTGTTCAAAGTCAATACGATCACTCCTTGTTTTTTAAGAAAACCTCAGAAGGTGTCACTATGGTGTTAGTATATGTTGATGACATGCTCATTACTGGAGACAACCTAAAACTAATAAAAGAAACTAAGGCTGGCTTACAACAGGTGTTCAAAATGAAAGACTTGGGTGAACTTAAATATTTTTTAGGCATTGAGTTTGCAAGGTCTAGTCAAAGAATCCTAATGCATCAAAGAAAATACACTTTAGAGTTGATTTCAGAAACAGGTTTAGGAGCAGCCAAACCTGCTATAACTCCTCTTGATTTCAATATGAAGCTAACAACAAAGGAGTATGATGAACATACAAACAAAGGAAAAGAAGTGGCTGATGGAGACGAAGAACTATCAGATCTGAATCCATATCAAAAGCTAATTGGTAAATTGCTATATCTAACAATGACTCGACCAGATATTGCATTCAATGTTCAAACATTGAGTCAATTCTTACAAAAACCAAAAAGATATCATATGGAAGCAGCACTCGGAATTGGGAGGTATCTAAAACAACAACCAGGACAAGGAATTATATTATCTAGTAAGAACAGTACTGAAATTACAGCCTACTGCGATGCAGACTGGGCAACCTGTCCTCATTCTAGAAAGTCTATATCTGGTTATTTAATTAAGCTTGGCGAATCTCTAGTCTCTTGGAAATCAAAGAAACAAACAACTGTTTCCAGAAGTTCAGCAGAAGCTGAATATAGGAGCCTTGCCTCAACATTAGCAGAATTGATCTGGCTAGTTGGTCTACTAACAGAACTGAAAATCAATGTCAAACAACCTGTTAGTGTGTACAGTGATATCAAAGCAGTTATGCAAATTGCAGCAAATCTAGTTTATCATGAATATCTCAATTCCAAGCTTGGAACTTTAAACATTTTTACAGCTCCTAGCTTGAGGGGGAGTGTTGAGAAAGGGGTTACATAAGGGCATTTTGGTATTATCCCTTATTAGACTCCACCAATAGGAATGAAGAAAGTGGCTAAGTTAGTTAGCCAGGTGGAGCTTATATAAATATACACTTGTAATATTCAATTTTTTAATTAATGAGAATAACACATCTGATGCTATCTTCTCTCTCGTTCTCTCTCATCCATCTACTATTTTTGCTACTTCATACAATTTCAAATCCCCAATCCTAGGTAATGGGTGCTTAACCATCTATGTAGATCCGCCAATGCTAATGGTTGATGTTGTTGCGAAATTTTTTTAAACGTTCTTATATATTATATATTGATGAATGATTCTTTTTATCTGCCTAAACCTTGTGTATGGCATATTGACAATTTGACTTGCTGTTTATTATAGCCAAATATCAACTATCAACTATCAACTACAATAATACTACGTCAAATAAAATGAAGATGTCATGGAAGAGCTAAGAACAACATGAAGTAAATTAGCAAAAAAGGAATATATATATACTACCAGCAATTGAACAAATTAATTGATACAGCACCAATGTACAATTAATTAATTGGTGACCATAGTAATTTTACATAAATTCACTCAATTAAGAATTAAGGATTGATGGATTGCGGGAACTGCTTAATTACAAGCTCAAATTAAAGAGACAATCCAGAATCTTCATCCTCGTCGAGGCTAGAAGTGTAAACAGTGTAAAGAGACCAAATCAAACCAAAGACACCAAAAAGAATCCAACCAAGAAGATTATTGCTCAAACCAAATGGAAGCCCTGTTCCTTCCGTGCTCATTCTTTCATCCACTAAAGCCATAGCTGCTGGACTTGACATTGTTGCTGCACATGCTGCTGCCATTAAAGATGTACCCATTCCTAACTTTGCCTCACTCTCTTGCCCTGTTGATTTTCCTTCCATTGAACATTTTACCTTTCCCATATTCTTGCTCATGGCTGGCAACCCTGTGAAATTATGAGCCGGTTGTTATATAGATGTCTCATACTCCACTTGTGGGATTATATTAGGTATGTTGTTGTTGTTGTTTGTTACATTTAGGATGTAATTTGTTAGTTCAGTTAATAAACTTTTTGACTCGAGCTATGTACAGTTAAACCTTTTTATAACAATCTCGTTTTTTCCGTTGCCTTTTTGATTGATATAGTGAAGTGCTACTATAGAAAACATATATTATAACATAATATGGAAAATTGGTTCCAAAGAAAATTGACCATCATAGTAAAGTGTTGTTATAGATGATGGTTGTTATAGAGAGCTCTGACTGCAAGAGCGGAGCTAGAGTACTGCCCCGAGAGGGTTCAGCCAAACCCAATAGCTTTAGTTCAAACCTTATATTTATCTTAAAAATTTATTGAATATATATAAGTTATAATTTAGAATCCAATAGCTTAAACGATTATAATCTCGAATCCATAAATTTGAAATCCTGGCTCAAAACTCTGTGTGACTGTATACCTTAAAAATAGGAATTTAATATGTATACATATGATAAAATTATATATACTCATTTTGAGTCAACTAACACACTCAATCTTTGATTTCATACGCTTCCCATTCAAAATCAGGAGAATGACCAAATGGTACGAGACTAGTTCTACACATTAACCTTTTGAGAATGCGCAATAAAGTATATATATACATCAAATACCATTTTGAGATTTCTTACTGATCCTTGATAATAATTTCGCTCAACTCTATCAGCAGTATCATACGTATATAGCTTACACCAGTTATTAGTGGCAGAGCATGATTTTTAATACGCGAATAAGCTAAGGAAATTATATATATAATGTAATTTTCGGACGAAAAGGGCTCGACTGAACCCTTCCGTCCACCTAGCTCGGCCCCTGCCAGTTATACTAAAACTCTTTTCATAAATTAGTTGCTGAATCCTAGCTAGAAAGCTTAAACAAAAAGAAACTTTCCCTTTTGTAGCAGTTAAACTCTTATTATCAAGATTAAGAGCGATATGTGAAAAATCAACATACCAAGAACAGAGGAGGGGCGAGATACAGAACCATTGTGCACGAGAGCAACACGGGCTACTGAAGAGGCCGCGGTGCAAGCAGTGATGGTCGCCATTTCTGTTCTCACTCAGAAATGAGACAGCTTTTTCACTGGTATTTCATACACACTCGACTTACTTTGATTCAGACATGAGAACATTACACAGACACGTACATTAAGCTAATGCAACGACACGAGTTAGCCACACAACATCGATTACCTAGATTGCTTCTCATCTCTTACAAGCCAATAATAATCTGCCACGTGTCTTGATACAGATGACTCAAAATAAAAGCAAACAACTACGACGGTTCGTTATTGTAAATTTAATCCCCGGCGGTTAATTGTCACCAGACATATAAGTCGTGTTTGGCCAACCTCCTCAAGAGGCCAAGAGTTTCTTTTTCTTTTTTAAAAGTACTTTTTTTTTTAAGTTAAGGTGTTTATAGCTCGTTTGGCCAAGCTGCAAAAATCAGCTTATTTTGAGAAGTGCTTTTCTCAAAAGTACTTTTGGTGAGAAGCAGTTTGTGTTTGGCTAATTAGTTTGAAAAGCACTTCTGAGCAACAATTAGTGTTTGGCCAAGCTTTAAAAAACTGTTTCTAAGTGTATTTTTCTCAAAAGTGCTTCTCAAAAAAGTGCTTTTGGAAAAAAACTACTTTTGTCTGCTTCTCCAAAACTGCTTTTGCTTCTCCTCAAAAGCATTTTTTTTCCTTCCAGAAGCTTGGCCAAACACCTCAAATTGAGGCCAAAAGTGCTTTTGGCCAAAAAAAGGCACTTTTGGCCAAAAATAAGCTTGGCCAAATAGGCTATTAACTAGACTTTTTATGGAAAAAATATGCTTTTGGGAAGAAACAGAACCAGTTTCTGAGGAGCAGAAAGCAGAAGCAATTTTAACTTTTTTTCTTACCAAAAATACTCTTAACAATAAATAGTATACATCAAAATAATCAATAAACCTAATACTTAGGATATTAATGTATAAGTATTTCTTCTTATTTTTAGGATAACTTTCTAGTATATAGTGCCTTTTGGGGTGAATGTGTCACGACCCAAACTGAAGGGCCATGACTAGCACCCGACCACACTTGCCGAGCACCAACGTACATTTCATCTAACCTTCATTATTATCTTTTAAGGCTGACGAGATCAATATAAATGGTAGACCTAGATCATGGACAACCAGCAATAAAATATGACGGCATGAACATACATAGCAGGGGATGACCAGACAATCAAGAAACTACGTATAAGGTATGAGCTACCACGCTACTATGAAAGACTATACAACAAAAACTAGCCGACAAGGCATACCAAACTATACATGAGCCGACACCTGTCTATGAGCCTCTAAAAGAACATAAGTGTTGCAACATAGCCGGAACAGGGCCCCGACATACCCATAATGTCTATAACAAAAATTGCATACCAAGACCAAGGCAAGTCCGGAGAAGGGATCTCGCCAATCACCGCTGAACTGGACAGTCTACTGTGGTGGGGGAGCTGCACCTGCCTGTCTATCAGGACCTGCAGCACGACATGCAGCGTCCACAAATAAAAGGACGTCAGTACGAATAAAGTACTGAGTATGTAAGGCAAGGAACCATAAATACGATCAGTAATGTAAGCAAGGATAGAGAATATACAACCTGTAACATCTTAGTACCTTTGAGGGCTACTTACATGAAATGCATGATACATATGTATAAATACATAAACCTTTAAAGCATTCGCCTCTGTGGGCATCATCATCATCATATCGTACCCGGCCATAATAGGCTCGGTAGAATCGTACCCGGCCACGTGGAGCTCGGTAAAACCCAACTGATCAGTGGTTGCACAATAGGTGTCGTACCCGGCCAACTATAGCGTGGCTCGGTAGAGTAAAATAGATACATATATATAATGCATGCTCGACTCATGGAATCACATTCTAAACCTTTCGGAGTGACGTAAGGTCGGTATCCTCTGTACACGTTATTAGGACTAACTCTTCACTATGAACCTTATAAGAATCAGGAAGTACCAACAACATTGATAACATAAGACTAAGAGAAGCAACATTAACATCAATCGTTCCATAAGAGGGAAAACAATGTAAGTACTGCTAGCTTCTAAGAGTAGAGTATCTTGGAAGATCGTTCATTACATTATGTGCAATCGGAGTCGTGCAAAAGAAGGAAAGGGATAGCCTCACATACCTTGTATATACTGCCCCAATCTCAAGCTATGCAATTGTCAAAACTCCTTAGTCTACAATAAGAGAAACGATACTATCGTTATCATTTAAGCGTCATAACTATTATGTATCGACCACAACCTATTTTACGATGAAACGGACAGCACCTCCCCTATATATATGACCTCACACCATTCAAAATAGTCACCAAACAGCCCAAACAACATCAATAATAAACATATTGAGCCTCCCAAAATAGTCCACACACAGCCTAATCACTCCATACATACGACGACCACCGTAGTCGTGTCAAACAACCTGGAAATGTTACGAATAACTATCAGCCCATAACCCTACATATATATGGTGTTTCTCCACACCCTTCCTCCTCCAAAACTCCACAAGATAGTAGTAAAATACGCAGCCCAACAACAACGCAAAACAGTCCACAAAACAATAACATTACTTCCAAGCCTTTCGATATATATTTCACAAGTTCTAGCTTCAATGGCTTAGCTGCAACTTGGATAATCTTAAATACATATAGAGTAAGAGGTTCCTTACCTTTATACAGAAATAACAACTCCAATTTGACCTTAAATTTCCATGAAATATCCCTCCAATGCTGCCACAACAACAAAAAAGCGAAACTAGCGATCAATTAGTGTTTTTCGGCACTAGAATCACTTTAGAAGGCTTGAAATCACCTAGGATTGATATTAAGAACATGAGGGAGTATTTACAGAACATAAACCCTTTAAAACAACCTCCCACATGAGCTGAAACGACACAAAAATGAGCAACAACAAGAAGAACAAGAGACTTACTAGCGCCACGGAATTCCCGACACTTGATTTGTGTTGTTTGCCCTTTTTTTGGGTCTTGAATCTTGAGAGAACCTTGAGAGGATGTTCCTAGGGTTCTAAGGTCTGAAAATAGTGAAAATAAATGACTTAAAACGGGTTGGAGGCATCCTATATAGGTCCAAATATCTTAAACCGACTTAGTGGGCCCCATAGAGAGGTGCTTGGCGCAGTCTCGCGAAAATGCGAATATCTCTCTACTCCGAGATCGTATCGATGAACGGTTTAATGCGTTGGAAACTAGACTCATAGATATTTAATTTGGTTGGTAGATCACCCCGTAATTCCTTGTAAATTATGAGAAAAGATTAGAAACATTTGACCTAATGTTTAAGTAAAATTATGAACCTAAGTTGCGACAACTTTTGTCGACTTTTGTTTCATAACTCGTTTGACTTCAAGACTTATGATACGGATATTATATGATTACAATACCTTAATACATGACCTCTTGAGTGTATTAAGCACCGCTAGATTACCTGAAAATATGAGTTACAACATCCTTGATTCGTTTAACTTCTAATACTGGTTAATCACCCTTATACACTCTTGTATTACTTAAGACCAATAGGATTGACTTATTATCATCTAAAAGATAATTCCTTCTTGGATTTATGTTAACTAATATATGGCATGAACTAACACATGTGGATATGAGTTGTAACAGAATGCTTTTATATTTGTTGAATGATTTTTAATATATTTAACTTATATTAAAAGAATTAAGTAATTTTTAATTTTATTTTCATCTTTTACTTAAATAAAATTAAAAGATTTAATTATTGCATGTAATAACAAATTTTTGAGATTATTTATTTACTTATAATATTAACTATTAAGTAAATCTATTCATGTTCTTATTCGTAATTTGATACTTAAAAGCACTTTTTGAGAAGCTTGGTCAAACACAAATTATTGCTCAAAAGTGTTTTTTAGGATGATTAGCCAAACACAAATTGCTTCTCTAAAAAAATAATAATCAAAAGCACTTCTCAAAATAAATAGATTTCTCTAGCTTGGCCAAACGGGCTATTAGTGGGCGTTAGGACATAAGAATCATAAAATTTAAAACAAAAGTAAAAAAAAAATCAAGTGAAAATGTTATTTGAAATTTACAGTTATGTTTAGACATGAATGCAATTTCAGGTTGTTTTTGAATTTTTGTGAGTGATTTGAGAGAGTGAAAATTTTGAAAAATAACCTTTTGGAGTTTTTCAAATTTTCGAAAAATTCTAAAATTCATCTTCAAGTGAAAATTGAAAATTTCATGGCCAAATAATGATTTAGGACCCGTTTGGCCATGAGTTTTGCCAAAATAAATTTGGGATTTATTTGGCAAACTCATGTTTGACCATAAATTTTCCCCACATTTTGGCAAAATTTCAAAATCACCCCAATTGCTGATTTTGGGCCAAAATCCCAAAACTTGCGAATTATATACATGTTTTTCCAAAATAAAGTTGGGAAATATGTTTTGAAAACTTATGTTCAAACACATTTTCATCTTTAAACCAAACTTACCCTTATCAGATTTTTCAAAATAAATTTGAGAATATGTGGTCAAACGCTAGCTTAGAAAAAAAAGTATAAAAGAAAAGTGCAAAATTTTGTACGGCCAAACGGCCCCTTACTAATGAACATAGTATTCCATTAATCTCTACTGTTCATGTCCTGGCAGTCGCAGGAAGATATTGATAACAGGTTATCACTTATCCAGGTTAATATCATAAAAGATTTTCCACTTTAGGAGGCTGATTTACGCAAATATTCATTTTTAGGCTGCTACTTAAATTTGGTTACTATATTAAAAATTTATGCAAATATAACTCTTGCATTGAAAGAGAATAAGCAAAAATACGGTAATCATCATTCGAGATAATACAACAATTTTAAGCAATTGTTTGCTCGCTCCAAAACTACTCATCTAAACATGGCGCTATTTAATACCAAAACATCATTGATTAATTTTTTTTCTTTTGCAATCAATATAGTTAATTATTTTTATAAGTTAGAGTGTTTATAAGTAGAGGCTAGTATTTGTATAGTTGCACTTAAGAAGGACTAAGTTTACTCTCACCATTACTAGATATTAGTCCTTTTAACAAATTAAATTTGCTCAAAAAATTTGATATTTTAGAAGAAAAAAGAAGAAGTTATTTATACTTTTTCCAAATCTACATAAGCGAAATATTTAAGAAATAAATAAATGATATTTTAACTTATATTTTTAAAGAATGTGCAAAAAACTTAAAGGACATGTAACATGATATAAACGGAAGGTAATAATAGGCCTGCAATCGATAGTACTTTGAAACATTAATTTGAAGCCATCTTTAGCAGATGCTCTTTGTGAATGCTTAACATTAAATAGAGTAACCTAAATGAATGCTACACATGCCATTAGTATGTAGTGACCAGGGGTGGCAAATGGACGGGTTGGGTAAAAAATGGATAATGCAAAAAAAAAGGATAAATTATCCGACATGACTCATATTTAATACGGATAAAAATTGGGTTAACCAATGAATAATATGGATATTTATATTATCCGTAGCTTCTTGAATATATCACTTTTGGGAGAATTCCCAGTTACCAAAACTTGATGAACTCTCAATTTGGTGTTTTACAAATATAAAAGTTAAACCCATTAGTTATCCATTGGTTATCTATTTTCTAAATGAATAATGTGGTTCTTATCCATATTTAATCCATTTTTAAAAAGTCATTATCCAACCCATTTTTAATGGATAATATAGATGAATAACTATTTTCTTTTAACTATTTAATAGAGTGAAGTTAAATGGTTTGGGATATTACTCGACTGGACATTCACGCGCTAATTAGTGTGTCATTTCTTCGACAAATTCACAACCTTAGTCCGAACATCTTACACCCACGAGTCCCAACACCCTTACAACACGCGCAACTTTGTTTTTGGTGACACTCATGATTCTCTTGCTGATTTTACGCAACGAAAAGCGCTTGATGCCTTTGTAATTTCGCTCTTTTAATTTATTTTTTTCCAAATTAGTATACATTTCAGAGTTGTAAATTATTTTCTTTTTACTACCAAAAAAATATATTTATGATGAGTGATCATTTTAGTATTTTTAAATTAAAGTTTTAAGCACGCTTTATTCACGCAACCAAGTTACAACACCAACAATAATATGTTACTATACACAGTTCCAAACAAGTTGGGTTAATTATATAAATTTTCACTAGTTATGTCGTTTCATTTTAGCTCATATATGATTTTGGAGCAAACTTCATTTATCGCCACTAGAGCTCCAAAAAATTCACGCTAAAAGTCAAAGTTGTTGCACAATTGTTGCCTACAACCAGCTTAATAGAGTTGAGATTTCATTCTTAAATTATAAAATTGATACAAAATCGACAAAATCAACTAATGTCTATGGAGATTGTGAATGTTGGAACTATTGTTCCAATTTTGATTCCGATTTTACTTCAACACAGTGATGAATGATAAGTGAGAGTAAATTTGTTAATTTCCTTGTTAATGGCGTGCTGATAAATTCGGATTGTACCTATGAGTATTTTGTTGATGAAATATACAAGCAATTGGGTAGAGATTCAATTATATGATGGAGATAAAATATACAGTGGAGGATGGCTATATAGCACTTCCAATATACAATGATATGAGTGTGCGCTTGCATATGGAGATGAAAAAGAAAAACCTGGATATCACTGAATATCCACTATGCATAACGTTGAAAACTGTGTATTCAAGTGCTGAATGCTCATATTCAAGTTCATACTTGGGTGACAACTTACTCGCAACAACTTCAATTGGTTTACAATGTCAGAACATACAAGAAGTACACGGGACTAATATTGTTGATATGATGGATAATCATGAGAAAGAAGACAAAATTGAGATATTGAAGGAAAATTGTATAATAGACAATCCACAACATGAAGAAATTGCAGAAGGTCGGTTGTATTGGGACAAATATATACTCATTAGTATAATAAAACACTATGCAATACGAGAAAAATGTCCATTTATAGTGGATAGATCATCTACAACAAGGAGTGATTTCTACTTATGAGATTGCACTTTTCTGTAATTTTATATATACTGCTTGTATAAAAAAATGTATAATTATTGTATAATGAGATTGCATATGTATACTGCTTGTTTATTTGAGACACAAGTATAAAAATCTGAAGAAATACATTATTATAACACTATATTTTAAATAGGTATTATCTTACATGCGTGGATGAAAGTTGCAAATAGATTCTTAGATCTTCAAGTCTACACAAGTCAATTGTCTTCAAGGTTAGACTGTTCAATGATGTTCACACTTTCCCAAAGACGAGTAGACTGTTTTCACAACGTCATGCTACTTCGCCAGCCATTGCAAAAATAATTTGCAACAAATATGTCAATCCAAAAATAATATACACTCCAGCAGACATCATGAGCAATAATAGTATGAGATTAATATGAGTTACGTGAAAGCTTATAGAACAAAAGAAAAGGCGTTTGAACTGCTAAGAGGATACCACGTGAATCTTATAGAAAACTGCCGGGTCACTTGTATATGATAAATATGATAAATCTTGGTTCTGTCACAATGTTACATAAATCAGAGGACGAGCGCTTCATGTATGTTTTTGTCGCACTAAATGCATCAATCATATGATGGAAATACTGCTACCTTATTGTAGTGGTTGATGGGACATTCCTCAAATCATCACTGTGACGACCCAAAGGGTCATCACCGTAATTCTTCCTTGTTTCGTGCTTCCGAGGCCTTGAAAACCTCGCTTTTAATTGCCTCGATATTTCGTGCGCAGTCCGAGCGTGAAGCCGGAAAGCTTTTATGTTGAAATATGCGAATTTTGTGAGAAATTTGATGAATTTTGATATTTAATACGCATAATATTGACTTCGGTCAACATTTTGGGTAAACGGACCCGAACCTGTGATTCGACGGTCCCGGAGGGTCCGTAGAAAAATATGGGACTTGGGCGTGTGCCCGAAATTAAATTCCGAGGTCCCAAGCCCGAGAAATAAATTTTTGTGTGAAATTATTTTCTGAAATTAATTAAGGAAAATGAAGAAGAAAATTGATCAGAAAACTATGGTATCGAGCTCGTATTTTGGTTCCGACGCCCGGTACGAGTCTTAAATATGTTTTAAGTACTATCTGCAAAGTTTGGCTAAAAACGGATGTCATATGACGTGTTTCGGACTTATAATGGGGAATTTGAGTTTTTATGAAAGTTGAAAGAAAATCATGTATTATGAAGCTTGATCCTATGTATATGATGTTATTTTGGCGATTTGATCGCACGAGTAAGTCCGTAAGATGTTTTCAAGATCATATGAATGTTTGTTTTGGAGCCCCGAGGGCTCGGGTGAGTTTTGAGTAGGGCCCGGGAGGTCTTAGACTTAGAAAAAAATATACAGGTTCAGATGTTGCAGGCCCAGCGCGACCGCGACCATTTCCGCGCGGTTCGCGCTGGCAGCCACGCGGCCACGGTACTTTTCTGTGCGGTCCGCGTGGTGGGGTTCAGAGGGTCGACCAGCGCGGTCGCGCACCAAATCAGTGCGGTCTGCGCTAGGTGGGTTCAGAGAGAGCCCACTTCTCCCCTCCCTCGGCGCGGCCGCGGTGCATTTCTGTGCAGTCCGCGCCAGCCCCCAGAAAAATGTATAAATTCGGGATTTTTAGTCATTTTTCCACTTTTCAAAAACCCAAAACCTAAGAGGCGATTTTCCAAACAACTTTTCTTCTTCAAAACGATTGATGAGTGATTCTAACTCATTTTCTTCACTTCTTAACATCTTTTCACATGATTTCAATTTCAAAACAAAGATTTTCATGGGGGAAATTGGGTGTTTTGGGTAGAACCTAGGTTTTCTACAAATTGAGGTCCTCCTCAATTTGAGGTCCGATTTTAAAACAAATCATATATTTGGACTCGTGGGAGAATGGGTAACCGGGTTTTGGTCCGAACCTCGAGTTTCGACCACGTGGGTTCGGGGGTGTTTTTTACCATTTTGGAAAAAACCTTGTAAAATTTATTTTCATGCATGAGGAGTGATTCATTTAGTAATTATTAATGTGATTAAGTAACTTATGACTAGATTCGAGCGGATTGGTGGTGGAATCAAGAGGTAAAGCTATACTAGAAGCGTGAGTTGAGTTTGGAGCATTCGAGGTAAGTGTTTGTTCTAACTTTGGCTTGAGGGATTAGGATTTGGATGTTATTTGCTACGTGTTAACTGTGGAGTACGGTGTATAGGCATGGTGACGGTTATCTATGCACCGGAGTCTAGCATGACCGTGAGTCGTAGTTGCTTTTAAATTCGAAAGATGTGAAACAGTTGAGCTAATTACTTGCTAATATAATTATGAAGTGATAGTTGAGAAGCAGATGAGTTAAAGAAGGAAGTGTGGTATTTTTCCCTTGCCGGGACTTATTGTTGATTTGTTCTCCCTTGCCGGGATGTTTAATCTTGTTGTATATTCCCTTCCCCGATTGGTTGTGACTGAGGATTGGGTGAGGAAGAGCAATTATGCACGAAGGGTCTTTCCGTGCTACGTTTTGATAATTATGCACGAAGGGTCTTTCCGTGCCATGTCTCTAATTATTTGAGCACGAAGGGTCATTCCGTGCCTTGATGTGACAGTTATGTGAGGAAAAGCACGAAGGGTGATGTCGTGCACTATATTTGACAGTTTTGGTGAGAATTGAGAGTAAAAGCACGAATGTTGGTGCCGTGCAGTTGTTGATTCACTTGCTCTCTTTCATAGATGTTAATTATTCAGTTTCCATCTCTTTGTTCGTTGGTCTTATATCTAAATTGTTACACCTCACAGCATGTCCCCTCCCTATTATCTGTTTAAATTCTGTATATCTTTCCGTTGTTGCACATATATCTGTACAGGTTAATTGTGGTAGGTCCGGTCTAGCCTCGTTACTACCTCGTCGGGGTTAGGCCAGGCACTTACCAGCACATGGGGTCGGTTGTGCTGATGCTACACTTCTGTGCCCTTTTTGTGCATAGATTCGGGAGTAGCTTACGGACCGCAGTAGCAGTAGATTGGGAGCGTGCCTTCAGTCCAGAGACTCTTAGGTAGTTCGCTGGCGTGCGTGGGCCCTGAGTCTCATCTATTTCATTTCTGTTTGTTTTCATTGTATCGAAGCAGACTCCTTATGTATTTTCTTTCAAACTCTTATTTGTAGTATCTTATAGTAGTCCGTGAGTATTGTGTCACTAAATCTTGGGTAGAGGATGATGTTAATTTTTCCGCATTTTCGTTCATTTAATATTAAATTAAGACTTCCGCTTGAATTTATTGTTTTTGTTATTATCTTGTTGAAAATTAGTTGAAAAGGTATGTTAAGGTTGGCTTGCCTAGCTCCGACAGTAGGCGCCATCACGACTCCCGATGGTGGAGAATTCGGGTCGTGACAAGTTGGTATCAGAGCACTAGGTTACTTAGGTCTCACAACTCACGGACAAGCTTAGTAAAGTCTGAGGGATCGGTACGGAGACGTCTGTATTTATCCCCCAGAGGCTACAGAGTTAGGAAAAAAAATTTCACTTTGTTCATTCTTGTCGTGCGATTCTGTTTCTCAAATATTGATTGTCGTTCTACTCTGTTCTTTCCTAGATGGAGAGAACACATGCATCTTCTTCTACCGCGCAGCAGCCCGAGCTCCCAGCAGCAGCTCCCGCGAGGGGCAGGGGCCGAGGCCGTAGTAGGGGCAGAGCTCATCCCCAGGCAGCAGTTCCAAAGGGGAACCTCATATTGACTTTGACGAGGAGGTTCCAGCCCCCAGCAGCTCCAGTGGGCCCAGCTCAGGTCCCAGGAGGGGTTATGTTCTCCCCGGACCTCCAGGATGCTCCCATCCGTATAGCAGGCTTTATGGACAGTGTCACTAGAGCAGGTTTGCTGCCAGTAGCACCAGCCACTTCCCAGGCTGGATGAGGGGTTCAGACTCCTGCTACGCGTACTCCGGAGCAGGTAGCTCCCCGGACTCAGGTTCCAGTAGTTCAGCCCGCAGTGGCAGCTCAGACAGGTATTACAGCACATGCCGGGGATGGAGCGGCCATGTCTTCGGATGCTTTGTGGAGACTTGATCGGTTCTCCAAGCTTATCACCACCACTTTTAGCGGTACTTCATCGGAGGATCCCCAGGATTTTCTATTCAGTTGTCATGAGATCCTCAGGACTATGGGTATAGTGGAGACCAATGGGGTCGATTTTTGCACCTTCAGGCTTGCAGGATCCGCCAAGACTTGGTGGAGAGATTATTGCCTATCTAGGCCAGCAGGGTCTCCAGCTTTGACATGGGATCAGTTTGTGGAGTTGTTCTTGGAGAAGTTTCTCCCCGTCACTCAGCGGGAGGCACTTCGTAGACAGTTTGAGCGGCTCTATCAGGGTTCCATGACAGTTACATAGTATGAGACTAGATTTATTGACTTGGGACGCCATGTAGTTGTGATACTCCCTACAGAGCGAGAGAGGGTCCGGAGGTTCAATGATGGATTGATTCAGCCGATCCGCCTTCAGATGGCCATGAGAGTTGGTAGCGATATTTCCTTTCAGGAGGTGGCCAATGCGGCCCGACAGGTAGAGATGGCACTTGTTCGAGGAGGTATTCAGGGTTCAGATAAGAGGCCTCGCCATTCTGGTAGGGTCAGTGGTGCCTCATCTGGAGGCAGGGATTCATATGACAGAGGCCACTCTCAGAGGCCCTTCCAGTCGGCACTTCAGGTTTCTCATGGTACTCCAGGCGGCGGTGGTCCTCAGCAGTATCATTAGGATTAGCAGACCTTCAGCGCACCACCAGCCCCCATCAGTGCACCGCCACTTCAGAGCTTCAGGGGAGGACATACAGGTCAACAGGTCCAGCAGTCCCAACAACTGAGGGCATGTTATGGTTGTGGTAACCCGAGTCACATTGTCAGGTTTTGCCCCTGAGCCTCGAGTAGTTCTCAGCAGCAGGGTCCTCGCCCTACGATTCAGGCAGCAGGTGATCCATAGGCCGCCCAGCCAGCTAGAGGCGGGGTTAGGGATCATAGGGGTGGAGGGAGAGACCGTAGAGGTGGAGCTCGGACCGCCAGAGGCAAGGGTCAGCCAGCAGCCGATCGCCCCAGAGACACAGTTCAGGGAGGTAGGGGTCAGCCCCGTTGTTATGCTTTGCCGGCCAGGCCAGAGGCCGAGTCATCAGATGCTGTGATTACAGGTACTATTCTGGTCTGTGGTAGGGGTGCTTATGTGTTATTTGACCCGGGATCTACGTATTCTTATGTGTCGTCCTATTTTACACCCTATTTGATCATGCCTAATGAGGCTTTGGGTATTCCTGTATATGTGTCCACACCAGTTGGTGAATCTACAGTGGTCAACCGAGTGCATCATTCATGTGTGGTGGTATTTGATGGTCTTGAGACCCGTGCCGACTTATTGCTTTTAGATATGGTGGACTTTGATGCTATATTGGGGATAGACTGGTTGTCCCCGTATCATGCTATTCTGGATTGTCACGCCAAGACCGTGACCTTGGCCTTACCAGATTTGCCCCGACTTGAGTGGAGAGGGACCCTATGCCATGCCACCGCAGTGTTATTTCGTATGTCAAGGCTCGACGTATGGTCGAGAAGGGGTGTCTAGCATATCTGGCGTATGTTCGCGACTCCAGCATAGTGGTTCCATCTACTGACTCTGTTCCTATTGTTCGGGAGCTCCCCGAGGTTTTCCCTTCAAACATGTCGGGTATGCCGCCCGACAGGGATTGATTTCTGTATTGATCTGGCTTCGGGCACTCAGCCTATTTCCATTCCGCCATACCGCATGGCCCCGCCAGAGTTGAAAGAGTTGAAAAAGCAGCTTCAGGACTTGCTTAATAAGGGTTTCATTAGACCCAGTGTATCACCTTGGGGTGCACCAGTGTTGTTCGTGAAGAAAAAGGATGGGTCGATGAGGATGTGCATTGATTACCGGCAGTTGAACAAGGTGACGATAAAGAACAAGTATCCACTGCCGCGGATTGATGATTTGTTCGACCAGCTTCAGGGTGCGAGGGTGTTTTCAAAGATAGATTTGAGATCTGTCTACCACCAGCTAAGGATTAGGGCGTCTGATGTCCCTAAGACAGCATTTCACACTCGGTATGGGCACTATGAGTTTTTGTTCATGTCATTTGGGTTGACCAATGCCCCAGCAGCATTTATAGAATTGATGAGCCGAGTGTTCAAGCCCTATCTGGATTTGTTCGTGATTGTTTTCATTGACGATATTCTGATATACTCCCGCAGTCAGGAGGAGCATGAGCAGAACCTCAGAGTGGTTCTTCAGACCCTGAAGGACAGTCAGTTGTATGCTAAGTTCTCAAAGTGCGAGTTTTGGTTGAGTTCGGTCGCATTCCTGGGTCATGTCGTATCAGCAGCAGGTATTTAGGTAGACCCGAAGAAGATAGAGGCAGTCAAGATCTGGCCTCGACCAGCTTCAGCTGCAGAGATTTGGAGTTTCCTGGGGCTAGCAGGTTACTATCGTCGGTTCTTGGAGGGGTTTTCATCCATTGCAGCCCCTATGACCAGATTGACCCAGAAGGGTGCCCAGTTCAGGTGGTCGGACGAGTGTGAGGCGAGCTTTCAGAAGCTCAAGACGGCTCTGACTACGGCACCGGTATTGGTTTTTCCCACATGTTCAGGGTCATATACGGTCTATTGTGATGCGTCTCGTATTGGGCTTGGTGCAGTGTTGATGCAGGAAGGCAAAGTCATTGCCTATGCTTCGAGGTAGTTGAAGATCCACGAGAAGAATTATCCGGTTAGTTGGCAGCCATTGTTCATGCCTTGAAGATCTTGATGCATTATTTATATGGCGTGACGTGTGAGGTTTACACTGATCACAAGAGTCTTCAGTATCTATTCAAGCAGAAAGAGTTGAATTTGAGGCAGAGGAGGTGGTTAGAGTTGCTAAAGGATTATGATGTTACTATCTTATACCACCCGGGGAAGGCTAATGTGGTGGCTGATGCATTGAGCAGGAAGTCCGCCAACATGGGTAGTCTTGCTTATATTCCAGTCAGCCAGAGATCGCTTGCTTTGGATGTTCAGGCCTTGGCCAATCGTCTTGTGAGGTTGGATATTTCTGAGCCTAGCAGAGTGTTAGCTTGCACGGTTGCTCGTTCCTCACTATTAGAGCATATCTGCGAGCGACATTTTGAGGATCCCTATTTGTGTGTCTTGAGAGACATGGTGCAGCGTGGAGATGCCAATAAAGTAACCTTAGATGATGATGTGTATTGAGATTGCAGGGGCGAGTTTGTGTGCCCAATGTTGATGGGATTCGAGAGTTGATCTTAGCGGAGGGCCACAGTTCTCGGTATTCTATTCACTCGGGTGCCGCGAAGATGTATCAGGATCTGAGGCAGCACTATTGGTGGCGTAAGATGAAGAAAGACATCGTTGTGCATGTGGCTTAATGTTTGAATTGTCAGCAGGTTAAGTACGAGCATCAAAGACCTGGTGGTCTATTTTAGAGGATTGCACTTCCCGAGTGGAAGTGGGAGAGGATTACGATGGATTTCGTTACTGAACTTCCGATGACTCGGAAAAAGTTTGATGCAGTTTGGGTCATTGTTGATAGGCTGACCAAGTCAGCGCATTTTGTTCCTGTTGCAGCCACCTATTCGTCCGAAAGGTTAGCCGAGATTTATATCAGGGAGATTGTTCGCCTTCATGGGGTGCCGCTATCTATCATTTCGGATCGGGGTACGCAGTTTACCTCGCATTTCTGGAGAGCGGTTCAGCGAGAGTTGGGCACCCAGGTTGAGTTGAGTACAACATTTCATCCCCAGACGGACGGTCAGTCCGAGAGGACTATTCAAATTCTTGAGGACATGCTCCGAGCCTGTGTCATTGATTTTGGAGGCTCGTGGGACCAGTTTTTGCCTTTAGCAGAGTTCGCCTACAACAACAGCTACTAGTCCAGCATTCAGATGGCTCCGTATGAGGCATTGTATGGTAGGTGATGTCGGTCTCCAGTTGGATGGTTTGAGCTGGGAGAGGCTCGATTATTGGGTACGGATCTGGTTCAGGAGGCCTTGGACAAGGTCAGGATTATTCAGGATAGACTTCGTACAGCTCAGTACAGACAGAAGAGTTATGCAGACCGCAAGGTCAGAGATGTTGCTTTCTTGGTTGGTGAGCGGGTATTGCTCCGTATATCGCCTATGAAGGGTGTGATGAGGTTTGGGAAGAAGGGAAAGCTCAGCCCTAGGTTCATCGGTCTATTTGAGATTCTTGATCGTGTGGGAGAGGTGGCTTATAGACTTGCCTTGTCACCTAGTTTGTCAGTTGTGCATCCCGTGTTTCATGTATCTATGATCCGGAAGTATCGCGGAGATCCATCGCACGTGTTAGATTTCAGCACTGTCCAATTGGACAAATATCTGTCATACAAAGAGGAGCCGATGGCTATTCTAGACCGGCAGGTTCGACAGTTGAGGTCGAAGAGTTTTCCTTCGGTGTGTGTTCAGTGGAGAGGTCAGCCTCCAGAGGCATCGACCTGGGAGTCCGAGTCCGATATGCAAAGCCGTTATCCTCATTTATTTCCCGACTCAAGTACTTCTTTCTTTTGTCCGTTCGAGGACGAACGGTTGTTTTAGAGGTGGAAATGTGATGACCCTTTCCTTGTTTCGTGCTTCCAAGGCCTTGAAAACCTCGCTTTTAGTTGTCTCGATATTTTGTGCGCAGTCCGGGCGCGAAGCCGGAAAGCTTTTATGTTGAAATATGCGAATTTTGTGAGAAATTTGATGAATTTTGATATTTAATACGCATAATATTGACTTCGGTCAACATTTTGGGTAAACGGACCCAGACCTGTGATTCGATGGTCCCGGAGGGTCCGTAGAAAAGTATGGGACTTGGGCGTGTTCCCGGAATTAAATTCCGAGGTCCCAAGCCCGAGAAATGAATTTTTGTGTGAAATTATTTTCTGAAATTAATTAAGGAAAATGAAGAAGAAAATTGATCAAAAAACTGTGGTGTCGGGCTCGTATTTTGTTTCCGACGCCTGGTACGAGTCTTAAATATGTTTTAAGCACTATCTGTAAAGTTTGGCTAAAAACGGACGTCATATGACGTGTTTCGGACTTAAAATGGGGAATTTGAGTTTTTATGAAAGTTGAAAGAAAATCATGTATTATGAGGCTTGATCCTATGTATATGATGTTATTTTGGCGATTTGATCGCACGAGTAAGTCCGTAAGGTGTTTTCGAGATCATATGAATGTTTGGTTTGGAGCCCCGAGGGCTCGGGTGAGTTTTGAGTAGGGCCCGGGAGGTCTTAGACTTAGAAAAAAATATACAGGTTCAGATGTTGCAGGCCCAGCGCGGCCACGACCATTTCCGCGCGGTCTGCGCTGGCAGCCACGCGGCCGCGGTGCTTTTCTGTGCGGTCCGCGCTGGGTGGGTTCAGAGAGAGCCCACTTCTCCCCTCCCTCGGCGCGGCCACAGCGCATTTCTGTGCGGTCTGCGCCAGCCCCCAGAAAAATGTATAAATTCGAGATTTTTAGTCATTTTTCCACTTTTCAAAAACTCAAAACCTAAGAGGCGATTTTCCAAACAACTTTTCTTCTTCAAAACGATTGGTGAGTGATTCTAACTTATTTTCTTCACTTCTTAACATCTTTTAACATGATTTCAACTTCAAAACAAAGATTTTCATGGGGGAAATTGGGTGCTTTGGGTAGAACCTAGGTTTCCTACAAATTTAGGTCCTCATCAAATTGAGGTCCGATTTTAAAAACAAATCATATATTTGGACTCGTGGGAGAATGGGTAACCGGGTTTTGGTCCGAACCTCGAGTTTCGACCACGTAGGTCCGGGGGTGTTTTTGACCATTTTGGGAAAAACCTTGTAAAATTTATTTTCATGCATGGGGAGTGATTCATTTAGTAATTATTAATGTGATTAAGTAACTTATGACTAGATTCGAGCGGATTGGAGGTGGAATCAAGAGGTAAAGCTATACTAGAAGCGTGAGTTGAGTTTGGAGCATTCGAGGTAAGTGTTTGTTCTAACTTTGGCTTGAAGTATTAGGATTTGGATGTTATTTGCTACGTGTTAACTGT
The DNA here is from genome assembly GCF_000393655.2 of Nicotiana sylvestris. Taxonomy (NCBI): domain Eukaryota; kingdom Viridiplantae; phylum Streptophyta; class Magnoliopsida; order Solanales; family Solanaceae; genus Nicotiana; species Nicotiana sylvestris. The sequence continues at coordinate 185,376,764 of NC_091062.1, forward strand.
GGAGTACGGTGTATAGACATGGTGACGGTTATCTATGCACCAGAGTCTAGCATGACCGTGAGTCATAGTTGCTTTTAAATTCGAAAGATGTGAAACAGTTGAGCTAATTACTTGCTAATATAATTATGAAGTGATAGTTGAGAAGCAGATGAGTTAAAGAAGGAAGTGTGGTATTTTTCCCTTGCCGGGACCTATTGTTGATTTGTTCTCCCTTGCCGGGATGTTTAATCTTGTTGTATATTCCCTTTCCCCGATTGGTTGTGACTGATGATTGGGTGAGGAAGAGCGATTATGCACGAAGGGTCTTTCTGTGCCACGTTTTGATAATTATGCACGAAGGGTCTTTCCGTGCCATGTCTCTAATTATTTGAGAACGAAGGGTCATTCCGTGCCTTGATGTGAGAGTTATGTGAGGAAAAGCATGAAGGGTGATGCCGTGCACTATATTTGACAGTTTTGGTGAGAATTGAGAGTAAAAGCACGAAGGTTGGTGCCATGCAGTTGTTGATTCACTTGCTCTCTTTCATAGATATTAATTATTCAGTTTCCATCTCTCTGTTCATTGGTCTTATATCTAAATTGTTACACCCCACAACATGTCCCCTCCCTATTATCTGTTTAAATTCTGTATATCTTTCCGTTGTTGCACATATATCTGTACAGGTTAATTGTGGTAGGTCCGGTCTAGCCTCGTCACTACCTCGCCGGGGTTAGGCCAGACACTTACCAACACATGGGGTCGGTTGTGCTGATGCTACACTTCTGTGCCCTTTTTGTGCACAGATTCGGGAGTAGCTTACGGACCGCAGTAGCAGTAGATTGGGAGCGTGCCTTCAGTCCAGAGACTCCTAGGTAGTTCGCTGGCGTGCGTGAGCCCTGAGTCTCATCTATTTCATTTCTATTTGTTTTCATTGTATCGAAACAGACTCCTTATGTATTTTCTTTCAAACTCTTATTTGTAGTATCTTATAGTAGTCCGTGAGTATTGTGACACTAAATCTTGGGTAGAGGATGATGTTAATTTTTCTGCATTTTCGTTCATTTAATATTAAATTAAGACTTCCGCTTGAATTTATTATTTTTATTATTATCTTGTTGAAAATTAGTTGAAAAGGTATGTTAAGGTTGGCTTGCCTAGCTCCGACAGTAGGCGCCATCACGACTCCCGATGGTGGGGAATTCGGGTCGTGACAATCACACATGGGAACAATGTTAACAACTAGATGAATATATCGCAGACTCGTATAATAATTATATATGATATAGATAGTTCTTATTCGTGTATAACAAAAATAACATGTGGATGCTTTCTTATTTGCTTAACCAGGTAAAAAAAATTCACTAGCATACGCTGTTGTCGATTCTGAAAATAATGCTTCCTGGGAATGATTTTTTGAAATGTTTAGACATGCTTTTGAAAAAAAAAGGATGTGCATCGTATCTGATCGTCATGCAAGCATATTGAGGGGTGCTTCGATTGTGTATCCAGAGGTATCTCATTGTGTATGCATCTTTCATCTTTGGAATAACATAAAGAAGCAGTTCAAGAAGAACTATGGCTGGCTGAGGGAAGTATTTTTTGCAATGGCCAGAGCATACAAAATTGAAGATTTTAATCGCCTCATGCAAGATGTGGACAACATTGATAAGAGGGGGGGGGGGGTACCTGTTCCAATTTGGTTATGAAAAGTGGTCCATAATGCATTCCACTGTTAATATATCTATGGTGATGACTTCAAATATTGCCGAGTCACTCAATGCAAGAAACAAAGAGGCAAGAGAGCTACCAATCATGAATTTGCTAGATTACATGATGAATTTGGTTATAGAATGGAATAATACAAATAGAATGGCTACAATGAGTACATTTACTGGCCTAGGAAAAAATATAATGAAGTACTGAAGGAAAATAGCTATTTGTCGCAGAAGATGATGGTAAATATTCTTTTATTATGTCTTAGTTCATACACCTGAATAACATACTTTGACAAAAATGCATTAATACTTGTCATATCCTTGTTTTACTAATGATATCTATTTAAATTTAGGCGAGGCCTTCAACCGATTATGTATATATAGTAATGGATGTTGAACAAAGGCGGAACATGTCTACATGCAAAAAAGGAATGCTCGTGCAAATGATTTCAAGTGGATGAGATTCCTTGTCCACATGCTATGGCAGTATTGGACTATACACACATGGAAGCACCCAAATATTGTTCTGCCTATTACACCAAGGAATACTTCAAGAGGACATATGTGCCAGTTAATCCACTTCCAGATGAAACTACATGGGATCTTCCAATATAGGTGTTAGATAATGTGGTCCTACCATCGATAGTGAAGGGCAAACCAGGAAGACCGACTAAGTCGCGATGTAGGGGACTTTATGAATATCTGTATACTGAAACAATTACCTATGGACTGCGTGGAAAATAAGGACACAACAGAAGAACATGCAAAAATGCTCAAGACAACTAGTAGATGTTGCTACAATGATTTAGTATTTCGTAACATTTTTCCTTGTGAATGTTACAATTAGAATAATAGAAAAATAATGAGATTTGCAATCAGATCTCTCTGATGTATGAATAAAGATGCTACTTTTTGTCGCAATGAGTATTGGTAGAAGTTCTATTCCAAATACTATTATGGATGTCACTATACAAACAAATATACAAAATCGATGACAATATACAAAATATATACAAAAAAGACTGTCACTATACAAAAATATACAAAAATGGACCGTCGCTATATAATTTATATATAATATTTTGTTCCTATACAAAAAAAATACAAGATAAACTGTCGCTATACAAAAAATATACAAAATCGATATCACTATAAAAAAGACCTTCACTATACAAAAAATATATAAAATAGAATTTGCAAAAAAAAAATTAAAAAAAAATAGATCGTCACTATTGTATATATAATTTACATACAATAGACTGTGACTATACATAATAGATATCACAATACAAAATATATACAAAATAAACTATCGCTATACAAAAAATATATAAAATAGATGTCACTATACAAAACATATACAAAAGGACTGTTACTATACAAAATAGACTGTCGCTATACAATTTATATACAGTTTAGCTGCCCCGAAACCTTCATTCACAAAACTTCCTATAACAACTTAGCAACACCCGCTAAATTTACAAAACCTATCGAAACAGATTAAAACTGTATAAATTACAAAACTAAAACTGTAGAAAAGTCAAAACTACACAAAATCTGAAACTTTCATAATTTCACTATTAACTGAAAACAAACAAGTCGCAGTTAGAAGTAATATTCAATATTAGCATTTCGAACATATTGTTAAAAAATATCCCAAATAAAAAGCTAAAACGTGATATAAGCATGCAACTGTATCCAATCATAAGACAATATCAGAACCAAACTACTTCATCTTAAAATTACATGTGAATTTTCTGCTAAACTCCCAAACTACTTCATCTTGCCCTTCAACTTACCTTTTTTCTTGATATCCTTCGAAGTTTCGTCATCACCAACATCATGCAACTTTCTCTTTTTCTTTATATCCTTCAAAGTCTTGTCATCACAAAGGGCATGTGTCTTGCCTTTTTTCTTGTTATCATTCAAAACCTTGTTATCAACAACGGAATGCGATTTGCTCTTTTTTTTTGTTATCCTTTTTTGTTCGATCCTTCAATCTACCAGTAGACTCGTCATCACTAACTGCATGTCCTCTTTATTTCTTCACTCCATAATCCAATATCAATATACCATATCAGTTCCGTATCCCATCGATATTAATAACTTTAGGAATAATGTTTCCTTGAATGATGTACTCAGCAAATGCAACAACATAAACACCACATTTACTACATACAAGGCCGCACATAAAGGTTGAATAAGTTAGTGTAATATCCAAATAGGAATTCATGTACAAAAAATGTATAAGAATCAGAAATATTCAATAATAATTTACGTGTTATCTTGCGTTGGCAATCTATTAACGACATGAATCTCAAAAGGATCAATGGCGGGGATTCCCATAAGATTCTCCTTTGTGTACCAAAAACCAATACGATGAAGGAAATATAGGAGCAACACTGAGTATGGCTCAACTGTTCTCCGAACAACACTATTTTGTAGCATGCCACTCACGGAATCGTATACATAAATGCGCAGATCTTTGAATGACAATCTCACCAATATCCAGTGCCACTTATCAGACAGATTTATAAGGAAAAAAACTTCATCAACAGTAGACCAAGGAACATTACATCTTAAAAAATACCCAAGTATATACTCAACAACTGGATCTGTTTCAATAATCAAATTCATGTCCCTGTTTTTATCCAAAAAATTCTTGTACAAATTCGAAATCAAGTAGTTAAACCAACAGTCGGTAGCTGTGAATCTTACTGGAGTATCAGCACCGTACTTCCCTTTCTTTCTCAAATAGTAATAAATAACATCAATATGCTGAAATATGAAGAATAAACACACACAGTCAGAAAATTACAATATAAGAAAACCAAAATGTATATCACCAGTTTACATTTTACAGTTAAAGCATCGACTTACTGAATCACACAAGGGTAGGCTAGGATATGCAAATGTGAAGAACTACTTTTTTTCTCCGATATCATAAACTTCAAATTCAAAAATTTTATTTAGCTTATTACTAATCTCTGTATAAAAACCGTCCCTGATGAATCACGATAAAAAGATATGGTTCATAACACGAAACACGAAAAATAAACAAGAAAAAAAAGAAAAAGAAAATACTGAATCATATAACTTACGGTGCATTAGTCTTTAAGCCTCTATTGATGACAGTGTTGCATTTACACAATATTCTGAAATCATCAAGATTGTCAACATTTCCCTGAAAAGGATACTTTATAGTCAAGATGGGCTTCTTTGACTTATTTGGCTTATTTTGAACAACTTGGATGGTGCCACCGGAGTCAATGTGTTCATGAATGGTGACATCATGACCCCTGTTGGTTTCCTTTCTCTATGGATCATTTCAGGTGTGTCATGATCAACAACAACTATCCGATCTTCCTGCATATTAGTAATATTTTTCTCCACTCCTAGACAATCACCATGTACAATATTTTGATTGAAATATTTTTGGGTGATTGCAGTTATTTAAGCCTCAACATCATTACTCCAGCTATTGTCCTCACCAATTTCCTCTTCCTCACAACTATTTTTACCAACAACTTCTACAGAATCCTCCACCAAACTCCCCGTATTAGCAGTATTTTTGTCACAAAACTTCTGGGTGATTGCAATAATTTCAGGCTCGGCATCCTCAATCCAGGCTTCGCCATCACCAACTCCTTCACTACTTGTACCAGCTTCTATAGAATCCTTCACCATACCCTCCATAACATCAACAGTTTGCTCTAGACTCACCTTAGTGTCAATAGTTTTCTTTACAACTTCCTCACTGCTAATATTTTTCTCCATAACTTTCCCACTACCAAAATTATTCTCTGCAATTTCCTTATCGCCAAAATAATCTTTCTGAATATCACCAGTATCATGATGACCATGACTATCATGATGGTCGTCATCTTTTCTATTACCGTGTTCAGAAAAAATATACAAAAAGTTGTAAAATTATAGTAACATGTAAAAATAACAAATAAGCATAGTCATCAGAATATCTTTGAAGAATCGCGTTCACCTAGAGCTTTAAAAACCTTTTCAAATGAGGAAATCATTAACTACTCCAAAGTTGAAACCTTGTCATTTACCTATAAAGGAAAAAGTGAAACCGAATATCAATTAAGTAGCCAGAACTGCTCAAAGCCAACATAGAACTATACTGTATTGATTTCACTTCTCAGAAGTTTCAGCTCTTTCTCGCTTGAACTCAGGTTACTGGGCTATGGATTCAGATTCTCATTGTTGATAGGCTGTGATCCCATCTTATTTTTGGAGTGCTTCTCAGCATTTTTTTAGGTTGAGTGTTGAAATCATCAACATCATCTCTTTGATTAACTTCAGCCACGACTCCAGATTCGACATGCGTCTTATTTTTATCTTTATACACCGGGACAAAATCATGCAATTCAAGCCTTGTTTATTCAACATCTGTTGGGGCAATGTTACCAAACACCAACTACAAATAAATAAATAAATAAAAACTTAGCAATCATGAAATTTTAAAAAAATAAAAGACAACCAATATATTACTTGTAGAAACTACACATCATACAGTTAATTGATATTATGTATCAAAAATGTATAGTTTATGTATCAGAAACACATAATTTATGTATCAAAGGTAGATTCATATTTATTGCTACAAAATATTGTAAACTAAACAAAAATATTTTTTACCTGCTCCTGACTTAAAAGAAAAATTCTTTCCTCAACCTCTTGAAAGTCACCTTCTTCTTTACAGTCAAATTCAGTATGTGTGGCACAAGATCTCCAATTTGGTAAGCGAGGTTTTTGCGAGTATAGGGTCATCATTCATAAAACTAACACTGGAATGCCAAGGGCAAACCACCATATTGATACATCTCTCTCCTGCTACGAACCTTATCCTTCATTGACTCCAACGTAGTATTAAAAACCACTTTTCCCTAAGGGAAAGTCTCAAAATCACCATATTCGATCAACAGAAAATCAATCTTTGTTATCAAATCATCATTCGTAATAGCAAATAGGAAACTGTGAATGAAATACAATATTGCAATCTTTAATGCGTCCTCATCAGATTTCCACATCTTTTTTAAGAAACATTCAGTTAACAATTTCTTAGACACTTTCGACATGCTTGGAAGGTACTATTCCATCAACCAATTCGACTGGACAGATCCATAATCCTTATTGGGATCACCATTATACTTTAAACCTGTGATAATACAAAACTCTGCAAGTCCAAAGTGCAACTTGTTACTATTCACTTTAATTCATAACTCATTATCTTTAGGTGACACTACTTCCTTAAGCAATAGTGAACTAATAAGTTGGTTCTGTATAAAAATTTGGGCAAGCCCACAAAATAACCAAAACATGTTCTTCTAAACATTTCAATCTACTGATCATCCAAACTATCTTTCAAATATTTCACTATATTGCAGTTTGTATGCACACTGATATGAGTACTATAATGATCACCCAAAGGAACATAGTAATCCTTTGCAGACAACACAAAAATATAAATATATATAAGCTTCATAACAATCACAAATACGCACTTTAAATATTACTTATACACTATGTGGATAGAAGATACGCTTTATATACAAATTGCACATTCCTTATTGACTTGATATAAATTATATACAATATAAAAAAGAATGATACATTTTATATACAAATTTGGAACATAACTGTTATATTGGATAAATTTTCTACATACTAAAATAAATTAAGCACACACAAATCAGAGTTATATCATTAGAAAATACCTTCAACTCCGATGAACTAGAACATTTTTTATCAACATGAACTTTTCTCTTCTTTTTTTTATGGAACATCATCCCCATCCCTTTTAGTCTTCCTTTTAGAACCTTTACCTTTATCCTTCACAACATCCTTTCCTACCATTTTGATCTGTCTTTCTGAACTTGTGCCTTTTTCAACAAATACACGCTGAGCAGTTTGTGACCTCGTTACTCCATCGCTGGGAGTGCCACTATGTGAACGAGTCCTTCTATCAACATGAGTACTTTGCATTCCTTCAAGAGGGGTATTTTGCATTGCTTAAACAGATTTAGGGGTTGCACGCCCCAGATCGCACCCAAATTCTAGTAAATCTTTAAAATCGTCATCATCATTCCTAATGAAACAGGGGTTATATTTCACTAATTTACCAGCTAATTTCATAGAATTTGGAGATGCCCTCAACTTCCTATTTTTCTTCAAAGACTTTTTTTCCTCTATTATAGAGTCGACTGTGAACAAAAATTGAAAGACCTACTGAAATTTTGACTTACATTGAGAGCAAGAGTAAAAATGGAGAAGCTATGTTTGAGAAGAAAGGTGTTTTGAGAGAGCCGAGTGCAATAGGAAAAAAACGGAGCGAGTTAAAAGGCGTGGGTGAGTTATGGATTATGGGCCATTATATGCAATAAGTTTGGGTTGGAGGGATACTTCGGGTCCATGGGGGAATATGGGATATTAAAATTTTGAAGGGCTATACAGGGTAGTTTAACGGGTTTGTTGCACAAATAGCCAGTCATATTCATCGTTTACTTTTTCTAGCCATATACATAGATTATATATTGATTATATATAATTATACACATATAATACATAAATTATGCATATATTATACATCCATCATCTATTTTTAGTTTTAGTGGTTAGATGATCGGCTATTTGGATTAATTCTTCTTAAACAATTGGCAAATTTTACTTTGACTGTTAGTCTGATCTATCGTAACCTTCATTTTTTGTTCAGATTTAAAATCGATAATATTTGCAAACCCACATACCAGATCACACAATCAAACTATTTAAGGAAAAAATATGATGAGTATTCACGCTAATAACTTGTAAAAGGAAAGATAACATGTTGAAATCCATCAAATTACATGTCTTAAAATTCTCGTTTACAATCATTAACGAGTAAAATTAATTTTTTGTCATTTGTCCATGGTAAATGGTAATCCTTTTGAAATCTTGCAAAAGCTTTTCCGGAAAAAAAACGTGGTTGATTAACTTTTCTTTTTTAAATCTCAAGAAGTTAAGAAATTCTTCTAGGGATTTTCTTAAATGAAATGGTTTGATGGAACATTTTGGCATAATGTCCTAAATGGCATCTATACTTGTGCTATTTTGTTATGCCAGTCCTTCTACTTCACTTTTTTTTTTTTTCATCTAGACACTTTAACTTGTTCAAAATCTATATTTTAAACCTCTCTGACCGTGTGTGTATCTCACCTGCTTGACGTGGATGACACATCATATCCCACGTCACTTTTTTTATATTTTATCTACTAAAAACACTTATTATATACTATTTCCTTAAAGAAAATCATTCCTAACTAGTGGCAAAGATTTCTAGGACTCGAGGTCAGAATTCTTTGAGCTGCAATCATAAGGATATATTGTAACGATCTGACCGGTCGTTTTGCTTTCTAGAACCTCGTTCCCCTAAATAAGACTTTCCGTAATTACTTTTACTGATTTATGACTTACAGGGATGGTTGGTTCGGGATTCGGAAGAGTTTGGATCGAAATCGGAACACTTGGTTCCTTAAGGTTGGCTTAAAGGCCAAGTTTGACTTCGGTCAATATTTTGAATAAACGACCTCGGAATCGAGATTTGACGGTTCCAATAGGTTTGTATGATGATTTCGAACAGGTGTATGTTCGGATTGGATTTTGGATGACCCGGGAGCGTTTTGGCGCCTAATAGTGAAAGCTGATTCTTGAAGAATTTTGAAGTTCTTTAAAGTTGGTTTGGAGCGGGTTTTGGAGATATAGAGGTCCAACAAAATTCCGATATCGGAAATAGTTCCGTAATGTCATTTAAGACTTGCACACAAAATTTGGTGTCATTCCGAGTAGTATAAGTACGTTTCGGCACATTGAAAATAAATTGAAGAACTTGAAGTTTATAAGTTTGATTCAATTGGTTTTAGAGTGTGATTCATAGTTAAAATGTTATTTCGGGCATTCCGAGAGTTCGAGCGAGTCTAATTTATGATTTTGAACTTATCGGTACGTTCGGGTGGGGGCCTGAATTCCCCGAGTGTCAATCGGACGAGGCCCGGACCAAGTTGAAAGTTTGGATCAAGAGCTGAAGCTCTAACTGCTGTCATAACCGCACCTGCGGTTGGTCAGCCGCAGGTGCGAGCTCGCAATTGTGGGCCAAGCACTGCAGAAGTGGCGAAGAAAGGGCAGTCCAAGTTCCGCAGATGCGACTCTCTTTCTGCCGAAGCGGGATCGCAGGAGCGGGAGCCCGTCCGCATAAGAGACCCCCAGCCGACCCAGTCAATTCCGCAGAAGCGGACCCACGTCCGCAGAAGCGTGACTGCAGATGCGTTCAATGCACCACATGTGCGAAAATTGATGGGGCAGTGCACTTCATTTAATACGGGACTTCGACATTTTTGACTCATTTTCACTCCATTGTTGGGTGATTTTTGGAGCTTCTTAGGAGAGATGTTCATCTAGATAGCTTTTGGATTTTTGGATTGTTCGACTCTGATTTAAGGGTTTGAGCGCATTCTTGAGTTTGGAAGTAGGCTTTGAAGCGAGGTAAGTCTATTTCTAACCTTATAAGAGGGAAATTTCCCCATAGGTAAACTTAAATAGTATGTGATTATTTGTAAGGGGCTATGATAACTAGGGATTCTAGCTCTGTTTACACTCCTTTTTACTTGAGTTTTGGATTAAAAATGTATACAAATAGTCCCAAAGGCTTACATGTTGTACTTGTTTGCAGGGTTTGGTTAAAAAGGTGACAATTAGTCAAAACCAGCTAAAAAAGGAGTGAAACATGCAAAAGTACCAAGAACAAGTCAAAGCACAGCTGCAACAGACCCACCGCGGCCGCAAGCCATTTATTGCGGTCCATAGTGAGGAGATTCAGAGAGGTGCACTTTTGGAGACTAAGGCAATGCGGTCCGCAGAGGATTTCTTGCGGTCGCAGTAGCCTTTTCGTGGTCGTAACCCATTTTGTGCGATCCGCGGAGTGGTGGTTCAGAGAGTTGGGAGTTTGAAGATAAAAGCCAATGCTGTCCGCGGTCCATTTTGTGCGGACCGCAGTTGAAGCCATCACAGCCACGGTGCATTTTATGCGGCCTGCGGTGGCCAGATTCAAAGAGCGAATAGTCAAGCCAAGAAGCCTCATCGCTGTCCGCGGTGCATTTTATGCGGACCGCAGTACCTCGTCAGGGGTATTTTTGTCCAAAAAATTTGGCCTAGTATAAATACTTTCTTTTCACAATTTTAGGGTATCTTTTGTAATCTGTTAGACTCCAGAGCACGTGAACGACTGTTTTGTTCTATTTTGAGTAATTTGTAGCTACTTTAACACTGAATCTTCATTATCTTCGTTTGTAATTAAATTATATGGGTTATTCTTCATCATTTCTCTGTTTTCTTCCATTATTATGAGTAGTTAGACCCATTAGCTAGGGTTGTGGCTCAACCCTAGTGTGGGTATTTGATGGGTTTTTTGATTTAAGGCTTAGATATTTATGGGTAGTTGATATTTGGACTGATTTGTGTTTTCCATGTTGAATTAGTGGTTGCAAACACTAATTTGTGCCTATTTGATTTGGGCTCTTCTTGAGAAAGCGAGCTTGAGTCTAGGAAAATCAGTCCAACAAGGAATTGGAGTGTAATCAAGAGATTTATAACCCCAATTAAAGGTTTAAACCTATAGATAGTAACACCCGACTTGAGCCTTTAATTCTTGCACAATTTTGACACCCAATTGGTCTTGAGAAAGTCAATTAGGGCAAAGTCACTCAAGCTATCGAGAGGTATAGAGTGAGTAATTCCGTGCATTGACTATATCACATTCCCCAACATAACTTCTTTGCCTTAGGCTTTAGATCCCGTCAAGTATTCACCTAGGAGAAAGTCACTTCCCTAGTGCCTCTTTAACTATTTAGAAAACCTTACAAGCAATAACTCTTAGTTTAATTTAGCATACTATTAGCATAAAAATTAGAAGTAATAAAACAAATGAATATGATTGGAAGTGTAATTAAGATCACTACGCACTACTAGTTTAGATAGGAATCCAATTCCCACTTCTAGCTCCATGTGGATTCGATCCCGACCATCTCGGGTAAAAGCTGCTTTGACCGCTCTCGCCACTTTGTAGTGGTGTAGGGTTGACTCCGATCAGGCTACGTACACACGAAGTGATGAGAGTCCATACGTAGCTACTATTTCTGTTACGTTCAGGTAGTTTTAGGTTTACATCACGCTTTGTGGACACTATTATTTGATTATACGTGCTAATTGTAACAAAAGGAATTAAGTTGAGTATTTCTAAGGATTTAAAAGCTTCAAGTTAAATTGACTTTATTTTTAAAAGAATCAAGAAAGGGTTATGATTTAAATGATAAAATTATACTTGATCGCGTCACACGCATGATCTGCGAGCGGGGTAATTCCTTAAATTTATTTTGACCGCATCGCATGTATGTTTCACGAGCGGGGTGAATATATGCATCTATGATTCGCGTCGTTCGACCCTCAGCAGTGCACAATTTACATTTATGTTGGATCGGGACGAACATTCTCGGTAGTATTTGTGTGTGATAATAGAACTGGAGCTCTTTATAGTTTGTATAATTTGCTGCTTGAAAGGTCACTTGTTTTAAATGGAGAAAGTGCCTTGAATTCTTAAATATGATGGAAGGATTTTCCAGTTATTATTCTTGTTTTGAACTTATTGTTACATACATACATAAGGATTTAAAATTGGAACTTCATATTATTATATTGATTGGCTCTAGTAAATGTCTGAGTCGACCCATCGTCACTACTTCTTCGAAGTTAGACGAGATACTTACTGGGTACATATTTTATGTACTCACGCAACACTTATGTACTTGATTGTATAGAATTTGAGGCAGGTGCATCTGGCCACCAGTCCGGAGCGTAGACTTGATTCCCCAGCTTGAGACTTTCCGATGAGTTGCCCTTTTGATCCGTTCTGCAGCAGTTGGAGTCTCTCTTATGTTTTTATTTTCTGTCTATTTCTTTTCAAACAGTAGGCTAACATAGTTTTGTATATTATACTAGATTGGCCACATACTTGTGATACCAGATCTTGACACACACACTACTAGACTTATGATTTTGGTTTACTTACATAATTACGATTCGTATTTATTGCTTTCATTTATTTATGTTAAAATTTCAAAATCCTAAAGTTTTACCAATTAAGGAGAAGCTATCACTTGCTAATTTATCTAAAACGGGAATTCACTAATCGATCAGTGTTGGCTTGCCTAACAATGGTGTTGGGCGCCATCACGACCTATAAAGAATTTGGGTCGTGATAGATACGTTTGCCCGGTTGAAGGAAAAGGAATTCATGCTTCTATCTTTCGGCATGTTGAGATGATTGGATTCCCTAGATAGGCTTCTACTTCAATGCATAATGCAATTCTGAAATGAGAAGAGCAGGAAGATAAATTAATGATTACAGGTAACCATGAGGATAGGGGTGCGAAGGACAGCAAAAATGGAAACACATTCGACAATGTACTCTCTTTTTGAATATTTCATGACAAAAAGAATTTGCAATAAATTTTCCCTCTTTTCTTGTAAATAATTACATATGTGGACTTAAAAGCTAATTGAAAAATCACTAATTGAGTTGTTTTCCTTTGTTTTTTTGGAGGAGAATGAAGAATAAGCGTACAAGAGGGCGGGGGAGGGGAACGAAAAGGGAGGGGGATGTTGTTGTGGGGTTGTGGGGGTAGAAGATTCATAGGGAGGAAGACGAAAAGGGAGGGGGTGTTGTTTGGGGGAGAGGAGAGTGGGGAAGATGAAGAAGAATACAGAAGGGGGTAGGGGGACGAAAAGGGAGGGGGTGTTGTTTGGGGGGCGGGAGGGGGGGGGGAAGAAGAAGAAGCGTACATAATGGGGAAACGAAAAGGGAGGAACAGAAAGAGAATGTCGCTTTTTCTTTTTTCTTTTTGTTTTACTTATTTTTTTTATTCTTATTTTAATGATTTTTTCTTTTTATTTTAATTATTTCTAGTTCAAAATGTTCATATTTACGCTCATTATCCGCGTGAATTACACCCACTTTGTCCAGCTCAACCATTATTTTTTCACATGTGCTTGGTCAACTGTAAGAGGGGTTTAAAATATAGATTTTGAACAAGTTAAAGAGTCTGGATGAAAAAAAAGTAAAGTAAGAGGACCGGAATGACAAAGTGACATAAGTATAAGTGCCATTTAGGCCACTCTGCCGTACATTTTTAATGCAAATAGTTTTCCACTTAATAGGGCTGTGCATAAGTTGGAAAATACCGAAATCGAAAAATTTGGTATTTGGTATTCAGTATGGTATTTGGTTTAATTTTAAAAAAAGGTATTAGGTATGGTATTTGGTATTTTAAAATGAAATACTGAAATATTAATACCATACCAATATATTGATACGATATTAATATTTTAGTATTTCATTTTAAAATACCAAATACCATACCTAATACCCTTTTTTTAAATTAAATCAAATACCATACTGAATACCAAATACCAAATTTTTCGATTTCGATATTTTCCAATTGTGTGATGTATTGTGTATATTACATTACACAATACACATGTTATTGATTATAATATAAATATAAAAAATCTTAAATTTTACTTTTCTTTATTCTCTAAGTTCATCAATTAACTCTAAACAAGTAACAAGACATTTCTAATGATCAAATTAATTCCTTTATGTACAATTTTCTCTTTTTGGGTTGATATTTGCTGATTTTGGATAAATTTTTTGTCAACAAACGTTTTTTTTGTTTTGTACTATTGAGTACTTTAAGAATATTACAGTCTATGATTCTATGCACTACTTAGTATATAAACCGAATAAATTGAAGTTACCGAACCGAATAAATCGAAACCGAAAGGAGAAAAAAATGAACCATACTGAATTTAGTTAGGTACGGTATTGGTATAGCATTTTAAGAAATTGAATTTTGAAAATATCCAAATGAAATATTTAAATACCGTACAATACCTATTTGACCAAAAAGTGCAACTATTGGTTCAAATAACTAAATATATATGAAGGGGTTCAACCTAGTTAACACTAATATTTCTAGATGTGAGTTATGAGAGCGTGGCTAGTGTGGGACATATATGTAAGAAATATAATAATTGTGTATAACAATAATTCCAAGTAACGTGAGCAATAATGTAGTATTAAATAACAATAAACAATAATAAATGACATTCAAGTAAAATAAAGGAATGATTCACCCAATAAAGGAGGAAATAAATGTTATTCCTCCTGACAATAATAAATGACAGACAGATCCTTGAATGTTCGAATTATCCTCGGATCTGGTAGAAAGTATGGAGTGATGTGGACAAGAATCTTGGTAAAAAAGTATTGTTCGTATCTTAGTAAGAGAGAGAATCTTTTTATCAAAATGCGATGCCCACACCATTGTCTTTTTTCCTATTTATATGAGACATATCCCTAACAAACTCTAATAGTACAAGTGCAGAGAATATCCACTAGAATATTTGTCACACCTCCTTTTTTCTACCCGCCCGAGAGGGATATAAAGGAAGTTTTTCCAATTAAAGTGACATTAATCGAAATGAGATTATTTTATTTATTTTTCAAAGTCGCCACTTGGAATAATTTATTTGTCCCAAGTCTTCGTTTAAAATCCCGAATCGAGGAAGATGACTCTATTTATGGTCCGCGAACACAAAAATTCGGGTAAGAAATTCTGTTAATCCGGAAGAAGATGTTAGGCATTTTCGGGTTCCGTGATTTTAGCACGGTCGCTTTAATCATACCTAGCTCAATTAAATTGTTTAATTACTCGTTTTAGAACCTATGTGCATTTTACATTTTACCATTTTTATTTGAAACGAATCACGCGTACGTGTATTCATTTTGTTTGGCGCGTCAAGAATCATGTCACGCGTACGTGTACACAGTTAATCACGCTTTTTTTTAATTAAGATTGTTGCGTCCAAAGTTACGTGAACGCATACCTTGGTTTTAATTTTGAAAATCGTGGCTATGTCACGCGAACGTGTACATAATCACGATAATAAATTCAAAACGTGCCTAAAGCACTCTAACTGTGTTCATTATTCTTCCTAAAATTTGAGATTATTGTGATGCCAAATTTACGAACAAGATATTATTGGCGAGCAAATAGGCTAGCCAACACGATCTATTACTTGGCCAGATTCCTTATGGTCTAAGGCCTACTTTATGGCTCATTCTTATTCCTTGCCAAGAAAGAAACAACTCCATTTCCATCTACCTGATTAAAAGCATTTATTCAAAAACCCAAGACCACATGCATCACAATAGAAATAAAAACTAATTAAAACAATTTAAAGGAAAACTAAGACATACTACTCAAACAACGTAGAATCACAAATCAACCAACATGCGCACCAAGCTATCATAACACAATAAAATGAGAATGAAAATTGAGAAATGAACCTTTTATTGATGAACAAAGCTGAAAATTGCAAATCAATCGGAATAACAAAGGTACAATTGTTAGACTGAAACGCTGAAATCGCGAACCGGAACCTTAAATCGACACCGAAAAATTACATATTGGATAATCACACTGAATAATGATAGTTGAGTTGAGGCGTTAATTCAGCGCATTTGATTCGTTAAGATAAAGAGAAATTGAGGAATTTTGTGCAGAAAGATCAACTTAGCTTGTCAAGGCATTTCAAGTATTAAACTTTCCGAGAGACATATTCCCTGTACTTGTAAAAAAGTATATTTTTTATGCACCTCATGTACTTGTAAAATATCCTTCTAGTCAAACTTTGGATTGGCATAGGGGAAAGGATTTTGGTTTACTGCCAAACGACAGTGGTCTCTCTTAAAGAACAAAGAGAGATCGACGGAATCCGGAAAGGGTCAGTAGCTATTTTGGATTTTTTGTGGTTTTTGGTTAAAAGGGGTGGTGGGCGTTGTTTTTTTTTTTGGTGTAGGTGTGGTTTTTGGTTAAAAGGGGTGGTGGGCGTTGTTTTTTTTTGGTGTACGTCTTTTTGTTTTAGCTAGGTCTAGATCTAGAAATTGAAAACTCAGGGTAGAGTTTCTATAATTGGGTATTTTATATGGAGGTGGGAAGGGATGATGACCATTGGATTAGAAGGAAATAAATGTCTAGTATTAAATCTAGCACTTAAGTGGGCTAATGGTTTGGGAAGAATGGGCTAAGGGTAACTGGGTGGACCATGTCTATTTAGGTTTGAACTTAGGTTAAAAAGACAAAATAATACAATGTATCTTTAAAAATGTAAAAATCACTCTAAATTAAAATAAACTAATATAAAACTAAATACTACGAGTGAAACTATTTTTTTTTGTATTTTCAAATGTTATAATACTATAAATATAAATATACTAATTGACTTAACCTAAAGATGAAAAATATTTTTTGTAATTTTTATTTTTTGTGATAAAAATATAGTAAAAGAGTCAAAACTATTTAAAATAGCAATATTAGACCTAAACTAAATATTTAACGCTAAAATGTGTAAAATCTTGAGGAGGGTCAAAAATTACATGTTTACAGCGACCTCTCTTTGACTGGAAACTCAAAGAGTTTTCAGACAAAGAACGAAGAGACCGGGTTTTTTTGACTCGACCCTTATTTAGAGAGACCAAAAACTAGAAGAAAGGAGAATGTGACTGAGCTATGGTATCTGGCTGCCTACATATCCTTGGCTATAAATGAATCAGGCCACGTGTAGTTCAGAAGTGAATGAGGTGATTGAGTATACCAAGGTGGAGAGCTGATTGAGGTGTCGTCGAGGTTCCGGTCCGCAGTCCTGTTATTACATCAAAATAAAAAATGAAAAAGACTAACTAAGCCTATCAGCTACGAGTTACAAGATTCCTATTTATGAGTCTTCTGAAGCCTGATCTCGAGTCTTGGTTGGTTCTTCATGCAGACTCTGATCTGAATCTTGATGCTTGTTAGCTGCAAGTGTTGGTTCGATCTTCTTCAGCTTTTTCAGATCAAGACGGGACATGCAGAGCTTGTGACTTTAATTATGTCTTGAGCAGTCCAAATCTTTTCACCGCTTCTGCACTTTGGATTCACTATTTTTTTTCTTTTATTCTTAATTGAGACTTCTTTTAGTTATCTCAGATTGTCGCTCGTATTTTTGAGGCGAGCTTTCGCTACTTCTAACTTGACTTGACTTCTGAAAGGACTTCCCTCGTTCTCCAGGTGTGCGCCTGCTAGTGACTTGAAACTTCACATGACTCTGAAATGAATTATGAAATGAGTTCCCTTGTTCTCTAGGTGGGCGCCTGCTACTACAACAAAACAGACAAAACAAAAGAAACTTTTCTGCCCCAGTTTGCACTAGGAAGATTTGTGAGTTGTTAGCAAAACTATAAATCACCTACGCTACTGATGAAGGATGTAATGATGAGAGTAAAATTAATGACTCGGCTAGGATGTGTGTCTCCTAAAAGTGATTGAGTTTGCGGAAAACTATACTAAGCTTGACTAAAGTAAAGACTGACCTTATTTTCCAGGCGAGACCTCTGATTTCAAGAAAACTAGATATTGATAACTTAAGAAACTAAGGTTGAGCCCTTTTTTTTTCAAATCCAGACTCCCCCCCCCCTTTTCTTTTCAAATTATCCTAGGAGAAAATTTGTCAGACTAAGTTTTCTATCTTAGGAGAAAGATTCATCAGACTAAGATTTTGATCCTAGGAGAAAGTTCATCAGACTAGGTCCTTTTTTTTTCTTTTTTTTGTTTTGTTTTTGTTTTTTGGTATCATAGGAGAAAATCCATTAGACTAGGTTTTCTATCTTAGGAGAATTATTCATCAGACTAAGATTTCTATACTAGGAGAAAGTTCATTAGACTAGGTCTTCTATCTTAGGAGAAAGATTCATCAGACTAAGGTTTCCATCCTTGGAGAAAGTTCATCAAACTAAGATTTCTATCCTAGGAGAAGATTCATCAAACTAGGTTTTCTATCTTAAGAGAAAAATTCATCAGACTAAGATTTCGATCCTAGGAGAAAATTCATCAGACTAGGTCCTCTTTTTTGTTATTGTAGAAGAAAGATTCATCAGACTAAGATTTCTATTGGGAGAAAAATCCATTAGACTAGGACTTTTTATCCTAGGAAGAAAAATGTGAAGATCAATGGCAACAATAGCAAGACAAATAAAGGCAAAGATTCGAGAAACTTTCCTTTGTCGGCTCTTCTCTTCTTTTCTGTTCTTTTGTTTTTAACCACTTTTCTTGCACTACTTTGTTCCGGTTTCACACAAAAAAAAATTGTCAGTTTTGAAAATGGTGGTCGGTTTGTGGCCTTGAGTCTTGAGTAGCTTGGCATTGTGCTCAATCAGCTTGAGTCGGTCTCAAGAGACTTTTGCTCTGCATCAACCCTGATTATTTCACACCCATTACCATTTGTATTTGTGGCTCAATCAGCCGTGTTCCAACTGGAGATCTTTGCTTAGGTGACTTTTTCCGATATCTTGAATGACTTCCTATCTTTCTTGCGCGAAGTAGGCTGACAAAATCTTTTTGGGGAAGCCTTTGCAAGAATACTCAAGGTATATTGACCATAACAACTGAGTGCTGACCAAATTTACTTTATGCAATTGAAAAGCTGATAGCAAATTTTAAAATCTTTTCTTGCTTGTTTTGACAAGGACTGACTAAGAGTGAAGGACAGAATGATGCAAAGAAATAAGTATTAACAAGAAATGCCCCTTTCGAAAGGGCAGAAGGAAGAATTTTTTATTTATTTATTTTTTCTCAATAACTAGCCTTGATGATCATGACATGCATTTTGGACTTAACAACCGATCTATCAAATTGACCAAATCTTCCCTTTTAACATTCTTATGACTTTGAAGTCGGGCTTGTTCGTGTCAATCCCTTGCAGTAACTTCACGACTCACTTTCTACTAGTGGTGCCCCGAGGGATTTTCACTAACAAGCCTCTCTCATTTATTCACCTCTCCTTACCGTCACCTTACAGTGCCCGTGAAGGTTTTCACTAGTAAGACTTTCTCATTTTTCTCTCTCTCTTTTTTTTGTTGCTTTCTTGAGCAACTTGACAGTGTTCTATGTCGTATGACAACCGTTGCTCATTGCATGCTTCTCTTGGCATTCTTGAAGGCATATCTAGAGGTCTTTATTTGGAAGAATTTTGGATAGGGTTGGAAAAAAAGGACGTCATGAAGGCTCAAAATAGAGTCAAAGTAAAGGGGGTTGTGGACTTACAACTCTTGGAATTAACTCTTTCAAAAGTAAAATAAAATCTCTGCCCCAGTAGCTATTGGGGATTTATGGAATTTTTTTTGAATTCTTATTTGCTTGGACCAAACCGTGAGGCTGCTTACGTATCCTTTTTAAAGGAATCAGGTCGAACGTAGTTCAAACATATGATCTAAACTAATTTTCATCTTTCTTTCTTTTTTTCTATCCTTTTTTTGTTTTTAAGTTGCCCCTGCTTCTATTTTTTTAGGGCATGGACCTTTGACAATTCTTTTTTTTTTTCCACTTAGAACTTTCTAAAAGCTGCCCCAGTTTGTACTCTCGGGGCATGAACTCTTATTGTTATTTTATTTTTTTCATATTTTTTGACTTTTGACTCTAAACGTAATTCCAAAAGAGGGTGGTCAAAGAAAATAACACAGGCTCAAAGGGGTGATGAAGGGTATAAAGTCTTTGGGTAACAGAAAAAGGGCCTCCCAACCTCAAGAACGCCAAATATAGTATCTTTTCGCGATCATAGCATTGATGAACATGTCTGTCTTCTTGGTGTGTCGTGGTCACAAGACACTTTCCATCCCTTCGTGTCAAACTTTCCAACAAACTTCAATTGACTAATCATCCTCAAGCCCGATCTTCACAATGATTTGAAGGTGAATTTTACTCGACCTTAATTCCAAAGTATTTCAACTCTTTATTCATCCTCAAAAGTGTTTTTTTCAGTTATCCAATTCCATATTTAATCAGTTTCTAAGATCTAGCCAAAATTTTTGCATGCATGTCATGTCATTAGAACTAGCGAGAAAAGAATTAAGAACAGAATGACACAAAATGACAAACTACATTTCATTGAGTAAAAGATGAAAGGGTTTGGCAACAAGACAAACAACCTAAAATCTGAGCTACAACCCTAAAATAACCCACATAATGAAAATAGCAACAGAACAGACAGACAAGACTCACACAAACAGAATGAAGGGATAGAAGGGTTTAACTCAATAAAACAAATAAAATCTGGATGACAACCCTGAAATAACAAGATAGTAGAAAAAACATCAATACAAGCAACCAAGATTTCTTCCTAGTAAGGAGAGAATGACTTTTCAATTTCTAAGCTTGACATTTAGCCACAAATTTGCTCATCAGAATCTCCATGACCTTCTCCAATTTCAGTCGGCACGTTCCCGAGAGGATTCTCATTCTCCATGTCACCACGAATCATCCCCACAAAGTGTGCATCATCATGTACAGGTAAATGATTCTGCGTGATATTCTGGGTGTCACTATCTTGGATCAACAATCAATTTTTCCTGGATCATCATTTCTATTTCTCTTTTTAAATCTCGACAGCTTTCAGCATTGTGCCCATGGGCATTGGAATGGTATTCACACCTTTTAAAAGGGTCAAAGCTTCTTGCACGTGGGTCCATATGATTTGGAGGAATGGGTGCAATCATGTCATAATGCTTTAATTTCTCAAACAAGCTTGCATAGGACTTTCCTATTGGCATAAAATTTTCTTTCAACCTTTGTTCCCCTCTATACCCCTGGCTTGGATGTGGGTTATAGGGAATTTAAAAATTTTATAGAGGCTGGTGGAGATTTTTGCAGTGCTCATGCTCGCCTTCTAGGGTGTTTTGGTGGCTGGACAACATATTGAGGTTGAGTAACAGAGTATTGTGGGTTCTGAGGTGGATAGTAGTGCTCAGGGGAGTCATGGGAAACCTGATGAGGCTGCTGATACCTTCGAGATGTTCTCTTGGGACCTCTTCTCGACCCTGTTTCATCATGATCTCTTCAACCTTCTCATTCATGTTAGTAAAATTGCCAGATTCAATTTGGACAACCTGAGTTGCAGCTTTGAGAGCTTCTTGACTTATAATTCTGCCTGTCTTAAGGCCACTCTCTACCATTTCTCCCATTTTGATTGCTTTCGAGAAGGATTTTCCAACCGCGGACATCATGTTTTGAAAGTAATCTGGCTCTTGAGCCTGAAGGAAGATGATTAGCTCGTGGTCATCCATGAGTGGCTTAACTCTAGCTAATTGTTCTCTCCATTTAATGGCATATTCCTTGAAACTTTCAGTTGGTTTCTTCGTCAGATTTGAAAGAGAATTACGGTCCGGAGCGATGTCAATGTTGTATTGGAACTGTTTGACAAAGGCCTGTGCCATGTCATCCTAGATATACCAGCGATATGTGTCTTGATCCATAAACCACTCGGAGGTTACACCCGTAAGGCTTTCCCCAAAATAAGCTATTAGCAATTCTTCATTTCTTCCTGCACCTCTTAGCTAATTGCAATTCCTTTTCAGGTAGGCTGTGGGGTCTCCATGTCCATCATACTTTTCAAATTTGGGATCTTGAAACCAAGTGGCAAGTGGACATCGGGGAACATACATAGATGTTTGAAGTCAATACTCTTCTGTCCTGCCAACCCTTGCATGTTTTTCATCCGTTGTTCTAAGCTTTTCACTCTTTGAGTCATTTCTTCCTGTGCCATCTCTCGGGCGGGCTTCTCAATCTTTGCAAGAAGAACAAATAGGTACTAGTGGTACTCAGGAGAGTGGTACTGCTCTTGCTAGGTAGCAAATTGTGACTCATGACAAGGCTGTCATTGGCCGATGGCCTATGCTTTGACACATTTTGGTCATTTGCTGTTTCGGTATTCTATTTTCCTCAAACACAACAGACTCTTGTCGAACCCTTTGACCCTGAGTCTCTTGAGCACTTGTAACGGCTTCGATGTCAGTTATCATTTTTCCTTGGATCTTGTGCTGTCCGCTTACCACAAACTGACCACCTCAAACTTTCTTCACAATTCAAAACAAAAGACACGTTAGAATGGACTCAGTCAGTCCTTATTATTATCATCAATTTTTCTTTTCTTTTTTCTTTTTTTTCATTTTTTCACTTTTTTTTGTTTGATCGAACCTGATGTGAGTTGCCTACGTATCATGTAGGAACATGAATCAGATCTTGCGTAGTTCAGGAAGATTAGGAATAAAGTAAATAAACTAATTTTTTTTTTTGGATTTTGGATTTTTTCAAAAGAAAGACTTAAAAAGAAGAAACAAAAATATTTTTGGATTTCGATTTGTTTGTTTGTTTGTTATTTTTTTTAATAATTTTTGAAAAGAAAGACTTCTAAAGAAGAAAGAAAATATTTTTTTTTTGAATTTTGACTTCTTTTTTTTTTGGAATTTCGAAAGAAAAACTTCTAAAGAAGAAAAGAAATATTTTTGGATTTTTGAAATTTTATTTTGAATTTATGAAAGAAATGCCTCTAAAGAAAAAGAAAATATTTTTGAATCTTGAATTTTCTTTTCAACTTCGAAAGAAGAATGAAAATATTTTTGGATTTTGAGAAGTAATTAAAAGAAAATAGTTTTGTATTTTTTTTAATTTGGGTCTAAAAGAAAGACTTTCTAAAGAAGCAAGTAATGAAAAATATTTTTTGGATGGTCTCAAAGAAAGACTTTTCTAAGGAAGGAAGTAAATGAAAATATTTTTGCATTTTTTTAAAATTGTGGGCCGGAACCGATGAAGTTTGCCGACGTATCTCACATCCGGTGAGAATCAGACTTGCTTTGTTCGGCCAATTTTGACATAATTGGAAAAACATGATATTGACTCACTTTTATTTTTTATTTTTAAATACATTTTCTTTCCTCTTTTTTTTTTCAAAAATTTTTGGCATAGTTTCGAGGCATTTTCTAATACCGGGGTTTTCTAATACCGGGGTCTGATTCTCACATCCGGTGAGAATCAGACCCGCGTAGTTCGGCCAATTTTGACATAATTGGAAAAACATGATATTGACTCACTTTTATTTTTGATTTTTAAATACATTTTCTTTCCTCTTTTTTTTCAAAAATTTTTGGCATAGTTTCGAGGCATTTTCTAATACCGGGGTTTTCAGAACCGGGTGAATTCTCTATCCTACCTCACTCTTGATTTTTTTCTGTTGTTTTTCTTCCCTTAGCCGATCAACATACAAACCGAAGCAAATAACTGTACAAATAGCACGTAAGATGCATTAGGATGGTCTTTTATTTTGGGTACACCTGTCCTAGACGGACCCAACTCCTTGTGTTGAGTCCCCAAGGTCAAATGCATGTGACGCAAATAAACGTTCCTACTAGGGATCCGACATGAGGTTATGTTATACTAGGTTTAAACCTGGGGTTGGGTCTAAGACCTGGCTTACCCGAGCAGACATCTTGAGCCGAGGTGGGGGCAACGTACCGGAAGCACGAAAGTCTATCCGGCCTTGTTGTTAACCCATCCTTGTTCTTTTTGGTATGACTTCTAACAAAAAAGTGAGCCACGCGTTCGTGTGCACCATATTTTTAGAAGAATTAGAAGGGAGGCGTAAGAAGACAATTTAATACAGCTCAAATAATATCAAAGCGGTAAATAAGCGGCAATCAACACATTAGGTCCGCAAATACAGTAATATCAACAAACAATAAAGCCAAGCATAGATCATATTAACAAGCTCGAATTCTTGAACCCCGAACCAGAAGTTCTGGGTTCTTGTCCCTAGCAGAGTCGCCAGAGTTGTCACACCTCCTTTTTACCACCCGCCCGAGAGGGATATAAAGGGAGTTTTTCCAATTAAAGTGACATTAATCGAAATGAGATTATTTTATTTATTTTTCAGAGTCACCACTTGGAATAATTTATTTATCCCAAGTCACCGGTTTAAAATCCTGAATCGAGGAAGATGACTCTATTTATGGTCTGCGAACACAGAAATCCGGGTAAGAAATTCTGTTAACCAGGAAGAAGGTGTTATTCCGTGGTTTTAGCACGGTCGCTTAATCATACCTGGCTCAATTAAATTGTTTAATTACGCGTTTTAGAACCTATGTGCATTTTACCTTTTACCACTTTTATTTGAAACGAATCACGCGTACGTGTATTCATTTTGTTTGGCGTGTCAAGAATCATGTCACGCGTACGTGCACACAATTAACCACACTTTTGTTAATTAAGATTGTTGCGTCCAAAGTTGCGCGACACCTTGGTTTAATTTTCGAAATCGTGGCTATGTCACGCGAACGTGTACATAATCACGATAATTAATTCAAAACGCGCCAAAATCACTCTAACGATGTTCATTATTCTTCCTAAATTTTGAGATTATTGTGATGCCAAATTTACGAACAAGATATTATTGGACAACAAATAGGCTAGCTAACATGATCTATTACTTGGCCAGATTTCTTATGGTCTAAGGCCTACTTTATGGCCCATTCTTATTCCTTGCCAAGAAAGAAACAACTCCAATTTTTCCATCTACCCGATTAAAAGCATTTATTCAAGAACCCAAGACCACATGCATCATAATAGAAATAAAAACTAATTAAAATAATTTAAAGGAAAACTAAGACATGCTACTCAAACAATGTAGAATCACAAATCAACCAACATGCGCACCAAGCTATCATAACATAATAAATGAGAATGAAAATTGAGAAATGAACCTTTTATTGATGAACAAAGCTGAAAATTACAAATCAATCGGGATAACAAAGCAACAATTGTTGGACTGAAACGCCGAAATCGCGAACCGGAACCTCAAATCGACACCGAAAAATTACATATTGGATAATCACACTGAATAATGATAGTTGAGTTGAGGCGTTAATTCAGCGCATTTGATTCGTTAAGATAAAGAGAAATTGAGGAATTTTGTGCAGAAAGATCAACTTAGCTTGTCAAGGCATTTCAAGTATTAAACTTTCCGAGAGACATATTCCATGTACTTGTAAAAAAAATATTTTTTATGCACCTCATGTACTTGTAAAATATCCTTCTAGTCAAACTTTGGATTGGCACGGGGAAAAGGATTTTGGTTTACTGTCAAACGGCAGTGGTCTCTCTTAAAGAACAAAGAGAGATCGACAGAATCCGGAAAGGGGTCAGTAGCTATTTTGGATTTTCTGTGATTTTTGGTTTAAAGGGGTGGTGGGCGCTGAGTTTTTTTTTGGTGTAGGTATTTTTGTTTTAGCTAGGTCTAGATCTAGGAATTGAAAACTTAGGGTAGAGTTTTTTTAATTGGGTATTTTATATAGAGGTGAGAATGGATGATGACCATTGGATTAAAAGGAAATAAATGGCTAGGATTAAATCTTGCACTTAAGTGGGCTAATGACTTGGGAAGAATGGGCTAAGGGTAATTGGGTTAGACCATGTTTATTTGGGTTTGAACTTAGGCTAAAAAGATCAAATAATACAATATTTCTATAAAAATGTAAAAATCACTCTAAATTAAAATAAACTAATATAAAACTAAATACTACAAGTGAAACTAATTTTTTTTTGTATTTTCAAATGTTATAATACTATAAATATAAATATACTAATTGACTTTAACCTAAAGATGAAAAATATTTTTTGTAATTTTTATAAAGTAAAAGAGTCAAAACTATTTAAAATAGTAATATTAGACCTAAACTAAATATTTAACGCTAAAATGTGTAAATCTTGCGGAGGGTAAAAAATTACATGTCTACAATATTCTCTTTAATACCCTATTTTGAAAACTAGCCATTATAGCTCAATCAACGGTGCTCGACCTCGACCATTGTTAACGTCTCAACCACGAATCGTGTTGCTTCCTAGTCGACCTCGACTGATGACAGATTGAAGACTCTTCCATTAGAGTTATCTTGTCTTAAGTACTTTAGGGCAAATTTTGACCTATACAGTTAGTCTCTCCGCTTATTGAGGCCAGCCTTAGACGACCTTGATGAGAGGACTATGTTTGTCATGGTCGAGAAGATTAAACGAGTGGATAGGGCCACGATGTTTGAGATGAGCTGGCAACGTGGACTTTTGTGAGCTAACACTTTTGGAGTTACGTCATTTCTGGATCAAAGTGACGTCATGACGTCATGCGTCATTATGGTGCATTTTTCTGATGCATTATGTTATTTCATGTGCATTTGTCGATTAGATATGTTGCTTTGATACTGGTGCTAAGTAAAGATGGCATAATTTCTTGGTTTTGATGTTTGGGCTCTTATAAATAGGGATGTGTGTGAGCACGTGATTTTTGTTTTGCGCGACAATCACTCCAAAAGAAACAAAATAATAGCGATCGGTCTTAACAAAAATCATAAATATGCATCTTTGTTCCGTGATTGTTGTTTTGTTCGATTTTACCTGCTTTAAATATTTTGATATATGTGTGCAAATAATTGTATTAAGTGTTTATTTAATTTTAATTTTATTTACTTGGGTTTTGTTTTAAAAATAAAATAAAAAATATATATATAAAAAATACATAATAAAAAAGAGAGTGCAGAATTGGGTTAAAATCAGTTGGGCCTATTTTCATTTTAATTCGAGGCCCAAACTCAAACCCAAAACCCCATGTGTAACCCGGTCCACACCAGCTGACACCCAGAACTATCCAAACGACACCGTTTTAATCTGGTCTGATCTGGGCCGTTGATCTCTGAATGATCAACGGCCAAGATCTCACACCCCGTACCCACGAACAGATCCGAACCGTCTTACCCGAACCAACCCAAACCCTGGCATGAGAAACGACACCGTTTCCCCATCGATCTACACCATCAGGTGAAAGATCTTGGCCTTCCATCTCGCCTCATCCAACGGCTGAGATCCACCCACCCATTCCATATATAAGCTTCCTACCATTACCCCACGCCCCATCCAAAGACCCCCCCCTTACCTTTCATCGTCTTCACAGAACCCTGTAACCCTAGAGCCGCCCCCATCTCCCTTCACCAAAACCTGGCGGCATGAACGCCGGTGGCCTTCACCTTAACACCATAGGACCACCTCACCCCCCTGAACATGGATCTGTTGGCCGTTTAGTTCGAATCATCCCCTAGGTTCTCGAATCTTCATTTGAAGATTCGAGCAAAACTCGATCTACACCGATGCACCCACAAGTCTCAACGGAGTCAAAATATGTCGACGACCACAGGTGCATTAATTGTGACGTGGTTCGAGATGCATTTTCACGACGTTGCAATTCTATAAAAATAAATGATAATAATAAAAGCGGTTTAAACTTAATAAAAGCACATAAGTCACAACATGTATTTAAATCAGATATTTAGCCATTATAACAATTTAAGCGACCGTGCTAGAACCACGGGATTCGAGGGTGCCTAACACCTTCCCTCGGGTCAACAGAATTCCTTACTTAGAATTTCTGGTTCGCAGACTTCATTTGGAAAAGTCGAAAATTTCCTCGATTTGGGATTCAAGATAAACCGGTGACTTGGGACACCAAAAGCCAAACCTTTCCCAAGTGGCGACTCTGAATTAAATAAATAATCCCATTTCGAATATTGTCACTTAAATTGGAAAAACTCCCTCGCGCATTTAACCCTTCGGGGCGGGCGCGCAAAAGGAGGTGTGACAAAAAGTTAAAAACCTTTTTATTTAACCCAGAACCACTGGTTCAGGGTTCAAGAATTCGAGCTTAGAATAATTGTTATATTTGGCTTTATTATCTGATCTTTATTACATGTTTTTGCATAACGTGCTAAATGTTGTCTTTTACCGCTTTGATATTATCTGAACTGTATATAAACTGTGCCGAAACCTTTCTCTTCTTACCTCCGGGGAGAAGCTCGCTGGTCGAGACTCCCTATTCTGTTAGTGTCAATACTTGAAATAAGAAAGAGGTCGGACAAGTTACAAAGCCGGACGATCTCGCGGGTCCCCGGTACGTAGCCCCCTCCTCGACTCGAGTTGTCCGCTCGGGTACACAGTCTAGAACAAATACCCAGGGTATAAACCTAGTATAACGAAACTTCATGCCGGATCCCTAGTAGGAACGTTTATTTGCATCATGTTGCATTTGACTTAGGGGGCTCAACACAGGGGTTGGGTCCGTCTAGGACAGGCAACCTGAAATGAAAAGACCACCCTGCTGCATCCTATTTGTTTTGCGCATTTATCTGCTTCGGTTCCGCATGCTGACCAGTTTCTAAAAAAAAAGGGGAAAAATAGCAGCGTAGGGAGATAATTACTTATTTTGGAAAAATAAAACCAATGTCCAAGTAGTGTCAAAACCTCGCCGGAATTTTTCTAAAAAAAAAAAAACAGAATAAACCAAAATTTGTCTTTTAGTTTGATTTATTAAAAAAACATATAAAATTTTTTCTTTTTTTTTCTTTTACAAATCAAAAAGGGTATTTATTTAAAAGTAAAAAAAAAAAATTTGGAAATTCATAATTCAAAAAAAAAATATGTTGTTTCTTTCGTAGTACCTCTTTTATAAATTCAGACTAATAGTCCAAATACTTCCTTAAAAAAATAATATTTTCTTTAGTCTTTATCTCTTTTCAAAAGAAAATAATAAAAAATATATTCTTGCTTTCTGGGTTTAATTGATTTTCTCTATTCATGATGTACCGAACTACGCCGGTTTGATTCTCACCGGATGTGAGATACGTAGGCAACCCCCATCGGGTTCAACCCCACCTTTACTAAAAAAAAAGAGAAACAAATAAGTAATAAAAAATGTGTGTCAAATTCTGTCAACGAATAAATCAGGTGATGTTGTTTTGTCATAAATAGCCGAATGTTCCCGAAAGGGACGCCGGAAGGCTGACTTTGCATAAATAACCACCTTCGGGTCATTTTTAGGATTTTCATCCAGTTGACCCACACAGCCTCAAAATCTTCGTCCCCGAAGTGCTGAAAGGCCGTGTTCGAAAACTTGATCCTCCTTGTAAAATATTTTGAGTCAAGTTATTTTTGTTAAAGAACACCTTAATAAATGTGCAGGATGAGCACAATGCAAAATGAACATTTTTCAATAATGACCAAAATCCCTATCAAGTTACGGCTATGGTGGAATGATCTAGGTGCTGGAGGACAAAATGAGGTCAAGAAATATCTGAAAGGTCTCGTGGGTTTGCTGGAAATCCAGCCTCGAGGAGATATCATAAGAGCTTTGGTTACCTACTGGGACCCGGCACACAACGTTTTCCATTTTTCTGATTTCGAACTCACCCCGACTTTGGAAGAAATGGCTGGGTACATCGGAATTGCTGAACTTCCGTTAAAGCAAAAATACTTGGTCGCCCCAAGAGCTGTCACGGTGCATCGGTTCCTAGATTCACTGAAGATACCCAGAACGGTCCACAACCCGGATTTGGCTGCCGGTTTTTGCACTCCATGCTTCATATATGATAGGTATGGTCATGAAGAGGGATTCAATAATCCAATCAACAAACTGAGCAACAAAGGTATACGTCAGAAGTGGGACAAACACAGACGGGTAGCCTTCATGATGATGTTCCTGGGCCTTCTGGTATTTCCAAGGAAAGACGGAAACATTGATTTGAAGATATCCGGGGTCGTCAACACCCTACTCACGCAAAGTGACAGTACTCTCGTGCCTATGGTGGTATCTGACATCTTCCGAGCTCTCACAGTTTGTAAAGCTGGGGGAAATTTCTTCGAATGTTGTAACTTGCTCCTACAAATGTGGATGACCGAGCACCTCTGCCATCGTTCCGAGATTTTGAGCCATGGTTCCCCGGAAAAGACTTGCATAGAAGAATTTTACACGAGAACCAAAGAGATCAGTTTGCCCAAAGGAGTCCTGGCATGGACCTCGTTCTTTCAAGCTCTTACTGCCAGCCAAATACAATGGACGCTGGGATGGTTGCCTGTTGATGAGGTCATATATATGCCGGCAGCTAAAACTCATTTCTTACTGATGGGGCTTAAGAGCATTCAACCTTACGCGCCCTGCCGAGTTTTGAGACAGCTCGGAAGATGCCAGACAGTACCTCATGAGGAAGATCTTAGCACTCAAGCAGTTGAGATAAGTCCTGACGGACAGTTTCCAGAAGCGAAAATTCGCCAAATCTGGAGTAAGTGTCAATATTTGAAATAAGATACTTGCGTGCGGGATCGAGCCAAAGGTGAGACGGCGCCAGGTTACCTTGCATGGTATAGAAGGGAACTTAAGCATGAAAGGCCGACTAAGAGACCCCACATCCTGAATTTCGCCGAATCGTCGCAAAAACAGTGGGATTGGCTAGCAAAAGAAAGAGGCTATTGCGCCGAAATCAGCAGGTTGAAGCAACGAGTGGAAAGCTTGAAATATGAGCACAACGTGCAAGTTGCTACCGATCTGGGAGAGCGGAACAGGTTAATTCAGGAAAACGAAATGCTCAGAGCCCAGGTCAAACAGATAAGGATGGATGCGGATAAACAGCCAAGGCGTCGATCAGATGAGCAGTTGATAAAAAGGCTAAAAAGCAAAGTCAGAGAATGGCAAGAGGATTTAGAGAAATCTAAAAACGTCGTAGCAGAGCTCAGGGCACAGTGGGATACAAGAGCAGATAAGCATCGCCGACACTTGAATCAATTGGAAGGCGACCACGAGAAAACTGTTGCTAAAATGAAGAGAGAGATGGCTACACTTGAGATCAAAGCAGCTAATCAGGCCAAGGATTTCCAAATTGAGAGCAGATACTGGTACGACTTGTTGGCTCAGATAAAGTTAGAAGTACGACAACTGAAGCATCAGCATATGCAGGATGCTCAGGTATTCAAGATATGTAGCGATCAGATAAAACGCCTACTCATAGAGAAGAAGCAAACCAGAGATAGGATCAAGGCCATTGCCCATGCCATCACCAGACGATGTCTACGATGTGAGAACATGACCAGCGTTACCGTCCTCTCAGCAGTGATGAGTTATGTCAAGCAGACCATGCATGAGCTGGAGCAACTTGAGAGGGATCTCACGCCTAGGACCGCGGCGAGGCCGAACGATGCCCCGCAGACACAAATTTTCAAAACCATAATGTACTCATAAGTCAAGTCTGTATCTTAGCATCTTCTGCCTGTTTTTCCCATCAGGGTGATTTTTAGTCTATTTTTGAGTCTAGGTTTATTTCAAAGTTTGCTCTTTCTTTTGCAAAATGAAGTTTGTAATAGACCGTTTCAACAATAAAAGGTTGTTTCTTTTACGCTCATTTGTGTTTTTGAACTACGTAATGATCTGATTCACGTGGCGTCGTGATACGTAGGCAATCCTCATCGGATCCGGTCGCATTTTTCCGCAAAATAAAAATATAAAAGAAAAACAAAAAAAAAGATAAGAAAATAATAAGAAAAGGGAAGCCTAAAAAAGAATGCCGGAATGACGCATGCTTTCGTCGCAAACATGTAGAATTCACTTAACTGTATAGGTGCATCATGCTCAACGTGAGGTTGCCTATCTGTTATTTATTTCGAATTAACCGCTCGTTTGTCGATTGAGTTCTCCAGGTTTTTGGAAATACGGTTGGTTTGGTGAAAGTCTGGCCTCGCACTCATACTTCACGAGGTCAAAGAGAAGTGTTCAACTACCTGTTTTTAAGATCGGAAGCAGTACTCACACTTACTTCACCAGGTCAAAAGGAAGTGTGGAAATGTCTTCAGAAATTCCGTTGCAAACAACCCCTGTTTCCGAGGAGAGCTCGATCTCAGCCGTCCTCACACCTGAATCCGCAACTGCGGAAGAAAATAGAATCCTACGACTCCGCATGTTGGAAATGCTGGACGACTGGAATAACGGAAAGGAACCGCCAAGTGTCGTCCCCGGATTCCCTGAGTTATTCTCCAGGTCAAGCGGGACTTCTAATGTCCCCATAAATTATCCCGCTACCCCATTCGGGTACCCAGCCACTTCAGCCTTCTCTGCTGGATCGCCTTCTGAGCCTCATCCCCGAATGTCAGCCACCGATGCAAGCATGAACATCTTTACTGCACCGCCATGCCCGATTACGACACAGCCTGCTACGTACAAGCCAAGCTTTGACTCATCTTCTTTTACATTCCAAGCACCTTCATTCTCAATGGAACCAACTAGGTTCGCTACCAGCACTAATCCTCCGCCTCCTCAATGCGAGCTTGCACCTGGGCAGGATCAGAACCCCAGAATTGCAGAACAAAATGAGATAGCCAAAAGAATGAGAAGCCTTGAACAGAGTTTGAAGAATATGCAAGGTTTGAGCGGACAGAAGAGCGTATCTTATGCCGACCTATGCATGTTCCCTCACGTGCACCTGCCAGCGGGTTTCAAGACCCCAAAGTTTGAGAAATATGATGGGCACGGTGACCCCATTGCACATCTTAAGAAATATTGCAACCAATTGCGGGGAGCCGGTGGAAAAGAAGAACTGCTAATGGCATATTTTGGGGAAAGTCTAGTAGGGATAGCCTCAGAATGGTATATGGACCAGGAAATGTCCCGATGGCATATATGGTATGATCTCGCCAGAGATTTTGTGAAACAATTCCAGTATAACATCGACATTGCACCAGACCAAAATTCTCTGTCGAATTTGAAGAAGAAACCTTCAGAAAGCTTCAGAGAATATGCTATTAAGTGGCGTGAGCAGGCGTCAAGGGTGAAGCCTCCCATGGATGAAGTGGAAATGGTCACTACCTTTCTCCAGGCTCAAGAGTCTGACTATTTCCAAAACATGATGTCAGCCATGGGAAAGCCATTTGCAGAATCAATCAAGATTGGAGAGATGGTGGAGAATGGTCTGAAAACAGGTAGGATTCTGAGTCAAGCAGCCATAAGGGAGACCTCCCAAGCCGTCCAAGGCAGGTCCGGAGGAATGACAAGAGGGAAGAAAAAGGAAGAAACGACCATGGCAGCCTCAGAAGCAAGGGAATATCGTCATCCCGGGCCCCGTTTTCCAGAAAGAACCCCACAACACTACTATCCCCACTCAAATCTGGCATATGCTCATCAACCCTATATGGTCATGAATGCCCAGCCTTATGCCCATCCGCCACAACAAGCCAACCAAGGCCCAGCTCCACCTCCCAGAAATCAGCCTCCTTACCGCAACCACTATAACCCACAACCCCCGCAGAATAACTTTCGCCCTCAGGAGCCACCTCGAAGGCGTACTTTCACGCCCATCGGTGAGCCATACTCTACTTTGTTCCCGAAGCTAGTCCAGTTGGGTTTCTTGCAACCAATCCCTCAAACGAGGCAAAACCCGACGTCACCTTCTTACAAAGCTGGAGTCAGATGCGCCTATCATTCAGGGGCCGAGGGACACGATACAAATGACTGCTGGTCGTTGAAAAGAGTGGTCGAGAATTTGATAGAGCAAGGGAAAATAGTGCTAAGGGACGAGGAGATCCCAAATGTGACTAACAATCCATTACCTGCTCACAATAATGGACCGCTGATCGGAACGATTTGCGAAGACAAAGAATTCGACCCTGCTCTGAAAACTATAATCGCCATTGTCGACACGGGGAAAAGGCCTGAGACAGACCAGAAACCAGAAAAGGGGGAGGAGGCCAATGCTGTAAAAAGCGAGCCTGAAAAGAAGTTGGAGAAAAAAGTGGTACCGGTAAAGGATGGAGTTCTTTACATACCACGAGGTCGAGCTGAGAAGACGCAGAACTTCAGGATCAAAAAGGCAAAACCTATGTACGTGCCAAAAGGGGCCTATGTGGTCCGGGGGACGATTCAACCACTTCGGCTGAATGAGCCAGTGGTTATCGGACGCGTGCCACAAAAGCCAATGACCAACCCGTCCACAGTGCCGTGGAATTATCAAAGGACTTTGGTAATGTACAAAGGTAAAGAGGTCACGGGAGAACTTCCAGAAAATACTTTCATTGGAAGGTATTCAAATACCCAAGAGCTTAACAACGCCACACAAAGGCGCTTCCCACCAAAGAAGCCTGTGAGCGTTGAAGAAGCGGAAGTGTTCTTCCAACAAATGAAAATGCCGGATTACGAAATGATAGATCAACTGCGCAAGTGCCCCGAGCAAGTGTCCATGCTGTCATTGTTGATGAGGTCGACCGAGCATCAAAAGATCTTACTGAAGACCCTGAATGAAGCATATGTGCCAGTTGAAACCTCGGTGGAACAACTGGAGCGGATGACAGAAAGATTCTTCGCCGTCAACCAAATCTCTTTCAGCAAGAACGATTTGCCCCCAGAAGGAGCGACACACAACAAAGCCTTACATCTAACAGTTAAATGCGAGGACTACTATGTCAAGAGGGTAATGTTGGATGGGGGCTCGGGTGTTGACATTTGCCCGCTCTCCACGCTGCAAAGAATGGAAATTGGGACCGAAAGAATCCGACCCAACAATGTCTGCGTAAGGGCTTTCGACGGCATCAAGAGAGATACCATGGGGGAAATAGACCTGTTGTTGGTCATAGGGCCAGTCGAATTTGAAGTAACCTTCCAGGTGCTCGACATGGATACATCCTACAATTTTCTCCTTGGCAGACCTTGGATCCATGCGGCAGGAGCTGTGCCTTCCACTCTTCACCAGATGGTGAAGTTTGAGTACGAAGACCGAGAGATCGTGGTCCATGGAGAAGATGAGCATGCTATTTATCGGGACCCATCCATCCCATATCTTGAACCAAGAGAAGGGAGCGAACATACGGTCTATCAAGCTTTCGAGATTGTACTGGCAGAGCAGCACGAAGAGGGAATACCCTGCCCCTAGCCTTTCTTGTCTAACGCCTCGGTTATGGTAGCCAAAGAGATGATCCGGCACAGATTTAGGCCAGGGAAAGGGCTTGGACGAACCCTGCAGGGAATAACAAAACCCATCACCTTGCCAATCACCAAGAAACCTTTTGGACTAGGTTTCAAACCCACTCCAGGAGACGAAGAGTTGGAGAAGAAAAGGAGAAACGAGGGTTGGAAGTTACCTCAACCATTGCCAGATTTATATGAAACTTTCATCAGGCTGAGATACACCGAAGAAGAGGACGATGAGGTCTTCACGGCTGAGGAAATCGAGGAGATATGTGGGGCAATGAGAGAAATGCTCTACGAGACTCACATGGTTCAACCAGGTGAAGGCACAAGCACTGCTGAGATGCTGTACGTGGGACCAGACGCCAAACTTCGAAACTGGGAGGCCACGCCATTCCCGACTAAACGGAAGTCCGGGTAGACCTGTCCTGCCACCTTTCCTGTGTCGCAAGTTATCTCCAGGACATAACTTGAACGTTTTCTTCCTTTCAATTGTTGTTTTGAATTCCTAGTTTGTAAACATTGTTGTCTTCCAACTTCCCGAAGAAAAATAAAAAAAAATCATCATTGTTTTCCCATTTTTTCTTTTGTTCTGATTTTTGTTATTTTTCCTTTTATCTTTCCTTTCAGTTATAATAATGCGGCTTTAAATATGACATGCTTGCGGACTTCACGCCCAGATCACAACGAGCTATTTAACTGTGAATTAATGAACCCAGAACCAGAATATGATGAAGAAGAAGCTTTTAGGGAAATAAACCGAGAGTTGGAACATTTTGAGAATAAACCTAAGCCGAATCTGAATGACACTGAACCGGTTAATTTAGGAACTCCTGAAGAAATCTGGGAGACCAAAATAAGCATTCACATGGACAAGAAAATGCGAGATGCGATAATTCAACTTCTTTTTGAATTTAAAGATGTGTTTGCTTGGTCATATGATGACATGCCGGGACTAGGTGTTGATCTGGTGGTTCATAAATTGCCGATTCATCCTGATTGTCCTCCAGTCCAACAAAAGCAACGAAAGTTCAAAACTGAGGTCAGTGACAAGATTAAAGAGGAGATCACCAAATAACTGAAAACGGGAGTGATTCGGGTAGTCCAGTATACGACGTGGTTGGAAAATGTGGTTCCAGTACCGAAAAAGGATGGGAAAACTCGGGTATGTGTAGATTACCGAGATCTGAATAGAGCAAGTCCCAAAGATAATTTCCCACTGCCCAACATCCACATCCTCGTCGATAATTGCGCCAAACACGAAATACAGTCTTTCGTAGATTGTTACGCTGGGTATCATCAGGTATTGATGGATGAAGAGGACGCCGAGAAAACTGCCTTCACCACGCCTTGGGGCACCTACTGTTATCGGGTCATGCCGTTTGGTCTGAAGAATGCCGGGGCTATTTACATGAGGGCCATGACTACCATTTTTCATGACATGATGCATCGAGAAATAGAGGTATACGTGGATGACGTGATAGTCAAGTCCAGGACGCAGGATAATCACATCCAAGACTTGAGGAAGTTCTTCGAGAGACTAAGGAAGTATGACTTGAAGCTGAACCCAGCCAAATGTGCTTTCGGAGTTCCGTCGGGCAAACTTTTGGGCTTCATCGTAAGCAGGAGAGGTATCGAACTAGATCCAACTAAGATAAAATCTATCAGAGATCTACCTCCCCCGAGAACGAAGAAAGACGTGATGAGTTTGTTGGGCAGGTTGAACTACATCAGTCGATTTATTGCCCAGCTGACAAGCACGTGTGAGCCCATATTCAAGCTGTTAAGGAAAGATGCGACGATCAAATGGACAACCGAGTGTCAAGAAGCCTTTGATCAAGTCAAAGAATACCTTTTGAATCCCCCAGTTTTGGTCCCTCCAGAACCAGGGAGGCCACTTTTCTTGTATCTGACAGTCTTGGAGAACTCTTTCGGTTGCGTCCTCGGGCAACACGACATAACCGGAAAGAAGGAGCAAGCAATCTACTACTTGAGCAAGAAATTCACCGGCTACGAGGCCAAATACACTCTGCTGGAAAGGACATGTTGCGCTCTGACGTGGGTTGCTCAAAAGCTGAGACATTATCTCCAAGCCCACACTACTTTCCTCATAAGCAGGCTGGATCCTTTGAAGTATATATTTCAGAAACCGATGCCTACTGGGAGACTGGCCAAGTGGCAAATCTTGCTTACTGAATTCGACATAGTCTATGTCACTCGCACGGCAATGAAAGCCCAGGCGCTAGCAGATCATTTGGCCGAAAATCCGGTCGATGAGGAATACCAGCCATTGAGTACCTACTTTCCAGATGAAGAAGTAAACACCGTAGAAGTGGTCTCGGAGGAAGCTCATGTTTGGAAGATGTTCTTTGATGGAGCCGTGAATGCCAAAGGTGTAGGGATTGGGGCAATTTTGATTTCGCCTTCTAGTCAGCATTATCCCGCCACAGCTAGACTGCGTTTCTTTTGCACAAACAATACAGCTGAGTATGAAGCCTGCATCATGGGCATGCATATGGCGATCGATCAGGATGTTGAAGACTTACTGATTATGGGAGATTCTGACCTGATTATCCGGCAAGCCCAAGGCGAATGGGAAACTCGAGATGTCAAACTTATCCCTTACCGATAGCATGTGGAGGACCTCGGCAAGCGCTTTACATCAATAGAGTTCAGGTATATCCCGAGGTGTCACAATGAACTGGCGGACGCACTTGCTACTCTGGCTTCAATGCTACCCTACCCGGGCAACGCCCACGTCGATCCTTTGGAAATCCAAATCAAGGAAAGACACGGTTACTGCAATGTAATCGAGGCGGGATCAAATACGCAGCCTTGGTACCATGACATCAAGAGGTTCCTGAAGACACAAGAATACCCCGAGCACGCTACTGGAGATCAAAAGAGGACCATTAGGCGACATGCAAGTGGTTTCTTTCTGAGCGGTGAATTGTTGTACAAGAGGACCCCGGACCTCAACCTCCTAAGATGTGTCGACGCCGAGGAGGCGAGAAAGATTATGCACGAAGTACATGCAGGTATGTGCGGACCTCACATGAACGGGTATGTCTTAGCGAAGAAAATCCTTCGAGCAGGTTATTACTGGATGACCATGGAAAAGGACTGCTTTAGCTTCGTTCGGAAGTGTCATCAGTGTCAGGTGCACGGTGATTTGATTCATGCACCTCCCACAGAACTGCATCCCATGTCTGCGCCTTGGCCATTTGTCGCCTGGGGCATGGACGTCATTGGACCAATCGAGCCAAAGGCTTCAAATGGACACAGATTCATACTGGTTGCCATAGACTACTTCACAAAATGGGTAGAGGCTGTCACTCTCAAGTCGGTCACTAAAAAAGCTGTAGTGGATTTTGTACACTCAAATCTTATCTGTCGTTTCGGTATTCCTGCGACTATCATTACAGATAACGCAACAAACTTGAACAGTCACTTGATGGGAAGATGTATGCGAGCAATTCAAAATAACGCATAGGAATTCTACTCCTTATCGGCCAAAGGCCAATGGCGCTGTAGAAGCGGCGAACAAAAACATCAAGAAGATTTTGAGGAAAACGATCCAAAGTTCCCGCCAGTGGCATGAGCAGTTACCATTTGCATTGTTGGGGTATTGCACTACGGTACGCACGTCAGTAGGAGCAACTCCTTATCTTTTGGTTTATGGGACCGAGACTGTAATACCGGCAGAGGTAGAGATTTCTTCTTTTCGAACCATTGTTGAAGCAGAAATCGAAGACAGTGAGTGGGTCAAAACTCGATTAGAGCAATTGACTTTGATCGATGAAAAGCGAATGGCCGCGGTTTGTCACGGACAATTGTACCAACGAAGAATGGCCCGTACTTACAACAAGAAAGTCTGACCCAGGAATTTCGAAGTAGGTCAGCTGGTATTGAGGCGTATTCTGCCACATCACCAGGAAGCAAAAGGGAAGTTTGCTCCAAATTGGAAAGGCCCATACATCATAAGGAAGATATTGCCAAGAGGAGCATTGTATCTAGGTGACATTGAAGGAAATGACCCCGAAACAGCGGTAAATGCAGATGCAGTCAAGAGATACTATGTCTGAGTAACGCCTCGGCGATCCTGACACACTTGAAATGCTGAAGGTTTTATTCCCACTACCAACTCTCTCTACAAGTCCTTTGAGCCGGACACATCCCTTCGGCTACTTAAAAAAAAAACATTGATTGAGGCCTGAACTACGTTTGACTTGATTCCGAAAGGATACGTAGGCAGCCTCTCCCTGAGGTTCAGTCACACTAACAATAAAATCCCATTTACCCTGAAGTTGAAACCGGGGCACGTCGAGCGGTTTAGAAGTTAGTATCATCTACCTCTCTTCTACCAAGCACAAGCCTTCAAATCAATTACCAAAGATAGTGGGAAACCAATAAGCGTCACAAATGGAGGCCGGCACACTCTGAATTGAGAATGATAAAATGAGAGAGTCTCGTCGGTGAAAACCTTCGGGCAGCGCGAGGCGACGGGAGTAGAGAAACCAAAATGAGAGAGCTTGTTTGGTAAAAACTCGCAAAGAGTGCTATCAAGCGATGACAGGAAGATAAATGAGAGAGGTCAGCCAACGAAAACCCGCAAAGGGCGTTGTTGGCCGAAAAGAATGACTCCACCCCAAAGAGGTCCCGGCAAAGTTCCACCAGTTTGGAATCATAGATCCGTTTTGGTTCGGCAGAAAACGCAAGTTCATTGAAGATCAGGCGTCCAGTCCAAAAAGCATGTCATGTTATTTAAAGCCAGCATTATCTTCCTCAGATAAGTCTTTCTCGTCCCAAAGGGGACACTCTTTTTCTGAAATTCGTTTTCTCTTTTCTTTGTTTTTCTTCGAATCTCTTTCATGTTTAACCCCAAGTTCTAGATATACCGGAAAGGGCAGGGGGCAGGTTTGGTTTCACGGAATTCCGTTTCATGAAGGAAGGCATTTCGTTTCGTTGGTAAGTTTGTCCAAACCTGATGAATCATGATGTTTGATGGCATTCGAAGGAGAGAAATTTCCCCAGCCAGTCCGCCTCGGACAAATCCCCACAGGGTCTTCCCTTTGTTAAAAAAAAAGAAAATTCAAAAAAAAAAAAAATGGGACACAAATCCCCATCACATCCCCAGCGAGTCCCTTTTGTAAAAATTCTCCAACAGGCTTACCCCAACAAATCCCAGAAAGCCCGCTTTGAAACAAATCCCCAGCATGCCCCGTTGTACAAAAATCCACACAAAGAATCCACTTTGTAAATATTCCCCCCACAGAGCCTCCTTTTTGTACAAATCCCCACAGAATACCTCCAATAAAATCCCCGTTGAGAATCTCCAAGCAAAACGGGACAAAAAAAAAAGAAAAAAAAGAGAGACTTACGAGGCAAATCATCACAGAATCTGGAAATACAAGCCTGAGCAATCAAAAGAGTTTCGCCATTTGAATCCAGTCAACGGCGGGATTTCGCGACAGAAATAAGGACGCAACAAAGCAACGGGAACGATCAAGGTCACCGAACTGACCGTCATTTCCGAACTAACAATTGTTCTTTGTCTAAAAGTTGAAATAGGTATAATCCAAGACAACCGTGCAAGAAGCAGGTGTCGCCCAAAGAAGAAGGTACATGGTTACAAGAAGTATTTTGGCAATAAGGAATTCACTCGAAAGGTAAGTTTCCACGAGACTCCCTTTTATCTTCCACCAAAACAAGAAAATTCAAAAAAAGAGGTCAGTTAGTATTCTCAAACTTTGTCCCCAGCCAGTCAGCATTAGGGTTTTAAACCCTAAACTGAACTTTTCCTTTCAGTCAGCTTTAGGGTTTTAAACTCTAAACTGAATTTTTCCTTTTAGTCAGCATTAGGGTTTTAAACCCTAAACTGAACTCTTTCCATTCAGCCATCATTAGAGTTTTAAACCCTAAACTGAGCTTTTCCATGCAATCAGCATTAGGGTTTTAAACCCTAAACTGAACTTTTTCCATTCAGCCAGCATTAGGGTTTTAAATCCTAAACTGAGCTTTTCCATGCAATCAGCATTAGGGTTTTAAACCCTAAACTGAATTTTCCTTTTAGTCAGCATTAGGGTTTTAAACCCTAAACTGAATTTTTCCTTTAGTCAGCATTAGGGTTTTAAACCCTAAACTGAACTTTTTCCTTTCAGCCAGCATTAGGGTTTTAAACCCTAAACTGAGCTTTTCCATGCAATCAGCATTAGGGTTTTAAACCCTAAACTGAACTTTTTCCTTTCAGCCAGCATTAGGGTTTTAAACCCTAAACTGAGCTTTTCCATGCAGTCAGCATTAGGGTTTTAAACCCTAAACT
The DNA here is from genome assembly GCF_000393655.2 of Nicotiana sylvestris. Lineage (NCBI taxonomy): Eukaryota > Viridiplantae > Streptophyta > Magnoliopsida > Solanales > Solanaceae > Nicotiana > Nicotiana sylvestris. Next base: position 185,418,561 of record NC_091062.1, read on the forward strand.
GAATTTTTCCTTTAATCAGCATTAGGGTTTTAAACCCTAAACTGAATTTTTCCATCCAGTCAGCATTAGGGTTTTAAACCCTAAACTGAGCCTTTTCCTTTAACCAGCATTAGGGTTTTAAACCCTAAACTGAGCTTTTCCATGCAGTCAGCATTAGGGTTTTAAACCCTAAACTGAATTTTTCCTTTTAGTCAGCATTAGGGTTTTAAACCCTAAACTGAACTTTTTCCATTCAGCCAGCATTAGGGTTTTAAACCCTAAACTGAGCTTTTCCATGCAGTCAGCATTAGGGTTTTAAACCATAAACTGAACTTTTTCCTTTAATCAGCATTAGGGTTTTAAACTCTAAACTGAGCTTTTCCATGCAGTCAACATTAGGGTTTTAAACCCTAAACTGAACTTTTCCTTTAATCAGCATTAGGGTTTTAAACCCTAAACTGAATTTTTCCATCCAGTCAGCATTAGGGTTTTAAACCCTAAACTGAGCCTTTTCCTTTAATCAGCATTAAGGTTTTAAACTCTAAACTGAACTTTTCCTTTCAGTCAGCTTTAGGGTTTTAAACCCTAAACTGAATTTTCCATTCAGTCAGCATCAGGGTTTTAAACCCTAAACTGAACTTTTTCCTTTAATCAGCATTAGGATTTTAAACCCTGAACTGAACTTTTTCCTTTAATCAGCATTAGGGTTTTAAACCCTGAACTGAACTTTTTCTTTTAATCAGCATTAGGGTTTTAAACCCTGAACTGAACTTTTTCCTTTAATCAGCATTAGGGTTTTAAACCCTGAACTGAACTTTTTCTTTTAATCAGCATTAGGGTTTTAAAACCATGAACTGAACTTTTTCTTTTAATCAGCATTAGGGTTTTAAATCCTAAACTGAACTTTTTCCTTTAGTCAGCATTAGGGTTTTAAACCCTAAACTAAACTTTTCCATCCAGTCAGCATTAGGGTTTTAAACCCTAAACTGAATTTTTCCTTTAATCAGCATTAGGGTTTTAAACCCTGAACTGAACTTTTTCCTTTAATCATCATTAGGGTTTTAAAACCTGAACTGAACTTTTTCTTTTAATCAGCATTAGGGTTTTAAAACCCTGAACTGAACTTTTTCTTTTAATCAGCAATATGGTTTTAAACCCTAAACTGAACTTTTTCCTTTAGTCAGCATTAGGGTTTTAAACCTTAAACTGAACTTTTCCATCCAGTCTGCATTAGGGTTTTAAACCCTAAACTGAACTTTTCCACCCAGTCAGCATTAGGGTTTTAAACCCTAAACTGAACTTTTCCATTTAGTCAGCATTAGGGTTTTAAACCCTAAACTGAACTTTTCCATTCAGTCAGCATTAGGGTTTTAAACCCTAAACTGAACTTTTCCCCAGATGGTCAGTATTAGAGTTTCAACTCTAAAACGGAACTTCTCCCCAGCTAGTCGGTATTAGGGCTCCAACCCTGAACTGAGCATTCATATCCTCTTTCATCAATTTTATGAACTTCCTGGCGAATAATTCACGAAATTTCCTAGTAAAACTGGGGCAGAAAATTTCGTTCGTTTGTTTTTCCCGCAGGTCTAACCTCGAGCCACACGGATCGAAACGACCCACGAGATGAGTCTCAACTCAGAATCCAAGAAGAAAAAGACAAAAGAAGATGTCCCGAGATACCGGAGAAAATGGAAGGCGGATCGCTCCAGGATTTGATTAAGGTCCCGAACTCCGCCAGTCGCATCTCACTCAGTATCCCAGAGATTAAACAAGTCGCCGCAACTCGTAAGCATCAAGATTCGGATCGAAGTCTCCAAGCACAATCAGCTAAGACCCAAGATCAAACCGCAAAAGAATCATAGATAGGGATCTTGTAACTAGCAGTTGACATGCATATAAGTATTTAGTTCAGTTTCAATTTTTCTTTGGTTATAATAAGGCGGTCAGTAAAGCAACGGTGACAACAGCAACAGCAGTAACAGCAAGCATTGCAATCCCATGGTAGTCCCAGCTGCCGAAACTTCCCGAACTACATTGACCTGATTCCTGTTTAGCCCAAGATATGTAGGAAATCTTTGAAGTAAAGATTCGGTCAGATCTTTCAAAACATGCTTCACACGGAGTAGTCCATAGGCAAAAATCGCTCATATCCGCTCACTTTATCTTTGCACGAAAACTCTTCGTGTTTCCGAACAAAGAGGGGCAGTTGTGAGCACGTGATTTTTGTTTTGCGCGACAATCACTCCAAAAGAAACAAAATAATAGCGATTGGTCTTAACAAAAATCATAAATATGCATCTTTGTTCCGTGATTGTTGTTTTGTTCGATTTTACCTGCTTTAAATATTTTGATATATGTGTGCAAATAATTGTATTAAGTGTTTATGTAATTTTAATTTAATTTACTTGGGTTTTGTTTTAAAAATAAAATAAAAAAAATATATATAAAAAATACATAATAAAAAAGAGAGTGCAGAATTGGGTTAAAATCAGTTGGGCCTATTTTCATTTTAATTCGAGGCCCAAACTCAAACCCAAAACCCCATGTGTAACTCGGTCCACACCAGTTGACACCCAGAACTATCCAAACGACACCGTTTTAATCTGGTCTGATCTGGGCCGTTGATCTCTGAATGATCAACGACCAAGATCTCACACCCCGTACCTACGAACAGATCCGACCCGTCTTACCCGAACCAACCTAAACCCTGGCATGAGAAACGACACCGTTTCCCCATCAGGTGAAAGATCTTGGCCTTCCATCTCGCCTCATCCAACGGCTGAGATCCACCTACCCATTCCATATATAAGCTTCCTACCATTACCCCACGCCTCATCCAAAGACCCCCCCTTACCTTTCATCGTCTTCACAGAACCCCGGAACCCTAGAGCCGCCCCCATCTCCCTTCACCAAAACCCGGCGGCATGAATGCCGGTGGCCTTCACCTTAAGACCATAGGACCGCCTCACCCCCCTGAACATGGATCTGTTGGCCGTTTAGTTCGAATCATCCCCTAGGTTCTCGAATCTTCATTTGAAGATTCGAGCAAAACTCGATCTACACCGATGCACCCCAGTTTCATACCAGATAGTCCCCGGACCCCCTCGTGACCAAACCATGCTTGGTTTGGTCCGAATCTAACCAAGAAAGCCCAAAACCCAAATCTGCCCTTTAGAACCCTAGGTTTCCTCGTGACTGATCCATGTCTGTTTGAGCCAAAGTATTTAGGGTCTAATGGACTTTAGTCGAAGTGTTCTCAGTGAGAACACTTCGATTAAAGTCCTTTCAACCCCAAGAAGGGTCTGTTCGAATCCAAGCTAAGACTTTTTGATTTTTCGGGATTTAAGGTGAGTTTTGTTTTCCTTTCTCTTTATTTTAGTCCATGTGCTGATTAAAGGTCTGTTCATGTTTTGTTTAATTCTTGTTTTGAATTTTTACCAACTGTGTCCTGTACACCTTTCCTAAACCTATGTGTTTGATTAAGTCCTTCTTCTATTCATTGATAATGTGTATATGTGTATGTGCTGTGCAATTAGTTGAACTTCGAATTTGACTGATTAACTGATTCCTCGAGTACAATTTTGCTTAGTCAGTACAATCTGAATCCCTTGTTGATACTGTTAGATTTCTGATCATGGTCTTTGATTGTACATGTTATGATTAGTATAGTCGAGTCGACATTTGTCGTCAATTAGTTTCAGTTGTCCAAACACTAACCAATTGACCTGCTTCTGTTAAGCATTGCCTGAATCAATTAGGAACTGAGTTTAGTTACTTATAGTTGTTAATTTGATTTCAGAAATCCAAGGTTTGGTCTGTAATTGCAATCTGAATTGATGGCATGTGCACTTGTGCACAACATGTGCATAAAGGCCCTTTTTGAATTAAAATAGTTTGACAGCATATGCTGTCAGATTACATTCTGCTGCCCATACTCTGCTTTAGTTTCAGAAATAATAAACATTACTCAAAAGTAAGTCTTCCAGGGAATATCATGGGGGTGTTGTTTTTATTTAAATAGTAAGTGGAAACTGAAAAGAAGATAGCACATGGGAGGGGTGTTCTGATTGTCTAACAGGCTGTTAAAGGGCTGATTTTAGGTTTATAAAAGAGGGGGGGTTTCCATTTAGAAGGGGACAAACATTGATAATAAGAGAGGGAACATTTTTGAGAGTTGAGTTCTGGAAAATAGAAAACTGGAAAAGAATTCTTTTTGATAGCCTAAATAGATTTCAAGACTGAAAATTGACATTGGATTTTGAAAAGAAAAAAGATAGTGAGAGGGATAAAAATATAGAAATCAGAAACTGGTTTTCTTCCTGCTTTTGTTCAATTCTCAGTCTGCTCAACCTGTTCAGTCAGTTCTCTTTTCTTTCAAGTATCAGCTAAGTGTGTTAGTTTGGTTTGTATTGGTTGATTCTCTTGGAATTGGATTGTCTGGATTTCTGCTTCTATACTACTGGTCATTGCTGTCATTCTGCCATTTTTTCCATCGGCTTTAGTTGCCTCTTGCACTGGGATTTTGTCCTATCTGTTACCTGCTGTCATTGCTGCTGTTTGGTATTACTTCTATTGCTCTACTGACCCCTTGCTTCTTCTGTTGTATCCAACATCCAGGTACATACTAAGACTTTGCATCTGATGTAACAATGAAAGCATGAAATAAAAGATATGCAGGAGTTTTATCATCCGTTTGTTGCAGTTATAGTTTTTACGAATGTTATTAGATTTGTGTAACTTGTTTAGTTTGTAATTCAATAAAGAAACACATTAGGTAGCTTTGTACTTAATCGCAGCTTAGTTCGTCTTAAATTGTGATTTCGTTTGCTTAATGGGTTGTCTGATAAGGAATGTATGAGTGTTTTGGCACACAGATAATTAGATAACCATTCGACTAATATTCTGCATGTATAGAACAGAATGCCTTAATCTTGCCAGATATAATGTAGTTTTATTGAATCTTTGTAGGTAGTTCACATGATCCTGTTCAAACTCTATTAGTAATAGTTGCTGATAAGTTAGTTCCACTAACCTGGTTTAAATAAGCGAGTTTCAAACTCGAATCTGAAGAACATTTATCATAAGCTTTTAGTAGTTCTATTGATTTTGTATATTAATTTCCCCTGACAATTTAACAACATGTTCATCCATGAAATAAGGCACAAAACAATTCACGCCTCATAAAATCAGATAATCAAACAAGGATCCGAAGTTGGTCAAGCATGTAATTAGCACGTAATCCTCTTCATTTCATTTTATTAGAAACAAACACGATAGAAATGTAGTCGTTATAGGTTTATCCTCTTAAATAAAATTGAGACGAGCCTCGACAAACGAAAAATGCACAAGCTGCGGGGCCCTCTAAATGTATATATTAAAATACTTAGAATTCGGGACAGGCCGTTTAACGAATTTTACGGCCTTCCCAAAATGACAATACGTTAGTTGCTTTAGGTGTACCTTTAATAATTTAACCTTCTTAAACACGGGTGCACATTGATGTGACCCAAATCCAAGTCTCAACGGAGTCAAAATATGTCGACGACCACGGGTGCATTGATTGTGACGTGGTTCGAGATGCATTTTCACGATGTTGCAATTCTATAAAAATAAATGATAATAATAAAAGAGGTTTAAACTTAATAAAAGCACATAAGTCACAACATGTAGTTAAATCAGATATTTAGCCATTATAACAATTTAAGCGACCGTGCTAGAACCACGGGATTCTAGGGTGCCTAACACCTTCCCTCGGGTCAACAGAATTCCTTACTTAGAATTTCTGGTTCGCAGACTTCATTTGGAAAAGTCGAAAATTTCCTCGATTTGGGATTCAAGATAAACCGTTGACTTGGGACACCAAAAGCCAAACCTTTCCCAAGTGGCGACTCTGAATTAAATAAATAATCCCATTTCGAATATTGTCACTTAAATTGGAAAAAAACTCCCCTCGCGCATTTTACCCTTCGGGGGCGGGCACGCAAAAAGGAGGTGTGACAATGTGAAGGCACACACTGACGTTTTACGGATTTCCCATATCCAACCCTTGTGCTTTCTTCTTATTCCATTGTTGGGCACCTTCTTCTCCTGCTCTAGTGATTCCTGTTGCTTTAAACTCTTCGTTACTTGAATACCCTTTCTTTTGTCAGAACTATGGCTAACGTATCTTCTAGTCCCGACAAGGAAAATAACCCGGTTCCCTTGGCGATGGTTTTCATACCCCACGCAGAGGGTGTCTCTGTTGCCGTTGAGAATGAGAACTTCCCTACGACGAAGGAGATAGTTCCTCGTGGTGAGAAGGTCAGGTCTGATTTTTCAAAGGCGCCTGAGGTTGATCCTCTACGATTCAATGATGAAAGAGGCCGATTTATTAGAGCTTAGAGCTAAATTCGACATTCCCGCTCGCATCGAGTTGGTCCATACAGAGCGGGATGTGGTACAAGCCCACCGTCCCGGGTATTGTGCGTTATATGCTTACCTCTTTCATGTTGGTTACACTCTTGCCTTTCTCCCATTGGTGGAGGAGTTTTGTCATCACTATGGCATTTGCCCAGCTCAGTTCTCCCCATATAGCTAATTAGGATGCTTACTAAGTTTGCGGAATTGGCCACGGTTCGCGGAGAGGGGGGTTCAGAGAGTTGGGAGCTTGAAGATAAAAGCCAATGCGGTCCACGGTCCATTTTGTGCGGACCGCAGTTGAAGCCACTACGGCCGCGGTGCATTTTATGCGGCCCGCGGTGGCCAGATTCAGAGAGTGAATAGTCAAGCCAAGAAGCCTCATCGCAGTCTGCGGTGCATTTTATGCGGACCACAGTACCTCATCATAGGTATTTTTGTCCAGAAAATTTGGCCTAGTATAAAAACTTTCTTTTCACAATTTTAGGGTTTCTTTTGTTATCTGTTAGACTCCATAGCATGTGAACGGCTGTTTTGTTCTGTTTTGAGTAATTTGTAGTTACTTTAACGCTGAATCTTCATTATTTTAGTTTGTAATTAAATTATATAGGTTATTCTTCATATATTTCTCTGTTTTCTTCTATTATTATGAGTAGTTAGACCCATTAGCTAGGGTTGTGGCTCAACTCTAGTGTGGGTATTTGATGGGTCTTTTGATTTAAGGCTTAGATGTTTATGGGTAGTTGATATTTGGACTGATTTGTATTTTCCATGTTGAATTAGTGGTTGCAAATACTAATTTGTGCCTATTCGACTTGGGCTTTTCTTGAGAAAGAGAGCTTGAGTCTAGGAAAATCAGTCTAACAAGGAATTGGGGTGTAATCAAGAGATTGATAGCCCCAATTAAAGGGTTAAACCTAGAGATAGTAATACCCGACTTGAGCCTTTAATACTTGCACAATTTTGACACCCAATTGGTCTTGAGAAAGTCAATTAGGGAAAAGTCATTCAAGCTACCGAGAGGTATAGAGTGAGTAATTTCGTGCATTGTCTATATCGCAATCCCCAACATAACTTCTTTGTCTTAGGCTTTAGATCCCATCAAGTATTCACCTAGGAGAAAGTCACTTCCATAATGCCTCTTTAACTATTTAGAAAACCTTACAAGCAATCACTCTTAGTTTAATTTAGCATACTATTAGCATAAAAATCAGAAGTAACAAAACAAACGAATATGATTGGAAGTGTAATTAAGATCACTACGCACTACTAGTTTAGATAGGAAGACAAAGAGGTCAACAGAACCAATGGAGTTCAGATCAATATGACAATGATAGTGGTGAATTCCAAGATGATGGTTATGATGGGCAGAATGAAGAAGTGCAATATGTGAACAATTATCAGGGCCAAAGGGGCAATTCTTCTAACCAACAACAATGGAAACCTCAAGGCAATTGGGGCAATCAACAACAACAAGGGAATAGTAATTGGGGGAACAACAACCAAAATTCCAATTGGGTCAACCGGAACAATAATCAGAACAATTAGGTTAATTGGAGTGGCAACAACAACAACTGGGGTGGAAACAATAATCAGGGTGGTTGGAACAATGGCAACCAAGGAAATCAGGTGCAAGGCTTTCAAAGACCCCTAATGTATCAACAACCGAACAATCCACCCCCATTTCCATCCCAATGTCCTAGTTCTTCCAGCAATTAAATGAGGAGAATTGAAATGATGTTTGAACAGATGATAAAAAAGAATGCAGACTCTGATGCTCAATTGGCTTCCCACAATACTTCAATCAGAAACTTGGAGGTTCAATTAGGCCGAATCTCACAATCACTAAATACTCGTCCTAAGGGGGCTCTACCTAGTGATACAGTAGTTAACCCGAAGGTGGGAACAATTCCGGGCATGTTATGGCGGTAACTACAAGAAGTGGACGAGTCGGTGATGTGCATGCCTCCAAGCAAAAAGAATTTTTGAGTAATGAAGTTGAGTTGCAAGAAGATGAGATTCCTTTGGTGGTTGAGAATGTAATTGATGAGAACGTGAATAAGGAAGTGAGGATTGATATCCAAGATGCCGAGGTGGAAACTCAGAATGACGTGAACTCGTCTAAGGAACACGTAATAGACATGTCGGAAATAGTTGTGCCTAAAGCCAAGGCTCCTTTGCCAAGGCCACCACCACCTTATCCTCAAAGGCTTGCGAAGAAAAGAAAATTGAGAATCAGTTTAAGAAGTTTATTGACATGATGAAAAGCTTATCCATTAATGTGCCTTTGGTGGAGCCTCTAAAGCAAATGCCGAGTTATGCTAAATTTATGAAAGATTTGGTGACAAAGAAAAGATCCATGGATTGTGAAACTATCAAGATGACCCATCAAGTTAGTGCAATAGTGCACTCAATGGCTCCAAAGCTAGAAGATTCCGGTGCTTTCACCATTCCTTGCACCATTGGGAGTGCAGAATTTGCTAAGGCTCTATGTGATTTGGGGGCAAGTATTAACTTGATGCCCTACTCAGTTTTCAAGACTTTGGGTATTGGGAAACCGAGGTCGACTTCCATGAGATTGCAAATGGCGGATAGAACTATGAAGAGACCATTAGGTATAATTGATGATGTTCTTGTCCAGGTGGACAAATTTATCTTGCCAGCTAATTTTGTGATCTTGGATTGTGAGGTAGATTATGAGGTGCCGATTATATTAGAAAGACCTTTCTTTGCAAATGAAAAGGCTTTAGTTGATGTGGAAGCAGGGGAACTCACCTTCTGGGTGGGTGATAAGAAAGTGATCTTTCATGTGTGCAAGTCAATGAAGCAGCCCAACAGTTCTGAAGTGTGCTCTTTTGCGGATCTTGTCACGGTAGTTATAGTTGATGATACTAGTGCAATGATCAATATGGAAGACCCTTTCAAGGCAGTATTGTTGAATCTTGATGTAAATGAGGATGAAGGCCGAGTGGAGTGTGTGAATGCTTTACATAGAATAGGCTCTTACTCTTATGAGCCTCGAAAAATCTCTTTGGATTTAGAGAATAGGAAGACCCCACCAACAAAGCATTCAATCGAGGAACCTCCGGTGTTAGAGTTGAAGTCGTTGCCTCTACACCTCAAGTATGGATTCTTAGGCCCTAGTTCAACTTTGCCATTTATTCTTTCCTCATGTCTTACTAACATGCAGGTTGATGCCACATTGGCGGTGCTCCAAAAGTGGAAAAAGGCAATTGGATGGACCTTAGCTGATATTCGGGGGATAAGGCCCACATTATGTATGCACAAGATTATTCTGGAAGATGATGCAAAGCCCTCCTTCGAACATCAAAGGAGGTTGAACGAGGCAATACAAGAAGTTGTGAAAAAGGAGGTGATCAAGTGGTTGGATGCCGGGGTTGTGTACCCCATCTCTAATAGCTCTTGGACTTCGTCGGTGCAATGTGTACCGAAGAATGGTGGTATGACCATGTTTACCAATGCACAAAATGAGTTAATTCCTACTAGGACCGTCACCGGGTGGAGGGTGTGCATGGATTACCGCAAGTTGAACAAAGTAACCCGCAAGGATCACTTTCCATTGCCTTTTCTTGATCAGATATTAGATTGACTTGTTGGGCGTGCCTTCTAATGTTTCTTGGATGGGTATTTTGGGTTCAACCAAAGATTGCTCCGGAAGATCAGGAGAAGACCACCTTCACTTGTCCATATGGTACCTTTGCCTTTTTTAAGATGCCATTTGGGTTGTGTAATGCACCGGTTACATTCCAGCGGTGTATGATGGCCATTTTCATCGATATGGTGGAAGATATTTTGGAGGTGTTCATGGAAGACTTTTGTGTTGTGGGTGACTCGTTTGATGAATGTTTGAAAAATCTTGATAGAGTGTTGGCCAGTTGTGAAGAAACCAATCTTGATTTTAATTGGGAGAAATGCCACTTCATGGTTGAGGAGGGCATAGTTTTTGGGCACAAATTTTCAAAACATGGTATAGAGGTGGATATAGAAAAAATTGATATGATTTCAAGGCTCCCTCCCCTACTTCGGTCAAGGGAGTTAGAAGTTTTCTTGGGCATGCGGGATTCTACCAGAAATTTATCAAAGACTTTTCGAAAGTAGTGAATCCCGTGTGCAAGTTATTGGAAAAAGATGCCAAGTTCGTGTTCAATGAGGGATGTATGCAAGCTTTTGAACTTCTCAAGCACAAGTTGACCACCACTCCTATTATTACCGCACCCAGTTGGAGCTTGACTTTCGAGCTTATGTGTGACACGAGTGATGTTGCGGTTGGGGCGGTCTTGGGTCAAAGAGTGAACAAAATGTTTCATCTGGTGTACTATGCAAGCAAGACAATGAATGATGCTTAAGTGAACTACACGGTGACTGAGAAAGAGCTGTTGGCTATTGTGTTTGCAATGGAGAAACTTCGGCCGTATCTCATGGGTGTTAAGATCATAGTTCATACCGATAATGCCGCACTCCGGTACTTGATGACAAAGAAGGATTCCAAAGCTAGGCTGATGCGATGGGTCTTGTTACTTCAAGAGTTTGATTTGGATATTGTGGACTGGAAGGGTAGTGAAAACCAAGTGGCAGACCACTTGTCCCGCTTGGAGGAGGAGGGGAGGCCTCGTTATGGCCTAGAGATCAATGATACACTTCCTAATGAGCAACTCTTTTCGGTGTTAGTGAACGATATGTCATGGTTTGCGGATGTTGCTAATTTCCTTGTGACTGGTATATTCCCGTGTGAGCTCTATTCTAACCAAAGGAAGAAGCTCAAACGGGATAGTTTGGACTTCTATTGGGATGATCCATACTTTTTCAAGACCTGCACGGATGGTGTCATCCGAAGGTATGTCCCGGAGAAGGAGCAATTGAGTATCTTAGAGGCTTGTCATTCCTCTCCCTATGGTGGCCGTCATGGCGGGGCGAGGACGACTTCAAAAGTTCTTAGTTGTGGGTTTTTCTATCCAACTTTGTACAAAGATGCAAGTGAACTTGTGAAGCGATGTGACGAATGTCAAAGTGCGGGTGGAATTTCGAAGAAAGATGAGATGCCTCTCAATACCATTCTTGAAGTTGATATTTTTTATGTATGGGGCATTGATTTCATGGGCCCATTTGTTAGTTCGTGTGGGAACACATACATTCTAGTGGCAGTTGACTATGTTTCAAAGTGGGTTGAAGTCGTGGCTTTGCCCAACAATGAAACCCGGAGTGTTGTTGCATTTCTCAATAAGAGCATTTTTACTAGGTTTGGCACTCCTCGAGCAATCATAAGTGATGGGGGGTCTCATTTTTGTAATCGAGCTTTTGACACTTTGCTTGCAAAGTATGGTGTCAATCACAAAGTTTCTATTCATCCTCAGGCGAGTGGCCAAGTTGAAGTCTCAAACAGGGAAATCAAGAGTATATTGTCAAAGACAGTCAATACAAATAGGACCGATTGGTCAAAGAAATTGGATGATGCTCTATAGGCTTATATGACTGCTTACAAGACTCCAATTGGTATGTCTCCGTACCGGTTGGTGTATGGGAAAGCTTGTCATCTGCCGGTTGAGTTAGAGTACAAGGCCATGTGGGCTTTGAGGAAGCTGAATCTTGAATGGGATGTGACAGCAAACCTTTGTGTGGAGCAGCTTAATGAACTTGATGAATTTTGATTCCATGCCTACTCCAGTTCGTCCATGTATAAGGACAAGATTAAGTACCTTCATGATAAGTATGCTCGTGGCAAGGAGTTCAAAGTGGGTGATTTGGTTCTCTTGTTCAATTCTTAGTTACGTCTGTTTTCGGGAAAGCTTAAGTCGAAATGGAGTGGACCTTTTGAAGTGGTGTTTGTGACTCCGTTTGGTGCACTTGACTTGAAGAACAAAAATGGGGAGGTTTTCAGAGTTAATAGGCATAGGGTCAAGCACTACCTCGGCAAGATTGATGACAACCACATGGTGGCACTGCTCCATCTAAAGTGATTTGATGGTAACCTGCGTCGTGTCGCAACGTTAAATCAGGCACTTCTTGGGAGGGAACCCATGTGTCTTTCTTTTTGTTTTTCTTTGATTTTCTTTGTAGTATAGGATTTTCTTTTGGTCCAACTGGTTGTGAGATATGTGTAGGATTGGTTTGATGCAGTGCAGGAACTAAACTGGAAAAATAGAAAAATAATGCACTATCTAAAGTTTGGACTGCTGCCGCAATGCATTTTTCACGGCCGCGATGGCCTTGTTGCGGGGGCAAAAATTTCATTGCAGTCCGCATTGTTGATTGGAAAAAAGTGAATGCTCTCTGAAGTTGTCACCACGGCCGCAAAGCATTTTGTGCGGTCTGCGGTGCCATCATTGTCAGTGCTTTAGACTTTTGAGTACCGCGGACTGTAGTGCCATTTTGTGCGGTCCGCGATGGGTAGGTGAAGTGGGCCCCATGTTATTTTTCTATAAATAGGACCTGATGCCTTCATTTAAAACTTTTCGCTCATTTGCTTTCCAAATAGTAAAAAGTATTGTTCATCCCTAACCCTAACTGCACGATTTCAACCTCTGATTCTCATTCATCTGTGTTGCAATTCATTACTGGTACTTTTAATCTTTCCTTAGTCTTCAATTGTGTTTTTCTTTCTTTTAATTGATTAGTTCTACGTCTTCTTCTTTCCTTTTTCTTTTAATTGATAACTTAGGGTTATATAACACTGTTAGAGTAGGGTTTATTAGTTAAATACAATGATTAACTATATAGTGGGTTCATAATATGTGCATTTAAGCTCAAAATGAGAAAAATCTGAAACCCTAGGTTGGTGTTGTTGAATGAGATTCACCGCGGTCCGTAATGGATTTTCGTGGTCCGCGTTGCCTCTCTGCGGTCTGCGATGGCATTTTATGCGGACTGCGATGGTATAACTTCAGAGAGTGAAGGTTTGAGGACCGCGACAACGGTGGATTTTCTACTGTTCGCGGTGCCATACCGCGGTCGCACTACAATTCTTGCGGTCCATGGTGGCCTTTATCAGAGAGTGGGTAGTCTGACCCCCACCTCAATGCGGACCGTGGTACCATTTTGTTCGGTCCGCGATGGTCCCTTTGCGGCTGTACTGCATTTTTTGTGGTCCGTGGTTTGCAGTTCTGCTTTACATTGTTAATTATCTGCAATCATAATCTTCACTGCTTTATCTGGTACTATGATACTAACAATAACTGAATGAATTTTCCTTGCAGATAATGGTGAAATCACGAGGCGGAGGTGATAAACAGAAAAGTAAAGGAGAGTCCTCCCGGGGTAGGAGACGAGTATCACACCTCCTTTTTCCGCCCCCGCGAGGGGTGAAGGAGTTTTTTCCAATTAAAGTACAATCAAAACGGGATTCATTTATTTATTTCAGAGTCGCCACTTGGGAGATTTAGGGTGTCCCAAGTCACCAATTTAATCCCGAATCGAGGAAAAGAATGACTCCATATTACAGTCTGCGCACCAGAAATCTGGATAAGGAATTCTATTAACCCGGGAGAAGGTGTTAGGCATTCCCGAGTTCCATGGTTCTAGGACGGTCGCTCAAATGTCATATTAGGCTTGATTATCTGATTTTATACAAATATGAACTTATGTGCAAATTTTAACTTTTTACCGCTTTCATAATTATTATTATTATTATTATTATTATTATTATTATTATTATTATTATAGGGAATTGCAACGTTGTGAAAATGTATTCTCGAACCGCGTCACAATCAATGTACCCGTGGTCGTCGACACACTTTGTCTCCGTTGAGATTTGGATTTGGGTCACATAAATGTGCACCCGAGTTTAAGAGAATTAAATTATTAAACGCGCGCCTAAAGAGACTATCGCGTTATTATTTTGGGAAGGCCGTGAAATTCGCTAAACGGCCCTCCCGAATTCTAATTAAACCATACATTTTTTGTGAGGGCCCCGCAATCTGTACGTTTTATTTGGCGAGGCTCATTTTATTTTTATTATTTAAAAGGCAAACATAAGGCAACTGCAATTTTCTACTTTGCGATGTCATGGAAAATTCAACTGATGGCACACCTCGATTTCTAAAGGACTAAAATTAATTAAGTGGAGGCCATGGGTTGTAGATTGAACTTATTTGATGAAAAGAGTATTTTTCGTGGAATTAAAATTACTACTATAATTTTAAAATTACTACTACACGTATAAGCAACTATTAAGACAAACTAAAATAATTAACATCTTTCAGAATGTGTACCAAACACCTATTGTGACAAATATTTGGATAACAACAATCTAAACATGAAGAAACAAAATGCCAAATAACTACTTAAAGTAACGAAACAAAGGAAACGACATTCACGGCCAAATTTCAATACCATACGGAGTTAATTACCAAGAATTAGCAATTCACAAAAATCATGTATATATGTCTCGCTCAATTGCATACTATCCGCATGAACTAGGATTGTATTTCAACAATCACATATACATATTACCAAAAACAAATATGAAGAACATGGGCAGAGGTGACCTACTTGTGATTAACGTCTGATGCATTGGAACTGCGACGAAACCTCGGACAACAACCTCGACGTACCTGACCTCGACGAACAACGACGACCTCAACGGAAACAGAAAGCTCGAACCAAGACTGTCAGCGACCCGAGATGTTGGCTGCTGCTAGTTTTTTCCAACGCAACAGACTGATACGAGAAGATGAAGCAGAAGGGGTCGTTTGGATGTGAGGAAGAAGCAGACTGCTAGTTCTTCGGACTGAAGGAGAAACTGGGGCGACGAAGCAAGTGGTCGACGAAGGAGAAGAACGCAGCAACAGCTGTTCGACGGGCTGCTAATTCGGGGTTTTTGGTCGCTGGCTGGAGGCGTCACTGGACTGGAGATGGTGAAGCAGCAGTGGTCGTGGTTTTTCGGTGGTGTTTGCTGGTGAGTGACAGTGTGGGACGATGAAGCTGGTTATGGCGATTGGTCGTTTGGACAGAAACAGCGACGGAGGGTGGTCGATGGGACGTGTATGGTGGTGCGCCAGGATGGAGTTTCGAAGGGGTGGGGATGGTTATGGCGTGAGAGGTGAGGGAGGTCGTGTGTGGCTGTTGTCACCAAGAAGAGGAAGCAAGGGGACTAGGGTCTTTTTTTTGGGTTCTTCCTCCTTCTCTTTTTTCTGAAGAAGAAGATGAAATAGTGGTCCCTTTCCATCTCTTGTTCAAAGAACATGGACCTCACGTGTGTAGGGGTCCAAGACTTGTGTCCCCCATGCGTGGTGGGGTTCCCCGTGTGTGGTGTTCCGTCCGTGTTCCCCACGCGTGTCCCCCATGTGTGGTGGGCTCGGATTATTACGGGCTAGGTCCGAAAATTAGGCCTAAAAACGGGTAGTTTGAACCCAAATATTATTCTTTGCCCAGACCCGAGAATAAAAAAACACGATGTTATTCAATTAATCATATGCAAGCAAAATAACTACCAAAATAAGACTAACATTTAAAACAAAACTATTTTTTTTTCTTTTTGTATTTTTTCAAGATTAAAATAGCTACAAAGCATAAATAAAACTATTTTTGT
Organism: Nicotiana sylvestris; assembly: GCF_000393655.2. Taxonomy (NCBI): domain Eukaryota; kingdom Viridiplantae; phylum Streptophyta; class Magnoliopsida; order Solanales; family Solanaceae; genus Nicotiana; species Nicotiana sylvestris. Next base: position 185,434,480 of record NC_091062.1, read on the forward strand.
CATTTTCGTTTTTATATAAAGATAAAATATAAAGTACTATTTTTTATATTTTTTAAGTTTAAAATGACTACAAAACATTAATAAAACTATATTTTTTATAATTTTCGAAATTATATAAAGTACAAAAATAAGGTACTATTTTTTTGTATTTTTTCAAGTTTATGAGAAATACATAAGCTAAAATTTATATATATTTTTTTTGTAATTTTTCTTTTGCGACGAAATAAAGTAAAAATAGTCAAAATAGCTATATTAGACCCAATTTAAATATTCACACTAAAAATGTGAAAATTCACGGGGAGGGTCAAAAATCACACGTCTACAGCTGCCCCTCTTTGACTGGAAACACGAAGAGTTTTCTGACAAAGAACGACTAGACATGTTTTTGACCCGACCATTATTTGGAGGGACTACACTAAGGAAAGGAAGGGAATGTGACCGAGCCCTGGTATCTGAGCTGCCTACATATCCTTGGTTATAAAGGAATCAGGCCACGTGTAGTTCGGAAATGAGAGAGATGGTAGAGTGTACCGAGGTGAAGTGCCGATCGAGGTGCCATTCCGTTGAGGTTCCGGTCCGCGGTCCTGCTGTTACAAAAAATGAAAAATGAAAAAGACTAACTAAGCCTATCAGCTACTAGTTACAAGGATTCCTATCTATAAGTCTTCTGAAACTTGATCTTGAGTCTTGAATGGTGCTTCATACAGACTTTGGATTTGAACCTTGATACTTGCTAGTTGTAGGTGCTAGTTCTTGAGCAGACCACATCTGTTCTCCACTTCCGTACTTTGGATTTTTTTTTATGCTTGCTTTTTTTTTTCTTTTCTTGTTTTTGTTTTTGTGACTAACTTCTGTTGATCATCTCAGACTGTTGACTCGCATTCTTGAGGCGAGCTTCTGCTATTTCTAACTTGGATTGAATGTTGGTGATTTTTGTTGTAACCTTCTGCCTTCCAATGGGTTACTGCTTGATCTTGAAAGATATTCCTCTGTTCTACAGGCGGACTCCTGACTTTATCATCTTGAATTTAACAACCTTCGTTCTACAGGCGGGCTCCTCACTTCTTCAATCTTGAATTTGATGACCTCTGTTTTATAGGCGGGCTCCTGACTTCTTAACTTCAACATATGACAACCTCCGTTCTACAGGCGGGCTCCTGACTTCATCATCTTGAATTTAACAACCTCCGTTCTACAGGCGGGCTCCTGACTTCTTCAATCTTCGACATATAACAACCTTCGTTCTACAGGCGGGCTCCTGACTTCATCATTTTTGACATACAACAACCTCCGTTCTACAGGCGGGCTCCTGACTTCAATAAACAACTCTGAAAATAAAACGCCTTTCCTCTTTTCAGGCGGGCTCCTGACTTCAACAACTTCTTAAAAATAAATCAGCCTCCATTCTCCAGGCGGACTCCTGACTTCAACAACTTCTTAGAAATAAATCACCCTCCATTCTCCAGGCGGGCTCCTCACTCCAACTTAAAATTTAACAACCTCCGTTCTACAGACGAGCTCCTGACTTCAACAATTTAAATTTTAACACCTCCATTCTCTAGGCGGGCTCCTGACTTTGACAACTTAAAATTTTACAACCTCCGTTCTACAGGCGGGCTCCTGACTTCGACAACTTCTTAAAAAATAAATCAGCCTCCATTCTACAGGCGGGCTCCTGACTTCAACAACTTTTCTCAAAATAATTTAGCCTCCGTTCTCCAGGCGGGCTCCTGACTTCTACAACTTTCCTAAAAATAATTTATCCTCCATTCTCCAGGCGGGCTCCTGACTTCGACAACTTCTTAAAATAAATCAGCCTCTATTCTCCAGGCGGACTCCTGACTTCAACAACTTTTCTCAAAATAATTTAGCCTCCGTTCTCCAGGCGGGCTCCTGACTTCTACAACTTTCCTAAAAATAATTTAGCCTCCGTTCACCAGGCGGGCTCCTGACTTCTTCAACTTCTTAAAATTTAATTCAGCCTCCATTCTCCAGGCGGGCTCCTGACTTCTTCAACTTCTTAAAATTTAATTCAGCCTCCATTCTCCAGGCGGGCTCCTGACTTCAACAACTTTTCTCAAAATAATTTAGCTTCCATTCTCCAGGCGGGCTCCTGACTTCTACAACTTTCCTAAAAATAATTTAGCCTCCGTTCTCCAGGAGGGCTCCTAACTTCGACAACTTCTTAAAATAAATCAGCCTCTATTCTCCAGGCGGGCTCCTGACTTCAACAACTTTTCTCAAAATAATTTAGCCTCCGTTCTCCAGGCGAGCTCCTGACTTCTTCAACTTCTTAAAATTTGATTCAGCCTCCATTCTCCAGGCGGGCTCCTGACTTCTTCAACTTCTTAAAATTTAATTCAGCCTCCATTCTCCAGGCGGGCTCCTGACTTCAACAACTTTTCACAAAATAATTTAGCCTCCGTTCTCCAGGCGGGCTCCTGACTTCTACAACTTTCCTAAAAATAATTTAGCCTCCGTTCTCTAGGCGGGCTCCTGACTTTGACAACTTCTTAAAATAAATCAGCCTCTATTCTTAAGGCGGGCTCCTGACTTCAACAACTTTTTAAAAATAAATCAGCCTCCATTCTCCAGGCGAGCTCGTGACTCCAACTTAAAATTTAACAACCTCCGTTCTACAGGCGGGCTCCTGACTTCAACAATTAAAATTTTAACACCTCCATTCTCTAGGCGGGCTCCTGACTTTGACAACTTAAAATTTTACAACCTCCGTTCTACAGGCGGGCTCCGGACTTCGACAACTTCTTAAAAATAAATCAGCCTCCATTCTCCAGGCGGGCTCCTGGCTTCAACAACTTCTTAAAAATAAATCAGCCTCCATTCTCCAGGCGGGCTCCTGACTTCAACAACTTCTTAAAAATAAATCAGCACCCATTCTCCAGGCGGGCTCCTTACTCCAACAATTTAAATTTTAACACCTCCATTCTCCAGGCGGGCTCTTGACTTCTTCAATTTTTCAAAATATATTCAGCCTCCATTCTCCAGGCGGGCTCCTGACTTCAACAACTTTGAAAAATAAAATGACATTCGAGGGCGGATGAACCCAAAATATCCTATTCGAGGGTGGATGAACCCAAAATATCCTATTCGAGGGCGGATGAACCCAAAATATCCTATTCGAGGGCGGATGAACCCAAAATATCCTATTCGAGGGCGGATGAACCCAAAATATCCTATTCGAGGGCGGATGAACCCAAAATATCCTATTCGAGGGCGGATGAACCCAAAAATATCCTATTCGAGGGCGGATGAACCCAAAATATCCTATTCGAGGGCGGATGAACCCAAAATATCCTATTCGAGGGCGGATGAACCCAAAAATATCCTATTCGAGGGCGGATGAACCCAAAATATCCTATTCGAGGGCGGATGAACCCAAAATATCCTATTCGAGGGCGGATGAACCCAAAAATATCCTATTCGAGGGCGGATGAACCCAAAATATCCTATTCGAGGGCGGATGAACCCAAAATATCCTATTCGAGGGCGGATGAACCCAAAAATATCCTATTCGAGGGCGGATGAACCCAAAATATCCTATTCGAGGGCGGATGAACCCAAAATATCCTATTCGAGGGCGGATGAACCCAAAAATATCCTATTCGAGGGCGGATGAACCCAAAATATCCTATTCGAGGGCGGATGAACCCAAAATATCCTATTCGAGGGCGGATGAACCCAAAAATATCCTATTCGAGGGCGGATGAACCCAAAATATCCTATTCGAGGGCGGATGAACCCAAAATATCCTATTCGAGGGCGGATGAACCCAAAAATATCCTATTCGAGGGCGGATGAACCCAAAATATCCTATTCGAGGGCGGATGAACCCAAAATATCCTATTCGAGGGCGGATGAACCCAAAAATATCCTATTCGAGGGCGGATGAACCCAAAATATCCTATTCGAGGGCGGATGATCCCTTTCTCCTTACCTGCTCTGCGTTCCAAAAAACTTGCGGGGGATGATATTATTTGCTGGGAATGATCCCTTTCCGCTGGGGATATCCCTCTTCTTTTGTGGCATAGTTCGGAAATTGTCATTTTCCCGACCTTTTAGTCTCGCATGAATTTCGCAAATCATGCCCATTGCTCTTCTTGATTTGTCCACAGGCCTTGGCCTTGAGGTTTTAATAACCTTTGATTTCGGCTGGGATTTCGGCTGGGATATCCCTCTTGACACTCGTCAATCCTTTTGTCAATTCCCTTTTGCTAGGGATATCTTTCTTGACACTGACCTCGCGCTTGTTCCTTGTTGACTATACCACTTGGATGTACTAGCCAGATCTCATATTGCATAATTGTAAAGCTGATGGCATATTTTGAAGTCAATTCTCACTTGTTCTGACCAAACAGACTCTACTGGGGAATTTTTCTATGAAAGGAAAAGATAAAAGGGAACAGAATAAAAAGACAAAGGAAAATATGACTCTTTAACAAAAGAAACTATAAATAAAAACCTATCAAACGCAGATACTGACTCTAATGGTCATGACATGCACATGTGGCCTATCCTCTACCGTCAATCATCTTTCAAGATCTTCATTTGGCAATTCTCAATCTTATTCGACTTGTAGTGCCCAAAAGGTTTTCACTATCAAGTCTCTCTCATTTTGGTTTTTCTCTCAGCTTTCATCGCCTTACGGTGTCCGTAAAGATTTTCACCGATAAGACTCTCTCATTTGTATCACTTTCCAGCTGGGGATTTGGAGTGTTGCCGGTATGACTCTTTCTGCTGGTGATTAGAGTTCTTTTTGCTGTGGAATAGAGTGTTATGTTCACCGGTAAGACTCTCATTTGTATGACTTGGCATCTTTTGAAGACTGATCAGAAGGTCTTTCTTTGGACCGTAATGTGGGTTTTTGGATAGGGTTAGAAAGAAAGGGTATTAAAGGCTCGACAAAAAACAAAATAAATTTGGGGTTCAAAATTACAACCTTCGGAACCATATTTGCTTATAACAAACGCAACCCTTGCCCCAGTTTCTTGCTTGGGGATTATTTATTTATTATTATTATGTTACACTATGCACACTATGCACATTATGCACCCTATGACCGAGCTGTGAAGCGCCTACGTATCCTCTTTGAGGAATAAGGTCGAACGTAGTTCCCAATTCCTCTTTTTTTCATTTGACTTTCTTTTTTCTTTTTTTTTCTTTTTTTTTGTTAGCATTTTTCTTTTCTTTTCTCTTTTTTCTCTTTTCTCTTTTTTTCGTTTTGTTGTTTTCTTTTCTTTCTCTTTTTTTTTTCTTTTTCCTTACCTGTCATGCTTGTGTTTTCTAGTCGTTGCTAATGATTCCGAACAAGGGGTATGAAAGAAAAATAAATAAGGCTCAAAAGGGGTAACGAAGGATAAAGTGTTTAGGTAGCAAAACAAAATGCCTTCGTCATTCCAGTCTTCATAACATGCCTAGTGCAAACAACACATTTAAACAAAGATTTGTAACCTCTTCAGATGGTGCTGGACTTGACAATTATATTCACACATCTGCTTTTTCCTTTGTCATTTCTAAAGCACCGTTGGGCGACACTCTCACTCTCGACCCTCATGCCAATTTAGCGAATCTTTCTTTTAGCGGTTTTCTTTGTGTTTTACTTGCCCTACTTCCATATGACTCGAGCTCCGAATAATCCCAAACCGTCCTTATTTATTTTAAATGTTCTGATCACCTTTCCGGGGTTTTATGAATAACTTTAAAGACTAGGCCCAAACTATGTGCGCATGTCATGTCACTGGAATCGGCGCTGAACAAAAATGATAAAAGGACTAAACAAAAAGATGACTGGAAATAATAAAAGACCGGATTTTGCATTAGACTACCGGTGAAATGGTTTAAATAACAAAACAAACAAAAACAAACCAGAATAAAATCCTAAAACAACCTGGACAAACTTAAACAAACCGCTATGACAAAACGGAAAGATAAGACAGTTTGACACAAGACAATATCCGAATTACAACCCTAATAATCAGAACAACAGAAATGACAACAAAATAAGCCACCACAAGCTTCTCTCTTGCTAACCAAGGAACGGAGCGTCCTCCCACTTTATCAAAATTGACATCTTATCCACTGAGCTTCGCATCAGTATTGTCCAGACCATTGCCAACTTCAATATCATCAAGCTTAGTCAACAATTCCCCAATAGGATTCGAGTGCTTCTGTCATCAGGCCTGATCCCCACAAAGTGTGTATCATGATGTGCAGGTAAAGGATTCCGCGCGATATTCTGGGTGTCATTGTCCGGCTTACCACAAACCAACCACCTTAACTCTCTTTGCGATTCAAAACAAAAAAAGGTAGAATGGACCCAGTCGGTCCTCATTATTAACATCTTTTTTCCCCTTTTTTCTCTTTTTTTTTCTTCGATTTTTTCATTTTTTTCCATTCTTTTTCATTTTTTTTCTTTTTTTTTGTTTTTTTTTTCTTTTTTTGTTGTGGTCGAATCTTATAGAGATTGCTTACGTATCATGACCCCGCATGAATCAGACCTTGCGTAGTTCGAACCAATAAAAGATAAATAATAATAAAATATATTTTTTTCTGGAATTTTCAATTTTCATATTAAAACAAACTGGGTTTCAAAGGTTTGAAGATGACCTACAAACTCGAAAATCAAACAACCCACATATTCTAATTAAAAGATTTACAAACTCCAAAACAAATGGCCAGTTTCCTTTCTCCGTTTGACAAATGCAACAGAATGGTTATTTTTGCAAACGTGGCCCCTTCCAAATTTCACATGAATTTTGAGGCCGGGGAGGATTATTTTATGACACTTTACAAACTTGCCCATTCTTTTACGAAAATAGCCTTTCGACAACTGAAAGATACTCTAAGGCTATTTCGGCAAGAACGGTTTAAAACGCGGCCGAAGCTGGCTTGGCTTATTTTTGACTAAAAATCCAAACGGTGTTCACCTGACCTTTGACTCTTTGTTTTTTTTTTTCTTTTCAAATTACAATAAAAACCTGGTGTTGCAAACACGGCCCTTCAGCGCCTCGGGGACGAAGATTTTTAAGGTTGTGTGGGTCAACTCGACCAAAAATCCTAAACATGACCCAAAAGGTGGCTGTTTATGCAAAGTCCGCCTTCCGGCGTCCCTTTCGGGAACATTCGGCTATTTATGAAAAACAACATCACCTGACTTATTTATAACTCTTTTTATCGTTTTCAAATTAGAAAACTCAATATTGCAAACACGACCTTTCAACGTCTCGGGGACGAAGATTTTTAAGGTTGTGTGGGTCAACTGGACCAAATCTTAAAAAATGACCCAAAGGTGGCTGTTTATGCAAAGTCAGCCTTCCGGCGTCCCTTTCGGGAACATTCGGCTATGTTTTGACAAAACAGCGTCACCCGACTTCTTTATGACATAATTAAAATTTTGACATGTTTTTTTATTTATTTATTTGTTTTTGGCTATTTTAGAAAAATGTGGGGTTGGACCCGATGAGGGCTGGGGATCCGGCATGAAGCTGAGTTATTCTAAGTTCATAACCTGAGTATTTGTTCTAGACTGTGTACCCGAGCGGACAACTCGAGTCGAGGAGGGGGCTACGTACCGGGGACCCGCGGGATCGTCCGGCTTTGTAACTTATCCGGCCTCTTTCTTATTTCAGGTATTGACGCTAACAGAATATGGAGTCTCGACCAGCGAGCTTCTCCCCGGAGGTAAGAAGAGAAGGGTTTCGGCACAGTTTATATACAATTCACATAATATCAAAGCGGTAAAGACAATCAATTAGCACATTAGGCATGTATCATGTAATAAAATCAGATAAAACCAAATATAACAATTCATCTAAGCTCAAATTTCTAACCCTGAACCAGTGGTTCTGGGTTTTATCCCCAGCAGAGTCGCCAGAGCTGTCACACCTCCTTTTTCCGCCCCCGCGAGGGGTGAAGGAGTTTTTTCCAATTAAAGGACAATCGAAACGGGATTTATTTATTTATTTCAGAGTCACCACTTGGGAGATTTAGGGTGTCCCAAGTCACCAATTTAATCCCGAATCGAGGAAAAGAATGACTCCATATTACAGTCTGCGCACCAGAAATCCGGATAAGGAATTCTGTTAACCCGGGAGAAGGTGTTAGGCATTCCCGAGTTCCGTGGTTCTAGCACGGTCGCTCAACTGTCATATTCGGCTTGATTATCTGATTTTATACAAATATGAACTTATGTGCAAATTTTAACTTTTTACCGCTTTCATAATTATTATTATTATTTTTTTACAGGGAATTGCAACGTTGTGAAAATGTATCTCGAACCGCGTCACAATCAATGTACCCGTGGTCGTCGACACACTTTGACTCCGTTGAGATTTGGATTTGGGTCACATAAATGTGCACCCGAGTTTAAGAGAATTAAGTTATTAAACGCGCGCCTAAAGAGACTATCGCGTTATTATTTTGGGAAGGCCGTGAAATTCGCTAAACGGCCCTCCCGAATTCTAATTAAACCATACATTTTTTGTGAGGTCCCCGCAATCTGTACGTTTTATTTGGAGAGGCTCGTCTTATTTTTATTATTTAAAAGGCAAACATAAGGCAACTACAATTTTCTACTTTGCGATGTCATGGAAAATTCAACTGATGGCACACCTCGATTTCTAAAGGACTAAAATTAATTAAGTGGAGACCATGGGTTGTAGATTGAACTTATTTGATGAAAAGAGTATTTTTCGTGGAATTAAAATTACTACTATAATTTTAAAATTACTACTACACGTATAAGCAACTATTAAGACAAACTAAAATAATTAACATCTTTCAGAATGTGTACCAAACACCTATTGTGACAAATATTTGGATAACAACAATCTAAACATGAAGAAACAAAATGCCAAATAACTACTTAAAGTAATGAAACAAACGAAACGACATTCACGACCAAATTTCAATACCATACGGAGTTAATTAGCAAGAATTATCAATTCACAAACATCATGTATATATGTCTCGCTCAATTGCATACTATCCGCATGAACTAGGATTGTATTTCAACAATCACATATACATATTACCAAAAACAAATATGAAGGACATGGGCAGAGGTGACCTACTTGTGATTAACGTCTGATGCGTTGGAACTGCGACGAAACCTCGGACAACAACCTCGACGTACCGGACCTCGACTAACAACGACGACCTCAACGGAAACAGAAAGCTCGAACCAAGACTGTCAGCGACCCGAGATGTTGGTTGCTGCTAGTTTTTTCCGACGCAGCAGACTGATACGAGAGGATGAAGTAGAAGGGTTCGTTTGGATGTGAGGAAGAAGCAGACTGCTGGTTCTTCGGACTGAAGGAGAAACTGGGGCGACGAAGCAGGTGGTCGACGAAGCAGGTGGTCGACGAAGGAGAAGAACGCAGCAAAGAACGCAGCAACAGTTGCTAAGCGGGCTGCTAATTCGGGGTTTTTGGTCGCTGGCTGGAGGCGTCGCTTGACTAGAGATGGTGCAGCAGTGGTTGTGGTTTTCCGGTGGTGTTCGCTGGTGAGTGACAGTGTAGGACGATGAGGCTGGTTATGGCGACTGGGTCGTTTGGACAGAAACAACGACGGAGGGTGGTCGATGGGACGTGTATGGTGGTGCGCGAGGATGGAGTTTCGAAGGGGTGGCGATGGTTATGGCGTGAGAGGTGAGGGAGGTCGTGTGTGGTTGTTGTCACCAAGAAGAGGAAGCAAGGGGACTAGGGTATTTTTTTTCGGGTTCTTCCTCCTTCTCTTTTTTTTGAAGAAGAAGATGAAATAGTGGTCCCTTTCTATCTCTTGTTCAAAGAACATGGACCTCACGTGTGTAGGGGTCCAAGACTTGTGTCCCCCATGCATGGTGGGGTTCCCCGTGTGTGGTGTTTCGCCCGTGTTCCCCACGTGTGTCCCCCATGTGTGGTGGGCTCGGATTATTACTGGCTAGGTCCGAAAATTAGGCCTAAAAACGGGTAGTTTGAACCCAAATATTATTCTTTACCCAGACCCGAGAATAAAAACACGATGTTATTCAATTAATCCTATGCAAGCAAAATAACTACCAAAATAAGACTAACATTTAAAACAAAACTATTTCTTTTCTTTTTTTTGTATTTTTTCAAGATTTAAATAGCTACAAAGCATAAATAAAACTATTTTTGTCATTTTCGTTTTTATATAAAGATAAAATATAAAGTACTATTTTTTATATTTTTTAAGTTTAAAATGACTACAAAACATTAATAAAACTATATTTTTTATAATTTTCGAAATTATATAAAGTACAAAAATAAGGTACTATTTTTTTGTATTTTTTCAAGTTTATGAGAAATACATAAGCTAAAATTTATATATATATTTTTTGTAATTTTTCTTTTGCGACGAAATAAAGTAAAAATAGTCAAAATAGCTATATTAGACCCAATTTAAATATTCACGCTAAAAATGTGAAAATTCCCGGGGAGGGTCAAAAATCACACGTCTACAACGAGGCATGATCAGATTGACCCTACAAGTCCGACAAGCAATTAAGGACACCAGAAAGTCTATAAGGGCTGCAAATAGAGCTGCTTCCCATTTGGGAAGTGAGTATTTGCCCTCCCGGGAGGCATCCGACTCCGAGTTAGTGCCAGAGTATGTTCCTGACTGGCCGGAAAGACGAAGATTGAGATATACACCTTCGGGCACTCCTACTGCTCAAGCTTCAGTTGCAATTTCTTCTGAGTCGTCTGAGGGCTCAGTTGAGAGCAGTGATGATGTTTCTTCTAATTCACCTACAGCTTCAACACCCGGTGAGGATCCCATAGAAGAAGAAGAAGAAGAAGGAGGGGGTGAGCCCCAAGTAGGAGGGGTAGAAAACCGGAAGCTTGGCAAGATAGGTTTGTTAGTGAATTGGCATACCACAAGTTCAGAGAATGGTGGCCCGAGAGGAAGTTGATACTTGAACGGCGATTCATTGACAAGGATCTTCTACCTCAACACCCAAATGTGCTGAGGCAATTTAGAGAGAGGCCGGGATAGGATTATTTCATAGGCAACATTGAGGATGCAAATGAGCACTTGGTGAAGGATTTTACACTAATGTTGACCACATAAAAAAGGGCACTACAATGACTAAGGTGCAAAATTTGAAAGTAAAGTTTGATGGAAAAACAATCAATGACTACCTGGGCTTTCCGGAGGAGGATGAAACATTATACTTAGAAAAGGTAGCATTGGGGGAGGATGCCCGTCTATGGTTAGCAGAGTACTTGGCTATCCCAGGTACCACCCTAGCATGGTTGACAGCGGGAGTCAAAATTTTGAGAAGAACCCTGAACTTCGAGGCAAAAGGGTGGGAGACATTTGTTTGCAGCAGACTAGTCCCTACCACTCATGAGAACTCTCTTCCTATCTCCCAGGCAATTTTAGTAGCTTCTATCATGGTGGGGTACCCGATCAACATTGGGAATGTTATGTCCAGGGTAATCACACAGGTGGTAAATGAAGGTGATAGATCATACCTCTTCCCACATTTCCTGACTATGTACTTTGAGGATCAGAATGTAGAAAAAAGGAGATTCAATGTTAAGGTGAAAGCAAAGGCACCTTTTTCCTGGTACAGCCTACAGGGTGATGACAACCTCAAAGGCAAAGATCCTAAAGGAAAATCCACTGCTTCTACTGGCCAGTCTGAAGAGCTAGTAGTAGTAGTAGCTCTTACTCAGCCTCCTTCAGCTACCCCAGATATGGCCCCAGGACCCTCTACTACCACTGCCCCAAATATCCCCTCAGCTTCAGCCTACCCATTGACTTCCCACCGTTTAATCCAGACCCTTGCCAATATCAACAACTGGATGCATCCAGCCACTTCTAAGTTGTCTGTACTTTTTACCTCGGTGGCAACCTAGTCTGTACCCCCTCAGCCACAAGTCCCACAATCAGTGGAGGATACTCTCAAAGAGCTTCTGGACAACCAGAAGAAGCTCCTAGAGAACCATCAGTTGATATTGGAGGCTGTCGGTACACATGTGAAAGCATTAAAGGAGCTCACAAAGGAAACAAAGAAGCTGAGAGAGACTCGAGCATCAAAGGAGTCTGTGAAGGAGTTGAGGGTAGAGGTGGAGAAGACGAAGGCCGATGATCACTTATCCTTGGAGATGCTATTGCATGACCCGGCTCCAGTAGTCTAGCCTGAACTGGAGCAGGAGTTAGAGAGGCCAGCAAAGAGAAAGAGGGTGATTCCCCAAGCTGATGATGCAGTGATTGAGTTAGCAGACCCCCAAGATGGTTCCTCCAGCCAGCCCTAGGACCCAATCCAGGCTTATGTCCCAGCGCAGACACAGGTTACAGGGATCCAGTCATAGGTTCCCGAGCAGTCCGAGGACCCAGGGACCCAGGCTCATGATCCTATGCAGACGGAGGGCCAATAGGGAGTTTTCTTTACTCTCTTTCTTATTTTGATCTATTTTTAGTTAGTTAGAATTGAGGACAATGCTAGCTTTCATTTGAGGGGGTAGCCCTATTTGGATGATTTGGTGTTGTAAATATGATACGATTTTCTTTTTATTATGCTTTGATTTTCACTTTTGGTATGTACATAATTTTACCATTTTAGTTCACTTTTCGTACTTTGCAACTTTGGTCTGTATATAAAGTTACTTTCTGGTGTATATATTCATTCTCCCTTATGTATATTCATCTAAATCCCCTCTTGTACATATTCATTCTACTTTCCGCATTTTTATTTTGTAGATTCTTATTTCATTTTAGTAGCTTCTTATTTTGAGTTTTGCGTACAATAAGCCTTTGATTTTCTTAATGCCACGGTTCTTTCCAAAGGTGAAATTTATGTGAATCGGGTGGCTCTTCCCGATAATGGATGGCATGACAACCTTCTTAAGGGTTTGAGTCTATTTTCGTTTTGTTTTTGTATAAATAGTAGTTAGTGAGTAATGGTGCCTCAAGCAAAGCTTCACTTGGGCCTAGCACATTTGCCTTTGATCTTATGGTCAAAAACAAATTGTTGTGTATAAGATGGTAAAAGTTGTGACCTTGAGACTTTTGTGTTGGCCGATAATTATCAAGTGGTTTTCTGGGACCATTCGTGTTGGTCAAATCTTAGCTAAGGTTGTTGTGGTCCCTCGACTCTATCTCCTTAGCAATCTTATAACTAGTGTAGTGAGTATTTGAATTGCAAGTCCAAGTCCCGTGCCACTAGTCTAGAACTTGCCCTGAATGTTTGTCTAGGCGAAATCCTAAGTGTAGTTTGACTTGAGAAGTGATGATAGGCTCTTCTTGATACGAATGTTATCATGAAAATATCCATAGACTACCAATAATAATATCCCTAGTCAACCCTTTTGAGCCATAGACCTTTTTCTTTCAATGACCATGATACATGCCTTTACCCATTCTAAAAAGACCCTCTCTTGGCACCCGATATTTCCTTAGCACAAGGCAAAAGCATAAGTTTGGGGGGAGAGACGAGGAATGCAACAAAGTAGTAAAAGGTACAAAATGAAAAAAAGGAAAGGCAATGAAAAATAAAGAAAATTAAAAAGTCAAAAAGAATGATAAATTTTAAAAAAAAATGAAGGGATTCAATAAAAGTAAAGAGATGAAAGGTGTGGAAAGTTGAGAAAGGAGAAAAAGGTTTGAAATGAACAAGAAAGAGTGACAGTATGTCTCTCTAACCCCTGAGAAAGAAGTTAATGACTCAAAAAGTCAAGAGAATGTGTGCCAAAATGAAGCAAATGAAGTGCTTAAGGGAATATGGAACCTACTTAGACTGAATATTTCCTACTCTGAACCAAAAACCTTCACTATATTTCTACAAAAGCCCTATATGATCTTGATTTGAATGAAGCTTACATTAATGGTGACTCACATAAGGGGCAAGCTTATAGTACTTAGAGCCGGACTTGTGACCTTTCTTTGAGAGAGATAAGTGTGTTTTCCACAATCCTCGTTCTGAGTGCTACAATCTAAAAGTGAGGTTTGCTAAAAGGAGAGTGAGGAGTATGAGTTTGGGTTCCACAATGACCAAAGTAGTAGAAAGAGTTTCCTTGATGGGTTAAGTCAATTCTTGATGCTCTTGTGTCGCACTAAAACCATGGTGTTTGAAAGGTTGAATGTTAATAATGACTTATTTGATTTGAGGGCAATGGTTAGTCCAAATTGATGCTAGATGAGGTCACTTTAGGTCAGCTGAATTTTCTTGGTTTTATCCCTAAGGAGGTGGGAATTATTTTGTTTGTTTGAAGACAAGCAAAAGCTTAAGTTTGGGGAGTTGATAACTAGGGATTCTAGCTCTTTTTACACTTCTTTTTACTCGAGTTTTGGATTAAAAATGTATACAAATAGTCCCAAAAGCTTACATGTTGTACTTATTTGCAAGATTTGGTAAAAAAGGTGATAATTAGTCAAAACCAGCTAAAAAGGAGTGAAACATGCACAAGTACCAAGAACAAGTCAAAACACAGCTGCAACAGGCCCACCGCGGCCGTAAGCCATTTAGTGCAGTTCGCAGTGAGGAGATTTAGAGAGGTGCACTTTTGGAGCCTAAGGCAATGTGGTCCGCAGAGGATTTCTTGTGGTTGCAGTAGCCTCTTCGCGGCTGCAACACATTTTGTGCGGTCAGCAGAGAGGGGGGTTTAGAGAGTTGGGAGTTTGAAGATAAAAGTCAATGCGGTTCGCGGTCCATAAGCCACCACGGCCGTGGTGCATTTTATGCGGCCCGCGGTGGCCAGATTCAGAGAGTGAATAGTCAAGCCAAGAAGCCTCATTGCGGTCCGCGGTGCATTTTATGCGGACCGCCGTACCTCGTCAGGGGTATTTTTGTCCAAAAAATTTGGCCTAGTATAAATACTCTATTTTCACTATTTTAGGGTGTCTTTTGTAATTTGTTAGACTCCAGAGCATGTGAATGGTTGTTTTATTCTGTTTTGAGTAATTTGTAGTTACTTTAACACTGAATCTTCATTATCTTAGTTTGTAATTAAATTATATGGGTTATTCATCATCTATTTCTCTGTTTTCTTCCATTATTATGAGTAGCTAGACCCATTAACTAGGGTTGTGGCTCAACCCTAGTATGGGTATTTGATGGGTCTTTTGATTTAAGGTTTAGATGTTTATGGGTACTTGATATTTGGACTAATTTGTATTTTCCATATTGAATTAGTGGTTGCAAACAATAATTTGTGCCTATTTGACTTGGGCTCTCCTTGAGAAAGCAAGCTTGAGTCTAGGAAAATCAGTCCAACAAGGAAATGTTTTGTAATTAAGAGATTGATAGCCCCAATTAAAGGTTTAAACCTAGAGATAGTAATACCCGACTTGAGCCTTTAATTCTTGCACAATTTTGACACCCAATTGGTCTTGAGAAAGTCAATTAGGGCAAAGTCACTCAAGCTATCGAGAGGTATAGAGTGAGTAATTCCGTGCATTGACTATATCGCATTCCCCAACATAACTTCTTTGCCTTAGGCTTTAGATCCCGTCAAGTATTCACCTAGGAGAAAGTCATTTCCCTAATGCCTCTATAACTATTTAGAAAACCTTACAAGCAATCACTCTTAGTTTAATTTAGCATACTATTAGCATAAAAATTAGAAGTAACAAAACAAACGAATATGATTGGAAGTGTAATTAAGAGCACTACGCACTACTAGTTTAGATAGGAATCCAATTCCCACTTTTAGCTCCCTGTGGATTCGATCCCGAACATCTCGGGTAATAGCTGTTTCGACCGCTCTCGCCACTTTGTAGTGGTGTAGGGTTGGCCCCGATCAGGCTACGTACGCACAAAGTGATGAGAGCCCATACATAGCTATTATTTCTGTTACGTCCGGGTAGTTTTAGGTTTACATCATGCTTTGTGGACACTATTATTTGATTATACGTGCTAATTGTAACAAAAGGAATTAAGTTGAGAATTTCTAAGGATTTAAAGGCTTCAACTTGAATTGACTTTATTTTTAAAATAATCAAGAAAGGGTTATGACTTAAATGATGAAATTATACTTGATCGCATCACATGCATTTTCGCGAGCAGGGTAATTCCTTATATTTATTTTGACTGCATCGCATGTATGATTCACAAGTGGGGTGAATAGATGCATCTATGATTCGCGTCGTTCGACCCTCGACAATGCACAATTTATATTTATGTTGGATCGGACCGAACGCCCTCGGTGGTATTTGTGTGTGATAATAGAACTGGAGCTCTTTGTAGTTTGTATAATTTGCTGCTTGAAAGGTCACTTGTTTTAAATGGAGAAAGTGCCTTGAATTCTTAAATATGATGGAAGGATTTTCCAGTTATTATTCTTGTTTTGAGCTTATTGTTACCTACATACATTATGATATAAAATTGGAACTTCATATTATTATATTGATTGGACCTAGTAAGTGTCGGAGTCGCCCTCTCGTCACTACTTCTTTGAGGTTAGACGAGATACTTACTGGGTATATATTTTATGTACTCACGCTATACTTCTGTACTTGATTGTATAGAATTTGAGGCATGTGCATCTGGTCACTAGTCCGGAGCGTAGACTTGATTCCCCAGCTTGAGACTTCCCGGTGAGTTGCCCCTTTGAGCCGTTCTGCAGCAGCTGGAGTCTCTTTTATGTTTTTACTTTCTGTCTATTTCTTTTCAAATAGTAGGCTAACATGATTTTGTATATTAAACTAGATTGCCCACATACTTGTGACACCAGGTCTTGGCACACACACTACTAGACTTATGATTTTGGTTTACTTACATAATTATGATTCGTATTTATTACTTTCATTTATTTATGTTAAAATTTCAAACTCCTAAATTTTTACCAATTAAGGAGAAGCTATCACTTGCTAATTTATTTAAAACGGGAATTCACCAATCGATCAATGTTGGCTTGCCTAACAATGGTGTTGGGCGCCATCACGACCTATAATAGAATTTGGGTCGTGATAGATACGTTTGCCCGGTTTAAGGAAAAAGAATTCATCCTTCTATCTTTCGGCATGTTGAGATGATGGAATTCCCTGGACAAGCTTCTACTTCAATGCATAATGCAATTCTGAAATGAGAAGAGCAGGAAGATAAATTAACGATTACAGGTAACCATGAGGATAGGGGTGCGAAGGACAACAAGAATGGAAACACGTGCGACAATGTACTCTCATTTGAATATTTCATGACAAAAAGAATCTGCAATAAATTTTCCATCTTTTCTTGTAAACAATTACATATGTGGACTCAAAAGCTAATTGAAAAATCACTAATTGAGTTATTTTTCTTTGTTTTTTTGGGGGGATAAGAAGAATAAGCATACAGCAGGGGGGGGGAACGAAAAGGGAGGGGGATGTTGTTGGGGGGGGGGGAAGTGGGGAAGAAGAAGAAGCGTAGGGGAAAAAACGAAAAGGGAGGGGGTGTTGTTTGGGGGAGAGGGAGTGGGGAATAAGAAGAAGCATACAGAAGGGGGTAGGGGGACGAAAAGGGAGGGGGTGTTGTTTGGTCGGGGGGCAGTGGGGAAGAGGAATAAGAAGCGTAAACGAAGGGGGAACGAAGAAGCGAATGCTATTGTTGGGGGGGGGGAGAAAAAGAGTTGTACAAGAAGAGGGAAACAAAAAGGGAGGAACAGAAAGAGAATATCTCTTTTTCTTTTTTCTTTTTGTTTTACTTATTTATTTTTCATTCTTATTTTAATGATTTTTTCTGGTTCAAAATGTTCATATTTACGCTCATTATCTGCGTGAATTACACCCACTTTGTCCAGCTCAACCATTATTTTTTCACATGTGCTTGGTGAACGGTCAGAGAGGTTTAAAATATAGATTTTTAACAAGTTAAAGAGTCTGGATAAAAAAGGTAATGTAAGAGAACCAGAATGACAAAGTGACACAAGTATAGGTGTCATTTAGCTTCTGCCGTACATTTTTAATGCAAATAGTTTTCCACTTAATAGGGTTGTGCATAAGTTGAAAAATACCAAAATCGAAAATTTGGTATTTGGTATTCAGTATGGTATTTGGTTTAATTTTAAAAAATGGTATTAGGTATGGTATTTGGTATTTTAAAATAAAATACTGAAATATTAATACCGTATTGATATATATATATATATATATTACATTACACAATACACATATTATTAATTATAATATAAATATAAAAAATCTTAAATTTTACTTTTCTTTATTCTCTAAGTTCATCAATTAACGCTAAGCAAGTAACAAGACATTTCTAATGATCAAATTAATTTCTTTATGTGTAATTTTCTCTCTTTGGGTTAATATTTGCTGATTTTGGATAAAACTTTTGTCAACAAGCGTTTTTTATTTTGTACTTTTGAGTATTTTAATTAAGAATATTACAGTCTATGATTCTATGCACTAATTAGTATACAAACCAAAATTACCAAACCGAATAAATCGAAACCGAAAGGAGAAAAAAATGAACCATACTGAATTTAATTAGGTACGGTATTGGTATAGCATTTTAAGAAATTGAATTTCAAAAATACTGAAATAAAATATTTAAATACCGTACTGTACCTATTTGACCAAAAAGTGCAACTATTGGTTCAAATAACTAAATATATATATATGAAGGGGTTAAACCTAGTTAACACTAATATTTCTAGATGTGAGTTATGAGAGCGTGGCTAGTCTGGAACATATATGTAAGAAATATAATAATGGTGTGTAACAATCATTCCAAGTAACGTGAGTAATAATGGAGCATTAAATAGCAATAAACAATAATAAATGACATTCAAGTAAAATAAAGGAATGATTCACCCAATAAAAGAGGAAATAGATGTTATTCCTCCAAACAATAATAAATGACAGACAGATCCTTGGATGTTCGAATTATCCTCGGATCTGGTAGAAAGCATGGAATGATGTGGACAAGAATCTTGGTAAAAAAAAGTATTGTTTGTATCTTAGTAAGAGAGATAATCTTTTTATCAAAATGCGTTCTTGCAAACGAATATCACATACCCGCATCATTGTCTTTTTTCCTATTTATATGCGACATATCCCTAACAAACCTTAATAGTACAAGTGTAGAGAATATCCACTAGAATATTCTCTTTAATACCCTATTTTGAAAACTAACCGTTATAGCTCAATCAACGGTGCTCGACCTCGACCATTGTTGATGTCTCGACCACGAATCGTGTTGCTTCCTAGTCGACCTCGACTGATGACGGCTTGAAGACTCTTCCTTTAGCGTTATCTTGTCTTAAGTACTTTAGGGCAAATTGTGACATATACAGTTAGTCTTTCCGCTTATTGATGCTGGCCTCATACGGCCTTGATGAGAGGACTATGTTTGCCATGGTCGAGAAGATTGAACGAGTGGGTCGGGCCACGATGTTTGAGATGAGCTGGCGACATGGACTTTTGTAAGCTAACACTTTTGGAGTTACGTCATTTTTGGATCAAAGTGATGTCATGACGTCATGCGTCATTATGGTGCAATATTCCGATGCATTACGTCATTTCGTGTGCATTTGTCGATTGGATCTGTTGCTTCGATACTGGTGCTAAGTAATCATGGCATAATGTAACGACCCGACCGGTCATTTTGAGCCCTTGCACTTTGCTCGTCAGTTCTCGGGCATGACTTGCTCCGTGTGATGTATTATGACTTATGTAAATCGTTGGTTTTGGGTTTTAGGGTAATCAGAATGAATTTGGAAGAACAGTTCTCAGCTTGAAGCTTGAAATTTGAAAGGTCTGACCAAGATTTGACTTGTTTGTATATGATCTTGGATCGGAATTTTTATGACTTGGTTAGCTCTGTTAGGTGATTTGAGACTTAGGAGCATGATCGGAATGCTTTTTGGAAGCCAGTTGAAGGTTTAGGCTTGAATTGACAAAATTGAGATTTTGACGTTTTCCGGTTGATAGGTGAGATTTTGATATAGGGATCAGAATGGAATTCCAAAAGTTGTAATAGATCCATTGTGTCATTTGTGATGTGTGTGCAAAATTTCAGGTCATTCGGACGTGGTTTGGTTGGGTTTTTTATCAAAAGCGTAATTCAGAAGGTTTTAAAATTCTTAGGCTTGAATTCGATGCAAATTTGGTATTTTAATGTTGTTTTGAGTGTTCCGGAGGTTGGAAAAGTTTGAATGAGGTTATAAGATATGTTGGCATATTTTGTTGAGGTCCCGAGGGCCTCGGGTGAGTTTTAGGTGGTCAATTGGACCATTTTATGATGATTTGAAATTACAGAAATTGTTGATCACTGTTGCAGAGAAAATGGCCTTCGCGTTCGCGAAGGGTTAGCTGGTGAAGGCTGGAATTTTAGCCTTCGCATTCGTGAGGCAGGCTCCGCGTTCGTGAAGGGCTTTGTGATTGGTCATCACGTTCGCGTGAAGTGGACAGCATTCGCATAAGAGGAATTAGGCAGATGAGCTTCAGGGTGTTTATTCATCGCGTTCACGAGAGAGGTTACACGATCGCGAAGGGTTAGTCAGTGGAAGCATCACATTTGCGAGTGGCAAGACGCGATCGCGAAGAAGGATTTTTGGTCAAAGCTAGATTGTGCTTCGCGAACGCGAGGCTTTGACCGCGTTCGCGAGAAAGGTTTTAGATGCCTGGGTATAATGTTTAAATAGCCATTGTCCACGATTTTGAGGCTAACTTTCACCATTTTTGGGCAATTTTGGAGCTTTCTGAGAGGATTTGTGGAGGGATTCAAGAGATAATACCTAGAGGTAAGATTTTTGAACTCAATACTCGATCCTATGTTGATTCTTACTTGTTTAATCTTGAAAAATGTGGAAAAGCCTAAAATTTGGGGAATTAAGGCTTGGATTTGTGGAGTGTAAATTGCGAATTTGAAGGGGCAATTGAGGTTCGATTTTGATGTTCTTGGTATGTATAGACTCGTGAGAGGATGAGGATTCTATTGATGTAACATTTATCGAATTTCGAGACGTCGTCCCGGGGCCAGGTTTAAGCAATCTCGAGATTGTTGATGTAAATTGGATATTTTCGAGTGGGCTTTGTTCCCTTAGCATATTTTAATAGTTATGTATTGATTGTGGCTAGATTTGGAGCATCCGGAGGTCGATTTATGAGGGCAAAGGCATTGCGGGCTAGAGTTTGGACCGGATCGAGGTAAAAATGATTGTAAATACTATCCTGAGGGTTTGAAACCCCGAATTTCACATCGTTGTGCTACTGTGAGGTGACACACACGCTAGATGACGAGCGTGTAGTCGTGCACCTTTGGGGATTGTGACTTGGTCCGTCCCGTACGACTGTTAAGTCGCGTATTTGATTTGAAATCTTATAATATTCCATATTTTAGAGATTGATATTATATTTTGGGTTGTACGCCATGTTTGGGGCCTTGTTCCGACCTATTAAGACCCTTAGGGGCGCTTTCACTATTTTTCCTCACTCTATTTGTTTTGAAGTCATGTTTTACCTGTTTATTATTTAAATCTGGTTTAATCACTTTACTTCTTAAAATGTGAAAACTATTTGGGCAGAGTTCCCTGTTTTACTGATGGTCCGAGTGATTGTGAGGTTGATGACTGAGATAGACCGAGGGTCTGATTGTGAGGTTGATGACTGAGATAAACCGAGGGTCTGATTGTGAGGTTAATGACTGAGAGAGGCCGAGAGCCTGGTTGTGAGGATTATATATCTATGGATCGGGTTGCACGCCGCATCAATATATATATATATATGTATATGGATTAGGCTGCATGTTGCAGCGATATGTTCGATCGGGCTGCACGCCGCAGCGATATAGTGCTTGGGCTGTAGGAGCCCCTCCGGAGTCTGCATACCCCCAGTGAGCGCAGTCGACTACATTTATGGATTGGGCTGCACGCCGCAGCGATATCTGGATCGGGCTGCGCGTCGCAGCGGTTACTATATAGTACCTATTGAGTGATAGTGCTGAGCGTGAGTGCTGATCAGTAAAAGTGAGTCATGAGTGACTGAGAGGCTTACCCGAGGGGCTATAGATATACATGTACATGAGTGATGCTTTGCCTGAGGGGCCTGTTTATGAACTTACTATTTTTTCACTCCTCCTTAAAGTGGGTTTTATCGAATATGTTGATTTAATTACTGCTTTCACTCATCTTTAGATCGAACCTATATTGAAAATGTTTAGCAAACACTTTAAACAACTTTCATTCAAACTGAAGTTTTTAAGTTATGAAATGTGTATAAATTTCTGTTTTGCCCGAGGGCTGTATACGAACTATGTTTTGCCCGAGAGGCCGATTATGGTTTTCATATCTTTTATTATAAATGGTATTGAACCCCTACCGAAACTGTTGGAAAGCATTTTCAAATGATTTTTCCCAAAAGCTGGATTTTAAATGAGACAATTGACTTGTATTCTGATTTGAAAGCCTGTTGTGCTTATTGAGTTTATCATGAATGTGGATTCATTGTTTCCTACTGCCCAGTTTTTATTTACTTTTATTACTTACTAGATTGGAGTACTCACATTACTCCCTGCACCTCGTGTGCAGATTCAGGTATTTTAGATCCCAGTAGTGGGTGTTGATTGCTCAAAGGCGGAGTCATCGAAGTTAGCAAGGTGGTTGCATGATGTTCGCAGCATTGCTTTCCTTCCCCTCATTTTCATTACTGTATTTAGTATATTTTTAGACTTTTGTTGTATTCAGACCTTGGTAGATGCTCATGACTAGTGACACCCCGATGTCGGGCTTGTGTAATTATTCCGCACTTTTCTTTAAAAATTATATTATGAGAATTATTATTTATAAATGGTTTAAAAATAACTTTTATTGGAAAATGGTTGATTCAGGAGTTGTGTTGGCTGGACTAGTTTCATGATAGGAGTCATCACGACCAGGTCTGTTTTTGGGTCATGACAAGTTGGTATCAAAGCTTAGGTTATATAGGTCTCACGAGTCATGAGCAGGTTTAGTAGAGTCTCGCGGATCGGTACGGAGACATCTGTACTTATCCTCGGGAGGTTGCAGAACCTTTAGGAAAAACTTCACATTCTTGAATTCGTATCGTGCATCCTTGATTCAGTTTGAAAAGTAACTTTTTGAATTTCTTCCACGTGTTGGTATGCGCGTATAAGCGCTCAGTATCAGATATGCATCGATTGCTTATGATTCCCTGATCGAAGGGTGAGATGTGATCTCTGTGTGTTGATGTTGGGACAGTCTGAAGGACTCGATGCCGGATTTTTTCCTATAGCTTGAGTACCGAGGTGCTAATTGTGTGAGCAAGTATTTTTGAACTTATACGTTCGGTAGTGCCCTATTGGTAGAAGTAATATTGGATAGTTACGTGATGAGTGTGATGTGACTACGGGATGTATTCATATGATTTGGAAGCGACGAGAAGGGTCTTCTAGAGGATAGAAGAACTATTAGGTGCTTGATTTCCATCTTGATTCGAGGTTTAGCCCCGAGTTATGGGCGTGTGAAGAATCTTTTCATGTTTCTTAGTTGGGAGTGAAGTAAATTTCATGTTGCAGTATGGGTTCAGACTCAGGAGGACTAAGTGACTGCATAATGTTTATGACGGTGGAAGGTAAACAGGAATGTTAGTTGGAGGTAAAACAGGTGGATTATCTCCTGCGGAGTGTTCTGAGGTTGTGTAATCCTCATGTTGTCTGTTAGAAGATCTCATTTACAAGTGAAATATGTGTTGAAAGTTAAATTTGGGTCGCTTAAGAGAGTGGGTTAACTGTTACGAGAGTGAATGCGAGATTACAGAAGATTTAAAGTACCAGATGATTTGTGTTTCACGAGCTTATAAAGGATTGAGTTTAAATCTCACTATGGTATTATGGCAGCAATAGAGTATATGTGTTACGAGTTATTGCGTGTGTTTTGGTCTATGGCTTCTAGCCAAGTGGGGGAGTCCGATATTGATTAGTTTATTGCACGGTTATGTGCTATGTTGGTTCCAGTTTGAGGTGTGTGGGTGAATCAGTTATGGCTTACGGAGATTGAGACCGAGGATGGCTCGAGTAAAGGAAAATTTTGCAAAGGTTATGTCATGCTTCATAGGTGTATGAGAAACACGGAATGTCTTGAGTTATTATTGGTAATGGATGCTCGGCGCATAGAGCAGGAAGTTGCTTGGTTGTTCTAGGATGAGGTTACACTCTGCGGTGTCGAAGTGCTATTGAGGCACGGGTGGTTATGCTCGTTTGATTAGGCTAATTTCAGTTTGAGTAGAGTGAATGACTCTCGAGAATGGTTCTAATATGTTCCAGATTTTTACATGTAACAATTGGGTATTTTCAAGTTGTATACGTGGCTAGAAACTGAGTTTTCATCGGAAGATGTCAAGACTTGTGGTATTTTTTATATCAATTATGGGATGTTATGTATCAGTATCAGGAAGGTGAAGATAATGGCTTTGGATTTATAGGAAGTCTCTTCAGGGTAAGCATTTTGAACGTGGTGCTGTTGGGAATATCTAGAGAGTATTCGACGACTTATGGACCGTAGGACGGTGTGGATTTATGCTTGGGTCTCGTGTGGTAAATCTGGGTTGAGGAATTATGATGTTATAGCAAGAAAAAGTATCAAGTTGAAGGCAAATCAGAAGGAAACTCGGATAGATGGGATAGTTTGGTAGTAGGCCGAGTCGGTATGGTAAGGATATGATTAGTTCTTTGGATGCTTACAAGGTAATGAGTTTTTACAGGTGTTTTGCGGCAATTCTTTTGGGTTTTAGTGACCTGTGTAGCTCGGTTGAGTTAGAAGGATTCAGTCCTGACAATTTAGATTTGTGCGAATGGAATTCGGAGAGTTCTAGATGATTTCCACCGCAGTTAGAGAGGTATATTTTTCCTATTGGCGTGATGAGCATGGTATTTATAGTGGTTCTCTTCTAAATGGGATCAGTGGAAAGTTCTTGGTTAGTTAGGCACATAGTTGCTTGTGGCTCGGAAGGGATATGAAGTTCTCATATTAACCTAGGATGGTATGGTATATGCGGTATGTCGTGGAGGATTGAGAATTTGCGTGTAAGGTTACGGTTCAGTTTTGAAAGAAAGGTCAAAAAAAAATCTTAGGCAGCACGAGCAGTTTCAGATGATTAAGGAGAAGGTATTACAGATTGGTGTGGCTTGATGAGGGTATACATTTCAGAAAAGGTGATGTGTTTGAGTTATGGAGGCCTTACTGGTATTGCGGCACTATCTCATCTGATCGTCTGATGGTATTCGAGTGTTCTTGGTGGAACCAAAGGATTTTAGGTGTACCTCTTATGGGATGATTGAGTATTAGAGGTGTGTTGTACATTCGAGCAGCAAATTTGGGATCAGATATGGTAATTCGTGTGCCTTATGGACTTGGAGACTGAAAGTTCTCATAAACAGGTTAACTCGTGGTTGTGGACGGTAAAGATTTGGGCAAGTTAGTCAGATGATAGTATGTACTATGATTCAGTCATTGTGAACCTTCGGAGGGTATTTATCTATTGTGGGTGACTAGTGTTGATGTGTGGTTCATTGGTAGACCTATATGGATGTGTGTTCTTCATCGAGACGGCTTTGTTGACTTCGAGTTGCTATTGGTAAGGGATGTGTTGATTCGGTTGTTATTAAGTCATTAGTGTTCTGAGGTGATCTATGAGTACGTTTTCTGCGTTGCAAGACATTATGATTTGTTGGTTATAAGCACATATGGTGCGGCTCCATAGGGGTTCCTCAGTGGAATTCGAGTGGGAGGAGTGTTGGGTATTGCTCGATGGATGGCGTATTGGTTATGTCCCTTCGGGTATGTGTAATGTTATATCAATTGCTTTGCAATGGTTATGACGACTGCTTTGGTTTTAGACATCATATTACGCACGGTTGTTGATTTTGAGCATAGTGACTTAAGGTGTTTTCACATGGACCAGTGTTTAGATGAGGTCACGCATTGGAGCGAAGCTATGTAGAGGGATGATCCTGTGGGTTAGATTTGTGTGTTTTGTTTCTATGATGTGCGACGGGTTCTCAGCATTGTGTGTGGTGGTACTGGTGAGCTTGCGGTATAGCTCTTTTATTTGAGTCATTTTCATGATTTGAGTAAGTTCGGATTGTTGCTTATTGGTGCACGGATTGCACAAGTTGCGGCTTCAGCCTGTATTGAGGTGTCAGGTCACCAGAGTAATTGTGTTGGATTATATGAGATTGTGGGGTATTTAATAAATACAAATGGATTCGATTTTAGCATGTTGGAAGGGTAATATCGAGGTTCGGCTTAGAAATTTGCTATGGTCCTTGCCAAAGGAGATGTGGCTTCATGAATGGTTGATCTGGGAAATGGTTTTGGCTTACTGCGTGTTTCATTTATCAATGGTAGTATATGAGAGTATTGGAATGAGACTTTAGTTGATAAGAGGTTCTCTATCGATATTCAGTTGTTGTGTGCAGTTGTTGTGATTAGAAGTTATCGCTACAAGTGTTTGAGTTATGTGGTATGTCATGTAATTGCACATGTGGTTGTAGGTATGGGTTATTACAGCTTGTTTGGGCCTATTCAGAGTATAAATGTGAGATTTTGATCTTGTGGATGATTTCAGAAGAGGAAATGTGGTTCTAAGGTTTATAGGCTAGGATGGATGGTGAAATTTCAGTTACATTGTGTTATTGGACCTATATGAGATAGGGTGACGTGGGATCACCCCCGGGTATGTTCATGGTAAGGTTATTCAACGATTGGTTGGCTTTTGGAACAACTCTGGGCATGTTCGAGGACGAACGTATGTTTAAGTGGGGGAGGATGTAACGACTCGACCGGTCGTTTTGAGCTCTTGCACTTTGCTCGACAGTTCTTAGGCATTACTTGCTCCGTGTGATGTATTATGACTTATGTAAATCGTTGGTTTTGGTTTTCAGGGTAATCGGAATGAATTTGGAAGAACAGTTCTCAGCTTGAAGCTTGAAATTTAAAAGGTCTCACCAAGATTTGACTTGTTTGTATATGATCTCGGATCAAAATTTTTATGACTTGGTTAGCTCCGTTAGGTGATTTGAGACTCAGGAGCGTGATCGGAATGCATTTTGGAAGTCCGTGGAAGGTTTAGGCTTGAATTGGCGAAATTGAGATTTTGGCGTTTCCCGGTTGATAGGTGAGATTTTGATATAGGGGTCGGAATGGAATTCCGAAAGTTGCAATATCTCCATTGTGTCATTTGTGACGTGTGTGCAAAATTTCAGGTCATTCGGATGTGGTTTGGTTGGGTTTTTGATCAAAAGCGTAATTCAGAAGAATTTGAAATTCTTAGGCTTGAATTCGATGCAAATTTGGCGTTTTAATGTTGTTTTGAGTGTTCCGGAGGTTGGAAAAAGTTTGAATGAGGTTATGGGATATATTGGCATGTTTGGTTGAGGTCCCGAGGGCCTCGGGTGAGTTTTGGGTGGTCAATCGGACCATTTCATAATAATTTGAAGTTGCAGAAATTGTTGATCAGTATTGCAGAGAAAATGGCCTTTGCGTTCGCGAGTAGGCCCTCGCGTTCGCGAAGGGTTAGCTGGTGAAGGATGGAATTTTAGCCTTCACATTTTGGAGGCAGGCTCCGTGTTCGCGAAGGGTTGTGTGATTGGTCATCACGTTCGCGTGAAGTGGACCGCGTTCGCGTAAGAGGAATTGGGCAGCTGAGCTTCAGGGTGTTTATTCATCGCGTTCGCGAGAGAGGTTACACGATCGCGAAGGGTTAGTTCGTGGAAGCATCGCGTTCGCGAGTGGCAAGACGCGATCGCGAAGAAGGATTTTTGGTCAAAGCTGGTTCGTGTTGCGCGAACGCGAATCTCTGACCGCGTTCGCGAAGAAGGTTTTTGATGCCTGGGCAGAATGTTTAAATAGCCATTGTCCGCGATTTTAAGACTAACTTTCACCATTTTTGGGCGATTTTGGAGCTTTCTGAGAGGATTTGAAGAGGGATTCAAGAGATAACACCTGGAGGTAAGGTTTTTGAACTCAATACTCGATCCTATGTTGATTCTTACTTGTTTAATCGTGAAAAATATGGAAATTAAAGCCTTAAAATTGGGGAATTAGGGCTTGGATTTGTGGAGTGTAAATTGGAATTTTGAAGGGGAAATTGAGGTCCGATTTTGATGTTCTTGGTATGTATAGACTCGTGAGAGGATGAGGATTCTATTTATATGACTTTTATCGGATTCCGAGACATGGGCCCGGGGACGGATTTGAGCAATCTCAAGATTGTTAATGTAAATTGGATATTTTCGAGTGGTCTTTGTTCCCTTAGCATATTTTAATAGTTATGTACTGATTGTGGCTAGATTTGGAGCATCCAGAGGTCGATTTGTGAGGGCAAAGGCATCGCGGGCTAGAGTTTGAACCGGATCGAGGTAAGCAATGATTGTAAATACTGTCCTGAGGGTTTGAAACCCCAAATTTCACATCATTGTGCTACTTTGAGGTGACGCACATGCTAGATGACGAGCATGGAGTCATGCACCATTGGGGATTGTGACTTGGTCCGTACCGTACGACTGTTAAGTCGCGTATTTGATTTGAAATCTTATGATATTCCATATTTTAGAGATTGATATTATATTTTAGGTTGTATGTCATGTTTGGGGCCTTGTGCCGACCTGTTAAGACCCTTAGGGGCGCTTTCATTATTTTTCCTCACTCTATTTGTTTTAAAAGCATATCCTCAATCATGTTTTACCTGTTTATTGTTTAAATCTAGTTTTATCACTTTACTTCTTAAAATGTGAAAACTGTTTGGGTTGAGTTCCCTGTTTTACTGATGGTTCGAGTGATCCTGAGGTTGATGACTGAGATAGACCGAGGGTCTGATTGTGAGGTTAATGACTGAGAGAGGCCTAGGGCCTGGTGTGAGGATTATATATATATATATATATATATATATATATATATATATATATATATATATATATATGGATCGAGCTGCACGCCGTAACGATATAGCACTTGGGCTGTAAGAGCCCTTCTGGAGTCTACACACCCCTAGTGAGCACAGTCGACTATATTTATGGATCGGGTTACACGCTGCAGCGATAACTGGATCGGGCTGCGCGCCGCAGCGGTTACTATATGGTACTTATTGAGTGAGAGTGCTGAGCGTGAGCACTGACCGGTAAGAGTGAGTCATGAGTGACTGAGAGGCTTGCCCGAGGGGCTATAGATATACATGTACATGAGTGATGCTTTGCTTGAGGGGCCTATTTATGAACTTACTATTTTTTCATTCCTCCTTAAAGTGAGTCTTATCGAATATTGATTTAATTACTGCTTTCACTCATCTTTAGATCAAGCCTCTATTGAAAATATTGAGCAAACGCTTTAAACAACTTTCATTCAAAATGAAGTTTTTAAGTTGTGAAATGTGTATAAATTTCTGTTTTGCCCGAGGGGCTGTATACGAACTATGTTTTGCCCGAGGGATCGATTATGGTTTTCATATCTTTTATTATAAATGGTATTGAACCCCTACTGAAATTGTTGGAAAGCATTTTCAAATGATTTTTATCAAAAGCTGGATTTTAAATGAGACAATTGACCCGTATTCTGATTTGAAAGCCTGTTGTGCTTATTTAGTTTATCATAAATGTGGATTCATCGTTTCCTACTGCTCAATATTTATTTACTCTTATTACTTACTAGATTGGAGTACTCACATTACTCCCTGCACCTCGTGTGCATGTTCAGGTATTTCGGAATCCAGTAGCGGGTGTTGATTGCTAAGAGGCGGAGTCATCGGAGTTAGTAAGGTGGCTGCACGATGTTCGCAGCATTGCTTTCCTTCCCCTCATTTTCACTACTGTATTTAGTACATTTTTAGACTTTTGTTGTATTCAGATCTTGGTAGATGCTCATGACTAGTGATACCCCGATGTCGGGCTTGTGTAATTATTCCGCACTTTTCTATAAAAATTTCATTATGAGAATTATTGTTTATAAATGGTATAAAAATAACTTTTATTGAAAAATGGTTGATTCGGGAGTTGTGTCGACTGACCTAGTTTCACGATAGGCGCTATCACGACCGGGTCTATTTTTGGGTCGTCACACATAATTTCTTGGTTTTGATGTCTGGGCTCTTATAAATAGGGATGTGAAGTTACACACTCACGTTTTACGGATTTCTCATATCTAACCCTTGTGCTTTCTTCTTATTCCATTGTTGGGAATCTTCTTCTCCTACTCTAGCGATCCCTGTTGCTTTAAACTCTTCGTTACTTGAATACCCTTTCTTTAGTCAGAACTATGGCTAACGTATCTTCTGGTCCCGGCAAGGAAAATAACCCGGTTCTCTTGGCGATGGTTTTTCCACCCCACGCGGAAGATGTCTCTGTTGTCGTTGAGGATGAGAACTTCCCTACGGCGGAGGAGATAGTTCCTCGTGGTGAGAAGGTCAGGTCTGATTTTTCAAAGGCACCTGAGGCTGAGCCTCTACGAGTCAGTGATGAAATAGGCCAATTTATTAGAGTTTAGAGCTAAATTCGACATTCCCGCTCGCATCGAGTTGGCCCCTACAAAGTGGGATGTGGTACAAGTCCACCGCACCGAGTATTGTGCGTTCTACTCTTACCATTTTCATGTTGGTTACACTCTTGCCTTTCTCCCATTGGCGGAGTAGTTTTGCCGTCACTATGGCGTTTGCCCAGCTCAGCTCCACATATAGCTCATTAAGATGATTACTAAGTTTGCGGAATTGGCCAGGGTCGAGATCATATTGCGGTATTTGATGTATCTCTCCGCTCCCAGTTTCTATAGGGGGACAATTTTAAGCCTTTGCCATCGAAGGGGAAAATTCCTGGTGGTGAAGATAGATGATAAGCTGAACCGTTTGTTAGAACCAGGGATGTGGTGGCCAAATCAGACGGCTTCCCCGAAACTTGGAATCATACTCGTAAGTGTCTAACTTGTCTTCGTTGAGACGTTCGATTTACTTGCTTAGTCTTGGGTTCTGATCTCTTGCTCTCCTCTTATGCAGCCAAGACTACGCCCTCTTCTTTGGCCGGGGACATTTTTGATTTGGTCGGCTGACTCCTCCCTCACATCGTGGGAATTCGTAAGTGGCGGGGCTTTTTTAAGAAGTTCGGGACTGCTCCCTCCTTAACTAGTGAGTCTCTTCATTTTGGCCTCTTAGGCGCTTACGTCTTATAGTTCGCTATGGCTGATCTTTTCTTTTTTGCTTATTTCAGTTCCAGCCCGAGGGCCTTCGAGGAGGCTAAAAGCTCCCTTACCTGCATTCTGTAAGAGGAAAGTTGCTTTCTCTTCCGCTTCTACCCCCTACAATCGGGACTAGGTCTGTTCACTCGTTGGTCCTACTTACTGCTGCTTCGGCATTAATTTCTTCTCCATCCGTGGATATTTTGACAGTGGAGCCTTAGGCTTTCCCCTTTTACCGTCTTGTGGACGAGGAAATGGAATCATCACCAAGTGATGAGGATTTGGTTCCCCGTAAGAGGAGGTCAGTGGACGTTAGCAACGTGGTTGCTCGAGCCGTGGATTTTATGATGGATGATTTCACCCTCCGTGAGACAGTGACCATAGTTCTTGAAGACAACGTCGAGCTGGTGTTTGAGGTTTCGGAATTGGCGGAAGCCATTGAGGGAATATCCCTTTCATATGCGACGATGGAAGTCAAAGGGTCGATCACTAAGGTTTCTAATACTTTACGGCAAGAGGGGCCATTGACTTTGCAACCAGCCGATGATATTTCTTTATCGTATGATGGGAGAAATAAAGGTGTTGCCGAAGATGGTTATGAGACGGGTTCAGACGTCAATGCCGTTAAACTGAGGATGGTGAATTAGAGGTTTACCCAACTCGAGGTGAGGTTGGAGGGGTCTACGAGGACTATTGTGATCCCCATGGATCGTGATCTGTTAAAGAATATGGAGAACATAGTCCCCGCCCTCGGCCCCCTTTGTTCTGACGTGAAAGGCAAAACCCTCAAAGAGCTGGATGACGCCACTCTATCGAGGAGCATAGCCGGCCTAGCCCTCAGGGTGAGTATTTTAGGGCTTCACATACCGACTAGCATTTTTGTTGTGTTTTGTCTTTGTTGATGGGCGTCCTCATTTTTGCTTCTTTTTCTTATGTTTGCAGACCATGATTTTAGAGATCGAAAGCTCTCGAAGGGAGGAGAGGCGTAAGTAAATTTTTGTGAAGTTGGTGCGCAAGTATCTTGAGTACTGTGGTAAGTATCGAGAGATTCGCAAGAATTTTGGCAAGGGTGGAAACTTGCAGGCCCTTCGTGATGAGTTGAAGGAGAAAGATGACGAGCTGGTGAGGGTCATTGAGAAATGCAGCGTCCGTGAAGGGACGTTGAGAGGTAAGGAAGAAGAGCTCAAAATCAGTAAAGGGGTTAAAACCCAGTGCAGCGATCTCCAAGCCCAGGTGGTTTCACTACATGCTTAGCTTGAGGAGTGTCAATTCAGAGCGGATTCTCTAAGTGGCGAGGTCGCCGAGAAGGCAGAGGATCTTGAGAAGGCAGAGTTTGCTCAATTAGGGGCTTTGAGGAAGGCGGAGGCCTTGGAGGTAGTGATCCGTATTCTTCGCTTTGAGCGAGAAAATGACTTGGAGATGGCTAGGTTTGAAGAAGAGCGACTAGATGAGAGGATTGAAGAGCTGGAGAAAGAGGCTTCTGGCCTCTACGATCGAGTTACCGCTCTTACGGTCGAGAAGGTTCGATTGCTGGCTCAACTGTTTTCTTCCCATACTTCAGATTTTCCTAATGTTCCTCGAGAGTTGTACGAGGAGTAGATTCATGTCAAGGCCCAACTGTATGTTTTTAGAGATTTGATGAGGGCATGAACCGTTTCAAAGGCCGTCTTCGAAGATGCTCGTGTTAAGGCTTACGAAGATCGAGTTGCTTATGGGTATGACCCCGCTACACCGGAGGCCTGTGATGACGAATGGAACGAAGGTATAGACCGGCTTGAGTAGAATGCCTGGTACGATGCTGCATATCCTGGGGGTGAAGGCGGCAATGGCGAAGGTGTTGAAGGTAAAAGGGGCAATGCTGTCGAGGGCCAAGTTGGCGAGGATGTCACAGGCCGTGATGGTGGTGGCCAGTAGTTTAATTTTTTGACATTTTGTATATTTTTTGTGTAGTTGGTGGCGTCTTCATAAGCCTATGTAAAAAATATTATAAGTATGAAATGCCAACTTCTTTATTTACATCCGATTCTCTTTATGTGGTTCGTTTTTGTATGTTTTTTTAATTTTGCCGCTTGGCTGCCTTGATTTTCTAGTCATGATCACTTAATGGAGAGTGGATACCAGAGGTTGGTGGCCCGGTAGGCGTCAGTTCGAACAAGGTTGAACACATCATAAGTTTAATTATGGCCGAGGGCTAGTGGGTGTTAGTTCGAACAAGGTCGAACATAACCTAAGTTTAATTATGGTCGAGGGACAGTAGGTGTTGGTTCGGACAAGGTTGAACATAGACTTCGTTTACATATGGCCGAGGGCCGGTAGGTGTTAATTCGAACAAGGTGAAACATAACCTATGTTTAATTATGGTCGAGGTCCAGTTAGGTGTTAGTTCGAACAAGGTCGAACATAACCTTCGTTTAATTATGGCTGAGGTCCGGTAGGTGTTAATTCGAACGAGGTTGAACGTAACCTATGTTTGAACATAATCTATGTTTAATAATGGCCGAGGTCCAGTAGATGTTAATTCGAACGAGGTCGAACATAACCTATGTTTAATTAAGGCCGAGGGCCAATTAGGTGTTAGTTCGAACAAGGTCGAACATAGCCTTCGTTTAATTATGGTCGAGGGCCGATAAATGTTAATTTGAATGAGGTCAATGTCGACGTCGTGAACTTTAAGCATTATTGCCTTGTTTGTACACTTGGAGAAATAGAAATAAACTTCATGCATTGCTGCTTTATTCATACACTTGGAGAAATTTATAAATTTTCGAGCATTGGTTGGCGTTCCAGTCCCAGTCCCACTCTATCTAGTCTATTCATTGGTCGACCTGGAGAGTGCTTGAGAGGTCGAGAAATGAACTAGTCATCCCGTGCTTCCATCGTTGCGTACTTCGATTTGAAGTGTTCCCTTCGTCGCCTTGTTAAAAACCTCCTTGAGAAAACCTAATTGGGAAAAAACTCAAGTGAGGGAAAAAAGAGTACGACTTGGGGACGCTTTATATCTTAAAAGTTGAAGTACTTAAGGTGGCTAATATTCCAGTTATTTGGTAGCAGCTTTCCTTCCATTATTTCTAGTTGGAATGACCCTTTGTTCGCTTTTGCCGTGATTTTGTACGGGTCGTCCCAATTTGTTCCTAGTTTGCCTTCCCGTGGGTCTTTGCTCGCTTGAGTTTTAGCTTTAAGTACATAGTCCCTGACTTTGAGCGACCTGACCTTTGCCTTCTTATTATAATAGCGTTCTGCTTGTTGGTTTTGGGCGATCATCCTTATATAGGCCATATCTCTTCGTTCTTCAAGTCCGTCGAGCTTCTACCTTTTGCTTTTATCGTTCCTTGGTCTGCTCTCATGGGAGTAACTTAGGCTGGGCTCTTCGACCTCGATTGATATTCTTCATGATTTTCAATATCCAATTGTTAGAGGATTCTGCTTGCCCGTTACCCGCGGGGTGATATGGCATTGAGAGTATTCTTTTGATATGCCATTTTTTAAAGAACTCGATGGTTTTCTTGCCCGTGAACTGGGGTCCGTTGTTGCAGCCGATCTCTTTGGGAAGGCTGAACCTATTTAGAAAAATAGTCAGTTAAAACCAAAAGGAATCGTACATTTATCGCCCAGCGGGAAGGGGACCCACGATGTGCATTCCCCATTTGGTGAATGGCCAAGGTGAGGTGACCGAGTGGAAGTGTTCGCCTACCTGATGAATCATTGGAGCGTACTTTTTGGCATTGCTCGTATCTTTTAACGAAGTCTGTGGCCTCCTTTTTTCATGGTGGTCCAGTAGTATCCTACCCGTATAAGGCATCTAACCAAGGAAGATTACCGGAGTGAGCTCCACAATGGCCCTCGTGGACCTCTTCAAGGACGAGCCACATCTAATTTGGGCCAAGGTATTTTGCTAGAGGGCCACCGTAGGTCCTTTTATACAGGTCATTATGGATGATATTGTACCTAGCCGCTTGCATTCTTAGTTTCTTGGCTTTTTTTTATCTTCTCGGAGTGTGTCGTCCTGCAAATATGTAATAATACGATACAGTCCCAGGTTAAGCTTATTGTTCTTACCTCGATTTGATCAAGCGATGAGTTGAGAAGGTGGACTACGTTCTTATCTTCTGTTGCGATATTTTTGGTAGCTACGACCAGTTTAGCGAGATTGTCCGTCTCGGCGTTCTGCGCCCGGGGAAAGGCATGACCCTGTAGTAGTACGTACCTTGATGGGTGATGAAGGTGATTTTTTCTTGATCATGTTTCTCTATGAGGATTTGATTATAACCTGAATATGCGTCCAAGAAGCTCAGCAGTTCGTGCCAGGCTGTTGCATCGATGAGTTGGTCAATATGGGGTAATGGAGTGACAACACGGCCAATCGTCTCATGAGTTACCACTCCAATTCCACCATTTCTGCTTCTTTATGCTTTTTCTATCTATGTTTTGTGGTATCGGGTTGGTCGGATCGAATTCGGAATAATTTTAGTAAGGTTCGAGACATTTAGTCTCTTTTGAGGAAGCTTAAGTTGGAAAAGTCAATTGAATGTTGATTTATGTGTTAGAGAGCTCGGATGTGAGTTACAATGGTTCGGTTAGCTTCGGGAGGTAATTTGTGACTTAGGAGCGTGATCAGAATGAGTTTTGGAGGCTCGGGGTAGATTTAGACTTGAAGTGGCGAAGTTGATATTTTGGCGATTTCCGGTTGGTAGGCGAGATTTTGATATAGGGGTCGAAATGGAATTACAAGAGTTGCAGTAGTTCCGTGGTGTCATTTGGTATGTGTGTGCAAAATTTCAGGTCATTCGGAAGTAGTTTGGTTGGGTTTTTGATCAAAAGCGGAATTCAGAAGATTTTAGAAAGTTTGGCTTGAATCCGATGTGTTTTGGTTGATTTGATGTTGTTTGAGGTGTTTTGAAGATTGGTACAAGTTTGTATAAGGTATTATGATATGTTTATGCTTTTGGTTGAGGTCTCGGGGGCCTCGGGTGATTTCGGATGGTTGACGGGGAGTTTGAGACTTTGTTGCAGCTGCTGAATTTGCTGATTCTGGTATTTCCGCACCTGCGGATTGAGGACCGCAGGTGCGACGCCGCATGTGCAGACATTTAGTTGCAGAAGTAAAAAGGAGCCTGATGAGTAGCGACTGCATCTGCGATGTCGCAGATGCGGGTATGTGACTGCAGATGCGGACTAAGCGGAGGTAAGTGACTTCCGCAGAAGCGGTTAAAGGGATGCAGATGCGAAAATGACTGGGCAGAAAGTATAAATTGTGGCCTTCACGAAATTTGAGCTATTTCACCATTTTTGACTTCGGCCTAGGAGCTTTTTGGACAACTTGAAGGAGGGATTTCAAGGGAACTTCATTGAGGTAAGGAATTTGGACTTAAAACTCGTTCTTATGCTATTATTACACATATTAGAGCTAGAAATCATGGAAATTAAGAGTAAAAATTGGGGAAACTAGGGCTTGGAAACTTAGACCTTTGCTTGAGGATTTGAAGGACCATTTGAGGTCGGATTTCAGAACTTTTAATATGTATGAATTCGTGGGGAGATAAGAAATCTATTAATGTAAAAATTATTGAATTCCGAGACGTGGGCCCCGGGATCAGGTTTTGGTAATTTTGGGATTTATGTTGAAATTTAATTATTTTTGCTTGGGCTTCGTTCCCTTAGCATAATTTGACGTCCTCATTCTGATTTTGGATAGATTCGATGCGAGTGGAGGCCGATTCGAGGGGCAAAGGCGTCGCGAGCAAGAGATTTGACCAGTTCGAGGTGAGTAATGATTGTAAATGATGTTCTGAGGGTTTGAAGCCCCGGATTGCACATCGTAGTGCCATATTGAGGTGAGGCACACACTTGATGACAAGCGTGGGGTCGTGCACTGTTGGGGATAGTGACTTAGTCCGTCTCAAATGACTATTTTACCGCATATTTGACTGAAATCTATTTGCTATCATCATGATTTGGGGTGAATGCCATATTTGGGCCTTGTGCTAACTATTTGAACCCTTCGGGGATTTTTATTGGTATTTCCTCACTATTTTGACTTTATACCTGAACTCAGTCATGTTATATTTCACTGTTTTCGTACTCAGCCATGTTTTACTCTATTTTAACACTTACATGATCTTTTCAATGATATTTTTGGGCTGAGAATCATGTTTTACTATTTCCCGAGTGGCTTGTGAGGATTTTGACTGAGTAGGGCTGAGGGCCTATGTTGTGAGGAAATATTTGATACTGATTATGAGGTCGAGGGCCTGAGATATGTATGCCACGAGGTGACTTGATTGATATGAGGCCGAGGGCCTAGTGATGATGACACGAGGTGGATTGAAATTGCGCTTGGGACGTAAGGGGCCCCTCTAGGAGTCTGTACACCCCCAGTGAGCACGGGTACCCATTGTGATGTGAGATTGAGCCCGAGGGGCTGGTATTGTTCTGAGATGTTGCCCGAGGGGCGGAATTGTGGATACTGTGCCCGAGAGGCGAACCTTTATGTGTTTATTTTCTTAATTAACTGTCCATTACCTGCTTAATTGTTGAAAAAGGGATTTTCATGAAATTACATTTGATATAAAGGATTTTTGCCTATCTTTCACTGATTCACTGATTTTTAAATGGTTTTACTGCCTCATTATAGAATGTTTTGTGCTCTACGCGATTTCTTGCTTTCAGTCTTTATTTACATTTGTTACTCACTGAGTTGGAGTACTCACTTTACTCCCTGTACCCCGTGTGCAGATTCAGGCATTTCTGATCCTGCCAGTGCGAGTTGAGAGCTCCCGACAGATTTTGGAGTCCACGAGGTAGCTGCTTGGTGTCTGCAGTCCCGTGTTTCTCCCCCTTATCATTTCTATCTCTTTATCAGATAGTTTGTAATAGTTTATAGACTTCTCAAACTTGTATTAGAACTTGTAGATGCTCATGACTAGTGACACCCCGATATCGGGCTGTGTTGGGTTATTTTTCCGCGAATTATGCTATTATTTGTTAATTTTTGATATATATTATACTTTAGATTTATTTCTTATGGTTTAGCTGATAATAAGTGGATATGGGAAGTGTCGATCGACCTTGTTTTCACGAGAGACGCCATCATGACCGGGTCCGGGTTTAGGGTCTTGACAAATGGGAACAAATCTTTTGGGCATGCTTTGTTTAAATCTGTGAAATCCACACACATCTGCCATTTTCTGTTACCATGGCCATGTTGGCGACCCACTGGGGGTACTTCAATTCCCTGATGAAGCCATTTTCCAACAGATGTTCTACTTCCTCACGTACCGCGTCATTGATTGTAGAGTTATATTTACGCCTCACTTGACTCACTAGGGGTGGAATGGGTCAACGTTTAGCTTGTGTGTGGAGATTTCCTTTATGATATCCTACATATCTACATGGTTGACGGTAAACAAATCTATAGTAGTAGTTAAGAATTGACAAAATTTACCTGGCTCTTGAAGTTTGCTACCGATGTAAGCTTTCTTGTCGTGGTTGTTAAGGTCTAGTTGAACGGGGTCGAGGTCTTCTATGGTCGATCTTGCAGATTCAACCGTATCAGGGTCTCTGATGACGTCCTCGCTATCGTCATATATCAACCTCGACCTTGTTGATTGCTATGCCTCTTTTTCTCCGTCCATTTGTTGAGTGATCGTGCTATATAGGGCGATGCGGTAGCATTCCCTTGATGTACATTGTCCCCCAGTATGCTGAATATTCCCCAAAGAGTCAGGAACTTGATGACCTGGTACAAGCTGGAAGGGACGACCCTCATGGTGTGCATTCACGTTCGCCCTATTATGACGTTGTATGTCGTGTCTTGGTCCATGATATAGAACGTGGTTTCTAGAGTGACGCCACCAGCCAGAACGGGGAGTGTGATCTCACCGGACGTTCGCTCGAGTGAATTTTTAAAACTAGTTAGCGTGATGCAACACGACACTATATTATCTTCGAGTTTCATTTGTGTAAGTACTCGATAATGGATAATATACGCGCCGCTCACATCGTCCCCCATAATTCGTCTTACATCGGTATCTAAAATTTGTAAAGTAATAACAAGGGCATCATAGTGAGGGAAAGCCAAACCGTTGGTATCCAACTTATCGAAGATGATACTCTCGTCGAGTTTGTCATACCGTTCATGGGTGATCGACCGTTTGAGCTTATGGGTAGTGGTGAACTTTACACTGTTGATGGAAACTTCATCGCCACCGCCGATGATCATGTGAATGGTTCGAGATTGTGACGGTTGTTTCGGCTATCCTTGGTATTGTTTGCGGCCTCTGGCAAAGTTGGTCCTTCCACGGTCACTCAGCAACTCTTTGAGGTGTCCTTGTCGCAACATGTTCACGATTTCCTGCCTTAGGGCGATGCAATCTTCAGTTCTGTGCCCTCGTTCTTGGTGGAACTCGCAGAGGGCATCTGACTTTCTGGTACTCGGATCTCACCTCATCTTTTGCGGCCACTTCATATTTGGTCCGAGCTTCTCTAGGGCGTAGACTATTTTTGTAGGTGACACACAAAAGTTGTGAGTGGATAATAAATGAGGCATACCTCTTTCGTTCCGGTGAGTCCCTATCCTTGATCTGGGCGGGCCTTCTTCGTGGTTGTAACAGCCGCTTTGACATATGGTTGATGTCATTCCCTATTGGGTCGCGGAGCTACAAGATCCCTTCTGGTATCATTTCTTCGATCTTTTTCTGGATTCGGCCTGTACCGAGGTCAGTCGATGAGTTGGTCCGTTGAGGTCATTTTCATATGCTCGGACCTCAACACAATATGCATTGTGTATTTCATCCCAAGTGGTTGGGAGATACTTCATCAGTCGACTCAATAGCTTTCTAGTCACCCTCGAACTGTCCCTGCTCAGCCCGTTCTGGAAGGCTGCGACTGCCATCCCTTCTGACACGTTCGGCGGGGTCATACTTACTCGTTGAAACAGGAAAGGAAATCCCCCAATCCCTCTCCTAGAGACTGTTTAATTGCAAATATGTTGTTCACGCTTGCCTCGGCTTTCTTGGCCCCAGCATGGTTCGTTATGAAATTGTTGGCCATCTCTTCGAAAGTTTCAATGGAGCGTGCAGGTAGTTGTGAATACCATGTCAATGCTCCTCTTGTGAGGGTTTCACCGAATTTCTTCAACAAAATGGAGGATACTTGTTCTTTGGCAAGATCATTACCTTTTACGGCAGTGCCGTAGTGAGTCACGTGATCTTCAGGGCCAGTCATGCCATCATATATTCTTAGGTGGGGCGGCATTTTGAATGTTTTTGGTATGACATGTGGGGCTGCCTATCACTGTATGGCTGCTCAACGAACCAACCAGCGTATCTCTTCGGCAACAGTTTAGGGGCGCCCGCTATTTTATCGACCCTTTCTCGGTGTTCTTTCATTTGATCTCGGAGCACCTTGTTCTCGTTCTCCATTTCCTCCATCCTTTTCAAAATCGCTTCAAGAGTGTTGTCACCTACATTGTCATTGACGTTGTGAGTAATATCTGTCGTTGGTGGGAGAGGGAGTTAATTATGCTGCTCATCTACTGGTTGTATAACACAGGCTCTTGCATTCTCCGTACCCGTATTCCGAGCGGGCTTATGAAGGACGTTGGTTAATGTGTCAGTCAGCCATGCCTCAAGGAGCTTTTTACAGTTGGGGGCGTCTCCTCTGCCACAGATGTGGAGGCTCACTTACCCAGAGATTTTGTAATGCTGCAGTGAGGGGGAGGTGATCCCTCACCTAGGGGATGCATTGGATGTCACGTCTTCGTTTGATGTTTCACAGCTTTCGTTGATGACGTTCATGAGGTTGGTTAGGAGGTCACCTATTATTCTCGTACTTTCTTCCCTGTCACCTGCCATATTGGTACTTGTGCACACAAAGAAATGAGATTTTGTTCTCGACTGACGAACACCCCTACTTATAACTTACTCAAATATCTTCAAATAGATAAACTACAACTACATAAATACTAGTAATGCTTTTTTTAACAAGCTCTTTCCTCGCACAATAATAAAAAGAATAAGACAAGAGAATTCTTAAGTAGCACGCCCAAGCTAACATGCACCTCGACACACAATTAATCGCCAACCCTCCTTTTTGTAGCATGCCGTCACGCATACAAAATGCCCAGTCTTTGTTCCTATTCGCTAACGCCACATTTATCATCTAAACCCCTCTATTTTCAAAAAACTCGTCTTGAGTCCACAATTTACTTTCCTATAACATTCTATAGAAGTAAAAAATAATATACTGGTTAAGGAAAAAAGAAAAGATGTTCAAATATATCCATATACAATTCGAAAATTTTTAAATTTATTCTAATTATCTCATACTATTTGCTAGGTTCTCTCATAGCCGAAACTAGGATTTAAACTCTTTGAGTTTAACCTTTAAGGTTTTCAGTATTTAACTCATTATATCGTTAAAGTTATGGGTTAGTATTTACAATTTATTGCGATTTCAATAAATTTTAGCACATA
Source organism: Nicotiana sylvestris (assembly GCF_000393655.2). Classification (NCBI taxonomy): domain Eukaryota; kingdom Viridiplantae; phylum Streptophyta; class Magnoliopsida; order Solanales; family Solanaceae; genus Nicotiana; species Nicotiana sylvestris. The sequence goes on from NC_091062.1 coordinate 185,476,058, forward strand.
AATTTATGTTCTATCTGAATTCAATAAAACCTTGCTATTCTACGTTATAAATTTACGTTAAAGTTATAGGACTACATCCTCCCCTGAGCACGATAGGCGAATTTTACGTGTTCAAATTCTTAAAAAAATATATTTATTCGTCAAAATTTAAATGATTTACAATCAAGAGCAAAAATAAGATTTATTTCCTAATGACAAGGGTAGAATTAGACAAAAGAATTTAATAAAGTTATTCAATCTCAAATAGTACAAGGTAAAATTTGACTTTAAAAAAATATATCTGTAAAAACAGAAAAACTGTAAGTACATACTGTGTCCGTAATATATAAAAAAAACAAAGTACAGAAAGTATTCTCTTTATTTCATGCCATTCTGAGCACGAAGCCTCAAGCCATTCTCTCTCGATTTCAACTTCCAAAACCCAAATTGCACGAACACACAAACGCACAGAGTAACAGAGAAGAAGAGAGGAGATCATCTACAACCCGACCCCCCCCCCCCCCCACCCCTACCCGAAATCCATCACCAACCCACGTCTCCTTTTCCCAAATCAAATCTACTCATTTTTTCAAATTTCAATCTTTTTATACCCAGATTCACATGTCACTTTACTGTGGTAACAGTTTTGTTGCATAAATAGTTCTGTTTGATGATCGTTAGCTTCTATTTTTGGGTTTAATGCAGATAAAGAAAGGGCAAATGGACGTAAATTCCAGGTGTTTGTAACATGCACTGCTTGATTTTACGTGAGATTTGAGACTGAGGAGATATAACGAGGACTGGGTTTCAAATTTGAAGAATTCTAATTAAGTGTGAAGAGCTGATTATCAATTAAAGAGTATGAGAAATATGGCGAATCAAGTGGTGAAAGTGAAGAGAGATAGAATTGCGGCATGCATAACATGCCCTCTTTGCCATAAGCTCTTTAGAGATGCCACTACTGTTTCCGAATGTCTTCACACGTGTAAGTTCTTTCTATTGGAAATTTGAATTTTCGATCTGGGTTTGCTTTATTTGTACTATCATTTTAGGTGGATCAAAATTTGGGTGATTTTAATGTGCTCAGAGCTTTTATGTAGTCTTTTCTTTTAAGAGAATTGAACATACCTCTTTGTCTGCTTAGTGTTTGAACGATTATAGGGTGGGTCGAACATAAAGTCAGTATCTTGCCCTTATCAGCTAAATTGGACGAGCTATACCTGTTTGATTGATAAGCTTGTTTAAATAATTGTCGCACATTTACTTAGTTGTAATGAATTAAATTAGCAGTTGCTGACTTATATAGAAATTTTCTATTCAAGACATCTGCTTTATCAACTAAATAGAACGAGCTATACTTGATTGATAATCTTGTTTAAATAAACCTCACATATTTACTCAGCGGTAATGAATTAAATTGGCAGTTGCTGATTTATGTGGAAATTTTCTGTTCAAGATATTTACTTGATGCTTTTCCAAAAGAGAGAGAGAGACGGACACTTAGCTTCATTATGTGTAATTGAGCTTCAACAAAATGTGGTGAAGTGGCACATGACTTATTCTTATGCTATATCTCTTTAATTTTCATAGGGTTCAATTGGAAATTGTTATGAAATCTTTATGTTAATTATGCAGTTATTGGAATGTTAATTTCTTGGCTAATCATATAAGGAGGAAAATATGCTTGATTGACCCTAATCAGTGTATATTTTTTTAAACATCATGGTTAATAAATGACTTAAACTTCCTTACATTCTTCTCATTTCCCTTAAAAAGAATAATTTTGCTGTTTTATTTGAGCAATATCGACACTAGCTTCTGTTGTTTCTAGAAAAGATGAGTTTTTTTTCCTGTGATAATATTCTTTCTGAATTTCACCCAGTTTGCAGGAAATGCATCTATAAGAAGCTCTCTGATGAAGAAACGGAATGCTGCCCAATATGCAATATTGACTTGGGTTGTGTCCCATTAGAGAAATTGAGGTCATAAATATCTTCCTACTCTCACTGTTTTCCTTTTTCTGTAATCTTCACATGCAAATGTGTGCTTAAGTGCTCGATTGGCATATTGATGTAGATAGTTCTAGTTTTACCTTTTGCATTTATACGTGGAACTTCTAGTAGCATATCACTCTTTTGATTAACTTCATTTTGTAAGCCTATCAATTTTAACAGCATGAAGCGTACTGCATGTTCAGTTCCAGACTGCTTTGCAGTGTTGTCCCTTTGAAGTTTGATATGCATATGCAACAAGTTAGAGCGTCTTGACCCTTGTGTGAAAGATATGGGGTGGAGACTTTAGCTTTATAGTTTTTTTTTATTATTTAAAGAAGCCAAATGCTTGGCTGTGCATGTGTTACCTTCTTACTTTCTACTGACCTAACATCAATTAATGATGATTCTGAGAGCAATGTGCTATGCTCATAGGAGGATGGAAATTCGATGAAGTATTGAAATTTCCACTTTTTCCCAGCACAGTTACTTTTTATTCTCTACGTAGTTCATCGCCAAATAAACTATTCTCCAAGTTGTTCATCAATATTTCGTGCTTTCTGGACATAGATGAGTTAGGATCTTAAGAATACTGAACAGAGATCACAGTGCTTTACATGATTGTTTTGGTGCTTATCATAAATGAATTAGGATTTCACTTAGAAGACTGGGCAGAAATCAAAGCGCTCTTCCGTGTTTGTACTATGTACCACTAAGATTGACTAGAAAGTTATAACTGAACACACTGCAAAATTTCGAATTCACTTAAAAAGATGATCTGTGATACATTTAGAGGTTCTGCCAAGTGAGACCACATAGGCAATGACAAGTGATTTCTTGCGATATGTAGAGAGGAAACTTGACATAGACAAAGTAAGGTGACCTGTACTCTAAGAATGGCCTTGATAACATTAGGATTAAAGTTCACTTTTGCAGATCTTGGAAGTTCTTGAAGGCAGTAGAAGAGAGAATGACAAAAGAGAACTGGGAGTATTTAGTGCAACATTTGACTTGTGGATATATCTTATTAAATAAAACTGGGTAGCTTTCACCATTTACCTTAGGCCAGGCACAGTGAGATACTTCATTGGCTATCATGAAGTTTTGCTGATCATGATTGCACATATATCTTATTAAAACAAAATTGGGTAGCTTTCACCATTTACCTTAGGTTAGGCTCAGTGAGATGCTTCATTGGCTAGCATGAATATTTGCTGATTATGAGTGCACATACCTGCACTTATGCGTATAGTATTCACTTTCATGGTTGCTTGAAATATGAGGTTTTCCTGAAGCTTGTTCCGCCTTTCTGCCTTATCCTGGAAAATCTTTGTTGAATAACTCCTATAAGAAGGAAAAAAAGAAGGCGTTAGAGACCCTTTTGGTCCAATCTTAGACACTCGGTCCTTTTCCGAACCTGCTCCCATTTTGAGCAAAGAGAGAGATAAATAGACACAGCACATTGTACTGATGGGGCCGGTTCAAAGTGACTGAGGGGTTTTCTGGTTAACTTTTCTTATTTGCCATACTCCACATGTCAATTTATCTTTTCTTTTTCCCTTTTCATTTCAGGCCAGATCATAATCTGCAAGATGTAAGAGCAAAGATATTCCCTTACAAGAGGCAAAAGGTGCAGGCACCTGAAGTTGTGCCTCCGATTGCCCTTCCAGTCAGGAGAAAAGAGAGATCACTATCTTCACTAGTGGTCAGCACTCCAAGAGTATCAACACAGACTGGAACAACAGGAAGAAGATCAAAATCAGTGGCAAGAAAAGCATTACGAGGCTCCACCTTTTCTGTTGAGAAACCTATCAAGAAAGAGGAAAAAATATCTGGAGAAGATCAACTGGATAGCTCTAGTTCACCTGAGACTTTGACCAAGTTCACTCAGAACATAAGGCAGGTAAAGTCATTCTTCAATAGTGGTGTGGTGCATCATCTTAGGCTTCCTTGGAATATTTTCTGAGGTCAGTATCAAGCGTATATGGGTGGATATTCTTGTTAAACTTAATCCTGCCGCTTTTGCAGAATTCTTCCAGTGCTGAGCTTTCTGGCCAACCCACGCCTGATAACGAAACGGAGAATGGCACGGACCAGTGGGAAGGTAAAGTTGATTTATGGAAACCTTTGAACTGTTTGGTCGAAGTAGCAAACCAGAGCAAGTCTGCGAAGTTTACTTCCCAAGGTTCTACTGCTAAATCAGAATGCCTGCATTCCCTTGGCAATGAAGCTCATGTCCGTAAAACTAAAGTGAAAAAACGTGGACTGAAAATCAAAGTTCACGATGACAAGAATAACTGCGGAGCTTCTCATTTGGGATCAGATAAAACTAAAAAATTGCGAAGGAATCGCCAAAAGAAGGCAACAGAATTTGGAGAATCTAGTATTTCACCACAAACTGTGCTGGATGCAATCACTACCAAATGTGAAAGAAGGATTAATCCAATTTGGTTCTCATTAGTGGCCGCTGAAGATCAGTAAGAATCTACTTTATCTTGTAGAATCCTTTTTATATGTATATCTTTCTGAGAAAGAAATTGTATTTCCAAATGATTTTATTCAATGAATCTCCAATCAATTGTTTCAGGGAGGGAGGTGCACTCTTGCCCCAGATTTCTGCAAGTTACTTGAGAATAAAGTAAGCTTCTTTGTGATGTCATTGCTGTCTTGTAGTGTAATATTTATCTTGTGATGCTGTTTCTGTCTGGTCTTAGAATTCTTTGTTAAGTTCTAATGATCCGAATGAATTGCATAAAAAATTTCTATGGCTGCACGAGTTAGATACTTAAAGCCTCGATATCTTTTGCTCTATCGATATGGTAAGAGGGTGGAGGAGGGAATAATGTATCATTTCTTCTTTTCGAATTTTGAATGTAGATGCTAATTATCTCTTTTGGTGGTAACTACGGCATCACCGATTTCTCCTAGTGCCAAGAAAGGAATAAAACTAAGTATGTTATGTTCTTCGATTTAAGCTGTACAGATTCGATTTTCATTTCCTAAACTGAAATATCTTGCATCTTATCATAATATGTGCCAGCTACAAAATAAGCCAAAAGTAGCATATCACCTCCCTTTTAGACCTCCTTGTAATAGAATAACCATAATTTTTACTTCGATTGAATTAACTATTCAAAGTCAATATTTCTCTTCCAGAAATCCTATAAAGTTAAACCATGGTGTTCAATATGACATGGAGACTAATTGGTAATTGCAAGATTACAGCGAGAAAGCAATCTTGTTTTATTATCTTTATAAAAGACTAACTAAAGTTTTCCCAGCTTGCTATGTCCTTTTCTCAGTCTCTGACAATTGATTATTTTCTCATTTATTTTTCTTGTTGTGGTCTTTTACCACTGGTGTTTGATGTCTTCTCCAAGGCATCATTACTTACTATTGGTTGGTTGACCTCTTTCTTGTAGCAAAATATCATACGAGGGAATTTCACATCCAACTTAGGGTAGTTCTCTCCAACGAGTTAGACAGCTTCTTTTGCTCCATTGATTGATCTTGTTTGTCTTAAAGCTAACTTAGTAGCTTGTATTACCTTTTCACATTTGATGGATTTGGAATTTTGGATATCTTCATATAGTTTTCCCACTATATCTTCATATAGCTAGCCCTGCTTTTAGAACTGATTGGACCAGCGCCAGCCAGTTTAGCTGATCAAGTGAAAATCAGACCCTTACTCTTAAAATTTATAATTCTGTGAGTTGGACATCTATCACTTGTTGTGCAGACACCTCCTTGGAAACGGATGTAGTCGGAGAGCATCTGGAATATAGAGTGAACTCAGATGGCAATCCCACTTAGAAGAGTTATTTATATGTGCAAACAATTCCATGCATGGAACAAATTACCCTGTCTTCATATACCAAAAGGGCTTAATATCCAACTCTAACAAAAGAGGACAATTAACTTCATTTACTTCCACGAGACGTGCACCTAATGAAGCCACTGTATGAGGACCTGCGGGGCCATTTTAGTACCTTGCCTAATGGATTCTTGCTGAGTTGTTCACATTTTGGACTTACAATAATCCATTTGATCATAAGAAGGTTACGACCGAGAGCAATTCGTTGTTCAGTTAAGATGAGTGTAATAGAAATACGGATATTGAGATGGATATGCGTTCATACAAGATTAGGGGAAGGTACAAATAGCACATATAGATGATAAAATGGGAGAGGGTCGCCTGAGATTGTTTTGTTATGCTCTATGTCAATCTATAAATGCAGTAGTATATAAGTGCAATACAATAATGATTAAATGTGTTAAAAGGAGACGAAGCAGACTTACAATTACATGGAGATCGTTGTGGACTACAATCTCTCAAAATTCATGCAGACCTGGAGGAGAATAGAAAAGAAAGAAAACAAATGATATATAGGTGATACCAACTAGTTGTGATTAAGACATAGTCGCCTAATTCACTTACACCAGGCTGGTGTAGAGAACCTCTAGTGTAAGAGAGCCCGTAAATTAATTTGAGTATTAGGTTGAAATGGGTCCACATATAATAGACCTCAACTAGGTCGGAATTTTTATTGAGTGTGATACAGCACTCCCATAACCATTACTCCCTCCGTCCCAATTTATATAACACTCTTTCCTTTTTAATCTGTTCAAAAAGAATGTCACTTTCTATGTTTAGAAACAATTTAACTCAAAAGTTCCCATTGTATCCTTAGTGAGATGATTTATGGCCACACAAATATCTAAGGCTTGTTTTAGACCACAAGTTTCAAAAGTTTTTATTTTTTTCTTAAAATTTGTGTCAAGTCAAAGGGTGCCGCATAAAATGGGACGGAGGGAGTATTATATATTACGTGCCCTGAAGTTGCTAATTGGATTTCTTGATAGAGATATGTGGAGGATACGGATTTTGGAGTCTAAGCAGAATATGTTGAAGACAATTATGGTACCAAAGGGAACTGCTTTTTTAAACATTGAAGAGTTGGTCTGCCCTTTCCGTGTAAGTGGTTTGGGACAGTGTTCCTTAAATAAGCAACTAGTTAAGACAAATTCCTGTTGTTCGACCTACAAAATTGGGTTGAATGCAAGGTAAAAAAGACATGGTTGTGAACTACAGTGGTGGTTAGTTGGTAGAGTTGATAGGTCAATCATCTAACACCATTAGCTCTTTCTCTTTGTTCCATTAAGATAAGCTGAGGTGACATTTCTTTGTCTCTGGAGCTCCTTGGACAACTTGATGACTAATATTTGTGTGTTGCATCCTGTTTTACAAAGCATTTTTACCAAATGAGCTTTTAGCTTTGCGTTCCTTTTTTCCCTTCACTTGTTTGATAGCTTCTAAAGTGTTGCCTCTCTATATGAACATCTTACATATAGAGCCCGTTTGGATAGCTGATTTGAAGTAGCTGATAAGCATTAAGTGCTGAAACTGATTTAATAAATAAGCAGTTACGTGTTTGGGTACAAGTGCTGAAATTGATAATAAGTTGCTGCATTATTTGATTAAAAAGTGCTGATAAGCTCTTTTTTTGTTAAAATGACTTAAATAACCTTAGAACTGTTTACACTTATAAGTGCGTAATTTCTTTACAATTTTAGATTCCAGATCGATTCAAATACAAAATATTCTATTTGTCATTTTATTTTAAATACAACTGTGCTTAAATAAGATAATTTTTATGATAAATATAATTTACTTTATGATAAGCGTATAATCATAAGTTATAAGAATTAATAAATTGATAAAAGTTTCTCAGTGAAAAATAAATCTAAATAGGAAAAAATATTTGAAGAAAAACAAACACTGTCTTCATCACCACAACACTAAAAAAATAATACACCAAAAATTTGATATGTCCTCATTTATTACATACAGTTCAAAGATTAATACACAATCACATTGATATAAATATGCAAAGAAATAGAGAATTTGCTTATCTTAAATAGTGCATGAGAATTGCAGACTTGAGGGGGGGGGGGTTTAGGTTGAAAATATACTTGGGACTGTGAGTATCGATGTAGGAGTTTTGTTCTAAAAATGAATATTTTGGGGATAAAATAGTAAAAATCTTGATCAAATTTAAAGTGCTTATAAGCTATCATAAGCTGGGGGTGACCAGCTTATGGCTTTTGGCTTATTTTTGACTTATAAGCACTTGGCTTATAAGCACTTTTAACTTTACCAAATGCGTAGTTAAGTCGAAAAGTGCTTATAAGGTAGTTTGACCAGCTTATAAGCTTAGCCAAACACCCTCATAATTTCTTGCTTTCACTATCTCACCGAATGTTGTCATTTATTGGCATGTCTTTTCAATATATCATTGGATCAGTAGTTGGTTCTGAAAATATTGGCTTTTGGCTTATTTTTGACTTATAAGCACTTGGCTTATAAGCACTTTTAACTTTACCAAATGCGTAGTTAAGTCGAAAAGTGCTTATAAGGTAGTTTGACCAGCTTATAAGCTTAGCCAAACACCCTCATAATTTCTTGCTTTCACTATCTCACCGAATGTTGTCATCTATTGGCAGTCTTTTCAATATATCATTGGATCAGTAGTTGGTTCTGAAAATATTGAAAGGGACGTAATAATCCACCTTTTACTGTATTTCTTCTGGTATTATAAGTACCGGCATCAATCCGTTCTGATTTTCTGTGGCCAATTGGTTGGTCCTTATAGAGACTGAGAGGATCTATAGGAAGGTCAAGGGTAAAACAGCCATGCACTAAAATTAAGATTTAAATTGTCCACTTATAGTCGGATACAGCCACTAGTTTAGCATTTTGCGACTGTCTGCACATTTTTGTTATAGTATTCATGTTCTGTTTCATTCTGTTGCAGGGATGGCAATATTCCCGTTTCTTTCATCCAAAAGTATCTGATGAGGAAGTTAGATCTTATGAGCGAAGATGAGGTAATTTTTGTTGCTCTTTGGCTGCCA